>NC_140994.1:165452500-166052500 GCF_052327205.1 Somniosus microcephalus
GATTAAACACTACTTACAGTGGAGGTAGATTTTCAACTAGCTGACTTGGTATTAAACTGGGATTGACATCAATGCAAATGAAAATCAGGCGGTTTCTGTTAATGGACAGTCAATCTGCAACGCCGATTTTATGCCTGGGGGGCAGGTTGAAAATCTACCCCTTGATTTGACCTGACTAATTTGAATAAATATTGGACAGATTGAAGCAGATTATAAAGTCCTATTATTGCAGTGCAAGCAAATTCCATACCCCAGTTTAATAGGAACTATCTTACTAGTTTTTTTATTATCTGCTGAACCCTGTTTATTTTTTATTTATAGGTACACAGTTTTACACAATGGCCATCTTCAGGAGCATGAGAATCTGTCTCTCCAAACTGATATTGAATCATAGAAATCGTGCTTCTGAACAGGATTGAGCACATGTATGGCCTTATCCCATCACTGGAATTATTATTTTTTCTCTCAGAATAAAACTCAGCCCCCACTTACAAAATCTAAATATATGTTTACAGTACCATTATGCCCAAAATAAAAGATTACCTTTCATGGTTGGAACAGGAATTTTGTAAATATTTATTTTGGTGAATAAGATATACTCCTAAAGGGAATTTTTAGGAACGGCTTCTAAAATTAAGAGCTTATGTTGTACTTTTCTGTTACTTCCGTGACAGCTGTTTTGAACCAAATGTGTAGAATAAAACTATAGAGGAAAAGAACAAAAAAGTCTGCTATTTACATGTTATGAGTAATAGATCAAATGCACGCAATCTTTTGGTGTTCTGAGTTCCTGCTTGATAAATGAGATGTATTATTTGTAAGCTTTAAAGCCGAGTCATGTAAATGTGTCTTAAATATCATCAAAACATAAATGCTACCTAATGCATTGAAAATGTTTTACATTGTGAAAGAACCTTTGGGGGTATAGTCTCTATGAACATTGTAGCCCATATTGCTTTTTAGTCAAAAATGAGAGATGAGAGATTACTGACTCCAGCAACTGAGTCATAAGCTTTTACTTTAATTCCCACACATCGTCAGTTATTGGAAAATGAAGCAGTGTTTAATATATACCTGAGTAGTCATTTATTTCTAGATATTATCTAAAGCAAGTTTGTGTAAATAGATTTATAGTCTTGGTAGAAATGTTCAACAGGATCAATTGGCTATTTATGTTGATAAATGTCATTTTATATATATATATATATAGCATGAAGCAGGAATACTTTGAGAGAAAAAAATGCTTATGTCAGATTTTGTTCCATCAAAAGGGACTGAATTGTTTCCTCATTCCATGTGTAATAGCTTTAATAACTTATGCTATTTTTTTCAAATGCTGCTGACAGATGTTTTGGGAGGAAAATAAATATTTAAAATTAAAAAATACATTTTTGGGTGATTTTTAAAAAATATTCCAGCTCTTATTGCATTGTCAACAGCTTACATTATTTTGAACTTTGGATGCAAGACTTTTTTATCTAGCTTTAGTCTTCGGTCTTGGTTTACTGTATATTGTATATCGCCCAACATTTCACTATACTTCAAAACTAAATTATTTATGTTAGTATTCAACAAAAAGTGTCTAAAATTTACAGCCATGGAAATTATGATTACATTTAATATTCCATGAGGCTGTCAGGTATTGGAATAATCAAATCTGGAGGCGATAAAGGCAGAGCGAGAGTTTCAGTGGCAATGGCTGGGGTGAGGTAGGAGCAGAGGTGGGCATTGTTGCATAGGTGTATATAGATGGTGTTGCTGATGACTGGGAATGTTAGTGCAAAATTCAATTCAGAGTCAAAGAGGGCACTGAGGCTATGTATCATCAGGCTCAGTCTGCATGAGCAACCGGGAGAGGCAAGAAGTCAGAAGCCAAGGTGCAGAGTTTTTAATGGCAGCCTAACAGTGCAACTTCAATCTTGCTGATGTGGAAGTGCTCATACTAGATTTAATGTAGGCTAAGCACCAAACAGCACAGTGGTGGTCAAGAAGTCAAGGGTGGTGTAGCAAGGTAGAGCTAGGTGTCATCAGGGTGGAAACCAGATTGAAGGGATTCAAAGAGGGAGTAATGGGAGAGGTCAGCCCTGAGCTGGTGGGGATGACACATTCAAGGGGCTAAAAATTCGGGGACTTTACGCCACCCATTACCGGCAAAAAGTAGCGAAAGTGGGCGGCCACTGCTCTTTCGCCAGCTGGTGGTGGGTCCCGTGGCGTCCGCCATTTTCCAAGGTCCGGCAGCGCTGCCAGTGAGATCAATGGCCCTGCAAATTTAAATTAAGGAGGGGTGACGTCAGTCGGCATGCAAAAAAATTAGGGGAGAGGAACTAAGGGAATATAGGTTAAGGTTGGTGCAGAGGTCAAGTGAGGAGAGGAGAGTGGATATTTTGAGTAAAAAATTACCAGGGAACTTGGAAAGGTGATATCGAAGCATGGTGACCTCAGTAAGGGGAAAGGAATCATCTTTTGGGAGCAAGTTCTGGTGAGATACAGGGGCCTGGATTTTCCCGTGTCCAACCCACCAGGAGCGGGGTGGGGTGGGGGGGGGGAAGGGAGTGGTGGGGGGCGGTAGACCGTGGGTTTGAACTCCACAGCGTGGAGTGACAGGCTGGCTTCCAGTCGAGCAGGGAGTGCTGGCTGGACAGGATGCCGCAGTAACAGGTAGGTGCTGGGTCCAAGAAGGGGGCGGTGTTCCAAGCCCGGGGGGGGGGTCCAATCCCCGACCCCAGGGGCTGAATTCAATCCCTGGAGGAGGGGGCGGGGGGTGGGGTGGGCTGATCCCCAACCCCGGGGATGGGCAGGCTGCTGGTGGGTGAGCTTGGGGGCCAGGAGGAAGCATTGCTGCTCATCCCGTCCCACAAGGATTGGTATATGTCAGTACGTTTAATTGCAAATTGCAAAGAACATCCGTAAGACAAAGGTCCGCTACCAACTTGCCCCCGCCACACAGTACTGCCCCCCGATGATCAAAATCCACGAAAAGGCCTTGGACAACGTGGACCACTTTCCATACCTCGGGAGCCTACTGTCAACAAGGGCAGACATCGACGACGAAGTCCAACACCGCCTTAAGTGTGCCAGTGCAACCTTCGGTCACCTGAGGAAGAGAGTGTTTGAAGGCCAGGACCTCAAACCCGGCACTAAGCTCATGGTCTACAGAGCAGCAGTGATACCTGCCCTGCTGTATGCCTCAGAGACATGGACCATGTACAGCAGGCACCTCAAAGCACTGGAGAGGTACCACCAACGCTGCCTCCGCAAGATCCTGCAAATCCATTGGCAGAATAGGCGCACCAACGTCAGCGTTCTTGCTCAGGCCAACATCCCCAGCATCGAAGCTTTGACCACGCTCAATCAGCTCCGATGGATGGGTCACATTGTCCGCATGCCCGATACGAGACTCCCAAAACAAGCGCTCTACTCGGAGCTCCGGCACGGCAAGAGAGCTCCAGGTGGGCAGAGGAAACGCTTCAAGGATACCCTCAAAGCCTCCTTGAAAAAGTGTAACATCCCTACCGACACCTGGGAACCCCTGGCCCAAGACCGCATAAAGTGGAGGAGAAGCATCCGGGTGGGCGCCGAACACCTCGAGTCTCCTCGCCGGGTGGAAGTGGAAGTCAAGCGCCAGCAGCATATGTCAACCCAAACAGAGACTGTAGGTCTTGCATTGGACTCATCAGTCACCTGCAAACTCATTTTTAATGTGGAAGCAAGCCATCCTTGATTCAGAGGAACTGCCTAAGAGAGAGAATTGCAAAGTATCTATCATAGCAGCATTAATGTATGATAAAGAAATATTGATGTACAAGTCTGGAAAAGGGTGAGTAATTTGGGCCGGAATTTTGGTTACCTGGGCAGGGCAGGTGCGGGCGATCGGTGTGGCGGGTTGTGACCCCGTTCCTCATTTCATTCCACTCCTTAGAACAACTTTCCCTTAATGAGGCCTATTAAGGCAGGCCTGTGCATTACCCAGCCCTATTAAATGGTGCAGGTCTGATGACGTCATTGATGACTCATTTCCAGCCAGGATATTTAAAGGAGTTTTGGCCACATTGCATTTGAAGGTTCACCTAGGAATATGCAGGCACTGAATTAGAGCATTTGGGTTTTGTTAAGCCTTGGAAACATGGCTGCACAGAGGCAGAGGGCTGCACCCAGGTTCTCAGAGGAATCCCTCCATATGCTTGTGGAGGGAATGAGAGCACGCAGGGTGGTCCTCTTCCCTTCTGATGGGTGCAAGAGGCCTCCACAGGAAATCAAACAAGCCTGGCTTGAGATAGCAGAGGAGATCAACAGCAGGGATGTTGTGAGGAGGACCTGGGTGCAGTGCCGGAAGTGCTTCAATGATCTCATTAGATCAGGAAAGGTGAGTGCAAAGCCACACTCAACTTCATCCTGCTGTGCCACATCATATTCCCATCACTCTGCCTTCCCAACCCTACTCCTGCACATCAGTAATCACACCAACATACCTTGCATGTCCAGCCATCTCTCTCTATCTACATTATCACATCCCCATCTTGCTAGCCACCCCTCACACTCACCCTCATCCAACTAACCACACAAGGAGGCCATGTGGCATTGGCACCCCACTCCATCATAGTCACTCTCTAAACATGTTACCCATCCATTCCTTACACTTATTCCATCACTCTCACTCAAACTTCTCTTTCCCTCCTTGCAGGAGAAGAGAGCCCACAATAAGAAGGAGAGGGAGAGAACCAGAGGTTGACCATGTTAACATCAGCAGAGGAGGCCACCCTGGACATATCAGGAGTTGCAGAGCAGCTGGCAGTGGGAGATGGAGAGAGGGAGACATCTTAGCAACCTGGTGACAGAATTACATGTCATACAGCCACATGGCATACAGCAGTCACTCATATGGGGACTGATGTCAGCAGCCAGTGAATGTTCATCATATGAATAATGGTAACGGTACCCATTCTTCATGTGACATTTCTAAATCATCTCTTTACTCTCCTACAGGTCCATCAAGGGAACCCCCACACCACCCCCCCCCCGACTGTAGAGGAAGAAGAGGAAGACAACTCCTCAGAGGAGCCTCCAGCCTCGGAGGGTCCACCATCACCAGATATAAGTGCACCCAGCACCAGCGTAGGTGTTTTAATAGCTGTTTGTATTAAGCTTCCATTTCTCTTATGTCACAGATATAAATATTTATTTTCACCACTTTCCGTTCATGGCCAATTTTGTCTGCAACTTCGGAAGTGGCTTAGTGAGTTTGAGTGAATGGTGAGACATAACGTTACCTCCAGCAATGGTGGTCATAGAATCGTAGATTCGCAGAATCATAGAATGGTTACAGCACAGAAGAAGGCCATTCAGCCCATCGAGCCTGTGTTGGCTCTCTGCAAGGGCACTTCAGCTAGTCCCACTCCCCTGCCCTTTCCCCATAGTCCTGCAAATGTTTTTCTTTCAGGCACTTATCCAACTCCCTTTTTGTGATAAATCCAGAAAGTGGAACAAGGAACTCAAAGAGGCTAGATGTTAGAATTAACACGAGTACTTTATTAACAACTGGGAAACACGTTTACAGACAGCCTGCATCAGCATCCTGGCATTCCACCTTGTGCTGACCTATACAGGAAGCAAACCTCTGACCTTAACAGGAAGCAAACCTCTGACCTTAGTAGCAGCATTGGCTACAGCACCACCTGGTGGATAACCTTAATCATAACATCCCAGATTACTATAGCCCTCCCCCCTTAAGATTTCAGTATGAATTTCTTAACAAACAACCATTCCTGAGGGTCACATAAGGAGTCTCCATTCATCATGTTCCATACTTGATGAATCTAACAGTTCAGTACCAATCTCTCTGGTGGCTTGCAAGACCTTTGTGAACATCTAACAGTAAAGTCCCTGCTTGTTTGTGGTGAAGCCACCAGCTGCTTCTGAGCAGTGCTCAGAGTATCTGACTCTGCAACGATGGTTTCCTCTTGATGGATAGGTTCCTGTGGAATTATCTCTGTCCCTGGTGGTGGCACCACAGATGCACTTGGATAACTGGAGACAACCTTGTCAGTCATTGCATCTGGAACCTTCATTTCAATTTCCCCTTGTCTGGGAAGTATCTGATCTACATGTCTGCGTACTCTCCTACCATCTCCCAACATGACCTTGTATGATACTGGACCTGTCATTGAGTCTATGAAGCCAGGAATCCACTTTGGTCCATAACTGAAATTTCTGGTAAGGAACGCATCTCCTTTTCCAAAACTTCGGCTCTTTGTTCTTTTGTCATGGTTCTCTTTTTGTTTGCTTTGTCTGTTTTCCATTTTCCTTTTTAGGTCTGGGTGGACAAGGTCAAGAGTGGAGCGTAGTCTACGACCTAATAACATCTCAGCAGGAGAGAGTCCTGTGGTGGATTGAGGTGTTATTCTGTAGCTGAACAGAACCCGTGACACTTTGGCTGCTAAACTTCCTTCTGCACTTTTTTTCATCATCTCCTTAAATGTTTGTACAGCTCTCTCTGCAAGTCCATTCGAGGATGGATGATATGGAGCCGAGGTCACCTGCACTATGCCATTTTTTCTCAAGAACTCTTTTGTCTCTACTCACAAAACAAGTGGCATTGTCACTCACCACGATCTCCGGTAGCCCTTGATTACTGAAGCTCCGACGCAGGCAGTCTATAGTAGTAGTGGCGGAAGCAGAATTTACAGGATAAACATCCATCCATTTGAAATGTGCATCAATGATTATGAGGAACATCTTCCCCATGAATGGACCCGCATAATCTAAGTGCAATCTTCTCCATGGTTTATCCGGCCACTCCCAGGGGTGGAGAGGAGCCGCTGCTGGTGCCTTCTGGTGTTCCTGACAAGTGCTGCATGTCTTGACTAGATTTTCTATCTCCTCATCTAGCTTTGGCTACCACAAGTAACTCCTAACCAAGGCTTTCATATGCGAGACCCCAGGATGACACTGATGTAGTTGCTCTAGGATAGACTGTCGTGCTGGCTGTGGAATAATCACTCGTGCTCCCCACATCACGCAACCATCCTGCACACTCAGCTCTGTTTTCCTGACACTGTAGGGTGTGAAGTCAGCCCCTTCTGGATGCTGTGGCCATCCCCTCACCACATATTCTCGAACTCTAGACAGTACTGGATCTTTACCTGTCCATGTTCTTACTTGCTCTGCAGTCACAAGTGCCATGTCAGTGTCCTCCAACATCAAAACTCTGTCCTCTGGAGCTGCACGGATAGGTGTGCCTGGCAGTGGAAGACGGCTCAAGGCATCTGCATTCCCATGGTACTTGCCCACCTTGTAGACAATGACATACTCATATGCCCTCAACGTCACTGCCCACCTCTGGATCCGGGGTGACACCATCTGTGGAACTGCTTTCATTTCATTGAAAAGAGAGAGAAGAGGTTTATGATCGGTGCATATGGTGAACTTCCTGCCATAAATGTACTTGTGGAACCTCTGTAACCCAAACATTACTGCTAACCCCTCTTTGTCTAACTGGGAATAGTTTTTTTCCGCTGGTGTTAGAGTTCGGGACATAAACCCTATTGGTCTTTCAGTTCCATCTTCCATGCAGTGTGAAAGAACTGCCCCCACCCCGCAAGGTGAAGCGTCACAAGAGAGAATGATGTCTTTCTCTGCATTGTAGTGAACCAGCACATCCGACGACAGCATCAGTTTCTTGGACTGTTCAAATGAAATCCCCTGCTCCTCTCCCCACTGCCACTGTGTCTCCTTGCGCAGTAGTTTGTGAAGAGGTGCTAACACAGTTGACAAGTTTGGTAAAAACCTGTTATAATAGGTCAGCAGTCCCAGGTAAGCTTTTAACTCAGCCACATTTGTTGGAGCAGGGGCGTCCTGCAGTGCTTGTAACTTCTCCTTGAGTGGATGGAGCCCGGTGGCATCCACTCTGTGTCCCAGGAACACTGCCTCATTCCCCAGGAAAGTCCACTTACTCCTCTTGAGCCGGAACCCTGCCCTCTCCAATCTCTGTAGTACCTCTCTCAGAGTGCTCAGATGCTCCTGGTCGGTTCTTCCTGTCACCAGAATGTCATCCAGATAGATGGAAACATGTGAAATCCCTTGCAGTACACCTTCAATTGTCCTCTGGAAGATAGCTGGACTAGATGAGACACAAAATGGTAAGCGGTTATATGTAAACAAGCCCTTGTGTGTATTTATGGTGACATACTTCTTTGATTCGTCATCCAGTATAATCTGCAAGTAGGCATGACTCATATCCAACTTTGTGAATGTCTTTCCTCCAGCCAGGTTTGCAAAGAGATCCTCTGTTTTGGGAATAGGATACTGCTCTAGTTTGGACACCCGATTGACAGTCAGTTTATAGTCTCCACAGAGTCTTACCAAATTGTCCGGTTTTAAAACAGGTACTATGGGAGCTGCCCATTCCGAACATTTCACCGGCTCCAGTATGTTCTCTCTCAATAGACGGTCAAGCTCAGCCTCTACCTTTGGCTTCATGGCATAAGGCACAGGTCGTTGTTTAAAAAACCTTGGCGGTGCCTCCTTGTCTACATAAATCTTAGCTGGAGGGCCATTAAATGTGCCAAGTTTCGCCTTGAACACACTCTCATGTTCACTCAACACTTCTTGCAAAGTCAACTGTTTGCCCGCATCTATTTGATGTACTGCTCCCCAGTCTAATTTAAGTTCTTTTATCCAGCCCCGACCTAACAGGTTTGGTCCGGTACCCGATACTATAACTACAGGTAGCTGTTCCACTGTGTCCCTGTGTTGCACAGTTACCTTAGCTGTACCTAATGTCGCTACTCGTTCACCTGTATATGTTTTAAGATGCAGGAAGCAAAGCTTTAACTCTGGAACTTTTGCACGGTTCCACAATTTTGAGTACTCTGCCTTGTTCATTATGGTCACGCTGCACCATGTATCCACTTCAAAGTTCACCTTAGAGTCATTTACTGTCAGTTGCAATGTGATAGGAGCCACTTTTGGAATGTTCTCTAACATGCTATACATTATGAACATGTTCTCTTCTTCCTCAGCTTCCCCGCTGATGTGGTGTGCTCCATGTTTTTTCACTTCTCTCCCTTGGTTTGGCTGTCCTCCCCCTTTTGGTTTGGATTCCTCCACAGGTGATTTCGCCCTGCAAGCTCGTTTTATGTGTCCTTGTTTCCCACACTTGTAGCACTTTTCCTCCAGAAACCAGCATTCACTCGCCAGGTGATCGCCCTTGCATCTATAACATGCCTTCACATGCTCACGTTGTGGTTTCTGACGCATGTTCAACTTGTGCACAACAACCTGACCTGCAACTTGCATAGCATTAGCCCTGTCTGAACCCTGTATTTCTTTTACATCTCGGTTCGCTGTCTCTATGGCTTGAGCAAGTTCCAATGCTTTTTCATAAGTAAGCCCAGTCTCGGATAATAATCTACGCTGCATTCAGTTGTCCATAATTCCGCAAACTAGCCTATCTCGCAGCATTTCCTTCAGGTTGTTCCCATAATTGCAATCTTGTGCTAATTTACGCAACACCGCTACATAGTCCGTTACGCTCTCTTCCTCTTTCCTGTTCCTTGAATTAAACTTGAGCCGCTGTACAATCTCACTAGGCTTAGGGTTGAAATGTTCTTTTAGCAAAGCCACTAATTCAACAAATGATTTGTCTCCAGGCTTTTCAGGACTGAGCAGATTTTTCATCAAACTGTAGGTTTGGCTTCTCACTGAACTAAGCAGAATGGCTTTCCTTTTTCCGGCATCATTTATTTCATTTGCTTCTAAAAAATAACCCAACACTTCACAGTATTCTTCCCAGGTTTGTGCTTGAATATCAAAAGCGGAAACCGTTCCTACCATGGCAGCCATGCTCTCTTCCAGCTTGTAGCTAACTTTAGCTCGTGATTTTGTTGTTTAAACGTCCCGGCAGACTTTTCTTCTTTATGCAGGGTCCTTTAGTTGCCTCGTCGCCAAATGTGATAAATCCAGAAAGTGGAACAAGGAACTCAAAGAGGCTAGATGTTAGAATTAACACAAATACTTTATTAACAACTGGGAAACATGTTTACAGATAGCCTGCATCAGCATCCTGGCATTCCACCTTGTGCTGACCTATACAGGAAGCAAACCTCTGACCTTAACAGGAAGCAAACTTCTGACCTTAGTAACAGCATTGGCTACAGCACCACCTGGTGGATAACCTTAATCATAACATCCCAGATTACTATACTTTTAAAAGCAGTGATTGAGTCTGCCTCCCTTTTAGGCAATGCATTCCAGATCGTAACCACTCACCTTTGGGTCTTTTGGCAATCACTTTAAATCTGTGTCCTCTGTTTCTCGACCCTTCTACCAATGGAAACAGTTTCACGCTATCTATTCTGTCCAGACCCCTCATGATTTCGAACACCTCTATCAAGCCCCTTCTCAAACCTCTCTGCTCTAAGGAGAATAACCCCAGCTTCTCCAGTTTATTCACGTAACTGAAGTCCCATATTCCTGCAATCATTCTCGTAAATCTTTTCTGCACCCTCTCTAAGGCCATCACATCCTTCTTAAAGTGCGGTGCCCAGAATTAGACACAATGCTCCAGTTGAGGCTGAACCAGTGTTTTATACAGGTTCATCATAATTTCCATGATTTTGTACTCTATACCTTTATTCATGAAGCCCAGGATCCCGTAAGATTTTTTAACCGTTTTCTCAACCTGCCCTGCCACCTTCAACGATTTGTGCACATATACCCCCAGGTCTCTTTGTTCATGCACCCCCTTTAGGATTGTACACTTTAGTTTATATTTCCTCTCCTCAGTCTTTCTACCAAAATGTATCAATTCGCACTTTTCTGCATTAAATGTTATCTGCCACGTGTCTGCCCATTCCACCAGCCTTTCTATGTCATCTTGAAGTCTTATCACTATCCTCCTCACTGTTCACTATACTTCCAAGTTTTGTGTCATCTGCAAATTTTGAAATTGTGCCCTGTACACCCACATCCAAGTCATTAATATATATCAAGAAAAGCAGTGGTCCCAGTACCGATCCCTGGGGAACATCACTGTATACCTTCTTCCAGTCCATAAAACAGCCGTTCACCACTATTCTCTGTTTCCTGTCACTTAGCCAATTTTGTATCCATGCTGCCACTGTCCCTTTTATTCCCTGGACTTCAACTTTGTTGGAAAGCCTATTATGTGGCACTTTGATGAACACCTTTTGGAAATCCATATACACCACATCAACCGCATGGCCCTCATCAACCCTCTCTGTTATCTCATCAAAAAACTCGATCAAGTTGGTTAAACATGATTTGCCTTTAACAAATCCATGCTGATCAGTGTGAAAGGAATGACGTGGTCATTGTAGGGATGGTGGGAACCTGGCACAGCATGTGGCAGCCATATGGGTGTACTCTTCTGGTTTTGGGTGGTTAAACAAATAATCTGTAACTAATAAAACTTTAAATAAAACTTAGCAACTTAAATTAAAATTTGATTGGCCGGGGTGATGAGGCACTCCTGTCCCTGCAGCGCCCACCGGTCGTGGAAGGCCTCAAGCGTGCCGACGGACACTGTGTGCTCCATCTCCAAGGCCACCCGGGCACGAACATGGCCACGGGGATGAGGCAGGCAATCTGGCCGAACGAAGCCATATGGGTGTAATGCCTGAAGTTAAGTAAATCTGGCCATGATGAGGCCTTCCCTGGGCTCCCGGGCAGCAATGTGCTCGGGTGCTGGCAGCATCTGGACCACAGGTTTCTCCTGCTCCTCCTCCTCCTCCTCTGTGCGCACAGAGCATAGCTCCTCATGCAGCACTAATCCTCACTGCTGCGCTATTTTGTGCAGCACACAGCAGACAACAACGATCCTGGAGACCCTGGCTAGTGCGTACTGAAGGGCTTCTCCAGATCTGTCAAGGCATCTGAAGCGCATTTTCAGCATGCATATTGTCTGCTCTATGACACATCTGGTGGCCATGAGGCTTTCATTATATCTCTCCTCGGCCTCAGTACTTGGTCTCCTCAAGGGTGTCATGAGCCACGTTTTCAGTGGATAGCCTTGGTCTCCAAGCAGCCAGCCGGAAAGTCTGTTTGGAGGTGTGAAGAGCTGAGGGAGGGTGGACTGGCACAGGATGAGGCATGGCAGCTGCTAGGGAATTTGGCGCACACATGCATGATTATCTTCCTATGGTTGCAGACCAGCTGCACATTGAGGGAGTGGAAGCCCTTGTGGTTGACAAAGATTCCTGGGTGATGATGGGGTGCCCTGATGGCCACGTGTGTGTGGTCGATGATGCCCTGCACCTGTGGGAAGCCAGCCAGAGTGGCAAAGGCCAGCGCCCGCTGAGTAACACTGGCTTCATCAGTGGCAAAGTTGATATAATCGACTGACTTGTCAAAGTGACCTGTGTGATGCACCTGTGGCAGCCGACTTCGAGATGCCGCAAATGTCTGCTGCAGATCCCTGGAAGAAGCCTGAGGCGAAGAAGTTGAGGGCGCTGGTGACTTTGGCAGCCACTGGCAGGGTGAGTCCACCCGCTCCTCTGGGCTACAGGTCTTGCTCCAGTAAGCTGCAAATGTCTGCGATGAGTGGTGCAATAACCTGAGCCTCCTTTGGCACTGCTGCTCAGTTGAGTTGAGGAAGCACATCCTTTGTCTGTGTACCCTGTGTCGGGGGTACCGCCTCTGGTGCGGTGCAGCCCTGTGCTGATGCCCTCAGGTGGTTGAGGAGAAGGTTGGTGGTGTTGTTGCTGCTGCTGGTGTGCCTGGTGCTGCTGGTGTTAGGGCTCATCGTGGTCCGATTCTGAGGACCAAGGTGAGACAGTATAAACGGCACCCATGCTGATGTAGTAGATTATAGGTCAAATAGAGATGAGAGAAGCAATCTGTCAATGGTGTGATAGCTTAATAGCAATGAGGTGACAGTGGTTCCTGAATTTGCTGAAAACACTTCCAACCTCTAGAAACCTATATCGGTGCTGACAATGCACTCAGCAACAGCATCTGCTTTCAGAAAGTAAGCAGGTGTCAGGTAGGTGTAACTATTGTGCTTTCCATGCTGTGCAGTAATGAGTTCCATCAATAGCCACTGAACTCCCGCCTCAGGTTCACAGACGTGGTTCCTGAGCTGCGTGATTCCTGTGGTCATGTAGTGAAATTCCAAAGGTAGGGTTAAAAGGATGCTTAAGTGTCTGACAACAATCTCATAATTATCTAAATTAGGTCGCCCTCCTCTGCTGTTCGGGTCGCGACCGCACTGCAAACGCGCCTGAATAAAAGGCGTGAGGAGGCGGGATGACCGCGGGTTCCCGGCCCGCTACACTTTATTTCAACTTTCACTTCAGACCTGCCTCCAATCCCGCACGCTCAACAACAAGAAAATTCTGGCCTTGGTAATATATTAACATTTCCTTTGATGGTTAAACTATTGGGTTTACAGGATGTAAATGTCGGTCAAATATCCAAAGATTTAAATCAATTTTGGTAGTGAATTATTTTATATATGACCACTGCCTTCACAATCACTATAGTCAAGTTTCACTTCAATATATATGCCATTCCTCAGATATACAACTTACAGTGAAGAATTTCAATGAATATAAAAATATGTACAAGCATTTTGATTAAAAAAGCATTTACATATAAAAATTGAGCGAAAAAGTGGATAATCTGGAAATGTAGAATATTTTAGCCATCCTGAATTAAACCAATAAATAGCCAGTTTGATAATTGTAACTGTCTGAAAGTGATTAGCATACATGTAGAAAAATATATTTTATTGGCCTACAAATTAACATTCCCAGTTTTTAACATGGCATCCAGCAATTTATGATACTCATCTAGCAGAATCTTTCCGCATGCTACATGTAATGCGAAATATGTACAATGCATACATTCTGTGGGACATAAAGATAGTGGGGTAGAAATTGGATCGCCCCAAAGCAGGGCTTGATCCGGGGCTGCGCACACTACACACGCCTAATGAGAACATCCGACTTTTTTCCCAGCTCATTTTAGATTAGGAATGGCTTGATATTTTTTAAATAGTGCCAGAAATATATAAAGGGATAATATACAAGTTTGGGTCCTTCTGCGTAGGTTTACTCTTTAGGTCTCAGCATAAGTAAACTTTGATGAATTGTGGCTGCCATTGGCTGGTAGAGACTTTTAATACTTGACAGGAGGCTGTTTTTCTTTGTAATTAATGACCTGCTAATGAAATTGCATTCTCAGAAGCCACACACTTAAAAGCTGCATGTTCCTATAATTTAATTAGTAAGCTCTTTATTATGGAGACCAGATATCGTTCTGTTTTTCATTAAAGTAGGAATCTCATCAAAGAAGATGCTGTTCATTAGTGACTGAGAAATCATAGAATCAGCACACAAGGAGGCCATTTGTCCCGTCGAGCCCGTGCCGACTCTATGCAAGAACACTGCAGCTAGTCCCACTCCCTCACCCTTTCCCCATAGCCCTGCAAATTATTTTCCTTCAGGTACTTATCCAATTTCCTTTTGAAAGCCAAAATTGAATCTGCCTCCACTGCCCTTTCAGGCAGTGAATTCCAGATCCTAACCACTCGCTGCGTAAAAGTTTTTCCTCATGTCGCCTTTGGTTCTTATGCCAATCACCTTAAATCTGTGTCCTCTGGTTCTCAACCCTTCCATCAATGGGTACAGTTTCTCTCTATCTATTCTGTCTAGACACCTCATGATTTTGAACACTTCAACTAAATCTCATCTCAACCTTCTCTGCTCTAAGGAGAACAACCCTATCTTCTCCAGTCTATCCAAATAACTGAAGTCCCTCATCCCTGGAACCATTCTGGTAAATCTTTTCTGCACCCTCTCTAAGGCCTTCACATCCTTCCTAAAGTGTGGTGCCCAGAATTGGACACAATACTCCAGTTGCAGTCGGACCAGTGTTTTATAAAGGTTCATCATCACTTCCTTGCTTTTGTACTCTATACCTCTATTTATAAAGCCCAGGATCCAATATGCTTTTTTAACAGCTTTCTCAACCTGCCCTGCCACCTTCAATGATTTGTGCACATATACCCGGTGCAGGCTCGATGGGCCGAAATGGCCTCTATCTGCACTGTGGGGTTTCTGTGATTCTGTGATTCTGTGATACCCCCAGGTCACTGTGTTCATGCACCCCCTTTGGAATTGCAGCCTTTAGTTTATATTGCCTCTCCTCATTCTTCCTACCAAAATGTATCACTTCTAACTTTTCTGCTTTAAATTTCATCTGCCACGTGTCTGCCCATTCCGCCAACCTGTCTATGTCTTCTTGAAGTCTATCACTATCCTCCTCACTGTTCACTATACTTCCAAGTTTTGTGTCATTTGCAAATTTTGAAATTGTACCCTGTACACCCAAGTCTAAGTCATTAAAATATATATCAAGAAAAGCAGTGGTCCTAGTACAGACCCCTGGGGAACACCACTGTGTACCTTCCTCCAGCCCGAAAAACAACCGTTCACCACTACTCTCTGTTTCCTGTCGCTTAGCCGTTTTTGTATCCATGCTGCCACTGTCCCTTTTATTCCATGGGCTTCAACCTTGCTGACAAACGTGTTATTTGGCACTTTATCAAATGCCTTTTGGAAGCCCATGTACACCACATCAACCACAATGCTCTCATCAACCGCCTCTGTTACCTCATCAAAAAACTTGATCAAGTTGGTTAAACACGATTTGTCTTTAACAAATCCGTGCTGGCTTTCCTCAATTAATCCATACTTGTCCCTGATTATCATTTCTAAAAGCGTCCCCATTACCGAGGTTAAAGTGACTGACATGTAGTTGCTGGGTTTATCCTTACACCCTTTTTTGAACAAACGTATAACATTTGTAGTTCTCCAGTCTTCTGGCACCAGCCCCGTATCCAAGGAAGATTAGAAGATTATGGCCAGTACCTCCACAATTTCCACCTTTACTTTCCTCAGCATCCTAGGATGCATCCCATCCGGTCCTGGTGGCTTATCTACTTTAAGTACAGCCAGCCTTTCTAGTACCTCCTCCTTATCAGTTTTTATCCCAACCAGTATCTCAACTACCTCCTCTTTCACCATGACTTTTGCAGCATCTTCTTACTTGGTGAAGATAGATGTAATGTACTCATTTAGTACCTCAGCCATGCCCTCTGCCTCCATGCGTAGGTCTCCATTTTGGTCCCTAATTGGCCTCACTCTTCCTCGTACCACCTATTTACTATTTATATGCCTATAGAAGACTTTTAGATTCCCTTTTATGTTAGCTGGCAATCTATTCTCATATTCTCTCTTTGCCCATCTTATTTCCTTTTTCACTTCCCCTCTGAAGGTGAACCAGTGGATGTGGTGTATTTGGATTTCCAGAAGGCATTCAATAAGGTGCCACATAAAAGGTTACTGCATAAGATCAGAGCTCATGGAAGTGGGGGCAATATATTAGCATGGATAGAGAATTGGCTAACTAACAGAAAGCAGAGAGTCGGGATAAATGGGTAATTTTCCGGTTGGCAAACGGTAACTAGTGGGGTGCCACAGGGATCGGTGCTAGGGCCTCAACTAGTTACAATCTACATTAATGATTTGGATGAAGGGACCAATGTAATGTAGCCAAGTTTGCGGATTATAAAAAGATGGGTGGGAAAGCAAGTTGTGCAGAGGGCTCAAAGAACCTGCAAAAGGATATAGACAGGCTAATTGAGTGGGCAAACATTTGGCAGATGGAGTATAATGTTGGAAAGTGCGAGGTTATACACTTTGGCAGGAAAAATAAAAAAGCAAATTATTATTTAAATGGGGAGAGATTACAAAATGCTACAGTTCAGAGGGAGCTGGAGGTCCTTGTGTATGAAACACAAAAAGTGAGCATGCAGGCACAGCAAGTAATCAAAAAGGCAAATGGAATGTTGGCCTTTATTTCAAAGGGGTTGGAGTATAAAAGCAGGGAAGTCCTGCTACAACTGTACAGGGTATTGGTGAGACCACACCTTGAGTACTGCGTACAGTTTTGGTCTCCTTATTTAAGGAAGGATATACTTGCATTGGAGACAGTTCAGAGACGATTCACTAGGTTAGTTCCAGAGATGAGGGGGTTGACTTATGAGGAAAGGTTGAGCAGGTTGGGCCTATACTCATTGGAATTTAGAAGAATGAGAGGTGATCTTATTGAAACATATAAGATACTGAGGGGGCTCGACAAGGCAGATGCAGAGAGGGTGTTTCCCCTCGTGGGGAAATCTAGAACTCGGGGGCATAGTTTTAGAATAAAGGGTCACCCTTTTAGAACTGAGATGAGGAGGAATTTCTTCTCTCAGAGGGTCGTAAATCTATGGAATTCTCTGCCCCAGAGAGCTGTGGAGGCTGGGTCATTAAATACATTTAAGGTGGAGATAGACACATTTTTGCAAGATAAGGGAGTGAAGGGTTATGGGGAGTGGGCGGGGAAGTGGCTTTGAGCCTAAGATCAGCCATGATCTTATTGAATGGCGGAACAGGCTCGAGGGGCCAAGTGGCCTATCCCTGCTCCTATTTCTTATGTTCTTATGAACTTTCTATATTCAGCCTGGTTCTCACATGTATTCTCAACCTGACATCTGTCAAATGCCCCCTTTTTCTGCTTCATCTTTCTATCTCTTTTGTCATCCAAGGAGCTCTGGCTTTGGTTGCCCTACCTTTCCCCCTTATGGGAATGTACCTCGGCTGTACCCGAACCATCTCCTCTTTAAAGGAAGCCCATTGTTTGATTACAGTTTTGCCTGCCAATCTTTGATTCCAATTTACCCGGGCCAGATCCATTCTCAACACACTGAAATTGGTTTTCCTCCAATTAAGTATTTTTACTCTAGATTGCTCCCTGTCCTTTTCCATAGCTAGTCTAAACCTTATGATACTGTGATCACTGTTCCCTAAATGTTTCCCTCCTGACACTTGCTCTATTTGATCCACCTCATTCCCCAGAACCACATCCAGCAATGCCTCGGTCCTCATTGGGACGGAAACGTACTGATCTAGAAAGTTCTCCTGACACACTTCAGAAATTCTTCCCCCTCTCTGCCCTTTACACTATTACTATCTCAGTCTATATTAGGATAGTTAAAGTCCCCCGTTATCACTACTCTAATTTCCCTGCAAATTTGCTCCTCTATATCCTGCCCACTAGCAGCCTATAGAATCCACTTAGTAATGTAATGGCACCTCTATTGTTTCTCAACTCTAACCAAATGGGTTCTGACCTTGACCCTTCCAGGACACCCTCTCTCTCCAGCACTGTAATATTCTCTTTAATCAATACTGCCATCCCACCTCCTTTCTTTCCTTCCCTATCTTTCCTGAACATCTTATATCCAGGAATGTTTAAAACCCAATCCTGCCCTTTTTTGAGCCAGATCCCCGTTATCGCCACAACATCATATTCCCATGTGGCTATTTGCGCCTGCAGCTCACCAACCTTATTTACCACACTTCATTCGTTTACACACATGCACTGTAAACCTATCTTAGACCTTTTTGTATTCTCTCTTAGTCTGACCCCACCTAATACCATACTATTTCTTACTCTAGTGCTTTCTGTCTCTCCCAATCCTTTATGCACCTTGTTTCTCCTTTCTAATGCTACATCCCGGTGCCCACCCCCCTGCCAAATTAGTTTAAACCCTCCCCAACAGTACTAGCAAACCCCTCCCAATGAGGATATTAGTCCCAGCTCTATTGAGGTGCAACCCGTCCGGCCTGTACAGGTCCCACCTCTCCAGAACCGGTCCCAATGTCCCAGGAATATAAAGTCCTCCCTCCTGCACCATCTCTCCAGCCACACATTCATCTGCACTATCCTCCTCTTTCTATACTCACTGGCTCGTGGCACCGGGAGTAATCCAGAGATTACTACTTTTGAGGTCCTGCTTTTTAATCTCTTTCCTATCTCCCTAAAATCTGCCTGCAGGACCTCATCTCTCTTTCTACCAATGTCATTGATACCAATATGAACAATGACCTCTGGCTGTTCACCCTTCCCCCTCAGAATGTTCTGCAGCTGCTCAGCTACATCCTTGACCCTGGTACCAGGGAGGCAACATACCATCTTCGAATCATGTCTGCGGCTGCAGAAACGCCTGTCTGTTCCCCTAACTATTGAATCTCCTATCACTATTGCTTTCCTGATCTTCCGTCTCCCTCCCCAAGTACAGCTGAGCCACCCGTCGTGCCGTGGACTTGGCTCTGGCTGTGCTCCCCAGAGGAACCATTGCCCTCACCAGTGGTTGGAGAGCGGGATGCACTCGGGACTACTGCACTACCTGCCTGGTCCTCCTTATCTGTCTGATGGTCACCCATTTCCTCTCTGCCTGCGTATTCTTACGCTGCGGGGTGACCACCTTCTGAACTGTGCTATCCATGTAGCTCTCAGCCTCACGGATACACCGCAGTGACTACAGCTGCTGTTCAAGCTCCAAAACCTGAAGCTTGAGCTTCTCCAGCTGACGACACTTCCTGCACACGTGGTTGTCCAGGACATGAGAAACGTCCTGGAGTCCCCACATGGCACAAAATGTGCATTCCATGGGAAAATTCCTATCACTGGATACAAAGGATCCAGTAATATATGAAAACGCTCTGAATATTTATATTTTCTGCTATATTCAGGTAATAACATGAAAAGCTTTTTTTTCTCCCCACAGGCAAAGATTGAGGGAATTCTGCAGACAGAAAAATTTTTTTTAATCGAATTGCTTCTCACAGCAAAAACAATACGCCACCACATGGAGTGCAAGTGCAGTTGAACAACACTTTAGATTAAAAGTATTTGCTGCTGAAAACTGGTGCATTTAAAGTCATTGCTGCACATTTTCTAAAAATGATTGCCTCTTTAGCCCATCCACATTTTTGTCTACTGACACTCTTTTTTCACTGTGTGGTGTTAGTGGGAATACCTAAAAGATGACTACAGCATATAATTTAATATGTTATAATAAATGTTGGGCTAGATTTTCAGTATAGACAGTTTTGGGGCGCTAACCTTAGCGCCCGCCCGAAGTTAGCGCCCGCCCCAAAGTAGCGCCCCGTTGCCGGAAATTCAGTGGCTTCACCCTAAGAGAGTGGTGGAGCGCTAAAAGAGGCGTTCCACTCCTACCTTTAGGCGCTAAGCCGGCGGTCCAGAGGGATAGCGCCCAGGCGGGGCGCAGCGCGGGTGCGGTCATTTTTGCACTGACAGCAGACCCCGTGGTGCCGACCAGCTGTTAAAGGGGGAAGGGATGAATTGGTCTGCTGCCACGCCCTGCACACTGCAGCCTTGCAAAGAGGCCTCAACACTGCTGCTCAGCCCCAGGGAGTCATGGCAACGCCAGAGAAGGCCCGTCAGCGTGCCCTGCGCTTCTCAGAGGGTGATCTGGACATAATGGTCACAGCTCTGGAGGTGAGGCGCAAGATCTTGTTTCCAGAGAGTGGGAGGAATCCAACCCACCATGACTACACCAAAGCCTGGAAGCAGATCGCCCAGAGGGTGACGTTCACCGGCGATGCCCCAGGACCCACAAACAATGTCGTAAAAAATACAACGATCTGACCAGGATTGTGAAGGTGAGTAGCCTTTCCAGTCTCTTCCTCATTCTTGCATGTACACCTGACATGATGGGCAAAGGGAGCTGAAAGTCCTATTGGCCAGCCCTCAGCCAGCAGCATTGGGACAGTCATGAGCATCAAATGGTCATTCGGCACTCTACACTTTGGCCAAGCTATTCCACCATGGGAGGCAGTGCACAGTACATCAGGGCTTCACTCTGTCCAAGCTATTCCACCATGGGAGGCAGTGCACAGTACATCAGGGCTTCACTCTGTCCAAGCTATTCCCCCATGGGAGGCAGTGCACAGTACATCAGGGCTTCACTCTGTCCAAGCTATTCCACCATGGGAGGCAGTGCACACTACATCAGGGCTTCACTCTGTCCAAGCTATTCCACCATGGGAGGCAGTGCACACTACATCAGGGCTTCACTCTGTCCAAGCTATTCCACCATGGGAGGCAGTGCACACTACATCAGGGCTTCACTGCGCACTTACAGCCCGTCCTTTCTCTTGCAGGCTAAAGTAGCGTTTAATCGCCAGGCCCGTGCCAGGGGTGGCCGCGCCAAGCTGCAGAAGCTCACTCGGCTGGAGGAGCATGTGTGTGTGCTCATGGGAGCCCGTGTGATTGTCCCCACAGCGTGCGGTGTATCCGACCCTCCACTGCCCGGCAATGGTAAGGACCTCGCCTTTTGGCCCTCTCGCATCGCACTGGCCCATCCGAGCTACCTCCTTTGCCACTGTCCCACCAATGCGCTGAATCCCACCAGTCCTAACTCCTTCGCTGACGCCGTCTCCTCACTCTGAAGCTACTCTTGTGCATTCCTGCTTTCAGCTGGTGACGACCAGGACCCTGAAGCTGCCAGTGACAGCACCTCCGACCAGGAGGAGGAGGAGGAGCAAGCCGGACCTTCGGGGGAACAGTCACGTCCCGCAGGAGAGGAGGAAATGCTTGACACCTCCTCACTGGACGAGTGCCTGGAGGAACTGTCGCAGGGCAATGCAGCTTCTGGGACCAGTGGCGTCCAGCCACCCAGCAGCCGTGCGCATGGCCCGCGGCCTTCCCCCCAAAGGGGGGAAGGATAAGAGGGGAGTGCTGCTGCTCGGCACACTCGCCGTCACCAACGCGGCAAGGGTCCCCTAGTTCGGCCCCCTCCTCCCCAGCGGGAGAGTCGCGACTCCAGTCCGTACACCTTCACTTCGGAGGAGGTGCGGAAGCTGGATAAGATGGCCGACGACTCGGACCGGCGCCACACGGAGCTCATGAGCGTGGTGGGGCGCATGCCTGAGGCCATCGAGTCGCTGGCGACCAGTGTGCGCGAGTTCGGGGCAGCAACTGCCACGAGTGGCCGCATGCTGACTGATGCCGTCAAGACCCTGGCGGATGTGATGCGCGCGCACACCAGGACCACAGGGCCACTCACTGCTGCCACACGCGCTGTCTCAGGCAGGCATCGCCAGGGCAGCCGCCGCGCTGGACCATCCCAGCAAGCCGCCCGTCGGCTGATTGCTGCGGATCCTGCAGTGCGGGCCCGGCCGAGTGCCACCGTGCCACAGCACCAGCCAGCGCATCCCAGATGCCAGCTGGCCCACATTGCGCCATCCGTCGCCGCCATTCCCCCTCTGGGGCATCAAGGGCAAGCGGCTGCAGCTGATGGTGGCCAGGCTCAGGTGCGCCACTCAGCAGACGGCCCCTCGAGGCCCAAACGCCGTGTAGGCCACCCCCAGCGGCATCTGGCGGAAGGGCATCTGAGCCTCAGGCGCCTTCCCCCAGCCTCGCAGCAGCCACTGGGCAGAGCTTGCGAAGGAGCAGCAGGCTGGGCAGGGGAGGCAAAAGGCTGGCCAAGGTCTCGCCCTTGCGGGCCACTCAGTAGAGGGTGTGGGCAGCTTTCCTTTAATATGGTGGTGGCCATCTTTATTTTGCCCATGGTTGTGTTGTTGGAGGGCTTATTTTTTGCGTTAGGCTGACGTTGAGGGCCGGTTTGAAGAAAGGTGGAGTGGCTCCTCCCCAGTTTGTGGGAGTGAGTCGTTTGTTGGGCTTTTTGTGGGGCCCGTTTATTGTTTTTGGGGATTCATGTGGGAAGGGCTTTTCATTTTTGTGCAATAAAAAATTATCTTTATTCATGCAGTCTCCATGGTTGTTCTTCTTAGTGTTTGTTGGCTTTGCCGGCTGAGGGCTTGCGGAGCGGCTGCATTCATCTTCCTTCATGGCCCCTGGCCATTCCCTGACAGGGGGCTTAGAAATACCGTGTAATAAGGTGGCGTCGTGCGGCCCTTGGCCCTGGTCGCTCCCTCCTGGGAACGTACTCCTGCTCCTCCTCCTCCTCCTCCTCCTCATGCTCCTCCTGCTCCTCCTCCTGAGGTGCTGGTCCAACGTCAGGTGGCAGTGCCTGAGTCCTGCGGATAGCCAGGTTGTGTAGCATGCAGCAAACCAGCACAAATTGGGAGACCCGGTCCGGCGAATACTGCAGAGCTCCTCTGGAGCGATCAAGGCAGCGGAACCGCTGCTTGAGGACCCCAATAGTTAGCTCGATGATGTTGCGGGTGGTTTGATGGCTCTCGTTGTAGGCCTCTTCAGCAGCGGTCCTGGGCGCACGGAGCGGGGTCATGAGCCAGGTGCACAAAGGATAGCCTTTGTCCCCGATGAGCCATCCTCTTGGGGGAGGCTGTGCCTGGAACATGTCATGCACAGTACTCTGCCGCAGGATAAAGGCATCGTGGCTGCTGCCTGGGAAGCTGGCATTGACTGCCATGATGCGCTGCTTGTGGTCACATACCAGCTGCACATTCAGAGAATGGTAGCCCTTCCTGTTGCGATTCTGCTCGCCATGCTCCAGAGGGGCCCGCAAAGCCACATGCATACAGTCAATGGCGCCCTGCACCAAGGGGAATCCCCCGAGTCTGGCAAATCCCAATGCGCGCTGATGCTGGCTCTCGAGGGCCATGGGGAAGGAGATGAATTGGCTTCTCCTTCTGAACAGTGCTTCGGTCACGTGGCGGATGCAGCGATGCGCGCCATACTGGGAGATGTTTGCTATGTCCCCAGCAGCGTTTTGGAAGGAGCCGGTGGCATAGAAGTTCAATGCCACCGTCACCTTCACTTCCACCGACAGAGACGTCCTGCACCTGAGCTTTGGCCGCAGATCTCGGTGAAGCAGGTGGCAGATCTCTGCAATCACCTCCTTTCGGAATCGGAGCCTTCTAACACATCGCACGGCACTCATGTTTAGGTAGGAGCGCTGCTGGCGGTATAGCCTGACTGTGTAAGGCCTACGTGGCCGACGCCTGTAGCCCCCTCTGCCTCTAGCCAGGGCTGCCCCTCTCACAATGCGTCTGCGAGCCCTACGGACATGGCGCTGCAGCTGCGCGTTGGCACCCCATGCAGCCCCCATCAAATCCTGGCAAACAGTCTAATTTCCAAATGGCCACTTGCAGCGCTATGGCCTGAGTCCAAAAATACCTGGCTCTTGCTGCTTGAAACCAGTTAGCTATCCTCCTTGTTGTGTCTCCAGAAATGCGTTGGACAAGACTGTTTTCTGAAAAAAGGATGGCCTTTATACTGGAGAGGACGTTCCCTTTAATTAGCGCCCCCCGGGGCCCGCGGTGGTTGTGTTGCGTTCCTTTTTCCAAACGCTCCGGCCGCCCGCCGCACAATGGGGCGGTCCGACTGAAGTTTGCAATCGGGGCGGCCAAAGGGCGTTGCACGAGGATGTGACGTCATTTTCTGCGCGCGCATCCGGGCGGGTGCTAAACTTTGCGCCGGCGCTAACGGGCAACTTAATTTGGGGCGGGGCGCACACTGCGCTGCGCCCGGGCGCTACACGCATAGCGCCCGGAAATCACTTCTCTTAAGGCGCTAACTGCTGGCGCAAGCGACTGAAAATCTAGCCCGTTGACTTTTATTTTAGTGAAAAATGTTACATCAAAATTTAACACTATAATAACAAATATCTACCTCAGTATGTCATGGAAAGTTACTGTCTACAGATTTCAAAATCAGAACACAATAATTTTCTGCTTTCCATCCTGTGGCATCGGCCATGTCCTTCCTCATGAAATAATAAAGATGGCATTAGAAGTCATTTAAAGAACCACCATCGTCATGAGAAAACAATTTGGAAAAAACCTTTTCATTTGTTTTGAAATACACAGTAAAATTACACTTTAGTGCATGAGAGTGATGCATTGTTCTTCAAGCTTTTCTCCCTCAGCCAACAGGGAAAAAAGTTTTTCATAATGATGGTGCTGTTCAGTGTTAATATTGGATTGGGCAAAACAGAGCAGAAAATGTGTTAAAGTCATGCTTTGAAACACGTTTCCAAGTTTTCCTCTTACCACAAGCTGCAATTCGGAATGAGATGTGAATTCGTTTGTGACTCAAAAAGGCAATTACAGCTCCGCTCAAAGACATTTTCATTACTGCACTCAATTTTATAGTTTGCACACTGAGAATGATTGTATGCAGGGTATAAGCTGTCCTCGTTGTATGTTAAAGATTAATTAACCACCCCATTATGAAAACAATAGCTTTTTGTCTATCGTGTTGAGGCACAAATGTGTCCTATGACACTTAATAGAAATATTAGTGTGGAGCCTGTCTTACAAACAGCAGGGCAAATGTAGCATGAAAGCACATTGACAATGTAACAATCTCCTGCAGTTACCCACTAAACACACCAGAAAAAGTTAGGGTTTATGCATTCAGGTGTAAGTGAATTTTTAACAGCATGATACATCTTGTTTACTGCCAAACAACCTCGCTGGCACGAAAATTTACTTTTACAAGTGTGGAGTCTCATTCCTTTAGATTTTAATTATTGTTGCAGATTGTTGGATATTCTTCAATATGATTAGTTGAAGAGGAGATTGAGGAGGGTAAGTTAATTGATATAATTTTATTGTATTGTTCTTCCATTATATATTTGCCAAGAATGACATTCTGCTCTGCAACAGAAAGGTAGGAAAAACGATCAGCAGCAGAAAGTCCCTGTCATGCAGATTATTGGTGATGTGCTTATTGCATAATATAGGGAAAATGTGATTAGTTTCAGCATCAAAGCAAGGTGCATTTTCATGTGCCAAGGTGGAAAACATTTATATTCTATTCCCTGTTACTAGTACAGTTTCATGGCATATTGAAATACATTGTTAATGTGCTTTCACGTTACATTTGCCCAGATTTTGTGTTAAGAATAACGGTGAGAGTATTGGCGCTCACTGTATCAGCGCTTACCGTTATTATAGAGTAAATTGGACAGCAACTTCCCATGTCTGCACATGCACATTTAAACATGGAAATCAGGAGGTTGCTGTCTGAGTTGCCCTGCTGCTTCGCAAGCTTCGCTACAGTGGTATCTCGCCAAGAGACTCGGCATTCAAATATATTTAACAGTGTGAAGTTCCTGTAGTTACCCACTAAACACGCCAGAAAAAGGTTGGGCTTGTGTATTCAGTTGTAAGTGAATTTTTAACAGCGTGATAAATCTTGGTAATGCCAAACAACCACTCTGGCACTGAAAATTTACTTTTACAAGTGTGGAGTCTCATTCCTTTAGATTTTAATTATTGTTGGAGATTGTTCGATATTCTTCAATATGATTAGTTGAAGGGACACGCTGTTGCTTTCCCTGCTCACACAGGTCCCAGATCCCCTGTACAAGGCACCGCACTGAAAAGGTTCTGTTAGAAGTCCATAAAGGTTTGTGGGCAGCTGTAAGTGTAACGAACGGGGAGCGTCGTTCCTTTGCCACTGATCGCAAAATCTGGGTCATTGTGTTTGTGAGGAGATGGTAGTTTAAAGAACCTTTGCTTTCCTTATTCAGGAAACCAGGGAAACAATATAGAAGAAAATGGCAGTAAGACTGGTGGGATCTAACATTTATTAAGCAAAATAGCAACTTAGTAACATCTTTATGCTGCAGCCCAGGAGATGATCTAAGCGCTATGAGGTTAAGGCAATCTCTAAGACATATAAGCCCAAATTTTGCTACAAATTTGCATCAAACTACATTGTAGGGCCCAACTTTCAGCACAAAAATCCCAAACTTCAGCTCTTACTTAGACCACGCCATAATTTCATGAGACTTTTGCACCCCTCTGCAGTTTCCCTCACTGAAACAGTTGAACAGTTAATTATCAGAGGTCCACCCCCATTAAGTTCAATGTGGAGATCGAGTTGGCTGAATCAATACCACTGTGATCATCACTGCCACTTAGATGGTTGCAAAATGGTGCTGGTAGGATGAATATGTTTGGTATATAACAGAGATTTAATGGCCCAGAAATTCGGGGCGGGGGCTTCCCGCGGGTGCAAGCCCCCGATCTGCACTTACCTTGCGCGCCGGCCGTTGAGCTGTGGGCCCCCGTGGAATTCTGATCCGGGGCCTGGTCCAGCTGCCGACGCGCAGTGCTTGCGTGCCCCAGGGGCGCAGTTAGTTCGATGCATCCCCTGGGATCACGTGGGCCATGGGGAGCCAATCGGAGCAGGGAATGCTTCATTCATAAGCCTGACAGGAAGAGCTGTCAAGACTTATAAATACTATGGCCCCGAAACAGCACTAAATCTTCAAATAAATTTTTTTAAAACATCACATTTTTTAAATAAACTATAAATTACATTAACTAACTATTTTGAACAATAATTTAAATTTTTGAAAAATAATTTTATTTTCTAACAGGGCTAAAAATAAACTTACCTTGCTTTAAAGTATTTAAAAATAATAAACCTGTGGAAAAAATGTTTTAATTTTAATTAATTCACCACTTACCTTGTAAAAAACAGGCCTTACGCCTACTTTTTACATTTCTAACTTCTGCAGACTTACCTTCCTGGGAAAACCTGTAAAAAAAAACAAAGTTCGATACGCACACGCAGCCTCTACTGCGCACGCGTTTGACCTCTTAACCCCTCCTTTCAGGGGAACAGAAGTGCCGGTTTCCCGCTCATGTGCAGTGCATGCAGGAAACTGGCACTTCCATTGGGCCTACGGGTGAGTACCCCGTGCGTACTCACCCATGGAGACCCGAATTTCTGGGCCAATGTTTCCGCAAAATGTGCTGGTATTTCAAAAAAAATACGGATAATTCTTAACATAAATTTCTTCCAGTGATAACATTAACAGTAAGTAACATCATTAATACTTACTATTAGTTATGGTTGATCTCTGAATGTTTGCACAGTCTCAGAAACCAAAGCTTTATTGGCCCACCGATACCTGGGAATCCCTGGCCCAAGACCACACAAAGTGGAGGAGAAGCATCCGGGAAGGCGCCAAACACCTCGAGTCTCTTCGCCGGGAGCAAGCGGAAGCCAAGCGCAGGCAGCGCAAGGAGCGCACATCAACCCAAGCACCCCACCCACCCACCCCTTCAACCACTGTCTGCCCCACCTGTGACAGAGGCTGTAGGTCCCGCATTGGACTCATCAGCCACCTGCGAACTCATTTTTAATGTGGAAGCAAGTCATCCTCGGTTCCGAGGGACTGCCTAAGAAGAAGAGAAGATTGGCTATTACTATACTAAAAAATAAACAGTATATTAATTTTGAAACAATGGATGCTAATGTAGCCTGGCGAAATGGAGCAGCACAGGACACGAACTTTCGTTTTTGGGGTTTTTTATTCTGTATTAATAACTTGGGTCTAGGTTTAGGATGAAATTGTAAATACATAAAACACAGTCGACAAAATACGGCAGTGGCTTGCTGCAAAACAGAACATGAGGCAAACCACAGGTGAAGGCAGTTAATTAACTAACAATCATTATACAAAACAAAACATATCATACCATACATTCGTATGTCCCGTTATCACTTGTCACCTCTTACAAGCAAACAGAAAGTATTAAACTCGTTCGAAACGTAGCCCCAAGGGCTCAACAACAATTTTAACAAAGGTTAACACCAGCACATGGTGGGACAATCTACAAGCATCCCCGTGATATCGAGTGATTTGGGAAACAATATCACTTTAAAACTATGTCTGGCTGCACTAAATGCTGTTTTAGTTGTACTTTACGCAGACTAAGTTCATTTAAAAAGTCATATTCACCCCAACTCTCCTGAGCACACCCCCCACGCTGGATCTAGAAAATGGAGGCTGTGAAGAAAGGGGAGGTTCCTTTGGCATCACATGGCCTTACCCATAACCCTTTTCTCAAATTCTAAAGGGGAAAATGAACCGCGCCATCTAGTGGACTTAAATATTCACTGCATTTTCCCACTTGGCTACATTCTCCCCTGCTTTAAAGTCAACGTCCTCGGTGACTTAGCACCCGTTTTTCACTTCTTTTACAGCTTCTCGAAAAAATGCAGTACCCAGACTCGATAAAACATGAGAGAACACCTCAGGACTGAGTGAGACTGCATTACAGGCTGACTGAGGCAAATGGTATGGGTTAGGGTTTACCCCAGCATTGGCTCTTTTAGTTCTGCGAGGAGCCGGAATGGGTACCTCAACCTCAGTCCCACACTCAGAAGGGTCTGAATGCTCTGGCTCAGAAACAGCCTCTGATTCCTGTACATCTTGGGCGTTACCAACAGGATCATTGTTTACTTTTTCCTCCTGAGTTAACTCTGGATAGGTGACTTCCTCTACCACAACAAACTCAGTATCAGAGGGCTCTGGCAACGATTCTGTCAAAAGAGTGACAGGGGGTACGGTGACAGGGGACTTGGTTCTCGTCCGCCTAGGCTCAGGGACAGGGGTAACACATGGCCTAAGATTAACTCTATGGACCCTTTTTAAAGGACCGCCCTCTACAGGCTCAACTGCATGTGTAGTACCCTGTACCTCCACCACTCTGTACACAGTAGGACCCCACGCATCCTGAATTTTGTTCCTACCCAAAGGCCTGTGTCGTAAGTATACCAACTGACCCACCTCAATGGTTGGACAGTACACTTTGTCTTTGTTAAGTTCAATTCTTTGAGCTGATTTCTTTTCAGTGTACTCTCTTGCCCTTGCATGTGCCTCCTTCAAACGCTCTTGGTGGACAACCAACCACTCATGTTTCTTGTCTAACACTTGCTCCTGACCTAATAAAGCATCTACAGGAAGGTGTGGATGAACCCCGAAAAGCAGATAGTACGGTGAGTAGCCAGTCGTAGCATGGGGTGTTACATTGTAGGCATACACCAACTCAGATAAGTGCTCAGGCCAGCGGCGCTTCTTTTCTGGAGGCAGTGTACGCAAAAGATCATGTAAAGATCTGTTGAATCTCTCACATTGAGCATTTCCTTCTGGGTGGTGTGGGGTAGTGCGGGTTTTCTTTACACCATAAAGCTTACACAGCTCGGCAATGATTTCACTCTCAAAATTTCGACCTCTGTCTGAATGCAATCTTTCTGGGACCCCATACTTCATGAACCACTCTTTGAGAAGGACTTTTGCCGTGGTATCAGCCTTTTGGTCCCGAGTAGGGAAGGCTTGTGTGAATTTAGTGAAAACATCGGTCACCACTAACACATTCTCACGACCATCGGAGGCCGGTTCCAGCATGGTGAAATCTACAGCAACTACTTCAAGGGGCCGGGAGGCTAGAAATGATTTCATAGGGGCATATATCTTGGGGTGGGGCATTTTTGTCAAAACACACCTCTCGCATTTCTTGACCCACTGTTCCACATCCCCATACATCCCAACCCAAAAACATCTCTGTCTCAAAAGGTTCTGTGTGCGCTCTATTCCCTGATGGCCCATACGATCATGCACACCTTCAAGCACGACTTCTTTCAAACAAGAGGGCAGTAGTAGCTGGTGACACTCACCAACATGGACATCCTCGATTACACGGTACAACAAACCATCTTGCTCACAAATACGGGGCCACTGCTTTAACGTGGATAATACTAGCTTGGATAACTGCGACCTCTCCTTGTAAGTTGGCCTCCGCTGCTCACCCCAAAACTTCCTAAACACGCTGAGGGTGGGGTCTGTGTCCTGAAACTTACGTAGTTCCTCTTTAGAGTAACCGGGAAGTGTTGGTGTGTTACCCTGCAACTCACTACGCTCAGTACTTTCTTCTGCGTCCGAAACACGGATCTGTCTGACTTTACAGCACTTGACTCCTGCTGTCACTAAGTCTGGTCCTAGAGCTGTTCCCTTGTGAGTGACATTACATATGGCCACACAACCATCATAGTCCGCATCCCCACTGTCTGACTCGGGCTCCCCTGCTAACGGCTGCCTAGAGAGGGCATCTGCTGCTGCATTACAGCGGCCTGGGCGGTACTTGACGTCAAAGTCAAAAACAGCTAACTGAGCCACCCATCTTTGCTCAACAGCACCTAACTTAGCTGTAGAAAGGTGACACAGGGGGTTGTTATCTGTTATGACAGTGAACTTGGAACCTAGAAGGTAACCTCGAAATTTCTCTGAAACAGCCCATTTGAGGGCGAGGAGCTCTAGTTTCATACTGCTGTAGTTTCTGTCATTTCTTTCAGCATTACGGAGCCTCCTACTGGCATATGCTATCACTCTCTTCCTATCTCCCTGCTGCTGGTGGAGGATGGCACCTAATCCTAGGTTACTGGCATCCGTCTCTACAATAAAAGGCTGAGTGAAATCTGCGTAACCTAACACTGGAGCACTGATCAGCTTTTCTTTCAGCTGTTCGAAAGCAGCTTGGCACGCCGCTGTCCATGAACCTTCAAACAACTGTTTTGCTTTTGCTGGGCTGTCTTCCCTAAGGCATGCATTGACTACGTCATGGAGAGGGCCAGCTCGTTTAGAAAAATCCTCAATGAACCTCCTGTAATAACTACAGAAACCAAGAAATGACCTCAGATCTTTGACTGTACTGGGGACCGGCCACTTCTTTACGGCGGCAATTTTCTCTGGATCTGTCCCTATACCCTCCCCTGAAATTTGATGCCCAAGGAACCTGACTTCCTGCTGCAGGAAGTGACACTTTTCAAGCTTTACTTTCAAACCTGTCTCTTTCAGTCGTCTTAGAGCTGTCTCAAGCCTCTCTAAATGGTCCGGGAAGGTCTGAGAGAACACAAGGATGTCATCTAAATACACTAATAGGATGTGGAACACTAAGTCGCTCATAGTCGCTTGCATAAGTCGTTGAAAAGTCGCAGGTCCATTACAGACACCAAAAGGCATTCTGAGGTACTCAAAAAGGCCAAAAGGAGTTGTAAAAGCAGTCTTAGGCCTGTCACTTTCACGAACAGCAACCTGGTGGTACCCACTTGCAAGATCAATGGTCGAGAAGAACTTTGCACCATGAAGGGCATCAAAACTCTCGTCAATGCGGGGCAAAGGAAATGCGTCACGTCTGGTTTTTGAGTTTAGTTTCCTAAAGTCAACACATAGTCGTATGTCTCCATCAGTCTTACGAACTACCACTATGGGTGAAGCGTATGAACTATTGCTCTCCTGGATGACACGCTTTCTTAAAAGCTTAGTGATGTGGTCCCTCACCTCTTTGTACAGTGTAGGTGGGATACGACGGTATGGCTCTGTAACTGGTGCGTCATCTACCAAGTTAATCTCATGCTCAACTTTATCAGTGTAGCCTAGGTCCTCATCCTTAAAAGCAAATACTTCCGAATACCTGGCTAAAAGTGCACCTAACTCTGCTTGTTGGCCCTGTGTGCCACCTATGTGTAGTTTGTCCAAAAGCAACTGAATGTCTTTGTCTGTCATCTGTCCTTCTTGTCTGCCAACAGTTACTTCCTCTGTGTCAGCGGAGATGCGTTGAAATCGCACCTCACAGGAGTCCTTGTCTACACACTCTGCCTGAGTCGGAATACCAAGCCTGGTCCTGGGGTTTAACCACACATCCTCCTCAGAGAAATTTACCACCTGCACTGGAAATAAATGTCCCTTTGATTCAACTAGAGTGGGGACAACTACCAGGCCACCTGGCAATGGTGTGTTACCTGGCTCCAACAGCATTTTAGTGCTGCCACCTGACTGAGTTTTAAGTCCCTTTACGTAGACTGTAGCTATGGAAGACGCAGGCACATGTACAGCACCCCTACCAGCTACACGGACAGAAGATGACTTTGGAGTGATGTTACACTGTTGTACTTGCTGAAATGCTTCCCTCCAATCTGAATCCAACTTTCCCCCTAGAGTAGTGTCAAACTCAGCATGAACTAGTTGTCTGCATCGGCTGATGATGTTCATACCAATAAGACCTGGTGCTGCAGGCTGTGACTGCTGATGCTCTTTGACTACCAGGAAACCACATTCGGGTAAGGTTATGCCCATAGTTTCAACGTCTAACTCAAGGTAGCCCAAGTAGGGAATGTCCAACCCGTTGGCGGCAGTGATCTTAAGCCACCCGGTTGTAGGCAGCATATCCTCATCCCTCCCAAGTAAGTGCTCTCTGAAAAAAACTTCAGTAATAGTGCTGACTTGGCTCCCGGTATCCAGTAAACAGTTAGCAGTAACCCCCCCAATCTTGAGATCTACTACTGGACATTTACCTACTGCACGGTCAAGAAATCTGTCACGAATACCAGTACTGTTCTGAGAGCCTGCAGGTTTTCCTCGCATTGCCCGGCTCATGGCAATCGAGGGAGTTAGTTTTCCTGCACCCCAGCCAGCATTGGTGGATGTGTTTGCTACCTCGTGCTTCTGAGGACACTGTTTGGCAATGTGCCCCGCCCCGTTGCACTTAAAGCAAATAGGCTGACCTTCATCAGTGAACTTTGGCTTGGCTCTAGGTTTCCCAACCTTGTCATTACCCGTGTTTTCCTTCTGTAGAGCAAGACCCCGTACTGCCTCTGTTAGTTCCCCGATAGCTTTACCCTGTTCCGCCACCACTTTAAGAACATCCTGTAAAGTGACAGCCTGGCTGCCTGGTACCCCAATGGCAGAACACTGAAGATCCCTCCCCGTACTGTCACACACTACATTCTTGCTCTTTGCAACTTTAGTGCTACAGGGCTGGTCTTCTAAGGACCATAAGACAGCTTCCTCACGTACATCGAACAGGGTAGACTGGGGGTTGTCTCGTACAAACTTGCGCAACTCTCTCCGGAGTGAGGGATCTCTAACACCATCAACAAATCTGTTTCTGACAACCCGTTTTGTGTCCGGCACAGCATCAGGTGATTGCTTTACCAAAGTTCTAATAATCTGAGAGAGTGCATGTGAGTATTCTTGGAAATCTTCACCCTCTTCTTGCTTGCGTCCATAGAAAGTTTCTAACAGCTGGGATTCACTGCGTTTTTCGGTGAAAGCCCCCCTTAGGTAACTGAACAGGTCACTGGGCTGCTTAGACTCTCCACCCAACCGTAACCTAATTTCCTGTAGGGCTGCCCCCCTCAACAAAGATCGAATGAAATCTACCTGCTCTGCAGGAGTCTGATCTCTAGCTCGTAGTACACTTTCAACCTCTTCAATGAACTCATCAACTGAACGACTATCTTTAGATACCTCACCACTGAATGGTTGGATCTGACGCTCTCTGGGTACATACACATATGACTTGGTTGCCCCATTACCTAGAGTGGCAATAATTGCCATTGCTTGGTCATGGTTTTTTTTCAACTCTGAAATCTGTGCCTTGAGTTGATCTATCTGGTTGCCCTCACCCACACTCGAGGTATTGTCCTCACCATCCGAATTGTGAGCTCCACCCGCCTCCTCAGGAGGGTCTAACATTTTGACTCAGTTCACAAGTCCCTGACAGTCACTGAATGGGATGGCCGCTGTGACGATTCTTCTCCAATGGTGTCCCTCCTCGGTGCCTTGATGGGTCCTCTCCCAGATTGGTCCTGGCGCCCTCTGGATCCCGTCTGTCTGGTCTGGTCCTCCTTAGCAACCCCAGGCAGCACTCTCCGTCCGTCTCCAGGTCCACTTGGCACCACACCGCTCTTCCCCCACTGCCGTATTTTATGTAACTTTCCCAAACCTGAGAAACTCCAAGCTAACAGACCCCACTCCTGGTACCAAAATGTGTAGCCTGGCGAAATGGAGCAGCACAGGACACGAACTTTCGTTTTTGGGGTTTTTTATTCTGTATTAATAACTTGGGTCTAGGTTTAGGATGAAATTGTAAATACATAAAACACAGTCGACAAAATACGGCAGTGGCTTGCTGCAAAACAGAACATGAGGCAAACCACAGGTGAAGGCAGTTAATTAACTAACAATCATTATACAAAACAAAACATATCATACCATACATTCGTATGTCCCGTTATCACTTGTCACCTCTTACAAGCAAACAGAAAGTATTAAACTCGTTCGAAACGTAGCCCCAAGGGCTCAACAACAATTTTAACAAAGGTTAACACCAGCACATGGTGGGACAATCTACAAGCATCCCCGTGATATCGAGTGATTTGGGAAACAATATCACTTTAAAACTATGTCTGGCTGCACTAAATGCTGTTTTAGTTGTACTTTACGCAGACTAAGTTCATTTAAAAAGTCATATTCACCCCAACTCTCCTGAGCACACCCCCCACGCTGGATCTAGAAAATGGAGGCTGTGAAGAAAGGGGAGGTTCCTTTGGCATCACATGGCCTTACCCATAACCCTTTTCTCAAATTCTAAAGGGGAAAATGAACCGCGCCATCTAGTGGACTTAAATATTCACTGCATTTTCCCACTTGGCTACACTAACATAAAAACAGCAAATCAAGCACGAGGGTTTATTTCAAGAGGGATAGAATTGAAAAGTAGGGAAGTTATGCTAAACTTGTATTAAACCTTGGTTAGACCACACTTAGAGTACTGCGTACAGTTCTGGTCATCATATTATAAAAAGGATATAGAGGCACTGTCATAGAGTCATAGAGCTATACAGCACAGAAAGAGGCCCTTTGGCCCATCGCGTCCACGCCGGCCATCAGGCCCTGTCTAATCTAATCCCATTTTCCAGCATTTGGTCCGTAGCCTTGTATGCTATGGCATTTCAAGTGCTCATCCAAATGCTTCTTGAATGTTGTGAGGGTTCCTGCCTCTACCACCCTTTCAGGCAGTGAGTTCCAGATTCCAACCACCCTCTGGGTGAAAAAGTTCTTCCTCAAATCCCCTCTAAACCTCCTGCCCCTTACCTTGAATCTATGCCCCCTTGTTATTGACTCCTCTACTAAGGGAAAAAGTTCCTTTCTATCTACCCTATCTATGCCCCTCATAATTTTGTACACCTCAATCAGGTCCCCCCTCAGCCTTCCCTGCTCCAAGGAAAACAACCCCAGCCTGTCCAGTCTCTCTTCATAGCTGAAGCGTTCCAGCCCAGGTAACATCCTGGTGAATCTCCTCTGCACCCTCTCCAAAGCAATCACATCCTTCCTATAGTGTGGCGACCAGAACTGCACACAGTATTCCAGCTGTGGCCTAACCAGCGTTTTGTACAGCTCCATCATAACCTCCCTGCTCTTATATTCTATGCCTCGGCTAATGAAGGCAAGTATCCCATATGCCTTTTTAACCACCTTATCCACCTGTTCTGCTGCCTTCAGGGATCTATGTACATGCACACCAAGGTCCCTCTGATCCTTTGTCTTTCCTAGGGTCTTAGCATTCATTGTGTATTTCCTTGCCTTGTTAGTCCCTCCTAAATGCAACACCTCACACTTTTCAGGGTTAAATTCCATTTGCCACTGTTCCGCCCATCTGACCAACCCATCTATATCATCCTGCAGACTGAGGCTACCCTCCTCGCTATTTCCCACCCTGTGGCAGAGCCACCAAGGGACACTTATATCGATGTACATAATTATCTGTAACAGAATGAATCTGTACCTGTATTCGTTTTACTGCATGTAAATAGCGCGGTCTCTGTAGGATTAAGGCCAAACGCGATGACGTCACCACGTGGGTCACATGACGTTCCCAACGGTGGGAAACGTGATGACATCATGACATCAGTCTGAGGAGCCTCCTCTCTCAGTCCTCGTGGAGCCAGCATTTTGATTGTTACATCTGCAAAACAGTATTAAACTTTGTTTGGTTGACAGACTGACTCGATCTCAGTCCTTTGGTTAGGAATCTAGCAATTCCTACAGTGGTGACCCCGAACTTTCGCGAACGATCTTCGCGGAGGAAGCGAAACGCAATGAAACGATGGAAGTGAACGCGGTGGCTTTGAAGCTCCCTCAGTTTTGGGAACAACAGGCGGCCTCCTGGTTCATGCAAGCGGAAGCTCAGTTTGAACTTCGAAACATTGTGGCGGATCAGACCCATTACCTCTACGTGGTCTCCTCACTCGATGGCCCCACGGCTTCAAGGATCATCAACCTGCTTGAAAACCCCCCGGTCGACGGCAAGTACTGTGATGAAATATGCCTTCATCAGACCTGCTTGTATTTTACCTGCTTGTATTGTGTGAACCACACCCTTTTGTTCCTATTGTGTGTATTGGCTACGCCCCTGTCTTTTGCCATATAAAGGTCTCAGGAGCTGTATGAGTCACTCACTACCAGATGAACTCGATGTGGGAAGACCTGCTATGCTGCTATGTTCTTAGTGATTAAAAGCCTTTAGTTGAATCCTTTAAAATCCTTGTCTTTGAGTTATTGAAGGCACATCAATTTTAATCACTAAAACAACAAGATGGATCGACTCCTGAAACCAGAGCGCTTGGATCTGGACCCCCATGCCTCAGACGCAGCCACACAGTTCGGACACTGGTTCCAATGCTTCGAATTTTTCATTGCAAACTCATCCACTGCCATAGCCGCAGCCGAAACCGCTACCGGAGACATGAAACTGGGAATCCTGCGAAACTGGGTGAGCCATCAGGTCTCCCCTCTCATCCAAGATGCCACCAGCTACGAGGAGGTCTGCACCATCTTGAAGGCCCACTACGGGCGGCCAATAAACGTGGTGTACGGCAGGCATCTTCTGACTACTCGCATGCAGCGGCATGGTGAGTCACTAGAGGACTTTATACTAAACCTAAAAGTACTGGGCAGAGACTGTAACTGTAAGGCCGTGTCTGCCATCGTGTACACGGAGGAGCTGATTCGAGACTCCCTTATTGCGGGCCTCAGTTCAAACTATATTCGGCAGAGACTGTTTGAAAAGGAGGGACTGGACTTAAAACAGGCTATGGGCATAGCGCGATCGCTGGATATGGCCCAGAGGAACTCTGAATCCTGTTCCTCAGGCCACGCGGCCCACTCCGCCTCGTGCGCGCGGTGGGGGCCGCCATCTTGGAAGCCATCTTCACTTCCCAGGTCTCAGGCCAGCCCAGCACCATCGGAGCCCCAGCCTCCACCCAGGAGCCCCACTACTGCCGCGATGCATCGGGGCCCGAAATGCTACTTCTGCGGTCAGGACAAACACTCCAGGCATCTGTGCCCAGCGAAGGGCACCACCTGTTCTAAATGCAGGAAGAAAGGACACTTCAGCAAAGTCTGCAGAGGGAACCCCGCCTCCAACTCCACCACTGCCACGTGTGCGCCGTGGGAGCGGCCATCTTGGAAGCCATCTTGTCCACCCTCATGGAGTCCACCATCTTGCCCCGACTACACGGACCTCCAGGACCCACTGGTGGCCTCGATCACAGTGGATCAATCCAGGCCACATCCGCTGTCTAAATCGATGATGGATATAGAGGTAAACGGGAACAAGGTTAAATGCTTGATTGACTGCGGGAGCACCGAAAGCTTTATTCATCCTAGCCTGGTAAAACGACTTTCTCTAACGATAGTCCCCACACAGGGCAAAATCGCCATGGCCGATAAGACTCATACCTCAAAAATTACAGGTTTCTGCGCGGTTATGTTGTCGGTAAAAGGCAATGATTACAGAGATCTTAAACTATTGATAATGCCAGATCTCTGTGTGAGCGTGATCTTGGGTCTGGACTTCCAGTGCCACCACCAAAGTATCACGCTTACCTACAGTGGGTCCCAGCCGCCCCTCACAGTGTGTGGTCTGGCTACCCTGAAGGTCAAGCCGCCCTCTCTGTTCGCCAACCTCGCACCCAACTGCCGACCCATAGCGACCAAGAGTAGGCGGTACAGCTGGGAGGATAGACGGTTCATTGCGTCGGAAGTAGAAAGACTCAAGCGGGAGGGTATCATCGAATGCAGTACCAGCCCGTGGCGCGCCCAGGTAGTAGTAGTTAAGGGTAGCGAAAAGAAGCGGATGGTGATAGATTATAGCCAGACGGTTAATCTATACACCCAGCTAGACGCCTACCCTCTGCCCCGCATAGCGGATATGGTTAACCAAATCGCGCAATACCGGGTGTTTTCCACCATCGACCTAAAATCGGCATACCACCAGCTCCCCATTAGGCCGGAGGACCATCCATACACCGCCTTCGAGGCGAACGGACGTCTCTACCACTTCCTCAGAGTCCCCTTTGGGTAACGAACGGGGTCTTGGTCTTCCAGCGGGAGATGGACCGCATGGTCGATGAGAACCAGTTAACAGCCACCTACCCATACCTAGACAACGTCACCATCTGCGGCCACGACCAGCAAGACCACGACTCGAACCTCACGAGATTTCTGAAAACCGCCCTCAGACTCAATCTCACCTACAACGAGGATAAGTGTGTCTTTAGCACCACGCGCCTCTGTATCCTGGGCTGCGTGGTGGAAAACGGGGAAATCGGCCCGGACCCCAACCGATTGTGCCCCCTATGGGAGCTAGCCCTACCAAACACTCCCAAGGCCCTGAAAAGGTGCCTGGGGTTCTTCTCCTATTACGCCCAATGGGTCCCCAATTATTCCGACAAGGCCCGTCCCCTCCTGAAATCAACGTCCTTCCCGCTCACAGCCGAGGCCCACGCCGCCTTCAACAGCATTAAACACGACATTGAGAAGGCCGCGCTGCGGGCAGTGGACGAAAACATCCCTTTCCAGGTCGAAAGCGATGCGTCCGACTTCGCTTTAGCAGCCACCCTCAACCAGGATGGGTGGCCCGTAGCCTTTTTCTCAAGAACCCTCCAAGGGCCCGAGATCAGACACTCCTCGGTAGAGAAGGAGGCCCAGGCCATAGTGGAGGCAGTGCGGCACTGGAGGCACTACCTAGCCGGCAAACGCTTCACCCTGCTTACCGACCAGCGGTCGGTAGCCTTCATGTTTAACAACAAACAGAGGGAGAAGATCAAGAACGACAAAATTCTCAGGTGGGGGATCGAACTCTCCACGTTTGAGTACGACATAATATATAGGCCGGGGGCCCTCAACGAATCCCCCGACGCCCTATCACGAGGGATGTGTGCCAGCATCCAGGGGGACAGGCTACAGGGCCTCCACAATGGCCTCTGCCACCCGGGGGTCACCTGGCTATTCCACTTTATAAAATCCCGTAACCTGCCCTATTCCATCGAGGAGGTCCGGTCTATGACCAGGGACTGCCGCACCTGTGCGGAATGCAAGCCTCGTTTTTTCAGACCCGACCGAGCCCACCTGATCAAAGCTACACGGCCACTCGAGCGCCTGAGCTTAGATTTCAAGGGACCACTCCCCTCCACCGACCGCAATGTGTACTTTCTCAACATTGTGGATGAGTACTCCCGCTTCCCATTCGCCTACCCCTGCCCAGATATGACCAGTGCCACGGTCATCAAGTGCCTCGGCAACCTGTTTTGCACGTTCGGCATGCCTAACTACATCCACACTGACAGGGGGGCGTCGTTCATGAGCGATGAACTGCGCCAATACCTGCTGTCGAAGGGGATAGCCATGAGTCGGACCACTAGTTATAACCCCCGGGGTAATGGGCAAGTGGAGAGGGAGAACGCGACAGTGTGGAAGGCGGTCAACTTAGCACTAAGGTCTAAAGGCCTCCCCACCTCCCGCTGGCAGGAGGTCCTCCCAGACGTACTCCACTCGATAAGGTCGCTACTGTGTACTGCTACTAACGCCACTCCTCACGAGAAGATGTATGTTTTTCCCCGCAAATCAACCTCAGGAGTATCCCTACCCTCGTGGCTCTCCACCCCAGGGACAGCCCTGTTACGGAAGCATGTGAGGGGCCACAAAACGGATCCCCTCGTGGAGGCAGTACATCTACTCCACGCAAACCCACAGTACGCGTATGTCAAGCACGCCGACGGGCGTGAAGACACCGTGTCCATAAAGGACCTCGCCTCGGCAGGAAGCGACGACGACATCCCATCACCACCAGCCCCAGAAGAACCTCCACCATCCCCAGAGGTATCCTCACCACCCCCAGAAGTACCTGCAACACCCCCGGCACATGGGTATGCCCAGGAGGGCACCACGGACTCCTGGTCGGAACCCGAGGTACTGTTGCGACGTTCAGGAAGGACTATCACACCCCCGGACAGACTAAATCTGTAGAAGGGGTGAATGTGATGAAATATGCCTTCATCAGACCTGCTTGTATTTTACCTGCTTGTATTGTGTGAACCACACCCTTTTGTTCCTATTGTGTGTATTGGCTACGCCCCTGTCTTTTGCCATATAAAGGTCTCGGGAGCTGTATGAGTCACTCACTACCAGATGAACTCGATGTGGGAAGACCTGCTATGCTGCTATGTTCTTAGTGATTAAAAGCCTTTAGTTGAATCCTTTAAAATCCTTGGCCTAGAAATTCAGTGGGCCTTGCGCCCACTTAGCGCCTAAAGAGGTCTTCTGCGCCGGCGGGGTTGGTAGCGCGGAAATTGAGTGCAGCGTTAATGGCGGCGGTAGCCGGTAGCGCTGCGCCGGCACCGATGACGTCATCGGTGTGCGCAGCGCCCCGGTTCCGCCCCGATGCCGGCCCGACGCCCATATTCAGTTGCGGTCGCCTCTTCCGCAGCGGCCGCAAACAACGTTCGTTAAACACGGCCTTCATGCAGCGTTAGTGGGGCGCATAAAGGTGGAGGTGCGGCCGGCCGCTTTTTCGGCGGCCGCCTGCCCGCACCTCCCTCCCCGGCCTCCTACACCACCCCCCCCGCGGCATTGGTGGCTGATTCCCGCGAGCCCGGCACTTCTCCGTGGTGCCGGGCTCATTTGCCGGCAGAATCCAGCGGCGATCTCACGGCTGCAGGCAGCTCCTCCTTAAGAGAAGGAGGAGGCCTGCAGTACCCCAGCCTGCCGCACCGCATCGGGTGGCGCAGCGGCAGCTGGAGCGCTGATATTCACTTTCAGTGCCCCAAGCGGAGGCGGGCACACCCTGGAACAGCGCCCGGTTCCGACTTGGGGCGCTAAAAGTGAATTTCTGGTGGGCGCAACGGGCTCCGGGCGCTGCGCAAACTTTTGGGCGCAACTGAGCTGGCGGGGCCATACCTAATTTCTAGGCCCTTGTCTTTGAGTTATTCAAGGCACATCAAGTACGACACGCTAAAAGCGCGGTTAATTCAGGTTTTCGGCCCCACGAAGGCGGAACGCGCACGCCCCTTACTGACGCTGCCCGGGTTAGGCAACTCCAAGCCATCGGAGTTAATGTGCCAGATGCTCCCACTCCTTGGCTCTGAACCGCAATGCTTCCTCTTTCGAGAGTTGTTCTTGAGTCAATTGCCTGAGCAGGTACAGGCAGCCCTCGCAAGATCAGATGCTACGGATTGCGTAGCGCTTGCCGCTGAAGCAGTCACTATTTATGCGGTCACGCAGCAATTCTGCGCCACCGCGAGGCGCCCCTCCCTCGTGGACTCCGCCCCGACGCCTCCATCGCCCAGCTTGTGTTTTTACCACGCCCGTTTCGGCGCGAGAGCCAGATGCTGCCGGCCTCCCTGCAGTTTCATGCCTCACACGAAGAAACAACACAAGCACCAAATACGGGAAAGGAAGACCGAGCCTGAGGGATGTCCCACGGCTGCGATGGCGGTTGGCGATTCCGGGAAGCTCCTTTACATTACCGATTCCATCTCGGGCCGACGGTTTTTATGCGACACAGGGGCGCAGTGTAGCATCCTTCCCACCTCCGTCCTCGACACCCGGACTGGAAGGCATGACTCTCCCCTCCAGGCCGCCAACAGCGGTGCCATCTGTACCTTTGGTAAACGGCAGGCCCAGGTGTGTTTCGGCGGACAGCGTTTTCAATGGGACTTTATCACTGCCAAAATCTCGCAAGCCATCCTCGGCGCAGATTTTTTATGCGCCAACAGCCTTTTGGTGGATGTGAGAAATCGTCGACTGATTAACGCAGCCACCTTCAACTCCATCCCCTGATTCTGCAGTGCAGTTGTGTCGCACACGGTCTCCTGCGCCTTGCCTGCGCCTAATGAATTCACTCGCCTGCTCAGGGAATTCCCAGAACTAACCAAGCCCACTTTCTCCTCATCGACCGCCAAACACGGTGTGGAGCATCACATCGCAACGACCGGCTCTCCACTCTATGCACGGGCTCGGCGCCTAGAACCTAGCAAACTCGCGGACGCAAAGGTAGAGTTCACCGCATTGGAGCGGCTGGGGATTATTCGCTGGTCGAATAGTCCCTGGTCCTTGCCTCTCCATATCGTCCCAAAACCCGGTGGCGGATGGCGGCCATGCGGTGACTACCGACGCCTTAATGACGTCACAACTCCCGATCGGTACCCAATACCGCATCTCCAGGATTTCTCCGCGCATTTGGCGGGAAAGTCAATATTCTCCAAGGTCGACCTCATACGTGGATACCATCAAGTGCCCGTACACACCCAAGACATCCAAAAGACGGCAGTCATTACTCCCTTTGGCCTTTTCGAGTTCCTCTGGATGCCATTTGGGCTCAAGAATGCGGCGCAGGCGTTTCAGCGCCTGATGGATTCAGTGCTGCGGGACCTTACCTTTTTATTTGTCTACCTTGACGATATCCTGATCGCCAGCTCTACCAAAGAGGAACACATCTGCCAGTTGCACACCCTCTTTCGCCGCCTCCATCAACATGGCTTGATAATCAACCCGGCCAAATGTCAGTTCGGCCTACCACAAATCGACTTCTTGGGCCACCGCATCACTTCGGAGTGTGCGATGCCGCTTCAGTCGAAGGTAGAAGCGATTACAGCTTTCCCACGGCCGCAGTCCATCAAGGCCCTCCAGGAGTTCCTGGGTATGGTAAACTTTTACCACCGTTTCACACCTAGGGCTGCTCAACTTATGCAACCACTCTACGAGGCTCTCAGAGGAAAGCCGGGAAAAGGGTCCGTGGTTTGGATGCCCGAGATGGACTGCGCCTTCAGCGACACAAAGACCGCTCTAGCAAATGCAACTATGTTGGCACACCCACTGCCTGGTGCCCCCATCGCTCTTACGACCGACACTTCTGACTACGCCATAGGCGCCATGCAGGAACAGTGGGTCAGCAGCACGTGGCAGCCACTGGCGTTTTTTAGTCGCCAACTACGACGTAATGAGCGCAAATACAGCATGTTTGACAGGGAGTTGTTGGCACTGTTTCTGGCTATCCGCCATTTTCAATTTTTATTAGAGGGACGCCACTTCACCGCGTTCGTGGATCACAAACCACTGACGTTTGCTATGGCCAAGACCGCCAAACCATGGTTGGCTCGACAGCAGCGACAACTTACCTTTATTTCACAGTTTACGACCGACATTCAGCACGTGGCCGGCAAGGACAACGTGGTGGCTGATTGTCTTTCGCGTGCGACCGTCCAAGCCGTTCAGCTGGGAATAGACTATACCCACATGGCTGCTGACCAAGCAACCGATCCAGAAACACAGGCGTTCCGCACCGACTCCTCCTGCCTCCAGCCAGTAGATGTGCAATTCCACTCAGCAGGCACCTCCATGCTCTGCGACGTCTCCTTGGGAGATCCCTGCCCGATCATTCCGACTTCCCGGCGTCGCAAAGTCTTTGATGCCATACACGGACTTTCGCATCCTGGCGTGAAGGCGTCTCAAAGATTACTGGCATCTGAATTCGTCTGGAGAGGGATGCGTAAAGGTGTCCGAGACTGGGCTAACACCTGCGTCGTTTGTCAAAAATCTAAAGTACAACGGCATGTAAAAGCCCCCTTGGCCACTTTCGAAGTGCCAGAACGTCGTTTCGACCATGTCCACGTAGACCTCGTTGGGCCGCTTCCGCCGCCACAAGGTTTCACACACCTCCTGACCATGGTCGACCGCACTACAAGATGGCCGGAGGTGGTTCCTTTGGCGTCTACTACCTCCGCTGATGTCGCCAGGGCTTTTATCTCCTCGTGGGTCACACGTTTCGGTATCCCGGCAGATATTTCATCCGACCGCAGTCCACAGTTTTCGTCCGAACTTTGAAACGCTGTAGCCTTAGGTTTGGGCACCAAGCTCCATCGCACCACGGCCTACCACCCGCAGGCAAATGGGTTGTGTGAACGTTTCCATCGGTTGTTAAAGGCATCGCTAAGGGCCAGCCTTCAGGGCACCGCATGGGTGGATCGGCTCCCGTGGGTTATGCTTGGTTTGCGCACGGCGCCTAAGGAAGATCTGCAGTCATCTTCTGCGGAACTGGTGTACGGCCAGCTGCTCCGGGTGCCAGGCGATTTCCTGCCATCGCCGACTAAGCCGTGGTCCACAGCCGACCAACTCAGCGCCCACCGGGAAACAGCTGACTCCTTTAAGCCAATTCCAACGTCGCACCACGGCCTTCCTTCCTCGCACATACCAACAGAGTTAATGCAGGCTGAGTTTGTCTTCATTCGCCATGATGCCCATTGCGGTCCACTCAAGCCTCCTTATATGGGCCCCTTCCAAGTACTGGAGGCAGGCAACAAGAGTTTTTTGGTTGACATCGGTGACAAACCCGACTACATTTCAATTGACTGCATCAAGCCCGCGCACCTGGACCGCGACCGGCCGGTCGAAACTGCACAGCCACCACGTCGTGGTCGACCGCCCGCTGCTACTACATCCGACCGGATCGTTCCACCTGTCAGCCCATCCACTGCTCAGCAAATTCCTCTCCGGGAATATAGGAGTCGTTCGAATAGGCTTGTCCGATCTCCTCTTCGATTGACTTTCACTGTTAAAGACAATTTTGGGGGGGCGCATGTGGCAGAGCCACCAAGGGACTCTTATATCGATGTACATAATTATCTGTAACAGAATGAATCTGTACCTGTATTCGTTTTACTGCATGTAAATAGCGCGGTCTCTGTAGGATTAAGACCAAACGCGATGACGTCACCACGTGCGTCACGTGACGTTCCCAACAGCGGGAAACGTCATGACGTCAGACTGAGGAGCCTCCTCTCTCAGTCCTCGTGGAGCCAGAATTGAGCATAGACCTGTTACTTAGTTCTCCTGCGTTTTGATTGTTACTTCTGCAAAACAGTATTAAACATAGAAACATAGAAGATAGGAACAGGAGTAGGTCATTCGGCCCTTCGAGCCTGCTCCGCCATTCAATGAGATCATGGCTGATCACCCAAATTCAGTACCCTGTCCCTGCCTTCTCCCCTTATCCCTTGATCCCTTTAGCCTTAAGAAATATATCCAACTCTTTCTTGAATATATTTAATGAACTGGCCTCCACCGCCCTCTGTGGCAGAGAATTCCACAGGTTCACCACTCTCTGGGTGAAGAAATTCCTCCTAATTTCAGTCCTAAATGTCCTACCCCTTATCCTTAGACTATGACCCCTGGTTCTGGACTCCCCGACCATCAGGAACATCCTTCCAGCATCTAGTCTGTCCAGGCCTGACAGAATTTTATAGGTTTCGATGAGATCCCCTCTCAATCTTCTAAACTCCAGTGAGTATAAGCCCAATCGACACAATCTCTCCTCATACGTCATTCCTGTTGTATCCGTGTGTTAATGGAGACACGGAATGCAGGAGTTGGTTTCACAGGTGTTTACTGAACAAAGTCTGGAGGTGAACTAACAGATACAAGACACTACACAAGCTTATATAGCCCGAGTGGCCATTACCGGCATTACAGTACACAGGGGGCTCTTAAAGGCACATACACCACAATTCCTCCCCTTTTAGACAACCAGTACAGAACATTTTAAGTAATCATTAATTAACATGTTACAAGAACAATAATCTACACATTTGCTGCAGTTAATCAATTATAAGTCAATCTCTCTGGAGGCTTCCTGACTCGGTCCGGATAACGCCTCGGTGGTGTAGTAGTTTCTGGTGGTGTAGTAGGTTCTTTTGGCAAGGTCGATTCGGCTTGAATGCCAGTGTCAGGTTCATCTGGTTCCAGTATCACCGGATCGGAGGTAGATACTATGGGTATCTCTGCTTCATCATTAGGCGTATAGAGTTGTGGTGTAGGTTGTCCCTTTTCGGATGACTCTATGATCTGGTCAGCATGACGCCTTATTATGCTTTCTCCAATGTCCACGGTATACATCAGCGGTCCTAGTCGTGTGCAAATAGTTCCAGGCTGCCATTTCTCGGTACGGTAGTCCCGGGCCAAAACTTGTTGACCTATCTGGAAGGTTCTAGTTGGCCTTTCATTCATGCCTTGAAAATGCCGGTTCTCCACGTCCCTTCTGATGTTTGGATTGATCAAATCCAGCCGGCATCTTAGGCTTCTATTGAAGAACATCATGGCGGGAGTTTGGTTTGTAACCACATGTGTTGCATTCCTGTATGCAAACAAGAAGTTATCTACCTTATGCTGTAGATTTATGTCTTCATTACCCATGGCCTTTATGGCCTTCTTGAAGGTCTGGACAAACCTTTCAGCCAATCCATTGGTGGCGGGATGGTATGGGGCGGACGTGTAGTGCTTAACCCCATTGTTTTTTAAGAACTTCCTGAATTCTTCGGACACAAATTGCGGTCCATTATCAGAACAGATCTGTTCAGGCAGCCCATTCCTGGCAAATATGGTCCTTAATACTGTGATGGTTTTTTCCGTGGTGGTGGAGGACATCTTTATTACCTCCAGCCACTTGGAGTGTGCATCAACCAAGATTAAGAACATTGAGTCCATAAATGGACCAGCCAAGTCGATGTGTACCCTTTGCCATGGAGATGAGGGCCACGCCCATGGATGTAGAGGGGCTTGTGGTGGGGCGTTTTGGACCTTCTGGCATCCTAGGCAGCTCTTGGTCATTTCTTTGATGCCTCCATCGATACCTGGCCACCACACAAACGCTCTGGCTAGGTTCTTCATTTTCACTCCACCCAGATGCCCCTCGTGAATCTCTTTTAGCACTTTATCCTGGAGTTTGGGTGGAATCACCACTCTGGATCCACACATCAAGGTTCCTCGGCACACTGACAGCTGTTCTCTTCTTTGCGAGAATGCTGGCAACAGTGGTTCGCCATGTGCTGGCCATCCCTTCACCGTTAAATCGTAGACTTGCGAGAGAGTCGGGTCATTTCTCATTTCCTTTTCAATGGCAGAATTTGTTACTGGTAGACATTCCACTATGGTTGAGTGGAACATCTCCACTGGGTCCACTGTAGGTGCCTCTTCTACTGTTGGCAACGGTAGGCGTGATAAACCGTCAGCATTCCCATGCTGTTTTGATCGTTTGTATTCTATGTCATATTGGTGTGCCCCTAGGAAAAGGGACCACCTCTGTAGCCTTTGTGCTGTCATAATGGGAACACCCTTTTTAGGGTTAAATATGGAGATGAGGGGTTGATGGTCAGTCAACAAGGTAAATTTTTGTCCGTGTAGGTAATGGTTGAATTTCTTCACTCCCCATACCAGGCTGAGTGCTTCCCTGTCGATCTGGGCATAGTTATGCTCAGCTGAGTTCAATGAGCGTGACGCAAAAGCTATCGGCCGCTCTGAGCCATCAGGGAATCTATGCGATAATACCGTTCCTACGCCGTAAGGGGATGCATCGCACGCCAGTCTGATTGGCAGTGATGGGTTGTAATGAGCCAAAACTTCCTTGGACGTGATCAAGCCTTTGCATTTATGGAAGGCACGTTTACAGTCTTCGCTCCATTTCCAAATTACTCCCATTTGTAGCAGTTCGTTAAGAGGGTGCAGAACAGTTGACAAGTTCGGTAAAAATTTATGATAGTAATTTATCAATCCCAGGAACGACCTTAATTGTGAGACATTTTCAGGTGCTGGGGCTTTTATGACCGCTTCAATTTTTTCAGGTGACTTATGCAACCCTTCCTCGTTAATTATGTGGCCACAATATGATATTTGTTTCTGGAAAAATTCGCACTTGGGGCGATTTGCTCATAGGCCCCGTTTTCTCAGCCTAGTGAGCACCTGCTCCAAATTGGGAAGGTGCTCATTGTCGTTTTCTCCTGTTACAAGGATGTCGTCTAGGTAGCATTGAGTCCCCGGAATCCCTTGGAGGACTTGCTCCATAGCTCTTTGCCAGATAGCTGGAGCTTATGCTACTCCGAAAACTAGTCGATTGTACTGGAACAGGCCTTTGTGTGTATTAATCGTGAGATACTTTTTAGAGGCCTCTTCAACCTCCATCTGTAGATATGCTTGTGCCAAGTCAATTTTGGTTAAACCTTTCCCTCCGGATAGTGAGGCGAAAATATCTTCTATCCTCGGAAGAGGATACTGTACCGTGTGAAGGACCAGGTTTACAGTCACCTTGAAGTCCCCACAGATGCGAATTTTACTCTGTTCTTCAGATTTATCATTATTCAACGTTTTCTTCATGACCGGGACGATGGGTGTTGCCCACTCGCTCCAATCTATCTTGGATAATACGCCTGCCTTTTCCAAATTCTCCAGCTCTGCCTCGACTGCTGGACGAATTGCGTATGGCACTGGCCTTGCCTTAAAAAACTTGGGAATTGCCGCATCTTCCACTTTTATTGAGGCGGTGACGCCTTTCAAGGTTCCTAGTTCCTGTTGAAACATTTCCTTGGCGTTGGCCAAGATGTCTTTTAATCATTCAGGTATGACGTCATCATCATTTTTTTTCTTACTGGTCACCATCAGTGCCTGAATGGAGTGCCAGTCTAAACGTATCTTCCTGATCCATTCACGTCCCAACAGCGGTGGACCACCATCTTGCAGAACGTATAAATACAACTTCTGTATTTCCTTGCCGTTGTATACAACAGGCACCCTTATTTTCCCTTTGGGGTATACTTTCTGCCCCGTATATGTTTTCAAGATAATGGATGTGTCTTTCAAAGGTATATGCGGAAATAGCCGCTCGTAATCCCGTCGACTTATGACGGTCAGAGCTGATCCTGTATCTAGCTCCATTTTAACTGGGGACCCTGCTATCGTGAGGGTAACCCAAATGGTCTGGTAATCTTCTTTGGCAATTACATTATGTAATTTGAGACAGCTTAGTCTCTTGTTTCCGGAGTCGCTATCGCTCTTCTGGTCTTCGGAGCTACTGTCCGTCATCATTTATAACTTTCTGTACTTTTTCTTATTGATTTTTTTCCTGTCCATGGATTTTTTGTTTCCAGATCGGCATACACGTGCAATGTGTCCAATCGTTCCGCATTGCCTGCATGCTTTGTCCTTGAACCAGCAGTCCCTCTGGTCATGGGTGGATCTGCTGCAGCGATAACATCTCTCGAAACCCTGTGTTATTTCATGGGTGCCGAAGTCCTGTGGCTTTTGCTGTATCTCTGCAGCTCCTCTTGCAGCTGCTTCGTATGATACAGCCACACTGAAAGCCTTGTCCAGTGTCAAATATTTCTCAGAAAGTAGCCTTTTGTGTTCCTTCACTTAGGAGACCGCAGACGAATTTGTCTCGAAGAGAATCTGCCAGTCCTGCTCTGAATTGGCAGTGCTTTGACAGCTTCCTTAATTCGGTGAGGTAATCAGCGTTACTTTCATTCTTGTGCTGATTCCTCCTGAAGAATTTGAATCGTTCCGCTATCAGCAGCAGTGTTGGGTTTAAGTGCTCCTGTAGGGTATCAACAATCTCCTTAAAATTCTTGTCCCTCGGTTTGGCTGGAGTGATTAAGTTTCGTAACAGCCCGTATGTCCTTGCGCCCATTAGATTTAGAAGTACTGATGCCTTTTTATCATCCTCTATTTCATTTGCTGTGCAATATACCTCCACTCTTTCCACATATGTGGTCCAATCCTCGATATCGCTATCGAAAGCAGTAATATTGCCAGTTTTAGGCATCCTGAAAAAAATATGGCGCCTCCCGCGCTTTCCTTTCTTCCCCGCAGAAAAAAAATGGCTCCTCCCGCGCTTTCCCGCCGCTGCCACTGCTGACAACGCTGTTCTCCGCCATTTTTATTCACACAGGTATTTTTTTTAAAAGGTGGAGACTCGTTCCCGCCGGACTCTCTGGGACTTTTCCCTCCCTCTGCTTGGTTCGAACGCCCACCTGCTTTGCAGCGCCGGCCATCTCCCGAGTGCTCCACCCTCTGTCTCTGTTTGCCTCCGCCTTCGCTGCTCGGCCCCGCTGCAGAGCCAGCCGATGGAGCCCCAGCCCGCCGCCCAGGAAGGATTATTGCAGTACCTGCCACCAGCTCAGCTAGCTGGTGAAACCACAGTTTTTTTTTTCTTTCTTCTTTTTCTTCGACATTCGTCTGAGGAATCGATCTCCTTGAGGTGCTGCTGAATTGCAGGTAAGTCCGTTTCCAATTCGTCGCCACTGTTGTATCCGTGTGTTAATGGAGACACGGAATGCAGGAGTTGGTTTCACAGGTGTTTACTGAACAAAGTCTGGAGGTGAACTAACAGATACAAGACACTATACAAGCTTATATAGCCAGAGTGACCATTACCGGCATTACAGTACACAGGGGGCTCTTAAAGGCACAAACACCACAATTCCTGCCATCCCAGGTATCAGCCTGGTGAATCTTCGCTGCACTCCTTCCATGGCAATTACGTCCTTCCTCAGATAAGGCGAACAAAACTGCACACAATACTCAAGGTGCGGTCTCACCAAGGCCCTGTACAACTGTAGCAAGACATCCTTGTCCCTGTACTCGAACCCTCTTGCTATGAAGGCCAACATACCATTTGCCTTCTTAACTGCCTGCTGCACCTGCATGCTTACCTTCAGCGACTGGTGCACAAGAACACCCAGGTCTCTTTGCACTTCCCCTTCCCCCAATCTATTGCCATTCAAATAATAATCTGCCTTCCTGTTTTTGCCACCAAAGTGGATAACCTCACATTTATCCACATTATAGTGCATTTGCCATGTTTCTGCCCAATCACCTAACCTGTCCAAATCGTACTGGAGTTTCATGACGTCCTCCTCACAGCATACCCTCCCACCCAGCTTTGTGTCATCTGCAAATTTGGAGATATTACATTCAATTCCCTCATCCAGATCATTAATATATATTGTGAACAGCTGGGGTCCTAGGACCGATCCTTGCGGTACCCCACTAGTCACTGCCTGCCACTCGGAAAACGACCCGTTTATTCCAACTCTTTGCTTTCTGTCTGCCAACCAGTTCTCTATCCAAATCAATACCTTGCCCCCAATCCCATGTGCCTTAATTTTGCACGCTAATCTCTTATGCGGGACCTTATCGAAAGCCTTCTGAAAGTCCAAATACACCACATCCACTGGTTCTCCCTTATCTATTTTACCAGTTACATCCTCAAAAAATTCCAGTAGATTAGTCAAGCATGATTTACCTTTTGTAAATCCATGTTGACTTTGACCGATCCTGTCACTGCTTTCCAAGTGCTCTGCTATTACATCTTTTATAATGGACTCTAGCATTTTCCCCACGACCAATGTCAGGCTTACCAGTCTATAATTCCCCGCTTTTTCTCTGCCACCTTTTTTGAATAGTGGGGTAACATTAGCTACCCTCCAATCCATAGGTACTGTTCCAGGGTCTATCGAGTTCTGGAAGATGACCAGCAATGCATCTACTATTTCTAGGGCCACTTCCTTAAGTACCCTGGGATGTAGATTATCAGGCCCTGGGGATTTCTCGGCCTTCAGTCCCATCAATTTTCCTAACACCATTTCCCTACAAATACTGATTTCTTTCAGTTCCACCCTTTCATCAGACCTTATGTTCCCCGGTATTTCTGGGAGGTTATTTGTGTCCTCCCTTGTGAAGACAGAACCAAAATATGTATTTAGTTGGTCTGCCATTTCTTTGTTCCCCATTATAAATTCCCCTGATCATGACTGCAAGGGACCTACGCTTGACTTCACCAATCTTTTTCTCTTCACATATCTATAAAAACTTTTACAGTCAGTTTTTATGTTCCCAGCAAGCTTACTCTCATATTCTATTTTCCCTTTCTTAATTAATCCCTTTGTCCTCCTTTGTTGAATCCTAAACTGCTCCCAATCCTCAGGATTATTGCTTTTTTTGGCCAATTTATATGCCCGCTCCTTGGACCTTATGCTATCCCTAATTTCCCTTGTTAGTCACCTCTTTTGTTTTATTTTTATGCCAAACTGGGATGAACAACTTCTGTAGTTCATCCATTCGGTCTTTGAATGTTTGCCATTGCCTATCCACCATCAACCCTTTGAGTGCCATTCCCCAATCAATCCTAACCAACTCGCTCCTCAGACCATCGTAGTTCCCATTATTTAAATTGAGGACCCTAGTTTCTGAGTCAACTACTTCATTCTCCATCTTAATGAAGAATTCGATCATATTATGATCGCTCCGATCCAAGGGGCCTCGTACAACAAGATTGCTAATTAATCCTTTCTCGTTACATAATACCCAGTCTAAGATGGCCTGATCTCTGGTTGGTTCCTCGACATATTGGTCCAGGAAACCATCCCGTAAACACTCCAGGAATTCCTCCTCCACAGTATTGTTACTAATTTGGTTAGCCCAATCTATATGTAGATTAAAGTCACCCATGATGACTGCTGTGCCCTTATTGCACACTTCTCTAATTTCCCTTTTAATGCCATCCCCAACCTCCGCCTTACTGTTTGGAGGTCTATATACCACTCCCACTAATGTTTTTTTCTCCTTAGTATTTCTCAATTCTACCCATACAGATTCCACATCATCAGAGCTAATATCCTTCATTACAATTGTGATAATCCCTTCTTTAACCAGAAATGCTACCCCTCCTCCCTTTCCTTTTTGCCTATCTTTCCTGAATATCGAATACCCCTGGATGTTGAGTTCCCAGCCTTGGCCATCCTTGAGCCACGTTTCCGTAATCCCAACCAAATCATATTCGTTTACCTCTATTTGCGCAGCCAATTCATCCACCTTATTACAAATGCTCCTCGCATTAAGACACAAAGCCTTCAGGCTTGTTTTTTTAATGCTCTTAGACCTATTAGAATTATTATTTACTGTGGCCATGTTTGATTTAAACCATTGATTTCTCTGACTTCCACTTTTGTTTTTCTCCTTCCTATCTTTTGCTTTTATCCTTGTTTCCCTTTCCTCTGTCTCCCTGCTCAGGTTCCCAATCCCCTTCCATTTTAGTTTAAACCCTCCCCAACAGCACTAGCAAACACTCCCCCTAGGACATCGGTCCCGGTCCTGCCCAGGTGCAAACCGTCCGGTTTGAACTGGTCCCACCTCCCCCAGAACCGGTTCCAATATCCCAGGAACTTGAATCCCTCCCCCTGGCACCATTCCTCTAACCACGTATTCATCTGAAGTATCCTTCTATTTCTACTAGGGGTAGCTAGGGGAGCAGCTAGGGGTCAAATTAAAAAACAGAACCTCAAGGGTAATAATCTCTGGGTTATTACCTGAGCCACGAGCGAATTTGGCTAGGATAAATAAAATTAAAGAGTTAAATGCGTGGCTCAAAGACTGGTGTGGGAGAAATGGGTTTTGCTTCTTGGGACACTGGCACCAGTACTGGGACAGGAGGGAGCTGTTCTGTTGGGACGGACTCCACTTGGCCAGTGCTGGGACTAGAGTCCTGGCGAATCATATAACTAGGGCTGTAGAGAGGGCTTTAAACTAATTAGTGGGGGGGAGGTTTCTAGAGAGCAAATAATAGAAATGACAACAGAGAAGGTCATAGACTTAGGTAGCAGTGGGGGAATTAAAAAACAGAATGTGTCAGGAAGGGACAGAAGGTATGGAGTAAAAAGTAAAGTACTAAAAAGGGAAAAAACAGGAACTAAGTGTTACAAAACATATTTGAAAGTTCTTTATCTGAATGCACGTAGCATTCGTAACAAAATGAATGAGTTAACGGCACAAATAATGACATATGGGTATGATCTTGTGGCCATTACAGAAACATGGCTGCAGGGTGACCATGACTGGGAATTAAACATACCAGGTTATTTAACAATCAGGAAGGACAGGCAGGAAGGGAGAGGAGGTGGGGTGGCTATGTTAATAAAGGAAGGAATCACTATAATACAGAGAAATGATATTGGGTCAAAGGAGCAGGATAGTGAAACAGTTTGGGTGGAGGTAAGGAATAATAAGGGGAAAAAAACACTAGTGGGTGTAGTCTATAGGCCTCCGAACAGTTGCAACTCTGTTGGACGGAGTATTAATCAGGAAATAGTTGAGGCTTGTAATAAGGGAACAGCTATAATTATGGGGGATTTTAATTATCATATTAACTGGACAAATCAAATTGGGCAGAGCAGCCTTGAGGAAGAGTTCATTGAGTGTATTAGGGATGGGTTTCTTGAGCAGTATGTAACTGAACCGACCAGGGGGCAAGCAACCTTAGATTTGGTCCTGTGTAATGAGACAGGATTAATTAAAAATGTCCTAGTAAAGGATCCCCTTGGAATGAGTGACCATAACATGGTTGAGTTCCATATTCAATTAGAGGGTGAGAAGGTTGGATCTCAAACAAGCGTGCTGAGCTTGAATAAAGGAGACTATGAAGGTATGAGAGCGGAATTAATTAGAGTGGACTGGGAAAATAGATTAAAGGGTAAGACGGTACATGACCAGTGGTGTACATTTAAGGAGTTATTTTACAACTTCCAAAAAAAATATATTCCACTGAGGAAAAAAGGGTGTAAAAGAAAAGATAGCCATCCGTGGCTAAGTAAAGTAATTAAGGATAGTATCCGACTAAAAACAAGGGCATATAAGGTAGCCAAATCTAGTGGGAGGATGGAAGATTGGGAAGTCTTTAAAAGACAGCAAAAAATAACAAAAAGATTGATTAAGAAAGGGAAGATAGATTATGAAAGTAAATTAGCAAAAAATATAAAAACAGACAGTAAAAGTTTCTATAGTTATATAAAAAGAAAAAGGGTGGCTAAAGTAAATGTTGGTCCCTTAGAGGATGAGACCGGGAAATTAATGGTGGGAAATATGGAGATGGCAAAAACACTGAACAATTATTTTGTATCAGTCTTTACAGTAGAGGACACTAAGAATATCCCAACACTGGACAAACAGGGGGCTCTGGGGGGGAGGAACTAAATACGATTAAAATCACTAAGGAAGTGGTACTTGGTAAAATAATGGGACTCAAGGCGGATAAATCCCCTGGACCTGATGGCTTGCATCCCAGGGTCTTGAGGGAAGTAGTGGTAGGGATTGTGGATGCATTGGTAATAATTTTCCAAAACTCACTGGACTCAGCAAAGGTCCCGGCAGATTGGAAAACTGCTAATGTAACACCCTTATTTAAAAAGGGTAGTAGGCAGAAGGCTGGAAACTATAGACCTGTTAGCCTAACATCTGTGGTTGGTAAAATGTTAGAGTCCATTATTAAGGAGACAGTAACGGGACATTTGGATAAACATAATTTAATAGGGCAAACTCAGCATGGTTTCATGAAGGGGAAGTCATGTTTAACAAATTTGCTTGAGTTTTTTGAGGAAGTAACATACAGGGTGGATAAAGGGGAACCAGTGGACGTAGTGTATTTAGACTTCCAAAAGGCATTTGACAAGGTGCCACACAAAAGATTATTGCTCAAGATAAAAAATCACGGGATTGGGGGTAATATTCTGGCGTGGGTGGAGGATTGGCTCTCTAACAGAAAGCAGAGAGTTGGGATAAATGGTTCGTTCTCAGATTGGCAACCAGTAACTAGTGGTGTTCCGCAGGGGTCAGTGTTGGGTCCCCAACTCTTTACAATCTATATTAACGATTTGGAGGAGGGGACCGAGTGTAACATATCAAAGTTTGCAGATGATACAAAGATGGGAGGGAAAGTAGTGAGTGAGGAGGACATAAAAAACCTGCAAAGGGACATAGACAGGCTAAGTAAGTGGGCAGAGATTTGGCAGATGGAATACAATACTGGAAAGTGTGAGGTTATGCACTTTGGCAGGAAAAATCATAGAGCAAGTTATTATCTTAATGGCAAGAAACTGGAAAGTACTGTAGTACAAAGGGATCTGGGGGTCCTGGTGCACGAAACTCAAAAAGTTAGTATGCAGGTGCAGCAAGTGATTAAGAAGGCCAGTGGAATGTTGGCTTTTATTGCTAGGGGGTTGGAATATAAAAACAGGGAGGTATTGCTGCAGTTGTACAAGGTATTGGTGAGGCCGCACCTAGAATACTGCATACAGTTTTGGTGTCCATACTTAAGAAAAGACATACTTGCTCTCGAGTCAGTACAAAGAAGGTTCACTCGGTTAATCCCGGGGATGAGGGGGTGGTCATATGAGGAGAGGTTGAGTAGATTGGGACTCTACTCATTGGAGTTCAGAAGAATGAGAGGCGATCTTATTGAAACATATAAGATTGTGAAGGGGCTTGATCGGGTGGATGCGGTGAGGATGTTCCCAATGATGGGTGAAACTAGAACTAGGGGGCATAATCTTAAAATAAGGGGCTGCTCATTCAAAACTGAGATGAGGAGAAACCTCTTCACTCAGAGGGTGGTAGGTTTGTGGAATTTGCTGCCCCAGAAAGCTGTGGAAGCTACATCATTAAATAAATTTAAAACAGAAATAGATAGTTTCCTAGAAGTAAAGGGAATAAAGGGTTACGGGGAGCGGGCAGGAAATTGGACATGAGTCTGGGTTCGGAATGGTCATGGCCCTGTGGGTAGTGGAGCGGGCCCAGGGGCCGTGTAGCCTTGTTCTGCTCCTACTGTGTTCTAATTCTGTTAGATTTCAGGAGATGGTTTTATTCCTGTTCCTGGCTGGGGTGGAGATCGCCTTTACAGAAGGTAAGTACTGTAGAAAATATAGGGACAGAGTGATCTCCTGGAAGAATTTCGATCGCCTAGATGGGTCGGAGAGGAATTTCCCAGATTTTTTTCTCCCAAATTGGCCATTGGGTCTTTATCTGGTTTTTCGCCTCTCCCGGGAGATCACATGGGTTCAGGTGGATGCAGAGTGATAGAAGATTTGAGGTTAGGATCAGATCAGCCATGATCTTATTGAATGGTGGAGCAGGCTCGAGGGGCCGATTGGCCTACTCCTGCTCCTATTTCTTATGTTCTTATGTTCTTATGTACTCTGACTAGCACGTGGCACTGGTAGCAATCCTGAGATTTCTACCTTTGAGGTCCTGTTTTTTAATTTACCTCCTAACTCCCTATATTCCGCTTTTAGGACCTCATCACGCTTTTTACCTATATCGTTGGTGCCTATATGCACCACGACAACTGGCTGTTCACCCTCCCCTTCCAAGATGTTCTGCAGCCGCTCGGAGACAACCTTGACCCTTGCACCAGGGAGGCAACACACCATCCTGGAGTCTCGTTTGCGGCCGCAGAAACGCCTATCTATTCCCCTTACAATTGAATCCCCTATTACTATAGCTCTACCACTCTTTTTCCTCCCATTCTGTGCAGCAGAGCCACCCCTGGTGCCAGGAAGTTGGCTGCTGCTGCCTTCCTCTGATAAGCCATCCCCCCCAACAGTACTCAAAGTGGTATATCTGTTGGATACTTTGTTTGGTTGACAGACTGACTCGATCTCAGTCCTTTGGTTAGGAATCTAGCAATTCCTACAACCCCACCAATTTTCATGTCATCTGCGAACTTACTGATCATACCTTTTACATTCACATCCAAATCATTAATGTAGACCACAAACAGCAAGGGACCCAGCACCGATCCCTGCGGTACCCCACTGGACACAGGCTTCCAGTCACAAAAACAACCTTCCACCATCACCCTCTGCCTTCTGCCACTAAGCCAGTTTTGGATCCAATGTGCGAAGGCCCCCTGGATCCCATGGGCTCTTATCTTCTTGACCAGTCTCCTATGTGGGACTTTATCGAAAGCTTTACTGAAATCCATGTATACCACATCCACTGCACTACCCTCATCCACACACCTAGTCACCCCCTCGAAAAATTCAATCAAATTAGTCAGACATGATCTTCCCTTGACAAAGCCATGCTGACGATCCCTGATTAATCCTTGCCTCTCCAAGTGGAGACTAATTCTGTCCCTCAGAATTTTTCCAATAATTTCCCTACCACTGATGTTAGGCTCACTGGCCTGTAATCTCCTGGTTTATCCTTACTACCCTTCTTGAATAATGGTACTATGTTAGCTGTTCTCCAGTCCTCTGACACACCCCCTGTGGCCAGAGAGGCTCTGAAAATTTGTGTCAGAGCCCCTGCAATCTCCTCCTTTGCCTCACACAGCAGCCTGGGATACATCTCGTCCGGGCCTGGGGATTTATCTACTTTTACGCCTACTAAAACCACCAGTACTTCCTCCCTCTCGATGCTAATATGTTCAAGTATATCACAGTCCCCCTGCCCGATTTCTATGTCTACATTGTCCTTCTCCATGGTGAACACAGGTGCAAAAAAATAATTTAAAACCCCACCTACATCTTCTGGCTCCACACACAGATTGCCACTTTGGTCCCTAATGGGCCCTACACTTTCCCTAGTTATCCTCTTGCCCTTAATATACTTATAAAACAACTTAGGATTTTCCTTTATTTTGCCCACCAGTGTTATTTCATGGCCCCTCCTCACGCTCCTAATTTCTTTTTTAAGTATCCCCCTGCACTTTTTATACTCCTCTAGGGCTTCCTCTGTCTTTAGTCCTTTGTATCTGCCAAAAGCCCCCCTTTTTTCCCTAATCCATTCTCGCATATCTCTTGACATCCAAGGTTCCCTGGGCTTGTTGGTCCCACCCTTGACCTTTATGGGAACATGTTGCCATTGTACTCTCTCAATTTCCTTTCTGAAAGACTCCCATTGCTCCGATGTGGATTTTCCTACAAGTAGCTGATCCCAGTCCACTTTGGCCAGATCCTGCCTTATCATATTAAAATCGGCCTTCCCCCAATTTAGAACCTTTATTTCCGGTCCATCTCTGTCCTTTTCCATGACTACCTTAAATCTCACTGAATTATGGTCACTGTCACCAAAGTGCTCACCTACTAACACTTCTACCACTTGCCCGGCCACATTCCCTAGAATTAGGTCCAGTACCGCCCCCTCTCTTGTAGGACTTTCTACATGCTGGCTCAAAAAGCTCTCCTGGATGCACTTTAAGAATTCTGCACCCTCTAAGCCTTTCACACTCTGACTATCCCAGTTAATATTGGGGAAGTTGAAATCCCCCATTATTATTACCCTATTATTTGCACAGTTCTCTGAGATTTGCCTACATATCTGTTCCTCTATCTCCCCCTGACTGTTTGGGGGCCTATAGTACACTCCCAGCAAAGTGCTTGCCCCCTTTTTGTTTTTAAGTTCTACCCATATGGCCTCATTAGAGGAACCTGTTAATATATCATCCCTCCTTACTGCAGTAATTGACTCCTTAATTAATATTGCGACACCCCCTCCGCTTTTACCCCCCCCCCCCCCCCTCTGTCTCGCCTGAAGATTCTATACCCCGGAATATTGAGCTGCCAGTCTTGCCACTTCCTCAACCATGTCTCCGTGATAGCAACAATATCATACTCCCATGTGTTCATCAACACCTTCAGTTCATGTTCATCCACCTTATTCGCAAGACTCCTTGCATTAAAATAAATGCCATCCAGCCTTGCCCTACTCCCTTGTGCCGTTACATATTTGCTCTGCCTTCCAAGCTGACTTGTTTTTTCCTGGAGAGGGTGCAAAGAAGATTTACAAGGATGAAACCAGAAATGCGAGGGCATACATATCATGAAAGAATGAACAAGCTGGGTCACTTTTCTCTTGAAAAAAGAAGGCTGAGGGGTGACCTTATCGAGGTCTTTAAAATTATGAAAAATGTTGATAGAGTGGATACAGAGAGAATATTTCCACTTGTAGGGAAGAACATAACTAGAGGCCATCAATATAAGATAGTCACCAAGAAATCAAATCGGGAATTCAGAAGAAACTTCTTTACCCAAAGAGTGGTGAGAATGTGGAACTTGCTACCACAGGGAATGGTTGAAGCAAATAGTATAGATGCATTTAAGGGGAGACTAGACAAGTATATGAGGGAGAAGGGAATAGAGGGTTACGCTGATAGATTTAGATGAGGAAAGATGGGAGGAGACTTGTGTGGAGCATAAACGCCGGCATGGACCGAATGGTCTGTTTCTGTGCCGTATATCCTATGTTATTATCCTATGTAGTTGTTGCAGTGCTAATAATACTTCCATTGGTGATAGGAATCTGTATGGTTCCAATGTCGGAATGCACAGCTTCAGACTAAATGTCTATTTTTAAGCATGTAAACCTATCTATATAGCATGATATTACATTTGTGGTTTATTTTGAGTTATTTATTACAGATTGATTTTTTGATAGCTGCATACTTTTTAAAAATGTAATTCTAATGAAACCTACTGCAGCAGATTGAGTTCAGCTTGAAGTCGTAGTGCGCATACAACAAAAGGAACCACCTGTGCATATATAAATTTGTATTTGGCTTTATTGTTTATATCTACATGGAGTGTAAGTTGACTGAGTGGCAGCTTCATTTATTAATTGCGGGGAGACCGTCTATCCTTTAAAATAGACCCCAGACACCAAACTGCATGTGGCGAGAACGCTGGTCTCCATCTCCCTATAGATACAAGTCATTGGCCACACCACTTCCAATTTGCTGCTATCTTAGGCAGTACCTCGGAACCGAGGATGACTTGCTCCCACACTAAAAATGAGTTCTCAGGCGACTGATGAGTCCAATGCGGGACCTACAGTCTCTGTCACAAGTGGGGCAGACGGTGGTTGAAGGGGCGGGTGGGTGGGGTGCTTGGGTTGACATGTACTCCTTGCGGTGCTTGCGCTTGACTTCCACTTCCTCCCGGCGAGGAGACTCGAGGTGTTCGGCGCCTTCCCGGATGCTTCTCCTCCACTTTGTGCGGTCTTGGGCCAGAGATTCCCAGCTGTCAGTGGGGATGTTGCACTTTTTCAAGGAGGCTTTGAGGGTGCCCTTGAAGCATTTCCTCTGCCCACCTGGGGCTCTCTTGCCATGTTGGAGCTCCGAGTAGAGCGCTTGTTTTGGGAGTCTCATGTCGGGCATGCGGACGATGTGACCCATCCATTGGAGCTGATTGAGCGTGGTCAAAGCTTCGATGCTGGGGATGTTGTTGCACCTATCCTGCCAATGGATTTGCAGGATCTTGCGGAGGCAGCGTTTGTGGTACCTCTCCAGTGCTTTGAGGTGCCTGCTGTACATGGTCCATGTCTCTGAGGCATACAGTAGGGCGGGTATCACTACTGCTCTGTAGACCATGAGCTTAGTGCCGGGTTTGAGGTCCTCGTCTTCAAACACTCTCTTCCACAGGTGACCAAAGGCTGCACTGGCACACTGAAGGCGGTGTTGGACTTCGTCATTGACGTCTGCCCTTGTTGACAGTAGGCTCCCGAGGTATGGAAAGTGGTCCACGTTGTCCAAGGCCTTGTCGTGGATTTTGATAATCGGGGGGCAGTACTGTGTGGCGAGGGCAGGTTGGTAGAGGACCTTTGCCTTACAGATGTTTAGTGTAAGGCCCATGCTCTAGTACGCTTCGGTGAAGGTGTTGACGATGGTTTGGAGTTCGACCTCTGAGTGAGTGCAGACGCAAGCATCGTCTGCATACTGTAATTCAACTACAGAGGATGGGACGACCTTGGATCTGGACTGGAGGCGACGGAGTTTTGAACAGTTTCCCATTCAGTTATACGCAATGCAGCGTATTCCAATTAGTTTTCAAGCAAATTTTGCTGTAAATTCACCACTGGAGGATTGGGGCGCCCAACAGCCTAAGTAATGGGGGTATTTTAACCTTTAAGAAGGGTGGGTTTGGAGCATGTGGGTAGTTAAAGTGTTAAAAATCTTAATCCCGACCTGAACCCGCCTCCAACCCACCCATTTTAATGGAGGCGTGATGTGGGGCGGGCAGCCAATCCGCTGCCAGGAAACGGGTCATCAATTTAAATATTATAATGAGGCTGCAAGCCTCTGCTTTAACCTCCATTTTGAATTTAACTTTAGCTGGTCGGGTTTTACACACCTCGTGAAACTCAACAGCTGATGGAAGGCAAGGACTGCCGGATCCAGGAGGTAAGTGCCTTTACACTTACCTCCTGGATTCAGCGTCCCTGCCTAACCAACCCCACCCCCCCGCGATCAGAAATCCCCCCCCCCCCCAAGGCCTTCGGTCCCCCTCACAACGCCCCTCCCAATTCTCCTCCGGCCCCTTTTCCCTCTCCTCCGGCCGCCGATCTTTGCTGATGCTCAATCTCCCCCACTCCTCTGGCCCTCCCCGTGCTGCTCCCAGCCCACGATCCCTACAGGCTCCCCCGCCTCGTGCTCCTCCGGCTGCCACCCGGCCCCCGATCTTCTTCCAACACTCCACCCCCCCATGCTCCTCCAGCCACCCCCCGATCTTCCTCTGACACCACCCCCCCCACCCCGTGCTCCTCCGGCTGCCCTCCGGCCACTCCCCGAGGTCCCTCCCTCCCTCCTCTCTGTGTCCTAGTATTGCAGGCCTACCCACACGGAGGCAGCCAGCCTCTCAATCTGGCTGACTGTGGGTGGGAAACAGGCTTCCCATGCAAATGCAAATCAGGCCCTGTCATTAAATTCTGCAGGGCCTATGGATAACTCGTTCTCCTGGCTTTCCCGACTGCCTCAGAGCTCCCCCACCCCCTGCCCACCTCGCTCCCAACCCGCCTTCCCCATTAAAATTCAGCCCATGGTGTTCATTGCCAATTTCACCATTGCAGGAAATTTCAGGCCATAATATTAAATTGGGATTAACATGAACGCAGCCCTGCCCTCTGATGTGCCTCAATGAATCCGAGACTCAACGTTAACGGAGCAAAGCAAGGCTTTTATTAACTCAGAAAGTAATACACAGTGGAGAAGTGTCTCTCATCCAGAGATCTGCTGTACTGCCTGTGAGACACGCTGGGGCCTGCTTAAGTAGGGGCCAGGTATGGGCGGAGCCCTACACACAATACAATACAGGTAAGGAAATAAAACTGAAACTAAACTCCCCTGCTTGTCACAGTCACAGGCACAATCAAACACAGAGAATACAGAGTGCCTGATGAATGGCATATTTCATCACATTCACCCCTTCTACAGATTTAGTCTGTTCGGGGATTTGATAGTCCTCTGTGACCGACGTAGCTGTTGTGGTGCCGCGGGTGTCGGCTGGGTGTCCCCGGTGGTCTCCTGGGTCTCTGCCGGGGGCGCCGCCAGGGTTGTTGAAGGGGTAGTTGGTGGGGGCACCGTTGGTCGATGTTCTTCCGGGGGTGATGAAAGGATAGTGGGTGGGTAAGAATTGATGTGATCGTTGTTGCTGTTGTTGTCGTGGTTGTTGTCGTTACCGGCTGGGGCGACGTCTTTTATGGACACGGTGTCCTCCCTTCCGTCGGCGTGCCGGACATATGCGTATTGGGGTTTGGCGTGGAGTAGGTGCACTGACTCCACGAGAGGGTCCATCTTGTGGCCCCTCACATGCCTTCGTACAAATACCGGACCTGGGGTGGAGAGCCATGACGGCATGGATATGCCTGAGGTGGATTTCCGGGGGAAGACAAACATTCGTTCATGAGGCGTGGCATTAGTGGCAGTACACAATAGCGACCGTATCGAATGGAGCACATCTGGGAGGACGTCCTGCCAGCGGGAGATAGGGAGGCCCTTGGTCCTTAGAGCTAGAGTGACTGCTTTCCATACTGTCCCGTTCTCTCACTCCACCTGGCCGTTACCCTGGGGGTTGTAGCTGGTGGTACGGCTCGTGGCGATCCCCCTGGACAGCATGTACTGGCGTAGCTCTTCACTCATGAAGGACGCCCCCCTATCCGTATGGATGTAGCTCGGCATACCGAACAGGCAGAACAGGCTGTTGAGGCATTTAATGACCGTGGCGCTGGTCATGTCTGGGCAGGGGAAGGCGAATAGGAAACGGGAGTATTCGTCCACAATGTTCAGGAAGTAAACATTGCGGGCGACTGACGGGAGGGGGCCCTTGAAATCTAAGCTGAGCCGCTCAAAGGGCCGTGTAGCTTTGATTAAGTGGGCTCTATCTGGGCGGTAGAACCGAGGCTTGCACTCAGCGCAAGTGCGGCAGTTCCTGGTCAGAGACCGAACTTCCTCAATCGAGTAGGGTAAGTTGCGGGACTTTATGAAGTGGAACAGCCGTGTGACCCCTGGGTGGCAGAGGTCATTGTGGAGGGTCTGTAGCCGATCCCCGGTGGCGCTGGCACACATCCCTCGTGAGAGGGCGTCGGGGGATTCGTTAAGGGCCCCTGGCCGGTAAATGATGTCATACTCGAAGGTGGAGAGCTCGATCCGCCACCTAAGAATCTTATCATTTTTAATCTTCCCCCTCTGTTTATTATTGAACATAAACGCTACCGACCGCTGGTCGGTAAGTAGGGTGGAGCGTTTGCCGGCTAGGTAGTGCCGCCAGTGGCGCACTGCCTCCACGATGGCTTGGGCCTCCTTTTCCACGGAGGAGTGTCTGATCTCGGGCCCTTGGAGGGTCCTCGAGAAGAAAGCTACAGGCCGCCCCGCCTGGTTGAGGGTGGCCGCCAAGGCAAAGTCAGACGCATCATTTTCCACTTGAAAGGGAGTGTTCTCGTCCACTGCCTGTAGCGTGGCCCGCTCAATATCCCGCTTAATGCTTTTGAAGGCGGCGTGGGCCTCAGCAGAGAGAGGAAAAGAGGATGCTTTCAAGAGGGGGCGGGCTTTGTCGGAGTAGTTGGGGACCCATTGGGCATAATAAGAAAATAACCCCAGGCACCTTTTCAGGGCTTTGGGAGTGTTGGGCAGGGGCAGCTCCCGTAGGGGGCGCAATCGTTCGGGGTCTGGTCCGATTTCCCCATTCTCCACCACGCTGCCTAGTATGCAGAGGCGCGTGGTGTTGAAAATGCACTTGTCCTCGTTGTAAGTGAGGTTGAGTTTTTGTGCGGTTTTCAGGAACCTCTCGAGGTTTGAGTCGTGATCCTGCTGGTTCTGACCGCAGATGGTGACGTTGTCGAGGTAGGGGAAGGTTGCCTGCAAGTGGTGGTCATCGACCATGCGGTTCATCTCCCTCTGGAAGACCGAGACCCCATTCGTCACCCCAAAGGGGACTCTGAGGAATTGGTAGAGGCGTCCGTTCGCCTCGAAGGTGGTGTACGGGCGTCCTCTGGTCTGATAGGGAGCTGGTGGTACGCTGACTTGAGGTCGATGGTGGAGAACACCCGGTATTGGGCAATTTGGTTCACCATTTCTGATATGCGGGGTAGCGGGTAGGCGTCTAGTTGGGTGTACATGTTGATCATTTGGCTATAGTCGATCACCATCCGTTTCTTCTCGCTACCCCTCACCACCACCACTTGGGCGCACCACGGGCTGTTGCTGCGTTCAATAACGCGCTCCCTCAGCAGCCTGTCCACCTCGGTCGCGATCAACCGCCTGTCCTCCCAGCTGTACCTCCTGCTTTTGGTCGCTATTGGCCGGCAGTTGGGAGTAAGGTTCGCGAATAGCGAAGGCGGCTTTACCTTCAGGGTAGCCAGACCGCACACTGTGAGGGGCGGCTGGGACCCACCGTAATTGAGCGTGATGCTTTGGTGGTGGCACTGGAAATCCAGGCCCAAGATCACGCTCACACATAGGCTCTTCATGATTAGTAATTTAAAATTATCGTATACAGTCCCGTTAACGGACAATTGTACCACGCAGTAACCCATAATGGTCGATGTCTGGGTTTTATCAGCCATAGAGATGGTGCCCCGAGCAGGGACCACCGTTAGAGAGAGTTGTTGTGCTAGTCCAGGGTGGATAAAACTCTCCGTGCTTCCACTGTCAATGAAACATTTAACCCCGCACCCGTTTACCTCGATGTCCACCATTGATTTGGATAGCGGGTGCGGTCTGGTCTGGTCCACTGTGACCGATGCCACTGTAGGGCCCTGATCGAGACAAGATGGCGTCCACGCTGTCTGCTCACAAGATGGCGGACCCCACGAGGTCGGGCAAGATGGCGTCCAAGATGGCCGCTCCCACGGCGCACACGCGGCGGTGGCGGGTTTTCCAGCGGGGTTCCCTCTGCACACCTTCCCGAAGTGCCCCTTCTTACCGCACTTAAAGCAGGTGGTGCCTTTCGCCGGGCACAGGTTTCTGGTGTGCTTCGGCTGCCCGCAGAAGTAGCAGTTGGGGCCCCGACACGTCGCGGCTGTCGTAGGGCTTCTGGGGGGAGAGCGGGGCCCCGACGGTGTCGGGCTGCCGGGCGGGGAAGATGCCTTCCAAGATGGCGGCGCCCTTGGTGCACACGTGGCGGCGTGGGCGGCGCGGGCTGAAGAGTAGGCGTCTGAGTTTCTCTGGGCCACATCTAGGGATCGCGCTGTGTCCACAGCCTGTTTCAGGTCCAATCCCGTTTTTTCCAGTAGTCTCTGCCAGATGTAAGTGGAGCTGAGGCCTGTGATAAAGGCATCACGAACAAGCTCGTCAGTGTACACTGCGGCTTTTACGTCTTGGCACTTGCAGTCTTTGCCAAGCGTTTTCAGGGTGACTAGGAACTCATCCAGCGATTCCCCAGGTCGCTGTGTGCGAGTAGCGAGCAGATGCCTAGCGTACACCTCGTTCGTAGGCCGCTGGTAATGCGCCTTTAGGATGTCGCAGGCGGCCGGGTACATGTCGGCGTCTTGGATGAGGGGGTAAACCCAGTGGCTTACCCAATTCCGCAAGATTCCGAGTTTCATACTTTCAGCGTCCGTAGCGTCTGTGATGGCTGCGGAATTGTCCAGGAAGAATTCCATACACTTAAACCAGTGTCCGAATCGTGCCGATGCGGCCGAAGCATGCGGGTCCAAATCCAAACGTTCGGGTTTCAAGAGTTGATCCATTGCGTTGAAAATTGAGTTAATAAAATTGATGTGCCTCAATGAATCCGAGACTCAACGTTAACGGAGCAAAGCAAGGCTTTTATTAACTCAGAAAGTAATACACAGTGGAGAAGTGTCTCTCATCCAGAGATCTGCTGTACTGCCTGTGAGACACGCTGGGGCCTGCTTAAGTAGGGGCCAGGTATGGGCGGAGCCCTACACACAATACAATACAGGTAAGGAAATGAAACTGAAACTAAACTCCCCTGCTTGTCACAGTCACAGGCACAATCAAACACAGAGAATACAGAGTGCCTGATGAATGGCATATTTCATCACACCCTCTCCACTTCAGCACACTGCAAACACCATGCATTGGAATGCTGCAAAGTAGCATTGGTACCATAGATAGCAGAGATGACAAATATTTATATTGGTCAGTAGAACCTAGCCTGCAAATGTTCTTTAAAGATAAACATAGTCCCAGATGCCAAAGGTAAGTAGCTAGTCAACAATGGCCTGTAATTTGTGGTCAGTGGCGAAGTAAATGCATTCACTGCTGGCCCCGAAGTAAGCTTCACACAAAGATCTCATGATCTCTGTGGTGAAAAGTTTGGGTTTTCCATTGCATAATTGAAATTAACAGAAGTTAATGGGGATTCCCAGTGAAGAGCTGCTGTGGCATCAACAATCTGTCTAAGCAGCCAATCAAAATGCAGAACTCTCACAAACAGCGAACCAGGAAGTTGGTAAGCCCCTTTGATACTAACTTTTTAAAAATGTTACAGAGAGCAAAACAAAGATTAGGGCCCTCACATGGAGAAAAACCTGAAATAAAGATGAACAAACTTAAAAAAAAAAATGTTTTAAGTTTCTTAAAATGTTTAATTTTTATTAAAATGGTTAAATTTGACACTCCACAAAATATAGCGAGTGCCCAATCTCAGCTTTGCTATCAGCAGAAGTCAGATGCTTTTCCAAAGGACAAGAGGGAAAAATCTTGGGTCCATCCTTTTGGAGATTCCTTTGCATCTTTTGAGAGACTCGTACACAATTACCTTGTATAATGGTCTGCGCTAAGTTACCTATCAAAACTCTCAGCCAAAGCATTATAGCGTGGATTATCTTGGACCTTGTGCAGGAGGAACTGAGCACACCCTAGGTGCAAGAATCAGGAAAAAAGGGCTGAGACCCAGGTTGCCATATATTTTTCCCTTTAACGCTGGACGTTCCTATGGAAGCAGAGCCTGGCCTGCACTTGCAGAATGCACAAACCAGATGGAACCATGTTAATGAGGCAGGGGGGGCATTCCTGGCCTCCCTCCTCTTTTTCCAGTGGAAATGCAGGGGTCACTTGGAAAAAACTGGCACTGTGGTCTGCTCCCAAAATCCTGTTGACCAAAGACTCCATGGGGGTTACAGGGACAGGCCAATGTCTATCAGTATCGAGAAGGTATTGATTATCAAGGCTAGAGAGGGAGCTGTAGGTGCCTCTGAATTAGCCACCTCTACTCTTAAGGTATGCTGGGGGTCAGGAGACGTAAGCCAGCAGTAGGACTGCTCCTGGGCATTTAAATGACCCAGAGCATAAAAAAGGATGATATTGGGGCTTGTGAGGTGCTCTGAACTTCAAGTGAACTGCTGCTGTTTAGCACCTGAACATAGAGGGCTCAGGAAAATTGGTCCTTGTATATGGTGCAGAGACAAACAGGTGGGAAAACAACTTATATTGAATGGAGGAATCAAACCAAAGTAAGATCCATTTGTGCCAAATTTTATTCAAAGTTTTAAAAAGAAAACTTCTTGGGAATGATGTGCTCATCAAGGTGATGGATATTAGTTATTGTGGCTGGATCACTTTTCATTCTGGCCACCAGTGTTAGCATGGAGCACTCCTAGGTCATGTACAACACAATTCAAAGTAGGGTATGCTCTATCTACTCACTCCCAGAATCAACTTCAAAAGAGCACTCTAATATTTTCAGAATTTTTGATTTGGAAGTATGTAACACTATCAAACTATGATATGCAACTATACCAACAGATTCACTGCATCAATAGAAGCACCTGTAAATACTGTTTAAGAAAAATATACAGCTACACCAGCATGCAAACTAATGCAACATTTTGAAAAAGTAAAAACTGGTATTTCCCATCTTTCTAAATCTATTATTACTTTACTTAGATAGGCACATAACTCATGAATCATGTACTTGCATAAATATGACACTCAGTCACACACACACATACTGAATTTATTTTCCACAGGGAGTCTATTGGCCCAAGGGCTAGACTTGGTCGAGTAACTGAGATTGAGAGATTATTAGAGCTGGCATATCTCCATTCCACCACATTACCTTTTCAAATGGTTCATGGTGTAGGTTGGATGTAACCAAATTAATAAAATTTGCTGATATAGATAACATTTTTGTTCTGAACTTACAATGCTATAGGTATAAATTCTGCATGAAAACTACAGTATATCTCAATGTATGAATGAATAATTTCACTCCATATTTTGTTATAAATAAATGTTTCTTCAACATATATCGTTAATACTGTAACAAATATTTTCACCGGAAAAGATTTGGAGATGTCATGCAATAAACTAATAATTTTAATAATAAGAACATAAGAATATAAGAAATAGGAGCAGAAGCAGGCCATTCGGCCCCTCAAGCCTGCTCTACCATTTAATGAGATCATGGCTGATCCGATTTTGGCCTCAACTCCACTTTCTTGCCCGCTCCCTATAACCCTTGACTCCCCTGTTGCTCAAAAATCTGTCTATCTCCACCTTGAATATATTCAATGACTCAGCTTCCACAGCTCTCTGGGGTAAAGAATTCCAAAGATTCATGACTCTCTTGAGAGAAGAAATTCCTCCTCATCTCCCTTATTCTGAGACTATGCCCCCTCATTCTAGATTCCCCCATGAGGGGAAACATCCTCTCAGCATCTACCCTGTCCAACCCCCTCAGAATCTTATATGTTTCAATAATATCACCTCTCATTCTTCTAAACTCCAATGAGTATAGGCCCAACCTGCTCACCCTTTCCTCACAAAACAACCCTTCCATCCCAGGAATCAACCTAGTGAACCTTCTCTGAACTGCCTCCAATGCAAGTATATCCCTCCTTAAATAAGGGGACCAAAACTGCACGCAGCACTCTAGCGTACTACCAACGCCCTGCACAGTTGTAGCAACACTTCCCTACTTTTATACTCTATCCCCCTTGAAATAAAGGCCAACATTCCATTTGCCTTCCTAATTATTTGCTGCACCTGCATGTTAACTTTTTGTGTTTCATGTACGAGGACATCCAAATCCCTCTGTACTGCTGCATTCTGTAGTCTTTCTCCATTTAAATAATATTTTTCTTTTCTATTCTTCCTACCAAAGTGGATAACTTCACATTTTCCCACATTATACTCCATCTGCCAAATTCTTGCCCACTAACTTAACCTATCTATATCCCTTTGCAGACACTTTGGGCAGGATTTTAATTGGGCCGTGGAGGCGGGATTGGAGGCGTGTGGGGGGTTAAAATAGCAAAAACTGGCGTGCAGGCCCAACCCCACCTCCATCCCGCCTCCAAGCAATTTTTGTTAATTCGTGTCTAATGGTCCCGTCTCCGTCCCGCCTCCAAGAGGCGGGATAGGCCATTAAGGCCCTTAACAAGCACTAAATTGCCTCTATAATGCCATTTTGAAAGGCCTTTGCAATTTTAACCCTTTTCCCACGTGAAACACCCCTGTTCTGAAACATGACGGTGAAACCTGATGGGGGCACAATTGGATTGCTGACTATCTGCTGCAGCTCAACCATTAAAGAGGAGATTTGATCAGCCATCATTTGCAGGTGGCAGGACTTTGTAAGGGTGCAGGGCGTCATTGACTGCACACATGTGGCCTTTAAGATACCCCATAGAAATATAGAAGATAGGAGCAGGAGTAGGCCATTTGGCCCCTCGAGCCTGCTCCGCCATTCAATGAGATCATGACTGATCATCCAAATTCAGTACCCTGTCCCTGCCTTCTCCCCATATCCCTTGATCCCTTTAGCCTTAAGAAATATATCCAACTCCTTCTTGAATATATTTAATGAATTGGCCTCCACTGCCTTCTGTGGTAGAGAATTCCACAGGTTCACCACTCTCTGGGTGAAGAAATTCCTCCTCATCTCTGTCCTAAATGGCCTACCCCTTATCCTTAGACTGTGACTGTTAAGTCTGTGTGTTCTAGTTGTATTTAAGATTAATTACTGACACAGACTACAAGAATAACGTTTCAACAGGTCTTTACTAGTTGGAGGTCAGGGCTATACTAACAGCAATATCACTACACAGTACTTATATACCGGTGGTCACCACCGGTATTACGTATACAGCAGCCAGAGAAAGTAGTACATCTCTTAAGGTGGAACAGGCTTAAGTTCTCTTAAGGTGGAACAGGTTACATACACCACAATCCTCCCTTTTCAGCTTAACAGTCATATCCCCATTTAACATAACATAATAACATATATACATATATAACTTCAGGTATAAACAGTTCAAAGGTTCAGTCTCTCAGGAGGCCTTCTGATTCGGGTTGGATAACGCCTTTCAGTGGTCTCTGATTCTTGTTGCTGAGGTGACTCCTCTAGTTGGTTTCCTATGTATTGGACGTCATCGTCAGGTACATTCCCTGCCGAGGTAGATGCTTCAGGTTCATTAACGTCTTCCACAGTTGTCTCTGTCGCAACCATGGGTTCGACCCTTGCTCTCGATTCTACCAGTTGATCCGCATGACGCCTTATCACATTGTTACCAATATCTACTGTGTACATCAGAGGTCCTTGTCTGGCCCGAATTGTTCCGGACTGCCATTTTTCGTTTCCATAGTCCCTTGCCAACACTGGTTGTCCTACGTCGAAACTTCGAGTGGTCTTGTTATTAATATGCCGGAACTGTTTGTTTTCCACTTCCCTCCGCACATTTGGTTTTAACAAGTCCAACCTGGACCGCAACCTCCTGTTATAAAACATCATGGCAGGACTTTGGTTAGTTACTGCATGAGCGGCGTTTCGATATGCCATTAGGAAATTGTCCACCTTGTGTTGTAGTGGAATCTGGTCATCGTTCATGGCCTTTATTGCCTTTTTGAATGTTTGGACAAATCTCTCGGCCAACCCGTTTGTCGCCGGATGACATGGGGCAGAGTTATAATGTTTCACCCCATTCTTCTTTAAGAATTTTTGGAATTCTTCCGACATGAACTGTGGTCCGTTGTCCGAACATATCTGTTCTGGCAATCCGTTCCTTGCGAATATTGTTCTTAACACCGCAATTGTCTTTTCTGAAGTAGTGGTATTCATCTTGATCACTTCTGGCCATTTGGAATGTGTGTCCACCGCAATTAGGAACATGGAGTCCATGAATGGACCAGCAAAGTCAATATGTATGCGTTGCCATGGGGCTGAAGGCCATTCCCATGGGTGTAGCGGTGCGATTGGAGGTGCATTTTGCACTTTTTGGCACCCAGCGCAGCTTTTCGTCAACTCCTCTATCTGTTGGTCAATACCCGGCCACCATACATAAGCCCTAGCAAGACTTTTCATCTTAACTCCCCCCAGATGACCTTCATGCAGTTCCTTTAGAACTCTTTCCCTTAACTTGGGAGAAATAATCACTCTTGTCCCGTACATCAAAGTACCATGGCAGACGGACAGCTGGTCTCGCCTTGCCGAGAATGCCGGTAACAGAGGATCACCATGTGTTGGCCATCCCTTCACTGTCACCTCGTAGACTCGGGACAGTGTCGGGTCGTTCCTGGTTTCTCTTTCAATACTTGCATTGGTGACTGGTAAACACTCGATGATGGTCGAATGAAATAACTCAACAGGGTCAACTTTCGTCGTCTCTTCTTCTTCAGGTAGTGGCAGGCGCGACAGCCCATCAGCATTGCCATGCTGCTTTGTACCTTTGAATTCTATTTGATATTGATGTGCCCCTAGGAAAAGGGACCATCTCTGGAGTCTCTGTGCTGTCATCACCGAAACACCCTTCTTAGGGTTAAAAATGGATACCAACGGCTGATGGTCTGTCAGAAGTGTGAATTTTTGGCCCTGCAGGTAATGATTAAACTTCTTCACTCCCCATACAAGGCTGAGAGCCTCCCTATGGATCTGCGCATAGTTGCGCTCAGCGGAGGTCAATGATCTGGATGCAAACGCGACTGGCCTTTCCGTGCCATTTGGCAACTTGTGTGAGAGTACTGCCCCAATACCATATGGAGAAGCATCACAAGCCAACCGAATAGGCAGTGTCGGGTTGAAGTGAGCCAACACTTCCTCTGAGGTGATCAATTCTTTGCTTTTGCGAAATGCCTTCTTACAGTTTTCGCTCCATTCCCATGGTACCCCCTTCTGTAAAAGAGCATTCAGCGGGTGCAGTACCGTGGATAGATTCGGTAGAAACTTATGGTAATAGTTAATCAATCCTAGAAACGACCTCAACTGAGAGACATTATCCGGAGCGGGAGCCTTTACAACTGCCTCTATCTTGTCAGGAGACTTATGAAGCCCCTCCCGGTCAATGACATGGCCACAGTACGAGATCCGCTTCTGAAAGAACTCACATTTCTGCCGATTAACTCGAAGTCCATACTCTTTCAGTCTGTTGAGCACCAGTTCCAAGTTTGCGGGGTGTTCTTCATCACCATCTCCTGTAATCAGGATATCGTCCAGGTAACATTGTGTGCCTGGAATTCCCTGTAATACCTGCTCCATGGCCCTCTGCCAAATTGCTGGAGCCGATGCCACTCCAAAAACCAGCCTATTATACCGGTACAAACCTCTATGCGTGTTGATCGTGAGGTACTGGCGTGACTCTTCTTCAACCTCCATCTGCAAGTACGCCTGCGCCAGGTCTATCTTGGTGAAGTGTTTCCCGCCAGACAACGGAGCAAAAATATCCTCAATCCACGGAAGCGGATACTGCACCGTGTGAAGCACCGGATTAACGGTGATCTTGAAGTCTCCGCAGATGCGAACCTTCCCTGGTTCTCCTGGCTTGTTGCTCGAAGGACGTTTCATAACGGGAACAATGGGCGTAGCCCACTCACTCCAATCTACCTTAGACAGTACACCTGAACGTTCTAGCGCTTCCAGTTCCGCTTCTACAGCAGGTTGTATTGCATAGGGTACCGGTCTGGCTTTGAAAAATTTTGGGTGTGCATGTTCATCAATCTTGATGTTTGCCGTAATTCCTCTCAATTATCCCAGTCCCTGCTGGAACACCTCTTTAGCATCATCCAATATTCTGGACAATCGTTTAGGTTTGACATCTGTTTCCCCGGAATCTACCGTTAGTGCCTTTAAGGAGTGCCAGTCCATATTCATTTTCCTAATCCACTCCCGTCCCAGTAGTGGTGGACCTTCTTCAGGTAGCACATATAAGTCCATTACTTGGCTTTCTTTGCCCTTGTGGACCACTTTTACCTCTATCTTTCCGATGGGGTACACTCTTTGCCCCGTGTATGTTTTCAATATAATCTCCGTATCCCGTAGGGGAATATGTTGGAATAACCTTTTGTAATCTTTCTTATTCATGACCGTCAATGCCGATCCAGTGTCCAATTCCATCTTTACTTGGACTCCTGCTATCTGAAGAGTGACCCAAATTGTCTGGAGATCTGCATCCTTACCAACATTGTGTACTCTTAAGCTACCCAGTTCATTACTGCTGGCGTCTGAATCTGACTTCTGTTCGTTCGAACTGTTCTTTGTCACCTTGTGTACCTTTATGTATTTTCCTTGCGGTGACTTTTTGTTGCTGGTCTTCTTTCCTGACCGGCATACTTTAGCTATGTGGCCAAGCCTGCCACACGTTCTGCATTCTTGGTTTTTAAACCAACACTGGTTCTGATCGTGCGTTGTCTTTCCACAACGATAACATTTTACAGTACTCAAAACCAATTGATTTGTACTGAGTTCCGGTGACCGTAGCTGCATTACTGCCGTGCCTCTCGCTGCGGCTTTGTGTGATGCTGCCATAGTGACCGCTTTCTCAAGCGTCAGCTCATTCTCCTCGAGCAGTCGCTTTTGTGTATCTTCTTTTAATAATCCACACACAAATTTATCTCTTAGCGCATCTGTTAGTCCCGTACAAACTGACAGTACTTTGCTAGCTTACGCAATTCCATTAAATATTCAGCATTGCTTTCATCTTTCAGCTGCTTTCTGCTGTAAAATTTAAATCGTTCCGCTAGCATCAGCGGCGTGGGGTTTAGATGATTTCTCAGGACAGTAACAATCTCCTCGAACGTCTTCTCCGCCGGTTCATCTGGTGATAAAAGGTGTTTCAATTGCCCGTATGTCTTCGCACCCATTAAGTTTAATAAAGTTAGTGCTTTCTCATCATCTGGGATTTTATTTGCTTTACAATAATGTTGTATGCGTTCTACATACGTGGCCCAATCTTCGATGTCGCTATCAAAGGTATTAATGTTCCCATGTTTAGGCATCATTGCAATTTTTTTTTTAGTGATTTCCCTTTTTCCAAGATGGCGGCTTCCCGCTCTTGTCTTCGTCCTCCGCCTACAAAATGGCGGTTTCCTGCGCTTGGCGGTCTTTCCCGCGCTCGCCTTCTTCACCCGCTGGCTGCAATGGCGTTTGGCGTACCGCTGCTGCTCCCCTTTCCCAGCGGTTAGTAACTCCCCCGACGCTGTCTCTGCTTCACCGTGGCTCCCTCGGGCATTTGCGCTTCCCCGATGTCGCGCCTCGCAGCCCTTCTTGCAGCCCGGTTATTAGCACCGGCTGCGTTCGCCTTCACCGCGGCTCTCGCGCCTTCAGTCGCCCCAGACGCTGCGCCTTTTTGGCCCGAATGCGGCCCGGCCCTTATCACCAGCCGCGATCGATGTCCCCGCGCTGCGCCTTTCGGCCCGAATGCGGCCCGGCCCTTATCTCCGGTCGCGATCGATCTCACCGCCCTTATTCCTCCGTCTTCCCTCCCTGTCTGTACAGCCAACGCGGCCGACTTTCTGCTCGCATCGCTGACCGGCTTACCCACCACCGAGGTAGAAGGAAGATATCTGACTGCCGCTGATGGAGGCTTCGAGTTCAGGATATCTTCTGCACTCCAGGTTCTCGATGCCTGCCGCGCGACGTGTCTTCCAGCAGGGTGATGAGGGTGGATGCCTCTCTTCGACGCCCATTCTGTGGACGAAGCCGCCGTGGATATAAACTGCCGCAGGGTAAGAATTGAACTCGTCGCCACTGTTAAGTCTGTGTGTTCTAGTTGTATTTAAGATTAATTACTGACACAGACTACAAGAATAACGTTTCAACAGGTCTTTACTAGTTGGAGGTCAGGGCTATACTAACAGCAATATCACTACACAGTACTTATATACCGGTGGTCACCACCGGTATTACGTATACAGCAGCCAGAGAAAGTAGTACATCTCTTAAGGTGGAACAGGCTTAAGTTCTCTTAAGGTGGAACAGGTTACATACACCACAGTGACCCCTGGTTCTGGACTCCCCGACCATCAGGAACATCCTTCCTGCATCCAGTCTGTCTAGTCCTGTTAGAATTTTATAAGTTTCAATGAGATCCCCTCTCATTCTTCTAAACTCCAGCGAGTACAAGCCCAATCGACCCAATCTCTCCTCATACGTCATTCCTGCCATCCCAGGTATCAGTCTGGTGAATCTTCGCTGCACTCCCTCCATGGCAAGAACATCCTTCCTCAGATAAGGCGACCAAAACTGCACACAATACTCAAGGTGTGGTCTCACCAAGGCCCTGTACAACTGCAGCAAGACATCCTTGTTCCTGTACTCAAATCCTCTCGCTACCAAGGCCAACATACCATTTGCCTTCTTAACCGTCTGCTGCACCTGCATGCTTACCTTCAGTGACTGGTGCACAAGGACACCCAAGTCTCGTTGCACTTCCCCTTCTCCCAATCTATTGCCGTTCAGATAATAATGTGCCTTCCTGTTTTTGCAACCAACGTGGATAACCTCGCATTTATCCACATTATACTGCATCTGCTATGCATCTGCCCAATCACCCAACCTGTCCAAATCATACTGGAGTTTCTCGGCATCCTCCTCACAGCACACACGCCCACCCAGCTTTGTGTCGTCTGCAAACTTGGAGATATTACATCTAGTTCCCTCGTCTAGATCATTAATATATATTGTGAATAGCTGGGGTCCTAGCACCGATCCCTGCGGTACCCCACTAGTCACTGCCTGCCACTCGGAAAAAGACTTGTTTATTCCAACACTTTTCTTCCTGTCTGCCAACCAGTTCTCTATCCAAGTCAGTACCTTGCCCCCAATCCCATGTGCTTTAACTTTACACGCTAATCTCTTATGCGGGGCCTTATCGAAAGCCTTCTGAAAGTCCAAATACACCACATCAACTGGTTCTCCCTTATCTATTCTACCAGTTACATCCTCAAAAAATTCCAGTAGATTAGTCAAGCACAATTTAACTTTTATAAATCCATGTTGACTTTGTCCGATCCTGTCACTGTTTTCCAAGTGCTCTGCTGTTACATCTTTTATAATGGACTCTAACATTTTCCCCACTGCCAATGTCAGGCTTACCAGTCTATAATTCCCCATTTTCTCTCTACTACCTTTTTTGAATAGTGGGGTAACATTAGCTACCCTCCAATCCATGGGAACTGTTTCAGAGTCTATAAAATTTTTCTCGGGCCACTTCCTTAGTACCCTAGGATGTAGATTATCAGGCCCTGGGGATTTATCAGCCTTCAATCCCCTCAATTTCCCTAACACCATTTCCCTACAAATATTGATTTCATTCAGTTCCTCCCTCTCATTAGACCCTATGTTCCCCGACATCTCTGGGAGGTTATTTGTGTCCTCCTTTGTGAAGACAGAACCAAAGTATGTATTTAATTGGTCTGCCATTTCTTTGTTCCCCATTATAAATTCCCCTGATTCTGACTGCAAGGGACCTATGCTTGACTTCACCAATCTTTTTCTCTTCACATATCTATAGAAGCTTTTACAGTCAGTTTTATGTTCCCTGAAAGCTTACTCTCATACTCTATTTTCCCCCTCTTAATTAATCCCTTTGTCCTCTTTGCTGAATCCTAAACTACTCCCAATCCTCAGGTTTGCTGCTTTATCTGGCCAATTTATATGTCCTCTCCTTGGATCTTATCCTATCCCTAATTTCCCTTGTTAGCCATGGTTGAGTCACCTTTTTTGTTTTATTTTTATGCCAAGCAGGGATGAACAAATTCTGTAGTTCATCCATGCGATCTTTAAATGTTTGCCATTGCCTATCCACCGTCAACCCTTTAAGTAACATTCCCCAATCCATCCTACCCAACTCGTGCCTCATACCATCGTAGTTTCCTTTATTTAAGTTCAGGACCCTAGCCTCTGATTCATATACTTCACTCTCCATCTTAATGAAGAATTCTATCATATTATGATCGCTCCACCCCCAGGGGCCTCACACAACAAGATTGCTAATTAATCCTTTCTCATTACATAATACCCAGTCTAAGATGGCCTGATCTCTAGTTGGTCCCTCGACATATTGGTCCAGGAAACCATCCCGTATACAATCCAGGAATTCCTCCTCCACTATTGTTAATAATTTGGTTCGCCCAATCTATATGTAAATTAAAGTCACCCATGATAACTGCTGTGCCCTTATTGCACACGTCTCTAATTTCCCATTTAATGCCATCCCCAACCTTAGCATTACTGTTTGGGGGTCAGTATACAACTCCCACTAACGTTTTCTGCCTCTTGGTATTTCTCAGCTCTACCCATACAGATTCCACATCATCAGAGCTAATATCCTTCCTTACTATTGTGTTAATCTCCTCTTTAAACAGCAATGCTACCCCATCTCCTTTTCCTTTTTGTCTGTCTTTCCTGAATATTGAATACCCCTGGATGTTGAGTTCCCAGCCTTGGTCACCCTGGAGCCATGTTTCCGTAATCCCAATCATATCATAATCGTTTACATCTATTTGCGCAGCTAATTCATCCACCTTATTACGAATGCTCCTCGCATTAAGACACTCATTCTATTCTGAACACTCACCATGTTTTCTGCACTCTGGCAACTTATCACCTCCATGGAGGTTGCCATCCTTTCCATGGTGATGCATTCATGCGCCAATGACTTCACAAAGGCTCTGCTCATGTTCGCTATGGACTCCTCCATTCGCTCCACACTCTCAGTGACCCTGGAGACAAAACCTGCCATAGACTCCTGCATCTGTTCCTGGAGTTCCAGCACCGCTGATTTTATGGATGGACCCAGAGGGAGATGGTCGACATGCAGCTGAGCCGAGCTGGCAGAGTCCTGCGCCCTCTGACTAGGACTCTCCACTGCTGTCGCTGTCTCCACAATCTGCTGATGCTCACTTGTGAGCTGTGATACACCAGGTGACAACACTACTCTATGTCCCGAAGGTCCCACCGAGGTGTGAGTATCTGCGCTGGTGCTGGGTGCGCTGAATTCTGCTGACGCTGCGCCCTCAGAGGTTGCAGCTTCCTCTGAGAAGTCTTGAGGCTCATGCTGTTCCTCCTGGCTAGTGGGGATGGGTGCTTGCAATAGTCCTGTGGGGGAGTAAAGGAAAGAGTCAGAGATGTGATGCCAAGGTTACATGCACATTGCATATTGCAGATGATCATTAGTCCATCTGTTATAGCTTCAGAATCATTATCAGTGACTCATGCAATGTCAATGAGAGAGATGGAAAACTATTCTGTCACCAGCTTGCTGTGATGCACCCATCTGTCCGTCCCCCACTTGCGCATCTTCCTCCACTCCTACGATCTGCAGGACTGCCTCCTCCCAGGGGGTGAGGTGGGCTACTGAGGGTGGCCCTCCTCCTGTCCTCACTCTTTCTCTCTTATTGTGAGCTCTCTTTTCCTGCAATGAGGGAGACAAGTGGAGGTTGAGTGAGAATGAATGAGTGCATGTAGAGATTCCATAGCATAGATATTTAGAATGAGACAAAGATGGAGTGAGGTGGCAAGACCAAGGGCCCTCCCTGTGTGTTTTCAGTTGTTTTCATAGCATCACAGTGATAGGGAGTGTGAGGGCTGCATAGTCAAATAGTTAGGTGAATGTGACCATAGAGAGAGAGGGAATGGGTAAGGGTGCATGGATGTCAGTGTCAAGTGGGATGTGGAGGAAGGGATTGCTAAAGCTGAGTGCTGGTGAGGAGAGGCAATGGGGATCAGATTGAGGGTGATGGGAAATTCATACTCACTTTTCCAGTGCACAGAAGGTCATGAAATCTCTTCCTGCATTGAATCCAGGTTCTGCGGGTTACTGATAATGAGTTGACCTCCTCTGCCACCTGGATCCACACAGCCTTGGTCTTCTGGGGAGGCTTCTTCCTCCCTGAAGAAGGGAAGAGCACCTCTTTGTGAGCTCTTGCTCCCTCAACTAAAGCCTGCAAGGCAACGTCACCAAACCTGGGAGCAGACCTAGGTCTCTCGCTGGTCATTCTGCCTCCAGGTCCCTGTAGCATGAAAGGCCAAAAGGGTGGCAGTCTGCAGAAGAAGCAAGGCTTGTTGCAGACCTTAAATGCAGCAGCAATGATGACGTCATCGGAGGCGACTTTCAGACTGGAAAAACTAATTTGCCATGGGTTCCCACACGTTGGGCCTCAATTGGCCAATTAAGTTAAAATCGCATCAATCTCCCACATCGATTTAGATTCGGGTGGCTAACACGAAATGCGGATTATACGACCCCAGCCCGCCCCTGCATTAAAACCAGCCCTTTATGTTCTCCTCACAACTTGCTTTCCCACCTATCTTTGTATCATCCGCAAATTTGGCTACAATACATTCCCTTCCTTCATCCAAGTCATTAATATAGATTGAAAATAGTTGAGACCCCAGCACTGATCCCTGTGGCACCCCACTAGTTACAGATTGCCATCCTGAAAATGACCCATTTATCCTGACTCTCTGTTTTCTGTTAGTTAGCCAATCCTCCATCTATGCTAATATATTACCCCCAACACCATGAGCGCTTATCTTATGCAGTAACCTTTTGTGTGGCACCTTGTCGAATGACTTTTGGAAATTCAAATACACAACACCTACTGGTTCCCCTTTATCCATCCTGCTCGTTACCTCGTCAAAGAACTCTAATAGATAATGTTATAGTTACTAAAGATATTGCAGAGTTGCGCGGTACTATAAGTGTTACGGATTGAAAATAATGAGGTGCCACCTAACATAATGTGACAGCTAAAATGCTACCTTTCCAGTATATTGAGAGTTAACACTGGTTAAATCTGCAGGCAGTTGCAGCCTCTGGCCACTGAGTGTCACTGTGGAGAAGAATTAAGGGCTAGAAATTCGGTGCCTTAGCACCTCCCGTTATCGCCTCCGGGGGACGATAACGGAGCGCTAAGGTCTTACCGCCCGGGCGCGGCAATGTTACCGCCGCCCTCGAATTTCACCTGCCGGCTTGCGGTGGCGGTAACCCTTATCGCCACACCCACCTGTGGCTGGAGATCCTGACTTCATCTGGCTGCGCATCGCCCCAGGCCCAAAATTGATTTCCGACCCCTGAAGCATCACAGGGCGAAAATAGTGCCAGCTTCAGGGGTCGTGCAATGGGCGACTGGTCGCTTCAGGGGCAATGCTTAAAGGCGAGGTGGCCGAGATAAGTAAAAAAAAACTTAACTTTTTTGATCAGTTTTTGTTCGCAGGTTCCTGCCCGCGATCGATCAGCCCGGCACTCTGAGTTAGTTCTCCATCGCACAGGTTCGCTGCTCCCTTGGTGGTCCAGGTAGGTGCCCTGTCTTTTGCAGAGCCTGCAGCCATGGCCCTTCCCTGTAAGGGATGGAAGGAACCTTCCAATGCGGCAGCGCTACATGGCCTAATGTGCATCGCTGCAGAACTCACCGCCCCGCCTGCTGCCGATCGCGCGCGCTCCAAGAGGGAAGTGGGAACACTTGATTTAGTGCTGCAACTCCCTCTTGAAGCGAGAAAAACTAATTTTTTTAAAGTTTGAAAATCATAGCGCCTGCGCTAATTTTTCAAACTTTTAAAAGTTATCGTCCTAAATGGGGAGATACCATATTTCACCCCCTAAATTCTTGCAACAGCAGCCATGCGATATAGGTAAATAAAGGAAGGTAAGAATGTTCGTTTTGAATTAAATTTAAAATCGTATGTAAATAATTTGGATACTTACAGCTCTCCTGAACTTCAACCTTCCACTTTGACCCCCTGCCCCCCTACCCTCACCACTCAAATGATCCTCCATCAGATGGACCTGTCGGAGACTTCAGTAGCTCAACCACCCAGCCCTGGGAGCTCATGGGAGCCATGTGCTACATTTTTGAGCAACTCCATCCACCCCCCCCCGCATTATGCCCCCTCCCCCCAGTTAGACTTGCTTTCACACCCCACTTTAAGCGGTATTTCAGCAACCCTCCTTCCCCCAACTGATCAGTACCTGCCCATTCCCCTCCCCTCACTGAGGAGCTTTGGCCAATGCCCCCTTTTCCGCATTGCCCGCTCCCTTCCACTGAATGATTTTGAGCTCTACAAACCTCCCACCCCCCACTGAGCAACACGTGAGCTCTGGCTTCCCCACCCACTCACTGAGCAGCTTTTTGGCCTCTTCCGCACCACCCCCACACCCCCATTTCATGAGCAGCATTTTAGCTGCTGCTCCCTCTCTGAACAGGGCAGTGAATTGACCCAGACCCACACTAACCTCCTCTCCTCACGAAGCAGGGAAATCACCTCTGACCCACTGATCTTCCTCCTCCAAAGAGCATTAAAACAGGCCCTGGTAAACTGGTCCACCCCCTCCCCTCCCCTCCCCCCATCATTAATCATGCATGATCATTAACCATCCAAACAATGTCTTTGCCCCTTCATCTCCTCCTGCTCTTCCTCCCCTTCCAGTTCCCATCCATCTCCCCCTTCCCTCTCCCTCCTTCTGCTCTCCCCTGCCCCTCCTCTTATCTGTTTCTGCCTCTCTTTTTGTCTATCTTCTACTGCCCTCTTTTCTCCATCTCCCCCTCTCTGTCTTATCTGCCTTATTTCCCTCCTCCATTTGAGTCCAGGTATCCACCCCAAATCTGCTTGACCTGAAAACTGCACTTGGTCTTGACTGCCCGTGTGAAATACCATGGGAGGACAACGAGTATATTGTAAAAATAGCACACAATTTCCCATCCATCACACTACTTTATCACAGATAGGAAAGCGAGGTGAGAGTAGCTGCCCTTGACATTGACTGAACACCAAGGAGCCTTAGCAAAAATGAGGTTAGTGGGAAAATATGACACAAAGGCTGATGGCTGTGGTTGTCAAAGACCCATCATCACATCCTTAGGATAGCGCTGCAAGAGTTCCTCAGGAAAGCGTCCTCAGCCCCCTCTATCTTCAGCTGCTTCATCAATGACCTTCCCTCAGTCACAAAGGTGTCAATTCTCAACTTTGGCAGGGGCGGAAAATTGATTGTAGCGGATCAGCTGCCCGTTACACACCTTGTCTGATTCCTTTTCATTGACATGAGTTGTAACACTCAAAAAGCTCAACACCATCCAGGATAGAGCAGTTCATTTGGTTGTTGCCTCTGCCAATGGCTCCACCGCCCCCTCCATCACTGATGCACTTTATTTGCAGTGTTTACTATTTAAAGGATCACTGCAGCAGCCAAGGTTACTTTGACAGAACCTCGCTCCCTGCAACTTCTACCGTCGAGAAGGTCAAGAGCAGCAATGTTGTGGGAACACAATCACCTCCAAATTAAACACCATCCTGACGCAAAAATGCAGTACCATAGTCTAGTGGTTATGGAGCTAGACTAGCAATGCTAGAAGTCACGAGTTCAAATCTTGAAATGGTAAGTTGTGCAATTGAATTGAAGAAATCTGGTAGCTTGTGGGTTAGCACCAGAAAAAAAATCACCATGAAAGATGCTGGATTATTTTAAAATTCCAACTGGTTAATTGATCCCCTTCAGAAAAGAAATCTGCTACCTACATGGACTGGTCTACATGTGACTCCAGTCCTACATTATGTGGTTGACTCTTAATGCCCTCAGGGCAATCAGGGCTGGGTATTTTCTCAGAGCATGTTGGGATAAAGCAACTTTCTATGTCACAATTCAAAGAAAATTATAAAGGAACACCAAGAAGACAACATACCTGAACAAAGATGTTTGCAGTCTCTTAATTGAACTAATCCAGTGTGTATTTACCATTAGCAGCTCTTTAATTGACCTCTGTATGAAACAATGTTTACTGAAGAGCAATTAGACTTTCTGGGGTTAAAGGTACATATATATGCTCTTTAGCAAAAGAATACAACATTGTGTATTATATTATACAATGTTCCTATCCTTTTAAAATAGTGCATCAATCAACTTACTGTGAGCAGCACCACAAGAGAATCACATATATAGAGAATAAAGTATAGGTCCCACATGCACCTCAAATGTCACATTCATAAAGCAGCAACAAATCACAGGTAGGTAACCTACTGAGGAACAATAAGGTACAAAAACTAGAAATCAAGAGGTACCAAGGAAGTACAGTCAGCAGTTACATTCAGTAGTCGTTTTAGATCTGGTAATGTGTAACGAGGCTGGATTGTGTCGCAGACGACACAAAGCTGGGTGGCAGGGTATGCGGTGAGGAGGATGTCGTGAAACTCCAGTACGATTTGGACAGGTTGGGTGATTGGGTAGAAACATGGCAAATGCACTATAATGTGGATAAATGTGAGGTTATCCACTTTGGTGGCAAAAACAGGAAGGCAGATAATTTTTTGAATGGCAATAGATTGGGAGAAGGGGAAGTGCAAAGAGACCTGGGTGTTCTTGTGCACCAGTCGCTGAAGGTAAGCATACAGGTGCAGCAGGCGGTTAAGAAGGCAAATGGTATGTTGGCCTTCGTAGCAAGAGGGTTCGAGTAGAGGAACAAGGATGTCTTGCTGCAGTTGTACAGGGCCTTGGTGAGACCGCACCTTGAGTATTGTGTGCAGTTTTGGTCGCCTTATCTGAGGAAGGACGTTCTTGCCATGGAAGGAGTGCAGCGAAGATTCACCAGGCTGATACCTGGGATGGCAGGAATGACGTATGAGAATAGATTGTGTCGATTGGGCTTATACTCACTGGAGTTTAGAAGATTGAGAGGGGATCTCATCGAAACCTATAAAATTCTGTCAGGCCTGGACAGACTAGATGCAGGAAGGATGTTTCTGATGACCGGGGAGTCCAGAACCAGGGGTCATAGTCTAAGGATAAGAGGCAGGCCATTTAGGACAGAAATGAGGAGGAATTTCTTCACCCAGAGAGTGGTGAACCTGTGGAATTCGCTGCCACAGAGGGCGGTGGAGGCCAGTTCACTAAATATATTCAAGAAGGAGTTGGATATATTTCTTAAGGCTAAAGGGATCAAGGGATATGGGGAGAAGGCAGGAACAGGGTACTGAATTTGGATGATCAGCCATGATCTCATTGAATGGCGGAGCAGGCTCAAAGGGCCGGATGGCCTACTGCTGCTCCTATCTTCTATGTAATTATTGATCTCGAAGTGAAGGATCCTATTGGGAAGAGTGATCATAGCATGGTAGAATTTCAAATTAAGATTGAGGGTGAGAAAGCTAGGTCTCAAACTAGTGTCCTGAACTTAAAGAAAAGTAATTACAAAGGTATGAAGGCATACTTGGTTAAAGTGGACTGGGAAAATATATTACAGGGTAAGACGGTAGAAAAGCAGTGGCAAACATTTAAGGAGATATTTCATAATTATCAGCAAAGATATATTCCAGTGAGAAAGAAAGACTCCAAGAGAAGGATGAACCATCCATGGCTAACTAAGGAAGTAAAGGATGGTATCAAATTGAAAACAAAAGCATACAATGTTTTGCGAAGAAAAGTGGAAAGCCAGAAGATTGGGAAATTTTTAAAAACCAGCAAAAGACGACAAAAAAAATGATAACGAGAGAGAAGATAGCTTATGAGAGTAAGTTAGCAAGAAATATAAAAACAGACAGTAAGAGCTTCTACAGGTAAATAAAAAGGAAGAGAGTAGCTAAAGTAAACGTTGGTCCCCCAGAGGCAGAGTCTGGGGAATTAATAATGGGAAACAGGGAAATGGTGGAGGCTTTGAACAAATATTTTGTATTGGTCTTCACGGTAGAAGACACTAAAAGCATCCCAATAATGGATAATCAAGGTGCTATTGGTGGGGGGGGCCACTTAAAGCAATCACTATCACTAGAGAGAAAGTACTAGGCAAACTAATGGGACTAAAGGTGAACATGTCCCCTGGACCCGATGGCCTGCATCCTAGAGTCTTAAAAGAGGTGGCTGCGGAGATAGTGGATGCATACGTTGTAATCTATCAAAATTCCCTGGATTCTGGAGAGGTCCCAGCAGACTGAAAAACACAAATGTAATGCCACTATTAAGAAAGGAGGGAGACAGAAAGCAGGCAACTATTGACCAGTTAACCTAACATCTGTCATTGGGAAAATGCTGGAGTCCATCATTAAGGAAGTGGTAGCAGGACATTTAGAAAATCATAAGGGGTAAGCCATTTAGGACAGAGATGAGGAGGAATTTCTTCACCCAGAGAGTGGTGAACCTGTGGAATTCTCTACCACAGAAGGCAGTAGAGGCCAATTCATTAAATATATTCAAGAAGGAGTTGGAAATATTTCTTAAGGCTAAAGGGATCAAGGGATATGGAGAGAAGGCAGGAACCGGGTACTGAATTTGGACGATTAGCCATGATCTCATTGAATGGCGGAGCAGGCTCGAGGGGCCGAATGGCCTACTCCTGCTCCTATCTTCTATGTTTCTATGTTTCTATATAGTCAAGCAGAGTCAGCATGGTTTTATGAAAGGGAAATCATGTTTGACAAATTTGCTGGAATTCTTTGAGGATTTAATGAGCAGGGTGGATAAAGGGGAACCAGTAAATGTTGTGTATTTGGATTTCCACGAGGCATTCGATAAGGTGCCACATAAAAGGTTACTGCACAAAATAAGAGCTCACGGGGTTGGGGGTAATATATTAACATGGATAGATAATTGGCTAACTAACAGAAAACAGAGAGTTGGGATAAATGGATCATTTTCAGGTTGGCAAACTGTAACTAGTGGGATGCCACAGGGATCAGTGCTGGGGCCTCAATTATTTACAATCTATATTAATAACTTGGATGAAGGGACCAAGTGTATTGTAGCCAAATTTGCTGATGATACAAAGATAGGTAGGAAAGCAAATTGTGTGGAGAATGCAAAGACTATCCAAAAGGATATAGGTAGGCTAAGTGAGTGGGCAAAAATCTGGCAGATGGAGTTTAATGTGGGAAAATGCGAGGTTATCCACTTTGGTAGGAAAAATAAAAGAGCAAATTATTATTTAAATGGGGAGAGATTACAAAATGCTGAGGTACAGAGGGGTCTGGGGGACCTTGTACATGAATCACAAAAAGTTAGCATGCAGGTACAGCAAGTAGTTAGGAAGGCAAATGGAATGTTGGCCTTTATTGCAAAGGGAATGGAGTATAAAAGTAGGGAAGTCCTGTTACAACTGTACAGGGCGTTGGTGAGACCACACCTGGAGTACTGCATACAGTTTTGGTCTCCTTATTTAAGGAATGATAAACTTGCATTGGAGGCAGTTCAGAGAAGGTTCACGAGGTTGATCCGGAGATGAAGGGCTGGATTTTATCAATGGAGGCGAGTAGGAGGCGGAACTCCCACTTTTGGGGTTGTAGTCCTGCCTCCATCGAGTTGTGGCCAACCCACTCGACTTTCCCTTGATTGACCTTGCTGAGCCCGCCCAGTGGGCTCAGCAGGCCAATTAAGGGCCACCCGACAGGTGACGTCACAGATTGACATTTCATCTGTCAAGAGCTTTTGACAGATGAAATATCAGCGTTTGACAGCTCTTTGAAGCTGTCAAATACTGACAATCTGTACTCTAAGTTAATTCCTTCCTCTCTTGCTGATTTAGAGATCTCTCCAGAACAGAAAGCAGAGGCTGCAACTTTTGACAACTCGCGGCCATTCTGCTTTCTGTGCCGGTGAGATGAGGGACTCCCGAAACCTGAAGGAAGGAAGCCTGCATTAGTAAGTAAAGGTAAGTAAAACTTATTTAAACACTTTACACACACCAAACACACTTACCTCTGAACTCATGCACCCATCACTCACCTGAACACCGGACATCTCGAACCCTCCAAGCCCTTCAGCCCGACGGTCCGCCTAGCTAACTTGGCATGGTTTGGAGCCGTCGGGAAGACCACCTTTCAGGGATAAAAATAGGGATTAGGCCAAAAACTGCCTATTAACTACCTGTTAACAGGCAGTTAATTGGCACTAATCCCCTTCCCACCTCGGGGAGGTGGCTCCCAGCACAGGTCGGGTACCCGACTCCTGGGAAACGGGCATAGAGGCAGGTTGGGGGCGGGAAGGGTTCGTGCCCCCCGATTCTGCAATTTTAGCACCTCACACGCCTCCATTCCCGCCTCCACGGCCCAGGGAAATTCGAGCCCGAAGGGGTTGTCTTATGAAGAAAGGTTGAGCAGGTTGGGCCTATACTCATTGGAGTTTAGAAGAATGAGAGGGGATCTTATTGAAACATATAAGATTCTGAAGGGGCTTGATATGGTAGATGCAGTGGGGAAATCTAGAACTAGGGGGCATAATTTCAGAATAAGGGGGCACCCTTTTAAATCAGAAATGAGGAGGAATTTCTTCTCTCAGAGGGTCGTGAATCTTTGGAATTCTCTTCCCCAGAGAGCTGCGGAGGCTGGGTCATTGAATATATTTAAGGTGGAGAGAGACAGATTTTTGAAAGGTAAGGGAGTCAAGGGTTATGGGAAGCGGGCAGGGAAGTGGAGATCAGATCAGCCATGATCTTATTAAATGGCGGAGCAGGCTCAAGGGGCGAAATGACCTACTCCTGCTCCTATGTCTTATGTTCTTATGTTATGTAATAGAGAAAATGCTAGAATCTATTATTAAGGACATGGTAACAGGGCACTTAGAAAATAATAATAGGATTGGGCAGAGTCAGCACGGATTTATGAAAGGGAAATCGTGTTTGACGAAGCTGTTAAGAGTTTTTTGAGGTTGTAACTAACAGAATAGATAAGGGGAACCAATGGATGTGGTGTTTTGGGATTTTCAGAAGGCATTTGATAAGGTGCCACTGTGGTGGAGCCACTAAGGGACTCCAATCAATTGTATATAATTCCCTTTAATAATATGTTAGCTACAGCCTGAGTCTGTATCTTTGTTTTCACTGTTTACATGTACAGAGCGCGATCACTTTAATAGCGCGGGTAAACATGATGACGTCACGCCGTCCATCACGTGATCCCCCACCGGCGGGAAAAACGTGATGACGTCATGACGTCAGCCACGGGACCGCCCAAGCAGTCCTCATGGAGCCTCCGAACTGACTAGACCTATATTCAATGTTCTCCTGTAGTTATCCGTTAAACTCTGTTAGTTTTCATTAAACCTCGTTTATTTGATCGCCTGAGTGGACCTCAGTCTTTTGGATAGGAACTAGGCATTCCTACATTGGTGACCCCGACTTTTGCGAACGGTTTTCGCAGAAGTTTCTGAACATGGAATCGAACGCCGTTGCTTTGAAGCTACCACGGTTCTGGGAGCAACAGCCAGCTGCGTGGTTCATCCAGGCTGAAGCCCAGTTCGCAATCAGGAACATCATTGCGGATCAGACCCGTTACTATCACGTGGTCTCCGCCCTCGACAGCGCCACAGCCTCGCAGATTGTCAGCCTGCTTGGTAATCCACCAAAAGATCGCAAGTATGAAACGATAAATGCGCAGTTGTTACAGGTCTTCGGGCTCACGAAGTCGGAGCGCGCCCGCCTGCTGCTCAATGTGCCTGGCCTCGGGGACTCCAAGCCGTCCGAGCTCATGAGCCAAATGCTCACGCTCCTGGGCTCCGAACCGGAATGCTTCCTCTTCAGGGAGCTATTCCTCAGCCAGCTACTGGAGCAAGTTCAGGCTGCCCTAGCCAGGTCGGAAGTCACAGACTGCGCAGAGCTGGCTGCCGAAGCGGACAAGATCTTCGCAGTGACACAGCAGTACTTCGCTGCCATGAGGCGCCCATCCCCCACAGACGCTGCTCCAGCCCCTCAACCTGTGGGGTTGTGCTTCTACCATGCCCGTTTTGGCGCGAAAGCAAGATGCTGCCGCCCTCCCTGCAGCTTTTCGCTCAAAAAAAAACAGCAGCCACCCTGTCGAAAGAGGACCGGTTATAACGAGCGCCCCGCGGCTGCGATGGCAATCGGTAATTTGGGAAAACTCCTCTTCATCAACGACTCCCTATCTGGTCGACGTTTCCTCTGCGACACCGGGGCGCAGTGTAGCATCCTACCCACATCAAATCTTGATCTACAAGCCGGGGGGCACGGCCCCTCCCTCCAGGCGGCTAATGGCGGGGCCATTCGGACCTTCGGAAGCCGGCGGGTCCAGGTGTGCTTCGGCGGCCAGCGGTTTTACTGGGATTTCATCACGGCCAAAGTCTCTCAAGCCATCCTTGGGGCGGATTTTTTGTGCGCCAACGGCCTCCTGGTGGATGTACGGCACCGCCGGTTGATCAATGCGGCCACTTTTCACTCCATCCCGTGCCACCGCGGTAACACCATGGCGCGCACTGTCTCCTGCGCATTCCCACCTCCGGATGACTTCACTCGCCTCCTCAGAGATTTCCCAGACCTGACCAGACCCACTTTCTCTTCCACGGCCACGAAACATGGTGTCGAACATCACATCACCTACTGGCTCCCCGGTCTACGCACGGGCCCGGCGCCTCAAACCTGGCAAGCTCGCGGCTGCGAAAGTGGAGTTCGACATGATGGAGCGGCTAGGGATTATTCGCCGGTCGAATAGTCCCTGGTCTTCGCCTCTCCACATTGTTCCGAAACCTGGCGGCAGATGGCGGCCTTGCGGCGACTACCGACGCCTGAACGACGCCACTACTCCTGATCGGTACCCGACCCCTCATATTCAGGATTTCCCTGCCCATTTGGCGGGAAATACCATTTTTTCAAAAGTCAACCTTGTCCGTGGCTACCACCAGGTCCCCGTACACCCGCAAGATGTCCCGAAAACTGCAGTCATCACCCCATTTGGCCTGTTTGAATTTCTGCGGATGCCGTTTGGATTGAAGAACGCTGCACAGGCTTTCCAGCGCTTGATGGACTCCATGCTTCGGGACCTCAAGTTTCTTTTCATCTACCTCGACGACATCCTCATCGCCAGCCCTAATAAAGAGGAGCACATCTGCCATTTGTGCACCCTCTTTAGACGCCTCAGTCAACACGGCTTGATCATCAACCCGGCCAAGTGCCAGTTCGGCCTGCAGCAGATTGATTTCTTAGGCCATCGCATCACATCGGACGGCGCAATTCCCCTGCAGACGAAGGTGGAGGCAGTTACTTCGTTCCCGCGCCCACAGACTGTCAAGGCCCTGCAGGAGTTCCTCGGGATGGTAAATTTTTATCACCGGTTCGTCCCTAATGCAGCTCTGCTCATGCAGCCCCTGTGCGAGGCCCTCAAGGGCAAGTCCGGCAAGGATCCGATTAGCTGGACGGTCGACATGGACCGGGCGTTCGTCAACACAAAAGGCGCTTTATCCAACAGAACCATGCTGGCACACCCGCTGCCAGGTGCCACCATTGCCCTTGCCACCGACGCGTCAGACTACGCCATCGGCGCAGTGCAGGAACAGTGGGCGCATGGGATGTGGCAACTGCTGGCGTTTTTCAGCCGTCAACTACGGCGAAACGAACAGAAGTACAGCACGTTCGACCGGGAGTTGCTGGCCCTTTTTCTGGCCATCCGCCATTTCCGGTTCTTGCTAGGGGGACGTCCATTCACGGCTTTTGTGGACCATAAGCCACTAACGTTCGCTATGGCCAAGACCGCCGAACTGTGGTCAACTCGGCAACAACGTCAGTTGACGTTTATCTCAGAATTCACCACTGACATTCAGCATGTGTCCGGTAAAGACAACCTGGTGGCGGATTGCCTCTCCCGCGCGACCGTTCATGCAGTCCAGCTCGGCATCGACTATGCCCTCATGGCTGCGGATCAAGCCTCGAATCCGGAAGTCCAATCTTACAGAACCAACCCCTCTAGCCTCCAAGCGGCCGACGTCAAATTCCACGCCGCGGGCACTATGCTACTCTGCGACGTCTCCGTGGGAGATCCTCGCCCTATTGCCCCGGTCGCCTGGCGCCGAAAAGTTTTTGACACCATACACGGGTTGTCGCACCCTGGCATGAAGGCCTCGCAATGGCTGATGTCGTCCAAATTCGTGTGGCGGGGCATGCACATGGATGTTCGCGACTGGGCCAACACCTGCATGGTCTGCCAAAAGGCCAAGGTGCAGTGTCACGTCAAGGCTCCATTGGCCACTTTCACTGTTCCGGAACGTAAGTTTGATCATGTGCATGTGGACCTGGTGGGGCCACTTCCGCCTTCGCACGGGCTTACTCATCTTCTTCCAATGGTGGACCGCACCACCGCAGCGCCTTTGTCATCCACCACTTCCGCAGACATTGCCAAGGCATTCATCTCCTCTTGGGTTGCCCGTTTCGGGGTACCGGCGGACATCTCGTCTGATCGTGTGCCGCAGTTTTCGTTGGAGCTCTCGAACGCTGTGGCTCAGGGGCTCGGCGTCAAGCTACATCGCACCACTGCCTACCATCCACAGGCGAACAGCCTGTGCGAGCGATTCCACAGGTCGCTCAAGGCCGCACTGCGAGCCAGCCTTCAAGGCGCGGGCTGGGTGGACAGGCTTCCATGGGTCCTTTTGGGTCTTCGTACAGCGCCTAAAGAAGATCTTCAGTCGTCTGCGGCGGAGCTTGTATTTGGCCAGCCGCTACGCATACCAGGGGATTTCCTTCCGACTCCAACAGAGCCATGGCCCGCATCCCAGCAGCTCACCAGACACCAGGAGGCAGCCAGAAGTTTCGCTCCAGTGCCTACGTCACATCACGGCTTGCAGAGCTCCCACGTCCCAGCTGAGCTGAAGAATGCCAACTATGTGTTTATCCACCACGACGCTCATCGGGACCCGCTCAAACCCCCTTACACTGGTCCTTTCCGCGTGATAGAGCCAGGAGACAAATCTTTTTCAGTCGATGTCGGAGGTAAACCGGACCACATTTTGGTTGACCGGTTGAAGCCGGCTCACTTGGACCTTCACCGCCCAGTCGAGATTGCACAACCGCCAAAACATGGCCGACCGCCCACAGTCGCCGTGCCAGATCAAACGCAACTGCCCGCCAGCTCGCCCGCCGTCCATCAGCTTCCTCTTCAAGGCTACAGAAGTCGATCTGACAGGCTTGTCAGGCCTCCTCGCCGTTTTATTTTTGCTATTAAAGACAATTCTGGGGGGGCGCATGTGGCGGAGCCACTAAGGGACTCCGATCAATTGTATATAATTCCCTTTAATAATATGTTAGCTACAGCCTGAGTCTGTATCTTTGTTTTCACTGTTTACATGTACAGAGCGCGATCACTTTAATAGCGCGGGTAAACGCGATGATGTCACGCCGTCCATCACGTGATCCCCCACCGGCGGGAAAAACGTGACGACGTCATGACATCAGCCACGGGACCAGCCAAGCAGTCCTCGTGGAGCCTCCAAACTGACTAGACCTATATTCGATGTTCTCCTGTAGTTATCCGTTAAACTCTGTTAGTTTTCATTAAACCTCATTTATTTGATCACCTGAGTGGACCTCAGTCTTTTGGATCAGAACTAGACATTCCTACACCACACAAGAGGTTATTAAACAAAATTAGGGCTCATGGGATTGGGGGTAATATACTAGCATGGATTGAGGATTGGGTAACAGACAGGAAACAGAGAGTAGGAATAAACAGGGCATTTTCGGGTTGGCAGTCTGTAACTAGTGGGGTACCGCAAGGACCAATGCTTGGGCCTCAGCTATTATTCACAATAAATATCAATGACTTGGATGAGGGGGCTCCCCTCCAAGTTTGCTGAGTGGGAATGTAAGTTGTGAGGAGGATGCAAAGAGGCTTCAAGTGGATATAGACAGGCTAAGTGAGTGAGCAAATGGAATATAATGTAAAGAAATGTGAAGTTATCCACTTTGGTAAGAAAAATAGAACAGCAGAGTACTTTTTAAATGGTGGGAAATGGTGGTGTTCAGAGGGACCTGAGTGTCCTTGTACACAAATCACTAAATTGATTGATTTAATTTAAACTCAATTAATTAAAGGGTAAGTCATGGCAGGACAGCCCGGCCCTGTGATCTGCTCCTCCTGCAAAATGTGGGAACTCAGGGACACCTCCTGTGTCCCTGACAACTACGTGTGCAGGAAGTGCACCCAGCTGCAGCTACTGACAGACCGCATTGCAGCACTGGAGCTGCGATTGGATGCATACTGGAGCGTTCACGATGCTCGGGACATCGTGAATAGCACGTTTAGGGAGTTGGACACACCACAGGTAGAGGTTGGACAGGAAGAAAGGAAATGGGTGACCAACAGGCAGAGTACTAGACGCAGGCAGGTAGTGCAGGGGTCCCCTGTGGCCATCCCCCGCTCCAACAGATATACCACTTTGATTACTGTTGCGGGGGATGGCTTATCAGAGGAAGGCAGCAGCCAACTTCCTGGCACCAGGGGTGGCTCTGCTGCACAGAATGGGAGGAAAAAGAGTGATAGAGCTATAGTAATAGGGGATTCAATTGTAAGGGGAATAGATAGGCGTTTCTGCGGCCGCAAACGAGACTCCAGGATGGTGTGTTGCCTCCCTGGTGCAAGGGTCAAGGATGTCTCCGAGCGGCTGCAGAACATCTTGGAAGGGGAGGGTGAACAGCCAGTTGTCGTGGTGCATATAGGCACCAACGATATAGGTAAAAAGCGTGATGAGGTCCTAAAAGCGGAATATAGGGAGTTAGGAGGTAAATTAAAAAACAGGACCTCAAAGGTAGTAATCTCAGGATTGCTACCAGTGCCACGTGCTAGTCAGAGTAGAAATACTTCAGATGAATACGTGGCTAGAGGAATGGTGCCAGGGGGAGGGATTCAAATTCCTGGGACATTGGAACCGGTTCTGGGGGGGGTGGGACCAGTTCAAACTGGACGGTCTGTGCCTGGGCAGGGCTGGAACCGATGTCCTAGGGGGAGTGTTTGCTAGTGCTGTGGGGGAGGGTTTAAACTAAAATGGAAGGGGGTTGGGAACCTGAGCAGGGAGACAGAGGAAAGGGAAACAAGGATAAAAGCAAAAGATAGGAAGGAGAAAAACAAAAGTGGCAGTCAGAGAAATCAATGGTTTAAATCAAACGTGGCCACAGTAAATAATAATTCTAATAGGTCTAAGAGCGTTAAAAAAACAAGCCTGGAGGCTTTGTGTCTTAATGCGAGGAGCATTTGTAATAAGGTGGATGAATTGGCTGCGCAAATAGAGGTAAATGAATATGATTTGGTTGGGATTACGGAAATGTGGCTCAAGGATGGCCAAGACTGGGAACTCAACATCCAGGGGTATTCGATATTCAGGAAAGATAGGCAAAAAGGAAAGGGAGGAGGGGTAGCATTACTGGTTAAAGAAGGGATTAACACAATTGTAATGAAGGATATTAGCTCTGCTGATGTGGAATCTGTATGGGTAGAATTGAGAAATACTAAGGGGAAAAAAACATTAGTGGGAGTGGTATATAGACCTCCAAACAGTAAGGCGGAGGTTGGGGATGGCATGAAAAGGGAAATTAAAGAAACATAGAAACATAGAAACATAGAAGATAGGGGCAGGAGTAGGCCATTCGGCCCTTCGAGCCTGCTCCGCCATTCAATGAGATCATGGCTGATCATCCAAATTCAGTACCCTGTCCCTGCCTTCTCCCTTGATCCCTTTAGCCTTAAGAAATATATCCAACTCCTTTTTGAATATATTTAATGAACTGGCCTCCACCGCCCTCTGTGGCAGAGAATTCCACAGGTTCACCACTCTCTGAGTGAAGAAATTCCTCCTCATTTCAGTCCTAAATGGCTTACCCCTTATCCTTAGACTATGACCCCTGGTTCTGGATTCCCCGGCCATCATAAACATCCTTCCTGCATCTAGTCTGTCCAGGCCTGACAGAATTTTATAGGTTTCGATGAGATCCCCTCTCAATCTTCTAAACTCCAGTGAGTTTAAGCCCAATCGACACAATCTCTCCTCATGCGTCATTCCTGCCATCCTAGGTATCAGCCTGGTGAATCTTCGCTGCACTCCTTCCATGGCAAAAACGTCCTTCATCAGATAAGGCGACCAAAACTGCACACAATACTCAAGGTGCGGTCTCACCAAGGCCCTGTACAACTGTAGCTAGACATCCTTGTTCCTGTACTCGAACCCTCTTGCTACGAAGGCCAACATACCATTTGCCTTCTTAACCGCCTGCTGCACCTGCATGCTTACCTTCAGTGACTGGTGCACAAGAACACCCAGGTCTCTTTGCACTTCCCCTTCTCCCAATCTATTGCCATTCAAATAATAATCTGCCTTCCTGTTTTTGCCACCAAAGTGGATAACCTCACATTTATCCACATTATAGTGCATTTGCCATGTTTCTGCCCAATCACCCAATCTGTCCAAATCGTACTGGAGTTTCTCGACATCCTCCTCACAGCTTACCCTCCCACCCAGCTTTGTGTCGTCTGCAAATTTGGAGATATTACATCCAATTCCCTCGTCCAGATCATTAATATATATTGTGAACAACTGGGGTCCTAGGACCGATCCTTGCGGTAGCCCACTAGTCACTGCCTGACACTCGGAAAACGACCCGTTTATTCCAACTCTTTGCTTTCTGTCCGCCAACCTGTCCTCTATCCAAAATAACAACAGAAAATGCTGGAAAAACTCAGCAGGTCAGGCAACATCCGTGGACAGAAATTTGAGTTGACGTTTCGGGTCAATACCTTGCCCCCAATCCCATGTGCCTTAATTTTGCATGCTAATCTCTTATGTGGGACCTTATCGAAAGCCTTCTGAAAGTCCAAATACACCACATCCACTGATTCTCCCTTATCTATTTTACCAGTTACATCCTCAAAAACTTCCAGTAGATTAGTCAAGCATGATTTACCTTTTGTAAATCCATGTTGACTTTGTCCGATCCTGTCACTGCTTATCAACTGCTCTGCTACTACATCTTTTATAATAGATTCTAGCATTAAAGGGATTAATTAAGAAAGGGAAAATAGAATATGAGAGTAAGCTTGCAGGGAACATAAAAACTGACTGTAAAAGCTTTTATAGATATGTAAAGAGAAAAAGATTGGTGAAGTCAAGCGTAGGTCCCTTGCAGTCAAAATCAGGGGAATTTATAATGGGGAGCAAAGAAATGGCAGACCAACTAAATACATATTTTGGTTCTGTCTTCACAAAGGAGGACACAAATAACCTCCCAGAAATACTGCGCAACATAGGGTCTGATGAAAGGGTGGAACTGAAAGAAATCAGTATTTCTAGGGAAATGGTGTTAGGAAAATTGATGGGACTGAAGGCTGATAAATCCCCAGGGCCTGATAATCTACATCCCAGGGTACTTAAGGAAGTGGCCCTAGAAATAGTAGATGCATTGCTGGTCATCTTCCAGAACTCAATAGACTCTGGAACAGTCATGGATTGGAGGGTAGCTAATGCTACCCCACTATTCAAAAAAGGTGGCAGAGAAAAAGCGGGGAATTATAGACTGGTAAGCCTGACGTCGGTAGTGGGGAAAATGCTAGAGTCCATTATAAAAGATGTAATAACAGAGCACTTGGAAAACAGTGACAGGATCGGACAAAGTAAACATGGATTTACAAAAGGTAAATCATGCTTGACTAATCTACTGGAATTTTTTGAGGATATAACTGGTAAAATAGATAAGGGAGAACCAGTGGATGTGGTGTATTTGGACTTTCAGAAGGCTTTCGATAAGGTCCCGCATAAGAGATTAGCATGCAAAATTAAGGCACATGGGATTGGGGGCAAGGTATTGACTTGTATAGAGAACTGGTTGGCGGACAGAAAGCAAAGAGTTGGAATAAACGGGTCGTTTTCCGAGTGTCAGGCAGTGACTAGTGGGGTACCGCAAGGATCGGTCCTAGGACCCCAGCTGTTCACAATATATATTAATGATCTGGATGAGGGAATTTGATGTAATATCTCCAAATTTGCAGACGACACAAAGCTGGGTGGGAGGGTATGCTGTGAGGAGTATGTCGTGAAACTCCAGTATGATTTGGACAGGTTGGGTGATTGGGCAGAAACATGGCAAATGCACTATAATGTGAATAAATGTGAGGTTATCCACTTTAGTGGCATAAACAGGAAGGCAGATTATTATTTGAATGGCAATAGATTGGGAGAAGGGGAAGTGCAAAGAGACCTGGGTGTTCTTGTGCACCAGTCGCTGAAGGTAAGCATGCAGGTGCAGCAGGCGGTTAAGAAGGCAAATGGTATGTTGGCCTTCGTAGCAAGAGGGTTCGAGTACAAGAACAAGGATGTCTTGCTGCAGTTGTACAGGGCCTTGGTGAGACCGCACCTTGAGTATTATTATGTCCGTGTATAATTGAGACACGGACTGCAGGAGTTGGTTATAACAGGTCTTTAATGAATGGATGAATGGAGGCAACCTGGAACTACTATGCAAATGTTACTACACAGGCTTATATACAGGGGTGGTCACTTATGGTACTGCAGTATACAGGGGCTGCAGAATATAGTTCCTTCTGCAAAGTACATACACTACAATTCCTCCCCTTTTAGTTAAACAGTACATAACATTCGATTAACAATGAAATAACATATTTACAATTACAGTTGCTAGATATATTAGTTGAAGTTAAGCAATTATAAATTCAGTCTTTGAGGAGGCTTTCTGATTCTGTCTGGGTAACGCCTCTTTGGGGTATCAGGTTCTTCTGGCAAAGTTGAGTCGGGATCAATGTCATTGTTTGGTTCGTCTGCTTCCAATATCACTGATTCTGAGGTCGATGCAATTGGTACTTCGGTTTCAACATCAGGTGTATAGGATCGTGGTGTAGATTTGACGTTTTCCAGTGACTCTAGAATCTGGTCAGCATGGCGTCTTACAATGCTCTCTCCAGCGTCCACGGTATACATTAGAGGTCCTTGTCGTGTGCAGATCGTTCCTGGCTGCCATTTCTCTGTGCGGTAGTCCCGGGCCAAAACTGGTTGACCTATCTTAAAACTCCTGGTTGGCCTTTCATTCATATACTGAAACTGCCTGTTCTCCACATCTCTTCTGATGTTTGGCTTAACCAAATCCAAGCGGCATCTTAGTCTTTGATTGAAGAACATCATGGCTGGAGTTTGGTTGGTAACCGCATGTGTCGCATTCCGGTAGGCAAACAAGAAGTTATCCACCTTGTGTTGTAGGGGTATGTCTTCATTACACATTGCCTTGATAGCCTTCTTGAATGTTTGAACGAACCTCCCGGCCAATCCATTAGTGGCTGGATGATATGGGGCGGATGTGTAATGCTTAACACCATTGTTCTTTAAGAACCTCCAGAACTCTTCAGACACAAACTGTGGTCCATTGTCGGAGCAAATCTGTTCAGGCAGCCCATTCCTGGCGAATATGGTTCATAAGACTGTGATCGTTTTTTCTGTGGTGGTTGAGGACATTTTTATTACCTCTGGCCACTTTGAATGTGCAGCCACCGCAATTAAAAACATCGAGCCCATAAATGGACCAGCAAAATCAATGTGCACCTTTTGCCATGGAGATGAGGGCCACTCCCATGGATGTAGAGGGCTTTGTGGTGGGGCGTTTTGGACCTTCTGGCATCCTGTACAGCTCTTGGTCATCTCTTCGATTTCTCTATCGATTCCCGGCCACCGCACAAACGCTCTGGCTAAGTTTTTCATTTTTACCCCTCCCAGATGACCCTCATGAAGCTCATTGAGCACTCTATCCTTCAATTTGGGTGGAATTACTACTCTGGATCCACACATCAAGGTTCCTCTGCACACTGACAGCTGTTCTCTTCTCGGCGAGAATGCTGGCAGCAGTGGTTCGCCATGTGCTGGCCACCCCTTCACCGTTAAATCATAGACCCAGGAGAGTGTCAGGTCATTTCGTGTTTCCTTTTCTATGTTTGCATTCGTCACAGGGAGACATTCGACTATGGTCGAGTGGAATATCTCCACTGGATCCACTGCAATTTCTTCTTCCACCGTCGGCAACGGTAGGCGCGACAATCCATCAGCATTCCCATGCTGTTTAGTTCCTTTGTACTCGATGTCATATTGGTGTGCCTGTAAGATTCGAAAATTTTCATTATATAATCACACAAGATAACAGGATTAATAATACAGCTTTATTGACCAAAAGCAGCTTGTACAGATAAAACCTTTGATAAAAGGGCATACAAAATGGCCGCCGGACCTCGTGATCAGTTTCTTGGACCATTTGATTTCTGTTACTGCAAGCCAGACAGGCTTGTGGATTGAGAACAGTAAGCCCGCGAAAGCCAGTATCGGGAAACCGAAACGCAGGTAAATGGGCATACATATTCAATTGGATTCTAAGTACAAGACAGTTTCAGGCAACAGGATGGGGCCCATCAAGATATGGGCGGACAATGAACGAACACTTAAACCCATTTAATGTCTGTGTGGAGTTTGCACATTCTCCCTGTGTCTGCGTGGGTTTTCTCCGGGTGCTCCGGTTTCCTCCCACAGTCCAAAGATGTGCAGGTTAGGTTGATTTGGCTATGATAAATTGACCCTTAGTGTTAGGGGGTTAAATACGTGGGGTTACAGGGATAGGGCGGGATATGTGTCGGTGCAGGCTCGATGGGCCGAAATGGCCTCTATCTGCACTGTAGATTCTGTGATTCTGTGATTCTGTGAATGTACAAAGGAAAAACCGTTTAACAGCCATCAAGGGAAATCTCCAGACCGATCAATATACGAACCGAGTTACGGTGACAAAGTAAAAGACATTATCGGTCAGGAAGGCCAGTTAAGCTATCACTGGCTCCCGTTACAAGACAAAGCGCCCCTGCAGAGATTTCTGCCCGCCAAAAATATTACAAAGACTGGACTATGATCTGGCGGGAGATAAGACTGTCCCAAAAGGGTATAACTATGGATTGAAAAAGTCCATCAGTACGATTGCGATTTCGTAAGGCGCTTCACCTCGACGGCTACGATTCATTCGTAGGACGATTCACTTCTTCGGTACAATTCGTAACTTCGGTGACGACGGGAAGACTTTTGGCTGGGAAGCCAGCTCGGCCAGGCAAGGCTCAACCACGACGGAAAGACGAAGGAGGGTGGCCCGGGTACTTTTGTCAGGAGATCATCGATGACCCAGGCCGAAGGAGAAGACACCCTCTGGAAAAGCCTAAGCCAGGCGGGAAAGAGAAATAAACGAACTCTCCCATGTGCATCCAGTTATTCAGCATCACATCGGTGGCAGAGACTCCCCCCATGTATCCAAATCCACAACAGCTTTAACTGATCCATCCTTGATGAGCGCTCATCGAGGCTGTGTCCACTGCCTCATCGCCTGAGAGAGAGAGAAAAACAAGCTGCACCAGAAGTTTCCAAATCCACGTGACGACGGAAAGCTGTGCCAAAAAGGCTGCGAACCCCCTCTTTTGCGAATCTGAAAGTGGTGAGCATGATCCCGAGTTCCTCAAGTCGAAACTTAGTTTAGGTCTAGGGGAGGGAGAGGGTAAGGGTAATCGTAATGTGTTTCCCCTTTTTCGATGTGCCGTGTGTTTCCCATTTCCATGGAATCAAGTTTATAGATATGTGCATGCTTGTAGTCACTCTGATTTGTGCTTATGATATGTATTTTATAATGCTGCAAACTGTTTAACAATAAAAGCCTCCATTTCGTGCTATTCAACCTGGTCTATTGAGTCTTTCTCTGCACTACAGTTCCCTGCACCTAAGTCCAAGGTCTAGAACCGTAGGGGAGAGTGGGTCGAACCACTCAAGGGTAATTATTGCACGAAGCCTGGTAGGAGACCAGAAAGAGCAAGAGAAACCCCCTACAGAAATGGCGACCACGGCAGGACCTTGGCAGCAGGAATGTAGCGTGTTAGATCAAGGTTTAAATAAACGAAATGTGATGGATGAGAGGATAGTGGATTATGTTTTTGGGAAGGTGAACCTTACAAAACAGTGGATATCTGACCTGTTAAGAGATAGGCGTCCGCTAGACGCAGCCATCAAGTGGACAGAAAGCAAAGAGCATTAGAAATCGGTAGAAAAGGCGGCCTGGCTGATGTGTTACAAGAAGCAAGTCCAGCTTTTGGACCAGGTCGTTGTAGCACAGACAGCCCAGATAAAAGGGCTGCTCATAGAAGTAGAGGAAAAGGTTGCGGGAGGTCAAAAACTGATTCAATCGCTTAACGCACTGAATCAGGAACGCCAATCCGTAACTCACCGCCATGAGACCCGGATAGAGTATTTAGAATGTCAGGTCATTGAGGCCAAGGCCAGTGAAGGTAGAATGAGAGAGAGGTGTTTCCGCCTAGCCAAGCAGGTAGCGACACAGGAGGAAAGTATCTTGGGGGCCAGGGCAGCATATAAGATGGCCATGGAGGATAGGTCTGAGAACACCGATCATAGCGCTTGCCACCGGGAGCTAGAGGACCTAAGAACGGCCCTAGCCAAGGCAAACGGATTGGTGTGTCTCATAAACCCACCAGCGAGCCAGCTACTGTTGGCCAAGGAATCCAAAAGACCGATTCCACAAGAGACAGTTAGGGTACCAACCCCCGAGCCCTCAGCACCTCCTGCCTATGATGAGTCTTGGACTCCGGGGAAGGAAACGGAGGAGTCAGACACAGGGGTTCTTGAGGCAGAGCAGCCCCAGGTAGCAGAGTCAGGACAGGCACCGATGTGTCCCACGCGACACCGGAGGCTCGGTCCGGACCAAGCGAATGGCGATGACGGACCCCTCGTGAATCAGATCATAATGCCCCATAGCGCACAACAGCTAAGGGAAATGATAAGTCACATCCCAAAACTCTCCGAATCAGGAGATCCCTCCGTCCATTTTAGGGACGTGGAGCAGACCGCAGCAGTTAATGACTGCGACGGGGTTGAACAGTCCAAAATGCTGCTGTTCTCCCTGGACAGCTCGCTCCTCCAGTGTCTCCCTGACGAGAGCAAGAGAGGGCACAAGGCGTATGAGGAGTTACGGGATGAGATCCTGGAGATTATGGGGGAGGGTGACGGAAGTCCGTTCCTCCGATTGGAAAGGACGGTACAGCTAGAGGGAGAGCCCCCACAGGTTTTCGCCGGAAGGTTGTGGCCAGTGTATCGGCGCAGCTGTCCGGGCGGGCCGGACCGGAACTGGCTGAATGATAACCAAAGGGCTCATTGGCTCCGGTGTCTGGTCGCCAATTGCTTGCCGCCGGTAAGGGAGCAGGCCAAAGCATGGTTTGACCCCACTAACCCCCGCTCCACGGAGGAAGTAGTACTTGATCAGCTCACGATAAGTTACAGGAACAACAAGAGTAGGGATGTGCCTTCCTCAAAAGGAAAGGTGCACGAGGCGAGGCCTGCAGCTCCTGCTAAAAAAGAATGGCATCAGGAGGGGAATCGCGCCCCCCAAGCCAAGAGCAGTTGTTACGGGTGTGGAAAGGAGGGTCATTGGCGCCGGGACTGTAGAAATCCCTGGAAGGATTTAAAGGAAAAACTTCCCCAGCCCCAGCCCAAGCGCCCGCCCGGGAGAGGGGAGCCGATGCGTCGATCCATCCCGACACGATCGAGTCGGTTTTAGAGGCAATGCGGTCTCTAATGACCTCGCAGGGGAAGGTGGCAGTCGTCAACAACCCTGTTGCTCCCCCAGCCCCAACCGCAGTGCCCCAATGACTGAAGCCCGCGCAGCCCGTCTACCTGTGCCCGCTCCGTTATGACGCGTGGAGAAGACCCGTTGTGGAGATGGAGGTGGAGAAGGAAAAGGGTAGTTACCTGTTGGATACGGGAGCATCATGCACCGTGATCCACACAGCTAAGCCTTTTGCCTCACCTCTATCTACCTAGGCTCCATTCTCAGTAGCGGGTTTCACAGGCAGAGAACAGGCTGGCGCGTACTCCATCCCGCTCTCCATTCATTTGGGAGCACTCCACACCACATGGACGTGCATCCTATTGAAGCGGAATGAGGGGGGTGGGAAAGGCATCCTCGGGGCTGATTTCTTGGTGGAACACGGAATCTTCGTGGACCTTAGAAATCACTGTCTCTGGGGAGCCGAGAATGGGTTAGGTAAGGTAGTTGTGATCCCAGGGAAGGGAGAAAAGGGGACCCTGTGTACCATGAAGCCGTCAGGGGGTTACGACCTCGAGCTTCTGGTCGCGGACGTCCCAACGGACTTGCAAGCGTTTGTGTCGGACAATCTGACTGCGTTTGCCACCCACAAGCATGACTGTGGGAGGGTCACCGGGTTTGAGGTCAGCGTAGACGGGGACCCCATGATCCGGCCCCAAAAGCAGTATAACTTCCCCAAGGAGGCAGAACCCGACATGGAGACAGCAATATCTTCCTTGGTGCAGCAGGGCGTGTTGAGACAAATAACCACTCACGTGAACTCCCCATTATGGCCAGTAAAGAAGCCGGACAATTCGTGGAGGGCCACGGTGGACTATAGAGTCCTCAACAGTAACATCCCAGCCTGCGCGCCCACGGTAGCAGCAGTTGCCGACCTAATAGGGAGTATTCCAGCATCCGCGACCACGTTCACAGTGCTGGATATCTCGAACGGTTTTTGGTCCATTCCAATGCGGCGGGAGGATCAGTACAAGTTTGCCTTTACTTTTAAAGGGCAACAGTACACTTGGAACTGCTTGCCACAGGGTTTTCACAACAGCCCCAGCATTTTCCATCAATGCATGGCGGGAAGTTTAAAAGAATTTAGCCAGCCCAATCGGATAGTGCAGTATGTGGACGACTTACTCCTGTTCACGGACTCAAGGGAGGAGCACGGCCCACTATTAGCCGAATTATTGGAACTGCTAGAAAGGAAGGGTTTCAAAGTAAACCCAAAGAAAGCACAGATCGGCCGGCAGGAGGTGAAATTCCTGGGTCTGGCCATCCGCACTGGAGAAAGAGCCATAGATAAGGCTGGACGGGAATCGGTGCAAGATCTACCGATCCCTAACACAGTAACGGGTGTAAGGTCCTTTTTGGGGTTGACCGGGTACTGCAGGGATTTCATCGAGGACTATGCAGCTACAGCAGCCCCGCTACTCCGACTCTTACACAAGGGAGTCGAGTGGTCTTGGGATGAGGGGTGTCAGGCAGCATTCGAGAAGTTGAAAAGGGATCTGCAGACCGCGCCAGCCTTAGGGGCCATAGATGGGGGAGAGGAGTTCTTCCTGGAAGTAGCCGCTAGTGGGGACAGCCTGAGCGCCGTGCTGCTCCAGAAGCGACATGGCAAGCTGAGACCAGTGGTCTATTCCTCCAGGGTACTCACGGATGTGGAGAGGAGTTTTTCCAATTGCGAACGGCATCTCCTGGCCACGCATTGGGCTGTGAACAGATCAGTGATCTTCACAGGAACCTCTCCCATCACTCTCCTCACCCATCACACCCCCACAAAGATGCTTCTAGATGGAAGGATTAAGGATGGGACTGTAAGCAGCGCCCGGATTGCGCGCTGGACCCTCCTCCTTTCCCAGATGGATCTCAAAGTTAAAGGTCTCTGCGAGCCGAAGCTCGCAGCCAACATGGTATATCCCGGAACAGCCCATCGGTGTTCCGTCGAAGGGGTATGGGAGGTTAACATAGGTTTACGGGCCGGGATACACCCCACAGGCCGCGAGATCTATGTAGACGGTTCCAGCACGGTATCTGCTGGCGAACGACTCACGGGGTGTGGAGTTTATGACCCTGCGGCAAACATTGCCTTGGCAATTAAGCTCCCCAGCACTATGAGCGCACAGCAAGCTGAACTGTCCGCGGTGGCGTACGTGGTCACCCACCCAGAAATCTTCCCGACCCCATACACGATTTGCTCGGACAGCATGTTCACGTGCAATTCGTGTACGGAATACCTCGCCATCTGGTCCCGCCGCGGATATACCTCCGCGGACGGACGGCCTTTAACAGTTAAGCCCTTGCTGGAAAAGATCCTGGCAGCTGTGGGGGAGGAAGGGGAGGTGTTCATCCACAAGGTGAAGGCTCATTCCACCACAGAACCCCGCAGTCAGGGCAACCAGCAGGCGGATGCGCTAGCCAGGGAGGGTGCCCGCAACGGCATTCTCTGGGACCCCTATGGACCCGGACCCGTGGCGGCGATCCAAGGCAGGGAGGGGACTCCAGGGAACACAGGGGTGACACCGCCCCTGGACCTAAAAACCGTCCAGACCCTGGATCCCGCCCTCAAAACGGTCCTCAAAGCCATTGCTGAGGGCAAGCAGGTAGAGGGTCCGTACAGTACGGCAGCCCTCTCAGTCAAGGAAGGCATGCTGTTCCGAGAGGAGCAGTGGGTTGTGCCGCAGCAGCACCGGAGGGAATTCCTTCAACTGGCCCATGAGGGTCCAGTGGCAGGACACCCCGGGCCTGAGGTTACTTGGCAACGGGTAGAGCAGGCGGGATGGTGGCCGGGACTGAGGGACGATGTCCGCGAGTTCTGTGCGAGCTGTCTTGTGTGCGCTGCAAACAACCCAGACCCCCAGAAAAGGAAGGTGCCCATGGGACACATCAGGAGGGTAGAGGGACCGTGGCAATCAATTCAGGTCGACTACATAGGGCCCCTGCCCGCCGCCCAGGGCGGTTATAAGTATTGCCTTGTTCTGGTGGATGTGTTCACCAAATGGGTAGAAGCTTTCCCGTGCAGAACAGCTCCGGCGCTGGGTACTGCCAAGATCTTGATCCGGGAAGTGTTCTCACGGTGGGGACTCCCCCGTTTTGTTGAGTCCGATCAAGGGAGTCAGTTCACCGGTCAAGTGATGCAGAACACCCTCATGCTCTTGGGCATTGAAGGGAAGTGGCACGTAGCGTAAAATCCCCAGTCATCCGGGATTGTTGAGCGCATGAACCGGACCCTCAAGGAAAAGCTGAGGAAAGAGACAATGGGCTCGCCCCAGAAATGGGCGGAGGTCCTGCCTTTAGTCCTCATGGGGATCCGAGCCAGCCAGTCCAAAAGTACGGGGTACTCCCCGCACGAATTAATGACTGGGAGGATCATGCGAACACCTACCCATGTACTAGCCCCGGTGCTCACTGAGGGCCAACTCCAAGAGGTGAAACGAGACAAGTTCGTCCAGACCCTTTTGGAGCGCCTGAAGCAGATTTATGGGCAGGCAGCTGGGAACATGGGGAGACAGCATCAGGGCAATCGACTGTTGCTGGAACCCCGTAAGCAACAAGAGTGGGAAGTCGGAGACCAGGTCATGGTTAGGAACTATGCCCGGGTGGGGAGTTTTGAACCACTGTACATGGGGCCTTACAGCATTGTAGACAAGGCCAGCCCCATGGTTTATGCAGTGAAGGTGCCCTGACGTACAAAATGGTTTCACATTAACCAGTGCAAACTGTTTAAGGCAGGTGCACAAGGGCCAACAACAGTGGCCAGGTCTGAGGACAAAAATCCCCAGCCTGCGACAGAGTCACAGACCACACAGGCTGGAACAGTGGCCTGCGTGAAGGGAGGAGTCATCCCATTGGAGTGGGAGGTCTCCCCTCTGATTTGGGATTCGGACGGGGAGGAGGCCGAACAGCTCGACCCCGCCCTTGACCCGATCACGGAGGAGGATGAGTCAGAGGACGAAGATCCCGCCCTCGACTCAAGCTCAGGGGAGGTAGGGATTGGGGGAGGAGACTCACTACCTGTAGGGACAGGTGAGGTGGAGTCGGATACCACAGATCCCGGCCCCGGGGGGGCGGAGCCAGAGGGAAGGGAGCCGGAGCCGGCAGCTGTGGTGGAACCACAGGCTGTGACGGTGAAAGTCCCAACCCCCGGTCCGTCAGGCCTGGGAGCCTCACCCAAGGCAGCCCCTCGTAGGTCGACCCGAACGCCCCAGCCCAGAAGGCAATGGTCCAACTCTCCCTATCTTCCCCAACCTCGATACAGAGCAGCCCGAGAAAGGCACGATTCCCATCCAGCAGCGACAGGCTGCGGGGGATCAAAGCAAAAGGTCAGTGCAGCCCCGCCACAGGAAGCGGCACGCTGCAGCCCTCACAGGAATTAGGTAGGCCGCCCGAAGGAGGGTGTGAGGAAATCTACATGATATAAGGGGTTAATTTCAAGTGCTTGCTGGGTAAAAGTTTTCAGACTTGACACTGGGCAAGTGTCGATGTGTAACTAGAGCTATTGCACGTACTCGAACTACAGCCAAGAACAGATGCCTGCCCACCTAATGGTACCAATGACCTGATAACTTGTGACCGAAAGCAAAGCTTGCCTCCCTTATATATGATTAAAGAGGACCTCCGGTTACACGATTCATGCCCTGTTATAGATTAACGGTTGACTTATGTGTCCAGGATCCTTCTGTCAATATGTTATTTCTACCTGATGATTAATCTAAAATGTATCCTGATAGAGGAACAAAGGGATTTCAATCAAACTTGTTTGTTACACTGTATAAATATAGAACGTTTACACTGTATCATTGGAATAGTAGCCTCACCCCTTGAGTGGAGGTACTGATTCCCCTTGCAAGTTAAATAAAAGGCCTGTCCGTCTGACGAATCCAAGTGTGTATTGAGTCATTACCCAGAGCTAAGAAGTAAGGCACTTCTACAATTTGGAGGTTCCACCGAGATGGCTTGCTGTACCAATTGGTGAGTTAACAGACGCCGAGTACGTTGCTCGGTTGGGAAAATCCCATCGGCCGAAGGTGGTGTTTTGCCACATTTTTGGGACTTTCCCTGCCATAAGCATAGCTGCGCACAGTCTGTTTATTCCATTGGACAGCACTGCCATCGGGTAATTGACTCACAAGGTTCGGGGGTTAAACTGCCGTTGTGACTGCTTCCCTTTCAGAAACGGAACAGAGGACCAGCCATGAGGCGCTGACGCCCCGCGAACAGGATCGTGCAGAAAAGGACTGTAGGAAGCGCTGAAATAAAGGTACCAGAGAGAGAAGGTTAAGTCAGGAATTTGATTAACTAAGGAGCTAGCGATTTATTGGAAATTGAACTAGCAAGGTTCCAGCTTGCTGAGAGAGAAGGTTAAGTCAGGAATTTGATTAACTAAGGAGCTAGCGATTTACTGGAAATTGAACTAGCAAGGTTCCAGCTTGAAGTTAGCTGGGACAAATTGAAGGCCCTTTTTGCTAAAGATTTGGCTAAAGGGAGTAGGGTAGAAGGAGAGAAGAGCTTGAAGTTAGCTGGGACAAATTGAAGGCCCTTTTTGCTAAAGATTTGGCTAAAGGGAATAGGGTAAAAAAAAGAGAGAAGAGTGGGCGGATGTCTGAAACACAGTGTCAATGTTTAATGTTTATGAGAGTGAGTATTTAACTACTTGTTATTATCAATCAACTTTGCAGCTTTGTCCAGTAAGGCTGCATAGGTTGGGGATTTAGTAACACTTTGGTTGTTGTTTAACAAGTGTATTGTTTATTGTTTATTGTTATATGTATTAATGTTTAGTCATGTCTGATCTGTAGAGGCGTCCCACGCAGATCATAGAGTGTTACGGAATTGTTGTATGTTTTAACTAAAATATTTAAGCTGAAAAAAAAACTGCAGAAGGGGTTGGAAAAGACCCAAGCCGGGGAAGTGAGTCCCGCGGCGGAATGTATGGTTGAGAAAATAGTGATGTCTTTTACATGATCCACTAAGCTATTGTGGATTCAGTATTTTCCCCAGTTAGAAATACCTTCCACGAGGGTTGAGAACCCTCGAGTTTTATACGTATGTATAGTTTATTAATCTGATCTGTAGGGGCGTACAACGCAGATCATGGATTGTCACGGGAGTTTAGATTGTTTTAAGTGAACCATTTAAGCTGCTAAAATGGGTGCTAGCACCAGTAAGCCACCCGAGAAAGGCACGCCAGCAGCCTTTATGTTAAAGAACTGGTCAATCATCCATTGATCACCTACCAAATTGGTCCAAATGGACTGTAAATAAGACTAGACCCTTTCCCTCAGATAGTCATTTAACATAGAAAGAATTACTTGCCTCGAGAAATGTTTAACGGACAAGAGAGAAATAGAGAACAGCCAGATAAAAAGACTGCCTCTATGTTTGTTGAGTCAGAAAAAAAAAAAAAAATTACCCTGAAGAAACACCTTTCTCCTCTATTATGGTAGGATAACAAGGTAACTATAGAAGGATGAATAGAGGGGAATATAGAGGAAGACGTGGTAGAATAAGAGGGTATGGACGATCTGGTAATTGTTACAATTGCGGACAACCCGGACATTGGGCAAACCAATGCCCTGCGAAAAATTGTCAGAACCAAACCTCCAATAATGGACCTCCGTTAGAGAATAAAGGTCCTAATTTCACTGTCCATAACCCTTTTTCGGACCAGTCAGGAGGTTACCCTACAAACGGACAGGGATTTAGGAGAAATAGAGATCAGAATTACTGACTGACACCAGCAGCCCCAGGCGCCACAGACCACCAAATGCCCGTTGTTTCTTTAAATTCACGCAGCAAACCTGAAATTAAAATGCAAATAGCTGGGAGACCTATGTCATTTTAGTAGATACAGGAGCAACCTTTTCGGTGTTAGGGAAAGGATATTCTGAAGGAATGCCTATTAATGGGAAAAAGACCCCAATAGCTGGATTGGCTGGAATACTACAATGCTTGAATCAATCGACTCCCCCCACAGTAAAAGTAGAAGAATTTGAGGAAGAACACTCCTTTCTGTTATCAGGAGATGTCTCTATGAATTTATGTGCAAGAGACTTGCTGTGCAAAATGAATGCTACAATCATTTGCTCCCCATCAGGAGTAACGGTAGAAATCCAAGTAGATAAGGCATATGCGTACCCAGTAACAGAAATAAAACACCCTGTTCTTTACGCATGGGAAATTGCCGACCCAAGTTTGAGTCCCAAACTCGTCAGTCTGTTAGGAGCGTGGGGACAAGCTCCATAAAACAATACCAGGAATCCCTGAAACTAGGGAAATGGCATTCAAAATTGCACTGCACGGCCTGCTATGACAAAACAGGACAAGATTTAAAATACCTCCTAACTATTAGACTGCACAGCCCTATAAAGTTAAAATTAATCCAGCTGCACCATTACCCAAAAGGTCACAGTATCCATTGTCAGAGAAAGCAGAAAAAGGAATTGAGCCAGTGATGGAATCATTGTTAAAACAGGGAGTTAACGCCGGATAGAATAAAGGTTGTTTGCAACACATCGTTGCCAAAAACTAAAAGAGAAATGAAGCATTTTCTAAGAATGACTGGCTATTGTAGACAATGAATACATGAGCATGACAAATTTGGAAAATTCGCGGTTACCTGACTTCCTCGGGAACCCAGATTAAAAATGCACAAGAAGTGAAAAATCTTTTACTAGCTATTCAGAGACGTAAACAGATTGCAATTATTAAGTGCCAAGCGCACACGGGGCATTTGGACAAGGTTGCGCTTGGAAACGCTGCTGCAGATAGCGCTGCTAAGTCAGTAGCTATATCAAGTACTGAACGACAAGTTTCAGCCTTCCCTGTTAGGGAAAAGCCAGAGATACCGCAGCCCCCGTCCTTAGATGATGTGCTGACCCATCAAGATAGGGCCAGTTCTGATGAAGTAAAGGAATGGGTTGTTAATCATTGTTTTAAAAACACTGACGGCTTATGGGTTCATCATGACGGCCGCATGGTGGCACCCAAATCATTACTATCACCAATTGCCCGATGTGTTCATAAATTCACCCATGCGGGCAAAGGGGGGATGGCGGACTATATCCTCAAGACCTGGTATGCACCAGGAATCTCAAAGTTGGCAAAACAAATATGTGAAAATTGTACTATCTGCCAGACCATAAATGCAGGGAAAATAAAGAAGGTACAGCCCGCATCCCACCCAAACCCCATGGGCCCTTTTGTACACTTACAAATGGATTTTATTGAATTACCTGTATGTATGAGCTTTAAATATATATTAGTTATTATTGATATGTTTTCAAGATGGATTGAAGCGTTTCCTTGTAGAAAGAATGACGCTACTACTGTTGCTAAATGTTTATTGAAGGACATTGTACCGCGCTTTGGGATACCAGCAAAACTGTCAAGTGACAATGGGTCCCATTTTATGGGAACAGTGATTAAGGAACTATGCAAAGCCTTACAGATTAACCAGCACCTCCATTGCAGTTATCATCCACAGTCGGCTGGACTAGTGGAAAGATATAACGGGATGCTGAAAAACAAGCTTGCAAAACTGTGTAAAGAAACTGAACTTAAATGGGTTGATTTGTTACCCATAGCTTTAATGACAATGCGGTCTGCTACCAACAGAACTACAGGATTGTCGCCTCACGAGATCGTCATGGGAAGACCACAAAGATTGCCCTTTTCGGCACCTTTAACAGCTAAATAAATGGACATTCATAAAATGGAGGAAGATATGTTGAGTTATTGCATTGCACTAACCAAATGTATTTCTAGTTTCCATCAACAGGTGAAGGAAGCCCAGGTCGATCCCGCTGAAGGAAAGTGCCATACTTTCGAGCCAGTAGATAACGTCTACATAAAAATCTTCAAGCGAAAGAATGGCCTTCAACCCAGATTTGAGGGACCCTTCCAAGTACTCCTGACCACAAACACCGCTGTAAAAGTAAAGGAGCGACCAACATGGATACACGCGTCCCATTGTAAGAAGGCATCAGTTGAAGACAATACACTACCAAGATGAACTGGATTTGGACTCTGATGAGATTGTTCCTTTTGTTAACGATAATTGAAACTGCCATATGGATTTACCCAGATCCTCTGAAAGGCAAACTATGTATAGAAGAATGTGTACTTTTAACCAAAAATCTCTTTTATGTTATATGCTATAATGAGACCATGAAAGTTCAGCTTCAGGACCATACTATGCAGGTACCCCCGTATCAACCCCTAAATCTTAGGGTAAGACAGGGTAAGATAGTAGAAGAAGATAGTGGACAGAGGCTTGATAAGCTGTGGGTCACATGCCCTGATACTGTATTACCAAGTGACAAAACTGCGAACGGAGGGGTTTTCTGCAATGGTAATTCAAGAGGAGGACTGGCCCTGACAGCTAAGTTAATGTTTTGTGATAATCCTTTTACACAACCCCTCGTTTCAACATCAATTACTCAGAAAAGAAAAATTAATAGGACCGCTAGGAAACAAGGAGGGAGAAGTAGAAGACTGTTAAATAAGCATAACTATCATCAAGTTAATACCTTTGTATACATGAGCTATCTGTATGCTAAAAAACAGAACCTTGCCAAATGCTGGATATGCAGCCACATCCCTGTGCATGCAGAGGGTGGAATACCTCTAAGGCCCATTCCCTTCGAGATAGAAGAGATGGTAGGGTGGTTATTACAGTCTAATACCACCTGGAATAAGGAGGCAGCCAGTACATTTCAGACCCAAAATAGTTTAAACCCAGATCAGTTGGAAAATGAATGGAAAGATGCAGGATACAACCTTATAAAACTTGAAGGGTGGTTTCATCCCCTATATGATAATCGAAGGAATCCAGAGAGTCTATTAGTTACGTCAATGGGAACCATAAATAAAACAAAAGGAGAAGTCTGTCTTGTAAACGACAATGGAGAAGGATTGATGGTTGGATGGAGTGAGTGCAAATGTAACTACACTTTGACTAAAACTACTACTAAACCACCAGGTGCAATCGAATGGCCTTATTGGGGATGGTGGAATCTGTCCACAGTACAAAATTTGACTAGCAAAAAAATCTGGAAAGGAGAATACGGAATAGGAATGATGCACCAGATATGGAACAAATTTGAAGCCTATAATAACACCTATTTCATCTGTGGGCATAGAGCATACCCCTGGTTACCACAAAATTGGACTGGGTCATGTTATTTGGGATATGTAGTGCCTTATATACATCACATTTCATCTTTGGATAGCCACCCTGGGACACGAGCAAAACGAGCCATTACAGAAACATTTCCCTGGTATGGAACAGGGAAGTTAACAAGAGAATCTATAAACATGGCAGCAGTGTTGGAACAAATAGCCAATGATACTGCAGATGCTCTTAGTGATGTAAACGCAGAAATGGTGGCTTTGCGCACTGTTGCCTTACAAAACCGCATGGCTCTGGACTATTTGTTGGCAAAAGAAGGGGGCACATGTGCAATCATAAAAACCGAATGTTGCACCTATATCCCAGATAGCTCAGAAAATATCACCAATCTGGTAAACCACATAAAGAAGGCCGTAGAGAAACTACGTCAACCTGAACCATGGTCCGTGTGGGATTGGATTTCAGGATGGGGAGGAGCATTGGGAAAGCAAATTTTGGAAGCTTTTATCGCAATTGTGATGATATAAAATTATTGTGTACAAAAGTCCTTTCCTTATTAGCGTCAACTCCTCCAGTACCAATGATGTCTGAATATGAGGATATTAAGGGTGAGACCTTTGATGTAGAGTTTTTTTTAAACTTAGCGAAATAGATTGTCCTTAGAAAGGACAAAAGGGGGGAATGAGGAAATCTACATGATATAAGGGGTTAATTTCAAGTGCTTGCTGGGTAAAAGTTTTCAGACTTGACACTGGGCAAGTGTCGATGTGTAACTAGAGCTATTGCACGTACTCGAACTACAGCCAAGAACAGATGCCTGCCCACCTAATGGTACCAATGACCTGATAACTTGTGACCGAAAGCAAAGCTTGCCTCCCTTATATATGATTAAAGAGGACCTCCGGTTACACGATTCATGCCCTGTTATAGATTAACGGTTGACTTATGTGTCCAGGATCCTTCTGTCAATATGTTATTTCTACCTGATGATTAATCTAAAATGTATCCTGATAGAGGAACAAAGGGATTTCAATCAAACTTGTTTGTTACACTGTATAAATATAGAACGTTTACACTGTATCATTGGAATAGTAGCCTCACCCCTTGAGTGGAGGTACTGATTCCCCTTGCAAGTTAAATAAAAGGCCTGTCCGTCTGACGAATCCAAGTGTGTATTGAGTCATTACCCAGAGCTAAGAAGTAAGGCACTTCTACAGGTGGCGCTGTACATAGGTGTTAGGTAATGATAAGTTAAGTAATTTTAATGTTAGTTTAAGATGACGGGATGTTTAAAGGATAGTTTTCAAAGTCTGCCCAGTATGTGTGGTTGTTTGGAAGCGGGGTCAAGGGACCCGCGCGTCCGTTTAATTAAGCCAGCACCTGTTGGGAGCCTGGCTACATCATCTTGTCGATTACAGAAACCAGGGATACAATGGAAAGGATTCTCGTAGGGATCGCGGTGATCGGGTGCGGGCTGGCCTACCGGGGCCGCACCAAGGACGTCATCGTATTCGGGTGTTCCGGGGACACAGCCCCCATCGCGACGGATGGGACGGGGAAGCGAGAGGTTGAGGAAACCGCCACCTACTTCCACCAAGGGAGATGGCCAGGATGGCTGGGGACCAATTCTACGGAATACTCCAGCAATTTCGGTTTCGCCTACCAAGAGACTTCATTATCGTGCCCTCGGGTGAGGATCCTTGCACCCAGAGTCAGCGTTACCGTAGGAAAGAAGATCTGTTTGGTGTGTAATGGGAACGTACCACTAAGTCGATGGTGGTGGCTGCGAAAGCTGGGAAAGGACATGAAAAACTCTACTATCGAGTGGGAGCGACTGGGTAACAATACCCATCGGACAATTACGGGGACTCACGGACAATTACGTGTGTGTTGGGACAAATGGTGGGAACCAGATGAAGGAATATATGTCTGTATGTGGGGTTCGAAACGCGTCTGCCCCAAGGGCGTATCCATCTTTTTCCAGAAGCAGTGGCAGGACGAAGGAAAGGGGATGAGATGGGATGTCAGCACTCGGGCGTGCGGAGCCCCATACTCCCCGATTCCGGTAAACGCCACTGAACTCATCACCCGCCCACGCAAGCCCCTGCCCACGATCCCGGTAGCACTAGCCCAGAAGGAAGGGTGCCCCACCACCACAAAGGGACCCGGGAACGGGTTAGTGTTGGTACCCACCGGTCAGGTGCTGTACCAAGGGGTACACTACGCGGTGGCCTCAGTGATTTTAAACCTCACTGAGGTACGATTGTCGGAGTGGTGTCCCAGGGAGACGGAACAGTTGTACCAGGTACTGTTAACCCGAATGTTCAGACAATTTTACGAGTTTGACTTTGCCGACATCGACAAGGCCAAATTATACACCACACCACAGGAAGTTTTGGATCGGATAGGGAGGCAAAGAAGGGGTACTGTAAATGACATTTTCACTGCTTTTAACACCGGAACGTCTGTTGTCAACGCTCTAGACAACGTGGAGCTGCAGACACAGATCAATGGTTTAAAAACCCAGTTGAGGAACATACTGACAAGCGAAAATAAGGTAGTGGGTTCTGAGCTGCATGAAGACCAAGCCATGACACTACACTTAAAGGAAATAATTGCTGAGCTGGAGAAGCACGCTAGGACAGTAAATGCGCTCATTAAGGAGAATCGGAATGCGTCCGATCAGGCTGCGCAGAACGAGGCTTGTGTGCTATACGGGGCGTGGTTACTGGGCGAGGGCCGCACTAATCTGGAGGATTTAAAACAAGGTTTGGTCCCGTCCTGGATCAGCAACAAGCACTTGCAAGCGCTCCACCCTTTCGAGAACGTATTAAGTTCGTGCCAGCTCAGACTAGCTGCAGAGGCGTACCCAGTCCCAGTGGACTGCGGACGCTCGAATCACACTATCATGGGAATCGTAATAAGGATGCCGGTGTTGGGTCCCGCAGCAAGGCCCGCCCCGGTATACAGGGTGGAGAACATTGGAGTCATTCAGAGGGGTGCGCACATTCGTTACGCAGTGGTCCCGCCTTATGTCATCAGATGGGAGCGTACGATGACAGGCACCGACCTCTCGGGGTGTCGTAGCCGGGGAGCACACATCATCCTGTGCCCCCAGCATTTGAATGCCTTTTTGAAGCCACAGTGCGGGTTCAGAGCCGCTAGCGTGAAGCCGATAAATTGCACCATGGAGGCAATGGCGAAGGACCATGTGCCCCCGCAGGTGGCATATATCGGAGGTGGGACATACTGTGTCACCACTGCAGCGCCTCACTACCGTCATGGACAGCACGAGTGGTGTCCGGTCAGTGACAGCAGTTTCTGTTTCAAACCCAGGGCTGAAGTTCAAGTGGCACAACAACGGATTGTCCCCATTCCTGCACCCTCCACCGTTCACCTCACTGTAAAAGAGAATTTCACGGACTTTCAGCGATTCGTCACGCATTTTGGTTATGTCATTCCCCCTCTCCCCGAATACCTCACCGAGATTTTAAAAGCCGTTATAGTTTCACAGAAACATTTTTACACACTGGAGCAGAAGACAATAGAGATAGGAAAAGACATATTGGATATAGTCACCCCACCATGGTGGGACCTGTTCACCAATATAGAGATCCCGGCCTGGATTAGAATAGCATCCCACATCCTAGTAGTGTGTCAGGTTTTAATTGTAATATTTTTATTGTTCGTGCATTGCAAGAGAGGCAAATGCCTCCAGAGGCACGAGAACACAGGGGAATGGAGAGAACGCTATGTATGTGGGGGAAGAGGACACCCCAGTGTAAGCAGCTAGTATTAAAAGTTAAAACGTCCCTCCATTCTTAGATTTCAGCCACTGCATGATTTAAGTGTGTGAATATTGTAATGTTATAGCCGTTGGTGATGTTTTGTTTTTTCTGACTAACAAAAGGTGTATGCAGGTGGTGCAAGGAGCATTGGGCCCCTTCACATCTGAAAGATTAATGTGTTATAGTTTAAGGTAATACTGCCTATGATTGTCCAATTGTACACAAGGTAATTTTCTGAAATGGGAACTGCATGTGTCATGGGGGTCATGGATAGTTAATTACCGGGAATGTTTGGACGTGAGGAATCGGGAAAAATTTGCTCACCAAGGATTATTGATACTGTAAGCAAGCTATCAGTATCACAGGGGGGACTGTAAGATTCGAAAATTTTCATTATATAATCACACAAGATAACAGGATTAATAATACAGCTTTATTGACCAAAAGAAGCTTGTACAGATAAAACCTTTGATAAAAGGGCATACAAAATGGCCGCCGGACCTCGTGATCAGTTTCTTGGACCATTTGATTTCTGTTACTGCAAGCCAGACAGGCTTGTGGATTGAGAATAGTAAGCCCGCGAAAGCCAGTATCGGGAAACCGAAACGCAGGTAAATGGGCATACATATTCAATTGGATTCTAAGTACAAGACAGTTTCAGGCAACAGGATGGGGCCCATCAAGATATGGGCGGACAATGAACGAACACTTAAACCCATTTAATGTCTGTGTGGAGTTTGCACATTCTCCCTGTGTCTGCGTGGGTTTTCTCCGGGTGCTCCGGTTTCCTCCCACAGTCCAAAGATGTGCAGGTTAGGTTGATTTGGCTATGATAAATTGACCCTTAGTGTTAGGGGGTTAAATACGTGGGGTTACAGGGATAGGGCGGGATATGTGTCGGTGCAGGCTCGATGGGCCGAAATGGCCTCTATCTGCACTGTAGATTCTGTGATTCTGTGATTCTGTGAATGTACAAAGGAAAAACCGTTTAACAGCCATCAAGGGAAATCTCCAGACCGATCAATATGCGAACCGAGTTACGGTGACAAAGTAAAAGACATTATCGGCCAGGAAGGCCAGTTAAGCTATCACCGGCTCCCGTTACAAGACAAAGCGCCCCTGCAGAGATTTCTGCCCGCCAAAAATATTACAAAGACTGGACTATGATCTGGCGGGAGATAAGACTGTCCCAAAAGGGTATAACTATGGATTGAAAAAGTCCATCAGTACGATTGCGATTTCGTAAGGCGCTTCACCTCGACGGCTACGATTCATTCGTAGGACGATTCACTTCTTCGGTACAATTCGTAACTTCGGTGACGACGGGAAGACTTTTGGCTGGGAAGCCAGCTCGGCCAGGCAAGGCTCAACCACGATGGGAAGACGAAGGAGGGTGGCCCGGGTACTTTTGTCAGGAGATCATCGACGACCTCCGGCCGAAGGAGAAGACACCCTCTGGAAAAGCCTAAGCCAGGCGGGAAAGAGAAATAAACGAACTCTCCCATGTGCATCCAGTTATTCAGCATCACATCGGTGGCAGAGACTCCCCCCATGTATCCAAATCCACAACAGCTTTAACTGATCCATCCTTGACGAGCGCTCATCGAGGCTGTGTCCACTGCCTCATCGCCTGAGAGAGAGAGAAAAACAAGCTGCACCAGAAGTTTCCAAATCCACGTGACGACGGAAAGCTGTGCCAAAAAGGCTGCGAACCCCCTCTTTTGCGAATCTGAAAGTGGTGAGCATGATCCCGAGTTCCTCAAGTCGAAACTTAGTTTAGGTCTAGGGGAGGGAGAGGGTAAGGGTAATCGTAATGTGTTTCCCCTTTTTCGATGTGCCGTGTGTTTCCCATTTCCATGGAATCAAGTTTATAGATATGTGCATGCTTGTAGTCGCTCTGATTTGTGCTTATGACATGTATTTTATAATGCTGCAAACTGTTTAACAATAAAAGCCTCCATTTCGTGCTATTCAACCTGGTCTATTGAGTCTTTCTCTGCACTACAGTTCCCTGCACCTAAGTCCAAGGTCTAGAACCGTAGGGGAGAGTGGGTCGAACCACTCAAGGGTAATTATTGCACGAAGCCTGGTAGGAGACCAGAAAGAGCAAGAGAAACCCCCTACATGCCCCTAGGAAAAGGGACCACCTCTGTAGCCGTTGTGCTGTCATTATCGGTACGCCCTTCTGAGATGTTGAAAATGGAGACAAGAGGTTGATGATCAGTAAGTAGAGTAAATTTCTGACCGTGCAGGTAGTGATTGAACTTCTTCACCCCCCACACCAGGCTGAGGGCCTCTCTGTCAATCTGGGCGTAGTTACGCTCGGCTGAAGTTAACGAGCGTGATGCAAAAGCTATCGGCCTCTCTGAACCATCAAGGAATTTATGTGACAGTACCGCCCCAATGCCGTAGGGAGACGCATCACACACCAGTCTTATCGGTAGTGATGGGTTGTAGGGAGCCAATACTTCTCTTGAAGTGATTAGGTCCTTACTCTTCTGAAAGGCCCGCTTACATTCATCGCTCCAGTTCCATGCTACTCCCATTTGTAGTAGGGCGTTCAGTGGGTGCAGAATTGTGGACAAATTCAGCAAAAACTTATGGTAGTAATTCACCAATCCGAGGAATGACCTCAGTTGCGACACATTTTCAGGCGCTGGAGCCTTAACTACCGCTTCAATTTTGTCAGGGGACTTATGTAACCCCTCTTCATCAATCACGTGGCCACAATACGATATCTGTTTCTTAAAAAACTCGCACTTGGGGCGATTGGCCCGTAGCCCATGTTCACGTAGTCTAGTGAGCACCTGCTCTAGGTTGGCAAGGTGTTCACTGTCATCTTCACCTGTCACTAGGATGTCGTCCAAGTAACATTGAGTCCCCGGAATTCCTTGCAGGACTTGTTCCATCGCTCTTTGCCATATCGCCGGAGCTGATGCTACTCCGAATACAAGTCGATTATACTGATAAAGACCTTTGTGAGTGTTTATCGTGAGATACTTCCTGGAGGATTCTTCAACCTCCATCTGCAAATATGCTTGTGCTAGGTCAATTTTTGTAAAACACTTCTCTCCAGATAGTGAGGCGAAGATATCTTCTATCCTTGGAAGAGAATATTGTACTGTGTGAAGGACTGGGTTCACCGTCACCTTGAAGTCCCCACAGATGCGAACCTTCCTTGGCTCCTCAGACTTATTGTTTAACGTTTTCTTCATGACAGGAACGATGGGTGTCGCCCACTCGCTCCAGTCTACCTTGGATAACACGCCTGCATTCTTCAGATTCTCCAGCTCTGCCTCGACGGCTGGGCGAATTGCATATGGTACCGGTCTTGCTTTGAAAAACTTGGGAATTGCATTCTCTTCTATTTTTATCGAGGCGGTTACGCCTTTAAGAGTTCCCAGTTCTTGTTGAAATGCCTCTTTGGCGTTAGCTAAGATTGTTGACAATCGTCCAGGAGTGACATCGTCATCCTTTTTACCAGCCACCGTCAGTGCCTGAATGGAGTGCCAGTCTAAACTTATCTTTCTGATCCATTCACGTCCCAATAACGGTGGTCCACCATCTTGCAGTATGTACAGATACAATTTCTGTATTTCCTTGCCGTTGTATTCGACAGGCACCCTTATTTTTCCTCTGGGGTATACTTTTTGCCCCGTATACGTCTTCAAGACAATGGATGTCTCTTTCAAGGGTATGTGTGAGAATAGCCGCTCGTAGTCTCGTCGATTCATGACGGTTAGCGTGATCCTGTATCCAATTCCATTTTGACTTGGGACCCTGCTATCGTGAGGGTGACCCAAATGGTTCGGTGATCCTCTTTTGCGATTATGTTGTGAAGTTTGAGACAGCTTAGTCTCTTGTTCCCGGATTCACTATCGCTCATCTGGTCTTCGGAACTACTGTCCGTCATCTTTTGTATTTTCCTGTACGGTTCCTTAGTAGCCTTTTTGTTGTTGTTGGTCTTCTTCCCAGACCTGCAAACTCGTGCAATGTGTCCCATCTTTCCGCATTGCCTGCATATTTTGTCCTTGGACCAGCAGTCCTTCTGGTCATGGGTTGTTCTGCCGCAGCGATAACATTTTGCAAATCCCCGTGTCATTTCGTGGGTGCCGTATTCCTGTGGCTTTTGCTGTATTTCCACAGCTCCCCTTGTTGCTGCTTCGTACGATACTGCCAAGCTGAAAGCCTTACCTAGCGTCAGCTCTTTCTCTGAGAGTAACCTCTTCTGGGTTCCTTCACTCAGGAGTCCACAGACAAATTTGTCCCGTAAGGTATCTGCCAGTCCTGCTCCGAACTGGCAGTGCTTTGATAGCTTGCATACTTCCGTAAGGTAATCAGCATTTATCTCATCTTTATGCTGATTTCTCCTGTGGAATTTAAATCTTTCTGCTATCAGCAGCGGTGTAGGATTTAGGTGTTCCTGTAGGATAGCAACAATTTCGTTAAAACTCTTCGCCTTCGGTTTGGCTGGAGTAATCAGGTCCCGCAATAGGCCGTACGTTCTTGCGCCCATTAAATTTAGCAGTACCGATGCCTTTTTCTCATCAGCTTCTTCGTTTGCCTCACAATATACCTCGACTCTTTCCACATACGTGGTCCAGTCTTCTATTGCATTATCGAAGGCAGTGATGTTGCCAGTCTTCGGCATCTTGGAAATCTAAGATGGCGCCTCCCGCGCTTTGCCTTCTTCCCCGATTGAACAAAATGGCACCTCCCGCGCTTTGCCTTCTTCCCCGCTGGATTAAGATGGCGCCTCCCGCGCTTTCTGTCTTCTCCGCTGTTGCTAGCGCTGTTGCTGGCGTTTTATGCCTTGATGGCGACGCCCTATGGTCTTCGCGCACTTCCCCCTGCGCTGCTGCTAATGCCGCTCTCCGCGGTTCCCGTGGCAACTGCAGCTCCTCGCGGCTTTTTGCGCGTTTAATTTTTATTATTTCCCCGTCGTCGGAACAACCCTGCGGGACTCTTGCCTCCCTCTTCTCGGGTCTGTACGCTGCCCGGCTTCGTAGCACCGGCTGTGTGCTCCACCCTCTCTCTCTCTCCTCTTCCCAACAACACTGCTCGGCCCCGTTGCAAAGCCACCCGCTCGAGCTCTAGACCGCCGCAGCCCAGGAAGGATCAGTGTACTACCTGCCACCAGCCCGATTAGCTGAAGCACCATCGACAGGATAACCAAGCCCCGCTCTCGACAGCCTCTCCTGCAAATCTTCAACTCCGCTGACTCAGAGGCGGATGCCCACGGTCGACGCCCGTTTCTTCTGTTTCTTTCTTCCTTCTGGCCTCGACCTCTGATAACTTCGCTTCAGGGATGGATCCCCATGAGGTGGTGCAGACTGTAGGTAAGTTCGTATCTGCTCGTCGCCAGTATTATGTCCGTGTATAATTGAGACACGGACTGCAGGAATTGGTTATAACAGGTCTTTACTGAATGGAGGCAACCTGGAACTACTATGCAAATGTTACTACACAGGCTTATATACAGGGGTGGTCACTACTGGTACTGCAGTATACAGGGGCTGCAGAATATAGTTCCTTCTGCAAAGTACATACACTACAAGTATTGTGTGCAGTTTTGGTCACCTTACCTGAGGAAGGACGTTCTTGCCATGGAAGGAGTGCAGCGAAGATTCACCAGGCTGATACCTGGGATGGCAGGAATGACGTATGAGGAGAGATTGTGTCAATTGGGCTTATACTCACTGGAGTTTAGAAGATTGAGAGGGGATCTCATCGAAACCTATAAAATTCTGTCAGGCCTGGACAGACTAGATGCAGAAAGGATGTTTCTGATGGCCGGGAAGTCCAGAACCAGGGGTCATAGTCTAAGGATAAGGGGTAAGCCATTTAGGACTGAAATGAGGAGGAATTTCTTCACCCAGAGAGCGATGAACCTGTGGAATTCTCTGCCACAGAGGGCGGTGGAAGCCAGTTCATTAAATATATTCAAGAAAGAGTTGGATATATTTCTTGAGGCTAAAAGGATCAAGGGATATGGGGAGAAGGCAGGGACAGGGTACTGAATTTGGATGATCAGCCATGATCTCATTGAATGGCGGAGCAGGCTCAAAGGGCCGAATGGCCTACTCCTGCTCCTATCTTCTATGTTTCTATGTTTAACATGCAGGTACAGCAAGCGATTAGCAAAGCAAATGGTATGTTGGTCTTTATTACAAGAGGATTTGAGTATAAGAGTAAAGACGTCTTACTGCAATTATATAGGGCCTGGGTGAGACCACACCTGGAGTATTGTGTACAGTTTTGATCTCCTTACCTATGGAAGGATGTACTTGCCATAGAGTGAGTGCAACAAAGGTTCACTAGACTGATTCCTGGGATAGCGGGGTTGTCCTATGAGGAGAGATTGAGTAGACTAGGCCTATATTCTCCAGAGTTTAGAAGAATGAGAGGTGATCTCATTGGAACATACAAAATTCTTACAGGGCTTGACAGGATAGATGCAGGGAGGATGTTTCCCCTGGCTGGGGAGTCTAGAACCAGGGCTCACAGTCTCAGAATAAGGGGCTGGCCATTTAAGACTGAGATGAGGAGAAATTTCTTCACTCAGAGGGTGGTGAATCTTTGGAATTCTCTACCCCAGAGGGCTGTGGAGGCTCAGTCGTTGAGTATATTCAAGACAGGGATCGATAGATTTTTGGATATTAACGAAATCAAGGGATATGGGGATAGTGCAGGAAAGTGGAGTTGAAGTAGAAGATCAGCCATGATCTTATTGAATGGCGAAGCAGGCTCGAGGGGCCAAATGGCCTACTCCTGCTCCTATTTCTTATGTTCTTAAAACAACTACCAAGGAAGTGAAAGGAAGCTAACGAAATTACTCAAAATATTCTTTGAAAATTCTGCTGCCATCTTACTTCATCAATAATCCAAGATCATAGTGCTAAAAATAAGGGCTCAAAAAACCTACAGCCCTTCCAGTGTCTTCACCCAACCCAAGCAAAGACACCAGAATATGAGGTTGAGGGGGGCAACTCCCATGCTGTGAGTTCCAATGTCCCTGGACTGGTAAAAAAATGAGTGCCAGCCAAAATACCAAGTGAGAGAAGACTGTCGATCAGCAGATGTGGGGCGTATCTGGGAGTTCAGGTCTGGGTCGTGGCCTGGATTCCCAAAGATCTATATTTTGTAAAGCCTCATATTTGCCATTCTTACTAGCCTCCATCCCATGCTCAGCCCCAAGAACATGCCTGCTTCCAGCCTTAGCCCCAGGTACACCTTTAATCTCATCCTCAGCCTCAGCCCTAAGAAAACTGTCACTCCTTTTTTTCAGCCTCAAGAACACCTCCACTCCTAGTTTCATCACTAAGAATATTTTTGCTTCTAGCCTCAGCCACAGGAAAGCCTCTACCCGGCCCCACAGTTCTAGAATGCCTCCTTTCCCAGTCTCATTCCAAGAAACACTTCCATCCACTTAAGTCCCCAAATTTTGCAGCTTCCAGTTCTCACATAATAGGAAAAACAATCTTGCTTCATCCCTATTTTAACTCAGGCCTTATGCCCCATTCCGCTGGTACTTTGCCCAACTATTTCAATCCCTAGCCTAGTATTACACTCCCTTCCCAACTGCTCTATTCCCTTTCCCATGCTCCATTAGCCTCCCTGCTTTTAATTCCCCAGTCTGTATCCTCGATTAGTCAGGAGCAAAGCCATGGGAGATCTACTAGCATATATTAATTTTCTGTTAGAAATTTGAACTAAAAATAATACAAATGAAAATTTCCATGAGCAAGTCACCAAATGTAAATTGCACTGATTCAATTAATGTTAGACCCTGGAGATATTGGCCCAGAAATTCGGGTCGGAGGCTTCCCGCGGGTGCAAGCCTCCAACCTGCACTTACCTAGCGCGTCGGCCGTTGAGCTGTGGGCCCACGTGAGATTCCGACCCTGGGACTCCTCCAACTGCCGGCGCGCAGTGCTTGCATATCCCAGGAGTGCAGTTAGTTCGATGCGTCCCCTGGGATCACGTGGGCCATGGAGAGCCAATAGTAGCAGGGAACGCTTCATTCATAAGTTTGACAAGAAGAGCTGTCAAACCTATAAATACTATAAGCCCCAAAACATCACTAAAACTTCAAATACATTTTTTTTTTAAATCACATTTTTAAAATAACTATAAATTACATAAAATAACTATTTTAAACAATAATTTAAACTTTTGAAAAAATTAATTGCTTTTCTAATGGAGCTAAAAATAAACTTACCTTTCTTTAGAGTATTTAAAAGTAATAAACCTGTGGAAAAAATGTTTTAACTTTAATTAATTCACCACTTACCTTGTTAAAAGCAGGCCTTGCGCCTGCTTTTTACATGTGTAACTCCTGGAGACTTACCCTCCCGGAGAAACCTGCAAAAAAAACGTTAGTTCCATGCGCACGCGCTGCCTCTCAGGCGTACGCGTTCGACCTCTGAACCCTTTCCTTTAAGGGAACGGAAGTTCCGGCTTCCCACACATGCGCAGTGCATGCACGAAACCGGCACTTCCATTGGGCCTACGGGTGAGTACCCCGTGCGTACTCACCCGTGGGGACCTGAATTTCTGGGCCTTTGTGTATTATCTGATTTATAGAGGCTGACAAAAACTATTTTGTGAGCCTGAGCTGAACTCTATCTCTGTCAGTATTAAAGTTATACAGCTTTTAACCAAATAACTTTTCAAATTCCAAGTGCTGGTGCCCTTCGATAATAGGCCCTACTTGTTTTGGAAATTACACTTACAGCTCACACTAGCTGATTTATGTGAGATAAACAATAATGAGCTTCCAAAGAGGCAATCTGTACTTGTGGATGCACACACAAAGCATGCTTTCCACATTCTTTACTTTTGAAAGAATTAAAAAGTATGACAAGAAATGAAAGAAATTAAGAATATTTTATATTGTTGAATTACAGATTAATGTTCAAGGACAGAGTTTCTAGATGTATGTTTGAACATAAAGATGGTCAACACCAGAATCTTTTCCATAACATGTTCAATGTTGGAGAAGTCACTTTTGAAGTTGAATTAGAATCTGACATGTTTTAAATTCATTGTCATTTCTAATATCTTCACATATTTGAACTAAAGGAAACGGCACATTAAATTAAACATTATTATTTGCCCAGAACTTGGTGTCGGGGGCTTGCTGCGCGTGCAAGCCCCCGATCTGCACTCACCCTGCGCACTGACATCTGAAGCCTGGGCCTGTTTGCATTTCCTGTCACAGGCCCAGTTCAGATGTCAGCGCGCAGTGCTCACCTGATCCAGCGGCGTAGTTAGTGCGATGTGCCGGCTGGGATCAGGTGAGCACTGTACAACCAATCAGGGGAGGGGAAGGTTCATTCATGAGTTTGAGAGTAAGAACTGTCAAACTCATGAAAACTACGGGGGCCCAAAACACTATTTAAACTTTAAATAAAAATTTTAAAAAAACATCCCAATCATTAAATTAAGTATAAATAAGTTTTAAAAAATAATTCAAACAATCATTTTTTTTTTGAAAAAATAAATTTTTAATAAAAAGGGTCTAAAACTAAACTTACCTTATTGTAGATTCTTTAAAATAATAAACCTGTGGGAAAAAAATTCTAAATTACACTAAAACACCACTTACCTGTAAAAATAAATACTTACGTGTGCTTTTTACAAGCGTAAAGACCGGAGGACTTTAGACATGCGCAAATCCCCCGAAACAGAGGAAATCCAAGACGCACGCGCTGCCCCCTACAGCGCACGTGCTAGCCTCTTCAACTCTTGGGTTAGAGGAGAGGAAATGCTGGTTTTCAGCGCATGCGCTGTGCATGCTGAAAACCGGCATTTCCTCCGGCCAGACGCGTGAGTACCCCTTCCGTACTCACACGTTTGGGGAGGAATTACTGCCCCATTATGTTTTCTTGATTCCAAGTATTAAATGTAACCTAGTAATAGTTTATTTTTCCTTTATACCCACAATTGTAAGATTTTGGAGGAAAAATTTGGTACCTTAGCGCCTCCCATTAGTGCCAGCAGATGATGCTAACAGGGCACTAGAGCATTATCGCCGGAGCGAGGCGAATCCAGCACCGCATGCCAAATCCCGCCCCCTTGCAGCGCTGACACTAACATTTATCGTCGGGAGCCTCAACGCCAACTCACTGAGCACCCGATCTGTGAAATTAATTGTTGCCATCTACCTTAGGGCCTGAAGTAAACAGCGACAAGGAGAGCTGGCGTGAAGCACCAGGAAGCCGGCTCCAGGGATGTTATTTAAAGAGACCATCAGCAATGAGTCGCAGCAGTAGGTTAGTGGAGTTTCAGTGCTTTCTTGTCAGTTTTACATAGTCCAACAGTCTGTAATTTTAAGGTTATTTAGTATCAGGAGTTTTGTGGCAACTAAAGAGTAGCTACCTTTATTCTTAAAAAAATCAAACTGCTACACTTGGCTACATTAATTGGGGCTGTACTGGCAGTTGACCTTGTCCTCCAGGATCTACGGCGGAGGCAGCGAGAAAGACTGGAACATGTGCACAGAGAGAGGAGGAGGGCCATCAGTACTCTCAACAGAAGGCCTTACACTCTGAAGGTATTCTGAGAGCACTTCTCCTACCTCCAATTAAGCGAGGAACTGTGTATTAGAAGGCTCTGCTTCACCAAGGAGGTGGTCACAGAACTCTGCCATCTCCTGCAACTAGACCTCCAGTCTCAGATCAGGGTGACAACGACTCTCTCAGTGGCAGTCAAGATCACCGTCGCCCTAAGTTTCTTCACCAGCGGATCTTTCCGGTCTCCAACAGGAGATATAGTGAACATCTCACAGTTCGCTGTCCATCGCTGCATCTGGGAAGTCACAGAGGCTCCCTACAGTAGGAGAAAGGTTTACATTTCCTTCCCCATCACTAGAGAGAAGCAGTACGAGCATGCATTTGGCTTTGCCAGGATAGCGGGATTCCCCATGGTGCAGGGCGCCATTGACTGCACCCACATGGCTTTGCGGGCACCGCATAACAAACCTGAGGTCTTCTGTAACTGCAAAGGCTAGCACTCACTTAATGTGCAGTTGGTGTGCGACCACAGACAGCTAAACCTCAATGTCAATGCCGTTATCCTGGCAGCAGCCACAATGCCTTTATCCTGCGCTAGACTGGTGTACCAGCACTCTTCCAGCCACCATGTCAAGCTCGTGGCTGGCTGCTTGGAGATGAGGGGTATCCGTTCTCCACCCAGCTCATGACTCCCCTCCTCAACCCAAATACTCCTGCCCAGCACTAATATAATGAGAGCTATGCTGCCACCAGGAACATCATCGAGCAGACCATCAGCCTGCTGAAGCAACGGTTCTACTGCCTTGACCGAATGGCCTATTCCTGCTCCTATTTCTTATGTTCTTATAACCGCTCGGGAGGAGTCCTCCAGTACTCGGCTGAGCAGGCGTCCCATTTCATGGTGGTCTGCTGCGTGCTTCACAGGTTGGCCATCATGAGGGCCAAGCCCTTGCTTCCAGGGATTGCGGGATGACCTCAGGAGGAAGAAGAGAGAGTGGAGGAGGAGGAAGAGGATGAGGAGGAGGAGGAACAGCAGCGAGGGAGGAGGTAGCCACTCAATCAGTCTTCCGGAAGGGCGGTCTATGACCGCCTCATCAGACTGCGGTTCGAATGAATTAAACCCCAGATCTCTGGTGCTGACCACATCTCCATCATTCCATCCATGTCGCAGGCCATATCACAGCACAAAGCTGAAATGAGGCACACCACAAAATAATTCAAACTGAATTAATACATTTATCAAAGATCAATCAACACATATTTACACCAAAAATATTAACTATTCACCCTTGTGCAATCCCTTAGTGCCTGTTGTGACTGTGCCTTTGCCTACTCTAGTGCTCCTATGAAGTGTTGGCCCAGTGGCTGCAGCACGGCTGGTGGAAGGCTGCTGAGTTTCCGTGCGGGACACTTCAGTTGGCCTTGCAGGACGCCCTCGACCAGCTCTGGGCCTAGAAGGCCCGGCTGTAGACTGCACCACCTCAGCATGGGCGGCAGCAGTCTGGGCTGGCTGGATGGCAGAGTGTCAGTGGTGGGAGCAGGAATGCTGTCATCCTGAGAGAGGACAGCAGCTTTCTGCTCCACTGACCCACTACCACTCCCCCGTGGCAGCACCTCAGCATCCCTAGCAATCTGTTGGAGCACCGATTGCTGACCTGATGCAACACTGTGAAAGCCCTGGTGGACGGTGGTAGCCCAGCCATGATGGCAGCAGTCAGAGCTTGCATGGCATCAAGCTGAGACTGCATGAGAGTAGTGTGAGATTGGATGCAACCAAGCATAGATTGCATTACAGCACTAAGACGTTGCATCACTTCTGCCTGTGCTGCAATAGAAGCTGCCAAATCACCCATCACACGTGGCATCAGGTCTGGGTCACCACGGTCTCTCTGGGAGTTTATCATCCTTTGTAGACTGGAAATGATGGGCTTCATGGTGTGCACAGAGCCTTGTGCAATGTTGGCGGCGGACTCCTCCACGCTCCTTATCATTGCCGAGAGGCTCTCGGGCACCCTTGCCATTGCACCTATCATCTCAGTGTGCATGCCCATCACCCTTCTTCTAAATGCCTCCCCATCGAGGTCCTCATCTGAGTTCTGTGCAGCAGAACTCGCGCGGGAACTCGCCCTCCGGGGAGCTGGCCCTGAACTACCCTTTCCCCCTGGCCTTGCTGCAGCCCACTCGTCCCCGGTGCCTCACCCTGTGCAGATCCCGCTACTATACTAGCCTCTAAAGAACGCGTAGTGCCAGTATCTGAGCTTATGCCTGCGGGTGAGACTTGCAGTGATGCGGTGTGTTCATCCTCCGCCTCTTCCCCCACCTCACTCTCTACGGTGCCCTCAGGGACAGGCTGCTCAGGTATCTGAAAGCATAAAGGCACAAGAGTCGGGTTAAGGTGAGGGAAGGAAGGCAGGAAAGGAGAAATGTATGCATACAGCATGATTAGCTGAAAAGTGCGAAACGCTTGTGGGGTGAGGGGAAGTGGGATGTGAGAAGAAGGAGCAGGGAGAAACATACCGTTGTTGCCCCCAAGGGGTTCAACATCGCCGGTGACCATGGCACCCATCATCTGTCACCCAATAATCTGCAGCACTCTATTTTACAGTGGTTGGGTGTCAGCTTGTCCCCTGCCTGTGCACTCCTGCTCCCTCCTGCTGTGAGACACCATGGCCTGCTTGAGAAAGGAAAGTGTGTGAGTGAGTGTGGAGCAATGTGTTTGGGTGATGTGCCTGCCATAGTTGAATAGCTGTCATTGTGTGCAAGGTGTGAGATGTGGGTGTGAGTGTTGGTAGGTGGAGATTGTTGGTGGGTAAGTGCTGGGATGTGGTGCTTTGGGCAGTGTTTGAAGACTGTGGTTCAGATGGTGGTATGTAGCATTTGTTGAAGTATTCACTCACCCTGACCACCCGAGTGAGGTCGTTAAATTTCTTCCTGCACTGTATGTGTGTCCTGGAGACCACAGTGCTGCCTGAGATATGCTGTGCTATCTCCCACCACTTGGTTCGGAAGACTTGTGGTGAGGGCCTCCTGTCACTTGCCGGCTAGAGCACCGCCCTCCGTCTCTCCACAGCAAACACTAACGCCTTCAATGCTTCATTGCAGAAGCTGCGGGCTCTCTCCCTGGGGCATGGATCTGCCATGAGTACAGCTGCTTCAGGCCTCTGGCTTGCTGAGGCAGCTGCACAGCCAGCAGTGCTGAGACTGAGGTTCTGCAGCATCAATGAACCTCCCCTTTAAGTACTGAAAAAAGCCTGTGGCAATCTGACTTGCGATTAGACTGCACTCGATATTGGTCCACCCTTTGAGTGTAACGCCAATGAGCTTGGGCTTAAAAACTTGAATTAGTACGCCAATCATTTCTTTGAGCAGTGAGGGCGAATTTTGCATGCAGTCTAAAGCATTAGCGCCTGGCATTAATTCTCCAACTTTTCTAATGATACTGCCCATTCCTGGGCTTTAATGAATTTCCAGCCCTTTATGTTTAATCCATGATAGCTAATCATGGAAGACAGGTAATTTGTCCCCAAAATCCTACTAATGCTGTTCCATTACCAGGTCCTCTGAGGCGTACTGAAACACTTGACATGACTAGTCCTCCAACAATTCCTCCCTTCATGTGGAGATGTGTCTGGTTTCTGGTCAGCATCTCCCCCATGGCATAACTGAAATCAGGAACTCACCACGTAGCAAATAACTGGGGCAAACCCACATCCAATTGTTTCACGAAACAAGCACTGAAGCTGCAACATGCCACCCTATGTATTCATCTAATTAGTACTGGCTCCTAAAATGTAAGATGTAGTGGCAAATCAGAGTGGTTTATTGGAAATTATTTTGTGATAAGAACAAGAAGGATGAGCACCCTAAAGGCTCAATGCATTTATCTAGTTAAAAACAGAAAATGCTGGGACTACTCAGCAGGTCAGGCAGCATCTGTAGAGAGAGAAACAGAGTTAATGGCCCAGAAATTCGGGTCGGGGGCTTCCCGCGAGTGCAAGCCCCCGACCTACACTTACCTAGCGCGCCAGCAGTTGACCACTTGGCCTGCGTGGAATTCCTCTCCGAGGCCTGTCCCAGAGGCCGGCGCGCTATGCTGGCGTGTCCCGGGGCGTAGTTAGTGCGATGCGTCCCCTGGGATCACGTGAGCAACAGGCAGCCAATCGGAGCAGGGAATGCTCCATTCATAAGTCTTGACAGATAGACCTGTCAAAACGTATAAATGCTGAGGCTGTAAAACTGTACTTTACCTTCAAATAAATTTTTTAAAAACATCACTCTTTGTAAATAAACTATAAATGACATTAAATAACTATTTTAAACAAAAATTTAAATTTTTGAAAAAAATAATTTTCTGAAAAAACGGGGCTAAAAATAACCTTACCTTGCTTTAAAGTATTTAAAAGTAAAAAACCTGTGGAAAAAATGTTTTAATTTTAAATTAATTGACCACTTACCTTTGAAAATGAAGTCCTTACGGCTGCTTTTTACATTTCTAAAATGTACAGAATTACCCGCACGTTAAAACCTGTAAAAAAAAGGAAGTTCAACGCGCACGCGCAGACTCCCACGCGCATGCGTTCGACCTCTGAACCCCTTGGTTCAGAGGATCGGAAGTGCTGGTTTCCCACGCATGCGTAGTGCATGCAAGATTCCAGCACTTCCATCGGGTCCACGTGTGAGTACTCCGTCCGTACTCACACGTTGGGACCCGAATTTCTGGGCCAATGTTTCAGGTCGATGACCCTTCATCAGAACTGCTTTTGCATTTATCTAGTTAGCGATAAGTTAGCTGATCTCAGCTAAAGTAGTAGTAGGAATATTACAATTGCCATCAGAACCACTGTGTTAGGGACAAGAACAATTAATCAGAAATCTTGCTGTTGCTCACTATCCAGCAGCCCCTGCTGGAAATACACATATGTGGACTTCAGAGGAGGACAACATCAGACTCCACTCCTCCTATACCATGTTTCAATAGTTGAATAAACTTGCCACCAGTCAGTCAAGATTCACACATGAATAATGACCACTTGGGCAAGGTACCAGAGGGTAATGAATATCCCTGGAATCACAACTCAGCAAACAGTAAGCATCCTCAGGAGATGGGAAGGAGAGAAAAATTGTGAGAAACTGAATTCAAATTTTCAAACTGCTATGGTGGGATTTGAACACACGTTCTCTGGATTACTAGTCCAGGAACAGAGCCACAACACTACTGTATCCACATTTTGTAAGCAAAGAGTCAGTGGCTGGCCTCAGACAGACACCACAGATTATGGTGTAATGGCTTATAATTCAGTTCTAAGAACAATAATGATGATTTTAATTTCTGCAGCTTTAAACAGATACTGTAGCCTATAAAACTGTTCTAGCTTCATGTTCTAATGCTTTACAGTGTCATTCCCAATTTATCTTCTAACACATCAAGATTAAAAAGGTTTAAGTGTAATTAAATGCTCTATAAGTCCTATTGTTTCTAACCAGGCTGTGACTGAATTTTTATTCACACTTAAACATTTTAAAATTCCTAACATCTGTTCTGCATGCTGACCAGACCAGTTTGAAACATTGGTAATTATCATAAATTGGCACTCAAATGTCATTATTTGGCAGGCTAAGATCCGAGCTGTCAGGATATAAATTCAGCAGAGCTTTTGGAGGGTACGTGAATTCATTTCATTTCAATGATTTGACAGTTAATATGATTGTCATAGACAATGGTGCGAATATAGTGAAAGCCATGCATGAATACAGCAGTGTTTGCCTTGATAGAAAGTGAGCTTAACATAATAAGACTAAACATATGCATAATGCATGAAATCCAGGTGAACTAGAAAATCAACAGGCAGCATCATTGGTTGCCTTTAGCATCTGAGAGCATTTGTATCAATTTGTAAAAGCCAGTAAATAGTTCAGACAATTCCAAAATAAATAGAAAGTGTTGGGAGATGGGATATATCAATAATTGAATACTATTTGCTAAATGTTAATAATTATAGATGGTTACATTTGTTTTTAAATGAAGATCAACAACATTGACATCATGCATGTACAGGGGAATCTACTTTTAGAGAACATCATCAGTTAAAGTTAAATGTCTATTGGGTCACTTCAGGGTTTTAATTCAGTTCAGCGATGATCTCATCTTACAGCTTGTATTTCTGATCAAATAGAGAAATCATAAAGCTGAAACGTGTTACTTATATTATTCTACACTGTTCTATGTATAATAATTTACTACAGGTTTTGCTCATCACTCGTGTAGAGTTCCATTAGCATTTATAGTAACTAATTCAAGACAATTTCAAAACTTCTATTTTAGAAATAGAACATCAATGTTTTTGGTTCAGATGGCTGAATGCTAACACTGGATCCAAACATTGCTTGCCCTAGCCTGAACCTGTTAGCGGGTCTAAGATAGCAACATTTGTTCAACAGAGGCAGCTGTACTTAGAACATCCCTAAAGATTTGATTCTTGTAAACAGATTCTGTGTTCTCAGAGCTTCTCATCAGGATGCCATTACTGGGAGGTGATATTTGGTGACTTTACAGGGTGGATGATAGAAATCACATATAAAAATATAGAAAGAAAGGGAAACAATGTCAGTTTCCTTTGGGCAAAACTCAAAGTCCTGATGTATTTATAATCACAGCAATCAGCTATCGGCCGATCATGATTAAAAAGAGACTCGCATATCAACACATACAATTTCCAGCAGGATTTGGGTGTACCTGGACTATGAAGCAGAGATTGTCACAATAACATTCATTTAATGCCAAATTCACAGAACCAGTCTATCCTTCATTGATGAACCCCTGTGACTCCCTAGCACACCTGCCATTTTAATGAAATCCCAGTTATATGTTGCATGATCTTAAAAGTCATCAAATTTATAATTGACTAGTTATGTGCTTCAATCGTTTGTAGACTGAGTCTACGTTAAATTCTAATTTGGGTGATTTTCTTCCAACATTCAGTAAGTTGGCTTTACTGTTCATAGGTGTAGGGGTTTTGGTGTCCGCCGTCAGCTTTCCCCTGACTGTTTTGATTGGTTCGAATCGCTCCCACACCCCTGGGTTCTAAACACTGGGCTTAGGTACAGGCGGCGATACAGAATTGGAGTAGACAACTGGTTTGGTGCAAGAAAACTGTATTTTATTAAAGGCGCAATAAAATTAAAACACTGAAAATTACTGGAATAGTTTCAGGCATATAAAACTACACTTAATTAAGAATGGGGAACACACGGCACAACGAGGGAAAAATCACATTAATAATCCCCCTACCCTTGTCCCAACCCCAATATCTGACTAAATTGTACTATAAGGGGCCAGGGATTATGCTCACCAATAAGGGTTTCTTGACAGTTCGAATCCTGTCAATTAAGCCGGTTGCGTTTTGGGGTTCGCTCTTTGTGTCCTTTGGGGCCTGCCATTGCCACGTGGTCTCAGCCTTAGAATCTGTGAAGATTCTTCAGTTGGGTGGAGTCCGCAGATGCGGTAAGGGCGCGGTTGTGGATTTGTCTGGGTGAGTACCTTCTTTTCTCCGTTAGAGATAGGGAGTAAAGTCTTTGTTGGGTACTTTATCTTGTAGAGTGGAAAACTTTGGGTTTCGTTCTTCTGGTGGTGGTCTGGTCATCGAGTTTCGTTGTGGTTGGGGTTCGGCTGGCGGTCTTTGGTGTCGGCTCGGTCGCAGTGGCCTAGATCATTACCCGTGTAGTGGTAATGATCTGAAGGTATGGTTTACCCGGCCCTTTGTTACCGTGGTGCTCGTGGTCGGTCTCTGTGTAAGGCTGCAGTTGCGGCCTAGTCGTCTTCCGTTGAGCCTGCCCCACCGTGCCTGTCTGCTTCTTTGAGTTTCAAGTAACCTGGACCTGAGCGTGTGCCTGCTTGTCCCCCAACGCTTTCTTGCTGCCTTCTCTGCTTGCTCGTCTGCTTTCTTCTGCTCCTAGTCTGCACGCCCTTGGTTACCGGTGGGCCTACAGTTATACTATTTTGAAGTTTGTTATCTGCGCGCCAAATCAGGGCTAGTTCTTTGTCTAATTTTGGCGGGCTCGTCTAAGGTGATTATAGTCGTTCACCTTAACTGCTTTTGGGGCAGTTGTCTCATTGCTAAATGGCTTTAATATCTTGGGTGTTTGTTATTCATAATGTTAATCGGTGTCTTCCTGGCTTGGTAGCTACTTCGAACTGTAACCGATTATTTATGCAAAGGTTTGATGGGTTCAAGATTAAGTCTTTCCTGAGTTGATTTGTTTCAAAATGAAGAATGCGTACACTGTATTATCTAGTTGTCTGGCTTCAGAAATAACAAGTCTCCCACAGGCCCAGGCATGTCAGGTTTTTCAAAGCCTTTTTGAATTTGACCTGCTGTTTTGCAGGGTCCTGCTTTCAATCTTGCAGGCTTCTGCCACAAAGTCCAGAAGCCATTTCCTTTAGGGTACCCTTATTAATAACTTGTCCTTCAGGGTCCCTTTATTAATAACTTTGGGGAATGTGGGAATTTTGAGAACCCTACACTGGCATATTCAGAAGTCACAGCTGTCAGAGATTGCAAATAAAAAGCCGCCTTCATAACATAGTGGTTGTTCCACACTTACCAGATCTGAAGTGGTGGTGCTGCCAAACTTAATCCAACTATGGCTGTAATGCATAGAATGCAGGGTACACTGGGATCTTGAGTAACTCCTTAAAGAATTTACTGCAATCACGGACAGTCTTGGTGCAAGTTTTTACCTTTCTTAATGGGAGCAATAATCCAACTCTATACAGGCTTCTCAGGGATCACTAATTATAAGGGCAGCTGTAAGTTATCGATACTGGAGGGAGTTAAGAAGATGGACACCTCAGTGAGAAGAAAGCAACAACAAAAAGTAAATTATGAAAAGAATGATGGAAAGCATGCAAAGAATAAGCAATCGGAAAAGAAAAAAGAAGGAAAAGCATGGATAAGAAACCAATAAGAAGCTCGATGAACAGGACCTCATCTTTCGATTAGGCACTTTACAGCCTTCTGGACTCAACATAGAGTTCAACAATTTCAGATCATAACCCCGGCCCCTATCATAAATATATATTTTTATCCACACTTTTTGTTTGTGCCTCTGTTCTTCTCTGCCACATGGCAGCTGTCTTCCATTCTGCCAGCACAATTGACACTTCATCTAGAGCCATCCTTTGTTTCTTAACCTGTCCCATTACCATCTCCTTTTGCCTTGAATATTTCTTAATGTCTCTTAACCTCTCCTGCCTTCTATCCTATCACAGACCTTCCCTTTTGTTCTGTCATCCCCTCCCCCATTTCCCAGCCCCTACCCTTGCTTAAAAATCTGTTCCATTTCTTTATTCCAGTTCTGACGAAAGGTCATTGACCTGAAACGTTAACTCTGTTTCTCTCTTCACAGATGCTGCCTGACCTGCTGAGTATCTCCAGCATTTTCTGTTTTTATTTCAGATTTCCAGCATCTGCATTATTTTCTTTTTTTATGAATAAGAAACAGTTGGATGAAAATACAGGAACATGAAAGAGAAGTCAAAGCATAAAATAAAGAATAAAATAAAGTGAATGCAAAAGAAGACTGAAATAAACCTAAATTAACGTGCAAAATAAAGAGCATATAAATGCAAGAAAATATTTTTAAAATAGTGAGAAAAATGTGCACGACAAAATAAACATAGAAACAAATGATTCATCCTTCTGCAGATCATCGTGAAATTTTTCTTCATTCTCCTGTTCCACATGTTATCGCTTTCCTTAAGTGTGTTAATTTGTATTAATTCTTTGTTTTTGTTGCAGTATGGTTTTCATTATGAATGATAAGGGACAACAGCCTAGAACACCAACACACTCTGCTATGTTAGTGGGAGAAAGCAAGATTAATTCTCATCCCAAATCACTGAGTTACTATTCCCAGCCATGTTACTGTAGTCAGAGAGTCCGTAGTTCCCATGCCTCTCCAGTGGACAGTTTTGAGCTTGACTGGTGTAGGTCTGAAAACAAGTTGCCGCATCCTCCTCTTAACTAGAGGTGTTGTGAAGCCCAGGGAAACCAGAGATTAAGAAAAAAATAGAAGCATTTTTTATCCTCAAAAAAGACATTGGAGCAAAATGTACAGGTTGGGCTCAATTTTAACTCAGCCGTCAGGCGGGCTTTGAGGTCTGTGGGGAGTTAAAATCGCAAAACCTGGGGGTCGGGCCCCCCCCCCGCCTGGTTCCCGACACCTAGCCATTTTAACCCAGGCGTGTCTGATGGTCCCGAATCAGTCCCGCCTCCAACAGTCGGGACTGGTCTTTAGGGCCCTTAAACAGCGCTCATTGGCCTTTATAATCCCATTTTAACAGGCCCTTGCCTGTTTAACCCTTTTCCCACGTAAAACACGGCTGGTGGGGATCACGCCTGTGAAACCTGGCGTAAGCACTATTGGCTTGCTGACTATCAGCTGCAGGTCAACCATTAAAGAGGAGATTTAATCAGTCATCATTTGCAGCTGGCAGGACTTTGTTGTCTCAGGTCTGGGGCAACTTTTACCAGGCCTAACCACACCTGTGGAAGGTTGGAGCCTCAAACACTTCTCCAGTATGAACTCCTGTGAAACCCCTCTCGTCAGCCTCACTCAGCGCTTCCTCAACTGAGGCATCTACCAGAAGCATGGAAGGCCTTTTTTTCCTTCCCTTCTTGGCATTAGAGGACCTTGCTGCACATCAGGGGGGGCCATGGGGACCCGTATCTGCAATGGCAGTCCTACTCAGAAGGACTTCCATGAAGGTCTGGTTTCTCTGTTCAATAGATGCCCATCGCTCCTCAAGAGATGTCATTCTATTCTGAACACTCACCAATTTTTCCATACCCTGGCGACTAACCTCCTCCATGGCCGTAGCCCTCCTCTCCTCTACCGTAGCCCTCCTCTCCTCTACCGTAGCCATCCTCTCCTCTATGGTAGCCAGCTTTACCATGGAGGCAGCAATCATTTCCACATAGGTAGCCATCCTTTCCATGTTGATGTGTTCATGCACCAATTGTAGTGTATGTACCTTTAAGAGAGAACTACTTTTACAGCTCCTGTATACTGTAGTACCGGCAGTGACCACACCTGTATATAAGCCTTGCGCATGCCTCTGTACCCCCAGTCTTGAGACTACCCTACTCCAGTAAATACCTGTTGATTGTTAAGTTACAGCATTCATGTGGTTATTGAAAAACAGCATACGCCCAGAATCACGGATCTAACACCAATGACTCCACAAAGGCACTGCCCATGTTCTCTATGGACTTCTCCATTCGCTCCACCCTCGCAGCGGTCCTGGAGACAAAACCTGCCAGAGACTCCTGCATCTGTGCATGGAGTTCCATCACCTCTGAACTTACGGATGGACCCAGAGGCAGAGGGTCAAGATGCAGCTGAGCCAAGCTGGCAGAGTCCTGCGCCCTCCAACGAGGACTCTCCACTGCTGTCCCTGTCTCCACAATCTGCTGATGCTCACTTGTGAGCTGTGATACACCAGGTGACAACTCTACTCTATGTCCCGAAGGTCCCACCGAGGTGTGAGTGTCTGCGCTGGTGCTGGGTGCGCTTATTTCTGCTGATGCTGTGCCCTCAGAGGTTGCAGATTCCTCTGAGGAGTTTGGCTTCTCAGGCTCTTCCTCCTGCACAGTGGGGACGGGGGCTCTCGATGGTCCTGTGGGGGAGTCAAGGAAAAAGTTAGAGATGTGATGCCAAGGTTACATGCACATTGCATTTTGCAGATGATCATAAGTCCATATGATGTAGCTTTAGAATCATTATCAGCGACTCATGCAATGCCAATGAGAGAGATGGAAAACTATTCTGTCACCAGCTTGCGGGGATGCACCTGTCTGTCCTTCCCCAACTTCCGCATCTCTGTCAGCCCCGACAATCTCCAGTACGGCTTCCTCCCAGGGGGTGAGCTGGGCTAATGAGGGCGGCCCTCCTCCTGTCCTGACTCGCTCTCTCCTGTTGTGAGCTCTCTTTTCCTGCAATGAGGGAGACAAGTAGAGGTTGAATGAGAATGAAGGAGTGAGTGCAGAGATTGCATAGCATAGATACTTAGAAGGAGACAAAGATGGAGTGAGGTTGCAAGACCAAGGGCCCTCCCTGTGTGTTGTCAGTTGTGTTCAAAGCATCAGAGTGAGAGGGAGTGTGAGGGCTGCACAGTTGAATAGTTATGTGAATGTGAGCATAGAGAGAGAGGGAATGGCTAAGGGTGCATGGATGTGAGTGTCAAGTGGGATGTGCAGGAAGAGATTGCTAAAGCTGAGTGCTGGTGAGATTGAGGTTGATGGAAACTTCATGCAGTACTTACTTTTCCAGTGCGATGAAGGTCATAGAATGTTTTCCTGCACTGCATCCAGGTGCGCCGTGTGAGCCCCAAGGAGTTGACTTCACCAGCCACTTGTAGCCACACAGCCTTGGTCTGACTGGGAGGCCTCTTCCTCCCTGAAGAAGGGAACAGGACCTCCCTGTGGGCCCTAGCACCATCCAGCAATGCCTGGAGTGAAGCCTCATCAAATTTGGGGGCAGCTCTTGCCCTCCCGCTGGTCGTTGCTCCTGCAGGCTCCTGTGCCATCCTAATGGTAAAGTTTGGAAGCCTGCAGAAGAAGCAAGGCTTGCTGTGGGCCTTAAAAGCAGCAGCAATGATGATGTCATATTCTGCGACTTTCTGACTGGAAATACTCAATTGTCAAGGCTTCCCACACGTTGCAAATCAATTGGCCAATTGAGTTAAAATTGCATCAATCTCACAGACCCATTTGGATTCGTGTGGGAAACACTAAATTCGGGGAACCTGACAATTCCCCGCACCTGAGTAAAAATCGATCCCGCTATGTCTGTTCATAGATTATTCATTTTATAGGGGAGATTTTCTTACTAAATCGGTAATATCTAGGAAAGAAAACTCTATGTAATAAGGACTACATTAAACCAACAAAAATATGGTTAGTATATAACCATACTACATTCCTACAATCACCAGTGAAATAGCCTAAAGTATTATCTTAAATATAATGGCCCAGAAATTCGGGTCGGGGGCTTCCCGCGGGTGCAAGCCCCCAACCTGCACTTACCTTGCGCACCAGCCGTTGAGCTGTGGGCCCCCGTGGAATTGCGGTCCTGGGCCTCCTCCAGCTGCCGGCGCGCAGTGCTTGCGTATCCATGGGGCGCAGTTAGTTCGATGCGTCCCCTGGGATCACATGGGCCATGGAGAGCCAATGGTAGCAGGGAATGCTTCATTCATAAGTTTGACAGGAAGACCTGTCAAACTTATAAATACTATGGCCTAGAAATTGAGTGGGCTTAGCGCCCATTTTGCGGCGCTAGAGGGCATTGCGCTGGACTTACAGCCGGTTTTGAAATTGACTAGGGCCCAACATCGGCGTTACACCGGTAGCGCTGCGCCGGCACCGATGACGTCATCGGTGTGCGCAGCGTCCCGGTTGCCGTGGTGACGGGCCCCAGCGCCGAAATTCAGTTGCGGCCGCCTCGCCCGTGGCAGCCGCAACTAAGACTCTGGCAACAGAGTCTTACACGACTTTGCGCCGGCGCATAAAGGTGGAGCGGCGGCCGGCCGCTTTCCCGCCGGCCGCCTGCCCGCACCTCCCTCCCCGGACTCCCCCACCGCCCCCCCGCGGAACAGATGCTTCTCGGCTGCGAGCCCGGCACTTCCCCGAGGTGCCGGACTCATTTTTGTGGCGATTTAACCGGCCAGCGGGCGGGTGCAGGCAGCTCCTCCTTAACTGAAGGAGGAGGCCTGCACTTCCCGAGCCTGCCGCACCGCATCGGGCGCCGCAGCGCCGGAATAGCGCCGCAATGCGGCGCGTAGCGCCAGTTTTCAGGCGCAAACAGCCTTCAGTAGCGCCGGCAGCCGTTTGGGCGCGGCGCTACTGAATTTTTGGCGCGCACAGCGCGACTTAGCACCGGCGCTAAATTTCCGGCGTTAAGCCCCGGCGCAGCGCAAACTCAATTTCTAGGCCTATAAGCCCCAAAACATCACTAAATCTTCAAATAAATTTTTTTAAAACATCACATTTTTTAAATAAACTATAAATTACATGAAATAACTATTTTAAACAATAATTTACATATTTGAAAAAAATAATTTTATTTTCTAACAGGGCTAAAAATAAACTTACCTTTCTTTAAAGTATTTAAAAATAATAAACCTGTGGAAAAAATGTTTTAATTTTAATTAATTCACCACTTACCTTGTAAAAAGCAGGCCTTGCCCCTCCCGGGAAAACCTGCAAAAAAAACGTAAGTTCGATGCGCACGCGCAGCCTCTCCTGTACACGCGTTCGACCTCTGAACCCCTTCTTTCAGGGGAATGGAAGTGCCGGTTTCCCGTGCATGCACAGTGCATGCAGGAAACCGGCACTTCCATTGGGCTTATGGGTGAGTACCTTGTGCGTACTCACCCGTGGAGACCCGAATTTCTGGGCCACAGTCACTTCATTTCATTCATTCTTAAACTACATTGATTTGAGAAGCATTCTACATTTCTAGAATTCTACTGTACAATAAATTTAAATGGGCAAATTCTTTCTGGAGGTATTGTAAGACAGAAAGTCATTATGTAATGTAAATTTTTCCCAACAAACTTAATACTCAAAAAATGTATTTAGTGTACTCATGTAAATATTTTGAATATACTTCAACCACCAGTCACTTTGGAAGAAGAATTCTAAAGCTTGACATGAATTAAATATAAAAAAGGAAATGTTTGTTTAATTCATGTCAAATCTTTATTTAACAAGTGATATTTCAAAATCTGATCTTATGTTATGTTTCATTTATTTAGTTTTACAATAAATATTATTAATTTTTGCTTGGAACATGCCAAATTTTAAGCATATTATTCAATAATACTGGTGCCCTTACCAAACAAATTATGGGGCATAATTTAACGTGGAAGAGCGCATGGGTTTGGGTGAAGGTTAAAGTCGGGGAAAATGGGATCACGTCCAGAAGCCGGTACCAACATACTTCCAGCTTTAACTTGGGAGCTTTTGGCTGCATACGTGCGTGGAGAGGCAGGTTAGCGATTTGAATATGTAAATCCATGAATTACAGTGGTATTTTAACTGGCATTTAAATTTAATGGTTTCCTGAAACTTGCCATTGAAACCAATAAAAGAACTGAACTGCAATTTGTTGAATCCGTAAATCTTAAGGTATGGTGTTCTTCAATAACTAGACGGAGGCTGTAGATTAACAATCAACAGGTGTTTAATGGAGGAGGGTAGCCTAAAGACTAACAGTACAGATGCCTGCTCAAGGCTTATATACAGGTGTGGTCACTGCCGGTACTACAGCATACAGGAGCTGTAAAAGTAGTTGGCCTAGAAATTCATTGTAGCCACTTTTGGGGCGGTAAAGTCGGGCGGCCGCTAAAGTTTGCGCCCGCCGCCAAATCGAGGCCACTTCTCCGATATTCATTAGCTTCGCCCTAAGAGTTTGCTCGAGCGCTAAAACTGGCGCTGGACGCCTCTCTTTAGGCGCTAAGACGGAGGTGCCGAGCGAGAGCGCCGAGGCCGGGCGCAGCGCAGGTGCGGCCATCTCGTGATTGACAGCAGACACCCTGGCGCCGGCCAGCTCTTAAGGGGGAAGGGTCGACTATGTCTGCTGCCACGCCCTGGATAGTGGAGCCCTCCAGCTAGGCCTGAACACTGCTGCTGGACCCAAATAGCGCCTGAAGCCATGCAGAAGGCCCGTGAACGAGCGCAGCGCTTCTCAGAGCATGATCTGAGTGTGCTGGTTGGTGGTGTGGAGAAGAGGCGCCATATTTTGTACCCGGACAATGGCAGGAAGGCGCCGGTCCGCGCCTACCGGAGAGCCTGGAGGCATGTTGCCAGCAAGGTGTCAGCCAACAGCGAGGTCCCCAGGACCGGTGTCCAATGCCGCAAAAAGTTTAATGACCTCACGCGGATTGTCAGGGTGAGTACCCTTTCCAGTGACCTCCTCATCCTTGCATGAGCACCTCACATTATGGGCAAAGGGACCTGAAAGCCCTAATGGCCAGCCCTCATCCAGCAGCTATGGGACAAGCATGAACATCAATTGCACATTCTGCACTTAACACACTGGCCAAGCTATTCCACCATGGGAAGCAGTGCACACAAGATCAGGGCGATACACTGGCCAGGCTATTCCACCATGGGAGGCAGTGCACACAAGATCAGGGCGATACACTGGCCAGGCTATTCCACCATGGGAGGCAGTGCACACAAGATCAGGGCGACACACTGTACTTTCTCTTGCAGGCCAAGCTGGCCAATAATAGGAAGAGCCGGACTGCGACTGGGGGAGGCCGACCCCAGATCCAGCCGCTCACCGAGCTGCTACATCGCGTGGAGCGCATCATGGGTGGCCGGGTGATTGGCCCCGTTGCATGTGGAGATGCCGACCCTGTTCTGGCCACCAATGGTAAGGACATCAACGTTTGGACCTCTCTCGTCCCACTTGCGCATCAGATCTACATCCTTTGCCACTGTCCGACCAATGCGCTGAATGCCACCACTCATGCATCCCTCGCTGATGCCCTCTCCTCACTGTAAAGCTACTCTTGTGCCTTCCTGCTTTCAGATGGTGAGGAGGAGGTCCCTGAACTTGCCAGTGACAGCCCCTCAGAAGAGGAGGAGGAGGAGGAGCAAGAGGAAGGCGGCTCATCAGGGGAACCCTCAGCCGTGGCAACCCATGCGAATGTAGGGGACACGTCTTCCCTGGAGGGGAGCGTGGTGGAAGTGTCGGAGGGGAGGGGAGCTCATGGGACCTGCGGCCTGCAGAAACGCGGGAGGGGGGTGCCAGCTCGGCGGCCTTCTCCCCAGAGGGGGGAAGGGTCGGAGGGGAGTCCAATTGCTGGGCCCAGCGGCATCCAGCAACGCAGGAAGGGTCGGCCAGCTCGGCGGCCTTCTCCCCAGAGGGAGAGTCCGGCCTCCAGTCCGGAGATGGTCTTCGCTGAGGAGATGGAATGCCTCGAGGACTTGTCCGCGGACTCGGAGCGCCGGCACACGGAGCTCATGGGGGTAGTGGCACGGTTGCCTGAGGCCATCGAGTCCCTCTCTCGGAGTGTCACCGACGTCGGGGCCTCACAGGCCATCAGTTTGGCGGAATTTGGGGCAGAGCAGGCAGCGAGTCGGGCGGCATTCGGGGCAGAGCAGGCAGCGAGTTGGGCGGCATTCGGGGCAGATCAGGCAGCGAGTCGTGCGGCATTCGGGGCAGCTCAGGCAGCGAGTGGGCAGCTGATCAGTGGTGCCGTGCAGTCACTGGGTGCTCTGATGAGGTCACTGAACAGGTCAACACGGGCACTCACTGCTGCCACACTCGCTGTGTCAGCCAGGCATCGCCAGGGCACCCGGCGCGCTGCAGCAGCACAGCGGTCTGTCCCTCGGCAGATTGGTGCGCATGCTGCAGTGCTGGCCCGGGCGAGTGCCAGTGTCTCAGGCGACCAGCGAGCGCCTGCCATCCGCCAGCTTGCCCCCATTCCTCCAGCCACCACTGCCACTCCCCCAGTGGAGCTGCCAGGAGCTGCTGCAGCGACTGATGCTGGCCAGCCACAGCTGCAGCATTCAACAGCTGCCCGCTCGACGGCCAGACCTCGACTAGGCCGACCCCCAAGGGCATCTGCCATCATGACATGTGCCCCTCTGGAGCCTGCCCCCAGCCTTGCAGCAGCCAATGGCCTTACTTTGAGGAGGAGCAGCAGGGCGGGCAGGGGCCACACAAAGATGGCCAAGGCATCGCCCTAGCGGGCCAAAAAGTCGAATGTGTGGCCAGTTGTGTTTGTTTTTTGAGGCCGAGAATTGGATGTTTGTTTTTTGAGGCCGAGGATGTGATGTTTGTTTTTTACGAAGGCCGAGGATGACGGCCATTTTAGTTGCACTGTTTTGTTAATCCTCTCCAGGTTGTGGGAGCGAGTAATGTGTTTGAGTGTTTTTTGGGGGTTTCGTCTGTTTTTGGTTTTCATGTGGGAAGGGCCCTGAGTTTGTACAATAAAGCATTTTATTTATTAACATTGTCCATGTTTGATCTTTGAAGTGTTTGTTGCCTTAACCGGCTGAGGGCTTGCGGAGCGGCTGCAATCATGTTGTTTCATTGGCACAAGCCATTCCCTGACAGGGGGCCTAGAAGTGACGTTCAATAAGCCGCCGACGGGCGGCCCTTGGACCTTCTGCCTCCCTCCTGGGCTGGTACTCCTCGTCCTCCTGCTCCTCCTGCTCCTCCTCCTGAGGTGGGGGTCCAACGTGAGGTTCTTTTATTCTTTTGTCCGATCGCAGCCCTGCCTTCGATCTAGTTCCTTTTCTCTCCAGTTTTGAAGAAGGGTCAAACCCGAAACGTCAACTCAAATTTCTCTCCACGGGTATTGCCTGACTTGCTGAGTTTTTCCAGCATTTTCTGTTGTTATTTCGGATTTCCAACATCTGCAGTATTTTGCTATCGTGAGGTGGCAGTGCCTGAGTCCTGCGGATAGCCAGGTTGTGCAGCATGCAGCAAACGACGACGAATTGGGAGACTCGCTCCTGCGAATACTGGAGGGCTCCCCCGGAGCGATCGAGACAGCGGAACCGTTGCTTGAGGACGCCGATTGTTTGTTCTATGATGTTCCTAGTCGCTTGATGGCTCTCGTTGTATGCCTCTTCAGCAGGGGTCGTGGGCGCGCGGAGCGGGGTCATGAGCCAGGTACACAAAGGATAGCCTTTGTCCCCGATAAGCCATCCTCTTGGGGGAGGCTGTGCCTGGAACATGTCAGCCACAGTTGTCTGTCGCAGGATAAAGGCATCGTGGCTGCTGCCTGGAAAGCGGGCATTGACAGCTAGGATGCGCTGCCTGTGGTCACGCACCAGCTGTACGTTGAGGGAATGGTAGCCCTTCCGGTTGCGGTAATCCTCGGCATGCTCCAGAGGTGTCCGCAAAGCCACATGCGTGCAGTCAATGGCGCCCTGCACCATGGGGAAGCCCGCTATTCTTGCAAATCCCACTACACGCTGCTGCTGCTTGTCCAGGGTCATGGGGAAGGAGATGAATTGATGTCTCCTTGTGAAAAGGGCTTCGGTCACCTGGCGGATGCAGCAATGCACGGCGAACTGGGAGATGTTAGCGATGTCCCCAGCAGCGGATTGGAAGGAGCCGGTGGCATAGAAGTTGAGAGCCACCGTCACCTTCACTGCCACCGACAGAGACGTCCTGCGCATCAGCTGTGGCTGCAGATCTCTCTGAAGCAGCTGGCAGATGTCTGCAACCACCTCCCTTCTGAATCGCAGCCTCCTTACACACATCGCGGCAGACATGGTCAGATAGGAGGACTGCTGGCGGTATATCCTGGGTGGGTAAGGCCTCAGTTGGCGACGCCTGTTGCCCCCTCTCTGTCTACCCAGGGCTGTCACTCTCTCACGGTGTCTGTAAGCCCTTCTGGCATAAGGCTGAAAGTCAGCGTTGGCACCCAATGCAGCCCCCATTATATGCTGGCAAACACTGAGCTCTCAATGAAGGCAAAGATAATTGCTAAGCTCTGGCCTGAGCCAAAAATACCTGTCCTAGTGTTGGTCCAAACCAGTAAGCTCTCCTCCTTGGTCTCTCTCCAAAAAACCGTTGCACAAGAGTGAATGCTGCAAAATGGCTGCCCTTTACAGTGCAGGGTAAGTGCCCTTTAATTAGCGCTCCCCACGGCCTGCCTCGGCTGTGTACCGTTCCACTTCACAGTCGTTAGGGCCGCCCGGCGCACAATGGCCCGGCGCGAGTGAAGTTCCGGTTCGGGGCGCACAAAGGGCGTTGCACTAGCAAATGACGTCATGATCTGCGCGCGCAGCAGGGCACGCGCTAAGACTTTGCGCTGGCGCTAAATGTGTACTGAAGTTGGGGCGAGGCGCAGATCGCGCTGCGCCTGGGCGCTAAGCGCCTAGCGCTCGAGATCTACTCCTCCTAAGGCGCTAACGGCTGGCGCGCCCAACTGAATTTCTAGGCCGTTATCTCTTAAAGGTACATACACTACAATTCCTCCCCTTTTAGATTAACAGTACCCATAACATTCAAATAACAGTTAACACTTTAACATGCACATTTAACTGAAATAGTCCATTTATAGATTCAGTCTTTGGGGCGGCTTCCTGATCCTTTCTGGATAGCGCCTTTCCTGAGTGTCTTGTTCTTGGTGCGGAGGCGATTCTGGCCCCCTTTCGTCGGTTAGTTCATCAGTTTCCGCTGCTACTGTTTCTGGGGTAGATGCTACCGGTATGTCGGGTTCATCCCCAGGTACTCGAGACATGGTGTTGACGCATTCCTGTGACGCTAAGATCTGATCGACGTGGCGTCTCACAATGTTCTCCCCGACATCCACTGTGTACATTAATGGCCCCTGCTGTGTGCATATCGTTCCGGGTTGCCATTTCTCTGTTCGGTAGTCGCAGGCCAAGACTGGTTGTCCTACATTGAAGCTCCTTGTCGGCTTCTCATTGATGTGCTGGAATTGCTTATCCTCAACATTTCTTCGCACATTTGGTCTGAGCAAATCCAGATGAGATCTCAACCTTCGGTTAAAGAACATCATGGCCGGGGTCTGGTTGGTAACTGCATGTGTCGCATTTCTGTAGGCTAACAGGAAATTGTCCACCTTATGCTGTAGTGGAATGTTATCATCGTACATGGCCCTTATTGCCTTTTTAAAGGTTTGTACGAATCTCTCAGCCAATCCATTTGTGGCTGGATGATACGGGGTGGATGTGTAATGCCTTACCCCATTCCTTCTCATAAATTTCCGAAACTCTTCGGACACAAACTGTGGTCCGTTATCAGAGCAAATCTGCTCTGGCAAGCCGTTCCTGGCAAATATGGTCCGTAGGACTGCAATCGTTTTCTCTGTAGTAGTGGAGGACATTTTGATCACCTCAGGCCATTTCGATAGGGTCTACTGCTGGTGCTTCCTCCACAGTAGGCAGTGGCAGGCGTGATAGCCCATCAGCGTTTCCATGCTGTTTCGTGTCCTTATACTCTATTTCATATTGGTTCACCCCTAGAAAAAGGGACCATCTTTGTAGCCGTTGTGCAGTCATCACCAGAACGCCCTTCTTTGGATTAAAGATGGAGACAAGTGGTTGGTGGTCAGTCAGCAAGGTGAACTTCTGCCCATGCAGATAGTGGTTGAATTTTTTTACTCCCCATACTAGGCTGAGCCTCCCTGTCAATCTGGGCGTAGTTGCGCTCGGCTGAGGTTAGTGACCGAGACGCAAAGGCTACTGGCCTCTCCAACCCGTCTGGGAATTTGTGTGACAGCACCGCTCCAATACCATAGCGTGATGCATCACACGCCAACCGAATTGGTAGTGCTGGGTTGAAATGGGCCAACACCTCTTTTGATGTGATCAATTCTTTGCACTTCTGGAAAGCTTGTTTACATTCATCATTCCACTTCCATGGTACCCCCTGTTGCAGTAGGGTGTTCAGTGGGTGAAATACTGTAGACAAATTTGGTAAGAACTTATGGTAGTAGTTCACCAGCCCGAGGAACGACCTCAGTTCTGACACATTTTCTGGTGCTGGAGCCTTGACTACTGCCTCAATCTTTTCAGGGGACTTATGTAACCCCTCTTCATCAATAACGTGGCCACAATACTACGAGATCTGCTTGTGGAAAAACTCGCATTTGTGGCGATTAGCTCGTAGCCCATATTCCTTTAATCTAGTGAGCACCTTCTCCAGGTTGGCGAGGTGATCACTGTCATTTTTGCCCGTGACCAGGATGTCGTCCAAATAACACTGGGTCCCTGAAATCCCTTGCAGGACTTGATCCATTGCCCTTTGCCAAATAGCCGGAGCCGCTGCTACCCCGAACACCAGCCGGTTGTATTGGTAGAGACCTTTATGAGTGTTGATCGTGAGGTATTGTCTCGAGGCTTCTTCTACCTCCATTTGCAGGTACGCCTGGGCCAGATCAATCTTAGTGAAGCGTTTACCTCCAGATAGCGAGGTGAAAATATCTTCAATCCGTGGAAGCGGATATTGTACCGTGTGAAGGACTGGGTTCACTGTCACCTTAAAATCCCCACAGATGCGGACCTTCTTTGGTTCCCCAGGCATATTACTCAACGACCTCTTCATTACAGGAACGATGGGTGTAGCCCACTCGTTCCAGTCCACTTTGGATAGTACTCCTGAACGTTCCAAACCTTCCAGCTCTGCTTCGACGGCTGGTCGAATCGCATAAGGCACCGGTCTGGCCTTAAAAAACTTTGGGCTTGCATTTTCCTCTATTTTAATCGTTGCTGTTATGCCTTTTAGTGTTCCGAGTCCCTCCTGGAACACTTCTTGTGCGTCAGTTAGCATTTTTGACCGTCGTCCAGGTGTGACTTCATCATCCTTTTTGGCCTCAACCTTCAGTGCCTGTATGGAATGCCAATCTAATTGTATCTTCCGGATCCATTCACGTCCTAGTAGTGGTGGTCCTCCATCTGGCAATGCATATAGGTCCATTTTTGGTATTTCCTGGCCTTTATATATCACGTTCACCCTTATTTTTCCTTTGGGGTAGACTTTTTGCCCCATGTACGTCTTCAAGACAATCTCTGTAGCTTTCAAGGGTATATGTGAGAATAGCCGCTTGTAGTCCCTTCGGTTTATGACTGTTAGGGCTGATCCTGTGTCCAATTCCATTTTCACTTGGACTCCGTCTATCTTGAGCGTGACCCAGATAGTCTGGTGATCCTCCATTTTGATTACATTATGTTGTTGCAGCTGCCGCGGAACACGAATGGAGGCCGAACCGATCTGAGGAACACATGGCTTTCATTACATTCTCTTGAGAGATGGCTGCCCCAGCTCCTCTCTCTGCTGAACCCGAAAACAGACTGAGGGCGACACCCACGCTTTTGAGTACACACTGAGGGCGACGCCCGCTCCTTTGTTATGCCTTAAAGGCAGCATGCTTCTTAAAGGCAAGGTGCCCGATTTATTGTCCACGGACGGAAAAGTGGATTGCGCCCGTTTAGGTGGCGATCCGCCGCAATGTAGTTTCAGACAACCCAGCTCCTTGCTTCCGGAGTCTGTATCACTTTTCTGTTCGTCTGAACTACTGTCCATCACTTTATGTACCTTTTTGTACTTCTCCTGTGGAGATTTCTTGCTGCTGGTTTTCTTCCCTGACCTGCAGACTCTTGCTATGTGTCCTGCTTTTCTACACTGTCTGCACACTTGGTCCTTGAGCCAACAATCCTTCTGGTCGTGTGTTGTTCTGCCGCAGCGATAACACTTCCCTGCTCCATATGGCATTTCATTGGTGCCATATTCTTGCGGTCTCCGTTGTATCTCTGCAGCGCCCCGTGCGGCTGCTTCGTGTGATACTGACATGCTGAAAGCCTTGTCCAGCGTAAGATCCTTTTCTGATAGAAGCCGTTTCTGGGTTCCTTCACTTTGAAGCCCACACACAAACTTGTCCCTTAACGTATCTGCTAGTCCCATTCCAAACTGGCAGTGTTTCGATAGCTTGCGCAGTTCCGTTAAATACTCAGCATTACTTTCGTCTTTATGCTGGTTCCTTTTGTGGAACTTAAATCTTTCTGCTATCAGCAGCGGTGTGGGGTTTAAGTGGTCCTGTAGGATTTCCACTATGCTTTCAAAATCCTTATCCACTGGCTTCTCTGGGGTTATTAGGTTTCGCAGTAAGCCATATGCTTTTGCACCCATGGAATTCAACAAAACTAATGCTTTCCTGGCATCTGGCACTTCATTCGCTTTGCAGCACACCTCAAAGCGTTCCACATATGTCGCCCAATCTTCGACTTCATTGTCGAACGCAGTGACACTGCCACTCTTCAGCATCCCTGGGTGTGGTTAGACTTTCTAAAATGGCGTCTCCCGCGCTCTCCCTTCTTCTCCGTTGGCTCAAAATGGCGTCTCCCGCGCTTTCCTTTCTTCCCGCGCTCGCCCTTCTTCTCCGCTGCGGCTTCAAAAATGGCATCTCCCGCGCTCTCCCTTCTTTTCCGCGGCTCAAATGGCGCGCTCTCCCTTCTTCTCCGCGGCTCAAATGGCGTCTCCCGCGCTCCCTTTCTTTCCCCGTGGACGCTGCTCCGCCCTTGAGCCCTGGCTGCGCTCTGCGCGTTCTCCTGTGCGCCTCTCTCGTCGCCGCCACTCGGTCCTGAACCCCGGCTGTGCTTTACCCTCTCTCTCTTTTTGTTTTCCGTCGACGCCGCTCGGTCTTCAAACCCTGGCTGCGTCCTGTGTGCTCTACCCTCTCTCTTACCCCATCGACGCTGCTCGGCCTTTTCTGTGCCGTCGGTCGGCTCCAGCCGCCGCTGTCCGGGAAGGGTCTGCACTGTACCTGTTGCCAGTCTGTTGCTGGATCGTCGTGGCTGGAGAACCAAGCCCAGCTCTCAACCGCCTCCCCTGCGATGTTCACTCTCTCTGCCGGATGACTGGGAGGTTGCTCGTGGTCGACGCCCATGCTTCTGGCCTCGACTTTCTTCCACCATCCTCCCGGAGCGAATCCTTGGAAGGAAATGCACAGTTGCAGGTAGATTCGAATCGACCTCGTCACCACTGTTGAATCCGTAAATCTTAAGGTATGGTGTTCTTCAATAACTAGACGGAGGCTGTAGATTAACAATCAACAGGTGTTTACTGGAGGAGGGTAGTCTAAAGACTAACAGTACAGATGCCTGCTCAAGGCTTATATACAGGTGTGGTCACTGCCGGTACTACAGTATACAGGAGCTGTAAAAGTAGTTCTCTCTTAAAGGTACATACACTACACAATTCATGGGGCTCATTAAAAGTCAGGCAAATACAGCAATAAGTTGTCAATGCTAACAGCTGCTTTCTTACCTACCACTGGGAAAGGGTTTGTTGAGACGTTAATTTCTGCACTGGGGGTATTGACACTCAAGCTCAGATGGGTGGCATCATGGCTGCCTTAGATCAGATCTCGGACAAGGAGCAAGATGACCATCAGCAACAGCAACAGTCTGCTGTGGAGAGACCTGCAGGTGGTGAGCAGCAGCAGCAGAGAGAAGAGCAGCAGAGGGGACGAGCTCGCAGGAGGCACTACCCGCGTAACAGAGTGTGCAGACAGAGGCTCAGCTTCCTTGACCTCTCGGAAGAGCAGTACTTCCAGAGGCTGAGTTTGTCGCGCGAGGTGGTGGCAAACATCTGCAGCCTCCTAGAAGAAGAGCTGCTCCCTGCTGGACCTGGTGGCATTACCAATGGCTGTGAAAGTGACCAGCGTCCACAACCTTTTTGTCTCGGATCTTTCCAGGGCTTTGCCGGAGACATATCCAGGATCTCCTAGTCGGCTGCACATCAATGCATAAGGCAGGTGGCTGATGACTTATTTTCCAAGGTTGGCAATTATGTCAACTTCACCTGTGATGACGCTAGTCAGACTGAGTGGGTGTTCAGTTTTGCGTCTCTAGCTAGCTTCCCACAGGTGCAGGGCATCATCAACTGCACACACGTGTCAATCCATGCACCACCAGATCAATCAGGAATATTCATAAACCACAAGGGTTTCCATTCCATCAATGTTCAGCTGGTGCGCAACCATAAGAAAAAGTTTATGCAGGTGTGCACCAGATTCCTGGGGAGCTGCCACAATGCTTTCATCCTGCAGAAGTCCAAGCTCCCCGACCTCTTTAAACCTGAGAGCAGACTTAAGGAGTGCCTGCTGGGAGACAAGGGATACCCCATTCAAACTCATGAGAAACCCAACCAATGACACCATGTGACAACCAGATGTGCCATTGAGCAAGCGATCGGCATGCTCAAGATGCGCTTCAGGTGCCTGGACAGATCTGAAGGCACCTTTCAGCAGTCGCCAGCCAGGGTCTCCAGAATGATCATGTTATGCCGTGCTCTGCACAACATTGCACAGCAGAGAGGATTGGAGCTGCAGGAGGAACAAAGCACTGAGTACATATCATCTGCAGACGAATCTGAGGAGGAAGAGGAGGAGGAGGATGACCCCAACACAGCACCAGCTGCCTGGGATGCCAGGGATTTCCTTATAGCTGTAAGGTTCAGTTAGTTACAGCCACTCGACTGATCTAACAATCACATCCAACAGCCACCCTCCTCCCCACCAATCCCACGGCACAAAGAAATCCTATAACCAACCAACCACCCATTGAACAACCCCTCATTGGTCCCCACCAATTCATGTCTTCCATCAACAAGAAACTGAAAAGGCAAATTGCCATCCAGCAACCAAGAATGGGCAACACGGGAAAGTGGTGCAAAGTAATAAATCTACCAAACAATGCAAACTTAACAATGGCCTGTAATTTCCGATGCCTACGGGTGTTTGCACACCCGTAGGGACCTCGCAAGTATCGGTTTCAGGCATGCGAAGTGCATGCGCTGAAAACCGGCATTTCCGATCTGTCAAGAATCCTCTTGACAGACCGCACCCCTGCCATAGAGAAGGGCCTCTGTGGAAAGAGAGTTCCGCTTTCTGCAGAACCTACGCCTGCTGAAATCCCATAAGGCCTGCTTTTACCAGCATAAGAGTTAAAAAAAGTAAAAAAATAATTTTTTTTCACTCATTTATATTGGCCCAGATATTCCAAACCCCTCTGCCCTCAGAAAACCTATAGAATTTCTACACCTGGTAAAAGAACATAAGAACATAAGAAGTAGGAGCAGGAGTAGGCCATAAAGCCCCTCGGGCCTGCTCCGCCATTCAATAGGATCATGGCTGATCCGAACCTAGACTCACGTCCACTTCCCTGCCCGCTCCCCATAACCCTTAATTCCCTTATCAGCTAGGAAACTGTCTATCTCCATTTTAAATTTATTTAATGTCGCAGCTTCCACAGCTCTCTGAGGTAGCAAATTCCATAGATTTACTACCCTCTGAGTGAAGAAGTTTCTCCTCATCTCATCTTTGAAACGGCAGCCCCTTATTCTAAGATTATGCCCCGTAGTTCTAGTCTCACCCATCAGTGAAAACTTCCTCCCCGCATCCACCCGATCAAGCCCCCTCACAATCTTATATGTTTCGATAAGATCACCTCTCATTCTTCTGAATTCCAATGAGTAGAGGCCCAACCTACTCAACTTTTCCTCATATGTCAATCCCCTCATCTCCGGAATCAACCGAGTGAACCTTCTCTGAACTGCCTCGAGAGCAAGTATATATTTTCTTAAATATGGAAACCAAAACTGTATGCAGTATTCCAGGTGTGGCCTCACCAGTACCCTGTATAACTGAAGCAAGGCTTCCCTGCTTTTATACTCCATCCCCCTTGCAATAAAAGCCAAGATTCCATTGGCCTTCCTGATCACCTGCTGTACCTGCATACTAACCTTCTGTGTTTCATGCACCAGGACCCCCAGATCCCTTTGTACTGTAGCACTTTGCAGTTTCTTTCCATTTAGATAATACTTGCTCTTTGATTTTTTCTGCCAAAGTGCATAACCTCACACTTTCCAACATTATATTCCATCTGCCAAATTTCTGCCCACTCACTTACCCTGTCTATGTCCTTTTGCAGGTTTTTTATGTCCTCCTCACTCACTGCTTTCCCTCCCATCTTTGTATCATCGGCAAACTTGGATACGTTGCACTTGGTCCCCTCCTCCAAATCGTTAATATAGATTGTAAAGAGTTGGGGTGCCAGCACTGACCCCTGCGGAACACCACTAGTTACTGATTGCCAACCCGAGAATGAACCATTTATCCCAACTCTCTGTTTTCTGTTAGATAGCCAATCTTCCACCCATGCCAGTATATTACCCCCAATCCCGTGATTTTTTATCTTGTGCAGTAATCTTTTGTGTGGCACCTTGTCAAATGCCTTTTGGAAGTCCAAATACACCACATCCACTAGTTCCCCTTTATCCACCCTGTTTGTTACGTCCTCAAAGAATTCGAGCAAATTTGTCAAACATGACTTCCCCTTCATAAAACCATGCTGACTCTGTCTGATTAAATTATGCTTATCCAAATGTCCTGTTACTGCTTCCTTAATAATGGACTCCAACATTTTACCAACCACAGATGTTGGGCTAACTGGTCTATAGTTTCCAGCCTTTTGTCTACCTCCCTTTTTAAATAAGGGCTTTACATTAGCAGTTTTCCAATCTGCTGGGACCTTTCCTGAATCCAGGGAGTTTGGGAAAATTACCATCAATGCATCCGCAATCCCTACCGCTACTTCTCTCAAGACCCTAGGATGTAAGCCATCAGGTCCAGGGAATTTATCCGCCTTAAGTCCCATTATCTTACTGAGTACCATCTCCTTAGTGATTTTAATCGTGTTTAGCTCCTCCCCCCTATAGCCCCCTGTTTGTCCAGTGTTGGGATATTTTTAGTGTCCTCTACTGTAAAGACTGATACAAAATATTTGTTCAGCGTATTTGTCATCTCCATGTTCCCCATTACTAATTTCCTGGTCTCGTCCTCTAAGGGACCAACATTCACTTTAGCCACCCTTTTTCTTTTTATATAACTGTAGAAACTCTTGCTATCTGTTTTTATATTTTTTGCTAGTTTACTTTCATAATCTATCTTCCCTTTCTTAATTAATCTTTTAGTTATTCTTTGCTGGCTTTTAAATGCTTCCCAATCTTCTATCCTCCCACTAGATTTGGCTACTTTATATGCCCTTGTTTTCAGTTGGATACTATCCTTTATTACTTTACTTAGCCACGGATGGCTGTCTTTTCTTTTACGCCCCTTTTTCCTCAGTGGAATATATTTTCTTGAAAGTTGTGAAATATCTCCTTGAATGTAGACCACTGCTCCTGTACCATCTTACACCTTAATCTATTTTCCCAGTCCACTTTAGTCAACTCTGCTCTCATACCTTCATAGTTTCCTTTATTTAAGCTTAGTACGCTGGTTTGAGATCCAACTCTCTCACCCTCCAACTGAATTTGGAATTCAACCATGTTATGGTCACTCATACCAAGGGGATCCTTTACTAGGACAATTTTATTAATCCTGTCTCATTACACAGGACCAGATCTAAGATTGCCTGCCCCCTGGTTGGTTCAGTAACATGCTGCTCAAGGAACCCGTCCCTAATGCACATTATGAACTCTTCCTCAAGGCTGCCCTGCCCAATTTGATTTGTCCAGTCAATATGAAAGTTAAAATCTCCCATGATTATAGCTGTTCGCTTATTACAAGCCCCAGCTATTTCCTGATTTATACTCCGACCAATAGAGTTGCAACTGTCAGGAGGCCTATAGACTATGCCTACTAGTGACTTTTTCCCCTTATTAGTCCTTATCTCCACCCAAACTGTTTCACTATCCTGATCCTTTGACCCAATATCATTTCTCACTATTGCAGTGATTCCATCCTTTATTAACATAGCCACCCCACCTCCCGTTCCTTCCTGTCTGTCCTTCCTAATAGTCAAATACCCCTGGATGTTTAGTTCCTAGTCATGGTCACCTCGCAGCCTAGTTTCGGTAATGGCCAACAGATAATACCCAAGTGTAGTTATTTGTACCGTCAACTCGTCTGTTTTGTTACGAATGCTGCGTGCATTCAGATAAAGAACTTTTAAATATGTTTTGTGACAATTTATTCTTGCTTTTACCCCCTTTACTACTTTACCTTTATCTTTATATATTCTGTCCCTTCCTGACACGCTCTGGTTTTTAATTTCCCCACTGCTACTTTGCTCTAATGCCTTCTCCGCTGACATTTTTATTTTTCGCTCTCTTGAAACCTCCCCCCCACTAATTAGTTTAAAGCCATCTCTACAGCCCTAGTCATTCGATTCACCAGGATTCTAGTCCCAGCACTGGCCAAGTGAAGTCCATCCCAATGGAACAGCTCTTTCCTGTCCCAGTACTGGTGCCAGTGTCCCAAGAAGCAAAACCCATTTCTCCCACACCAGTCTTTAAGCCACGCATTTAACTCTCTGATTTTATTTACCCTAGTCAAATTTGCTCGTGGCTCAGGTAGTAGTCCAGAGATTATTACCCTTGTGGTTCTGCTTTTTAATTTGGCCCCTAGCTGCTCATACTCCCTCAGCAGAACCTCTTTCCTTGTCCTATCTATGACATTGGTACCAACATGGACCACGACAACTGGATCCTCCCCCTCCCACTCCAAGTTTCTCTCCAGCCCAGAGGAGATGTCCTTAACCCTGGCACGGGGCAGGCAGCACAACCTTCGGGACTCTCGCTCTCGGCTGCAAAGAACCCTATCTATCCCCCTTATGATACTATCCCCTACCACTACAACATTTCTTTTTACTCCTGCCACTTGAATGGCCCCCCATTCCACGGTGCTGTGGCCAGGTTGCTCATCCTCCCTGCAGTCCCTGCTCCTGTCCTCACAGGGAGTAAGAGCCTTGAACCTGTTGGACAAGAGCGAGGGCTGCGGCTCCTCCAACACTACCTCCTGGATCCCCGTACCTGCCTCACTCATAGTCATACCCTCCTGTCCCTGACCACGGATTACATCATAAGGTCTGCTGGCGTAAGGTCTGCTTTTACCAGGATAAGAGTTGGAAAAAAAATGTTTTCAGTCATTTATCATTTAAAAATATTTTTTTAAAAGGTAAGTTTATTTTTAGCCCTGTGAAAAACTTGAATTATTCTTTTTCAAAAACTTAAATTTTTGTTTAAATTTATTGTAATTTCAACTAAATCTAAAAATGTGATTTAAAAAAAATGTATTTAATGTTTTGAAGTGTTTTTGGGGTGATCTCCATTTGTATATTTGACAGGTCTATCTGTCAAGTGTATGAAGGGAGATTCCCTTCTTTGATTGGCTCCCCATGGCCCACGTGATCCCAGGGATGCTTGCGAACTGCATGCGCCTCTGTGATACGTGGGCCCTGCACGCCTGGAATTTGGAGAGGCCCAGGAGTGGAACTATACGCACCTCGGGAGCCCTCAGGTAAGTGTGTAAGGATGATTTGGACAGGTTGGATGATTGGGCAGAAGCATGGCACATGCAATATAACGTGGATAAATGTGAGGTTATCCACTTTGGTAGCAAAAACAGGAAGGCAGATTATTATCTGAATGGCAATAGATTGGGAGAAGGGGAAGTGCAACGAGACCTGGGTGTCCTTGTGCACCAGTTGCTGAAGATAAGCATGCAGGTGCAGCAGGTGGTTAAGAAGGCAAATGGTATGTTGGCCTTTGTAGCGAGAGGGTTTGAGTACAGGAACAAGGATGTCTTGCTGCAGTTGTACAGGGCCTTGGTGAGACCACATCTTGAGTATTGTGTGCAGTTTTGGTCGCCTTATCTAAGGAAGGATGTTCTTGTCATGGAAGGAGTTCAGCGAAGATTCACCAGGCTGATACCTGGGATGGCAGGAATGACGTATGAGGAGAGATTGGGTCGATTGGGCTTGTACTCGCTGGAGTTTAGAAGAATGAGAGGGGATCTCATTGAAACTTATAAAATTCTGACAGGACTGGACAGACTAGATGCAGGAAGGATGTTCCCGATGGTCGGGGAGTCCAGAACCAGGGGTCACAGTCGAAGGATAAGGGTAGGCCATTTAGGACAGAAATGAGGAGGAATTTCTTCACCCAGAGAGTGGCGAACCTGTGGAATTCTCTACCACAGAAGGCAGTAGAGGCAAATTCATTAAATATATTCAAGAAGGAGTTGGATATATTTTTTAAGGCTAAAGGGATCAAGGGGTACGGGGAGAAAGCAGGGACAGGGTACTGAATTTGAATGATCAGCCATGATCACATTGAATGGTGGAGCAGGCTCGAGGGGCCGAATGGCCTACTCCTGCTCCTATCTTCTATGTTTCTATGTGTAGATTTTTTCCAGATCGGAGGCTTCCACACACGGGAAGCCTCCGATCGGAAAATACAGCCCAATGTAAAAATACTTTTAAAAAATGTAAGTTTATTTTTAGCCCCGTAAAAAACTTAAATTACTTTTTTCAAAAAATTAACTTTTTGTTTAAAATATTTAATTTAATGTCATTTTAAATAATTTTAAAAACGTGATTTAAAAGAAAATATTTAATGTTGTAATGTCTTTTTTCAGTGATCCCCATTCATACTTTTGACAGGTCTACCTGTCAAAAGTATGAAAAGGGATTCCCTTCTCCCATTGGCTCGCCTGGCCCATGTGATCCCAGGGACACTTGCGAACTGCCTGCGCCCCTGGGATACCTGGGCCCCTGCATGCGCACACCAGGAGAGGCCCAGGAGCGGAAGAGTCCGGACCTCGGGAGCCCTCAGTTAAGGGTGTAGATTTTTTCCCAATAGGAGGCATCTGGGTACTGGTGGGGGCAATGGGTGACAAGTGGAAGCTTTAAGTGGAGCTTCCACTACCATGTCCCCTTTCAACATCATCCCCTCATGGGTCAATCTCGCTTCACTCCTACCACTGTGCTGGAGAGTAGCTTGGTGCAGATCAGTGACGCACTGTAAGTACACAGTGCAGTACTGAGGGAGTGCTGTACAGTCAAAGTGCCGTCTGTCGAATGAGACGTTAAACCAAGGCCCTGTCTGCCCTCTCAGGTGGACCTAAATTTTCCCAGCAGGGGAGTTCTCCCCGGTGTCTTAGCCAATATTTATCCCTCAATCAACATCACTAAAAAACAGATTATCTAGTCATTATCACATTGCTGTTTGTGCGAACTTGCTATGTGCAATTTGGATGCCACGCTTCCTACATTACAACAGTGACTATACTTCAAAATTTCTTCAATGGCTGTAAAGCGCTTTGGGATATCCTGAGGTCATGAAAGTTGCTATATAAATGCAAGTCTTTCTTTTTAAGGCCAAGGTGTCTGTCATCCTATTTAAGGTGCCAGACGTGTTGGCATCCAAAGTCTGCATGGCCATGGTCAAGGCCGGAATGCATTCATTTGATTGCCATGATTGATGTTCCATGGAGTTGGCCACTCTATCCATGGAAGAAGACATCCTCACAATGCCCTGCAACTTCAATCCACTCATGCGTGAGATGGACTCCTCCATTCATGATCGTGAACGGTGTGTGTGGAAGGCTTGTTAGTACATCACAGATTTTCTGCTGCCCCCTCAATGATTATCCTTTTCATCAACAGCCCCCGGGTACAGCATCTGCGTTCTGTTGAGCAGAGCTTGAAGAGATCTGTGCCCTCTGACACAGACTCTCCACAGCTGACCCATCCACAGTGAGTCACCAGGTGAAAACCCAACTATCTGTCTTAAATGTTCCCACCGAAGAGAGAGTATCTGAGTTGGTGCATGTTAAGCATGAGTCCTGTGACAGTGCATCCTCAGAAGTAATCAGCTCCTCTGAGGATTCGTCATCCATGATGTCCACTGACTGTTGCTGCACGTGTGCTGGCCCTGGAAGAGACAAAAGATATAAGTTAGTACTGGCAAGGTAAGAACGTTGCAACTTATCATTATGAAGATGATTGTAATGATATCAGCAAATAGTGATGGTATTTGCCTGTTTGATTATTTATGCCTTACCAGCATATGTGCCTGATTGATTATTTATGCCTGACCAGCAGAGGGCATGTGAGAGACAAGCAGTTTAGTTTTAGTTTTGTTTTAGATGGATCTCTAAGATGGTGTCTCCTGTAATGCTGTTAACAGAGTTGAACAGACTTTAGATTAAAAGACATTCTCTTTCAGGAATGTGTCGTCATTGAACCCACATACAAATCAATACATGGTGTCAGAAGTGATTGAAAGAGATGAAGAGGAAAAATCTGAAGTTAAATCAGCTCTCCACATATTAGCAAGCCAAAAGAGAACATTGTTACTTACCATTGGAGAATAGCTAACGAAGTGAAAAAATGGAAGGTTTACACCCACCGGCGAAGCTTCAGTTGACAGGTAATGTGGCTGAAAATTGGAGGAGATTCAAACAACATTTGGAGTTGTATTTAGCGGCAATCGGAGCTGACGAGAAAAGTGATAAAATGAAAGCGTCAGTGTTCTTACATGTCGTGGGTGATGAAGCGCTGGAGGTGTATAATAACTTCACATTTGCTGCTGATGGAGACAAAATGAAGCTGGATAAAATAATGGAACAGTTTGAGGCCTACTGCATACCTAAACGTAACGTGACGTTTGAGAGGCACAGATTTTTCACATGTGTACAGAAAACGGGAGAGACTATTGATCAGTATGTGACTGAACTGAGAAACCGAAGCAAAATGTGTGAATTTGGGGGACTGACAGACTCGCTGAGAAAAGACAGACTGGTATGTGGTATTCCAGATAATGGTCTAAGGGAAAGACTGATAAGAGAGCAAAATCTAGACCTGGGAAAAGCCATAGCACTGTGTAGGGCTACAGAGACTGTGAAGTCACAGGCAAAGGAGCTGTTCAGTGACAGTAGCTGCAACGTGGATGCAGTGAGAAAGAACGGACACAAACCGTTTAACAGAAAGAGCGCCAATGTGAAAAAAGAGGCGTGGCCAGCAAACAAAAATGAAAGGGGCAATCGAAAGTCATGTAGTCGATGCGGTACACAGCATCCACCAAATAAGTGTCCAGCATATGGTAAAACATGCAATAGTTGCAACAAAAACAACCATTATGCCCGTTGCTGTAAGAACCAAGCGCAACAAAGCAAGGTCCATGCAGTAGATGAAAGCGGGATAGAGGAGTTCTATGTGGATGTTGTGTCTGAAAACAAAAAAGAAAAAAGAGACTGGATGTTGACACTAAAAGTGAATGACATACACATTCCATTTAAATTGGATACTGGAGCACAAGTTAATGTGATATCAGAGACTGATTTTAAGAAAATCAGACCCAGACCAAAGATACATGGAATAAAAGTGAAAGTGACAGGATACTCAGGTACTAATATACCAGTGAAAGGAAGATGCATTGTCAAAGTGACACACAAGGACAGAGAGCATACGCTAGCATTAATCGTGGTGCCAAAGGATGTGCAAGCCATACTAGGTTTAAAAGCCTGTGAGAGACTGAACCTGGTAAAGAGAGTCCTCGTTGTGGAAAGCAAAGGAGAGACAGTCTATGATGAACTCATGAAAGAGTACAACGACCTATTTAAGGGTCTAGGCTGCCTTCCAGGAGAACACACGATCAGAGTAGATAAAAGTATGCCAACGGTCATACATCCATGCAGAAAAATTCCATTTGCTCTTCAAAAGCAACTGAAGGCAGAGTTGGACAGGATGGAAAGCCTGAACGTGATTCAGAAGATAGATGAGCCAACTGAGTGGGTGAGTTCCCTCGTCGTTGTGGACAAAAGGAATGGAAAGCTCAGAATTTGCCTGGATCCAAGAGATCTAAACAGAGCAATAAAGAGAGAGCACTTCAAGCTTCCTACACGTGAGGAAATCATGTCACAGTTTGCAAATGCAAAGTATTTCAGCAAGTTAGATGCATCATCAGGATTTTGGCAGATGAAACTGGACGAGGCAAGTTCAAGACTGTGCACGTTCAACAGTCCATTTGGCAGATACAGATTCCTAAGGTTACCATTTGGCATTGCCTCAGCTCCTGAAGTGTATCACAAAACTATCCACATGATCTATGAGCACCTGGAGGGAGTTGATACATCAATGGATGACTTCATAGTATGGGGAACCACGAGAACTGAGCATGACGAGAGACTGAAAAAAGTGCTGGAAGCAACAAGGAAAACAAACCTGAAGCTGAATAGACAGAACTGACATTCGTGGGAGATATCCTTAGCAGTGAGGGCATCAGACCAGATCCCAGAAAGGTGTCCGCCATTGAGAATATGCCAAAGCCACAATGCAAAAAGGACGTGCAGAGGTTTAATGGAATGATCAACTACATGGGTAAACTCATATCCAACCTCTCAGAAAAGATGGCGCCACTGAGACGACTAACTGAAAAGAACATAGAATGGGAATGGAATCATGAACATGAGAAGTCATGGAGCGATCTAAAGAAACTGCTCACAGAGGAACCAGTTCTGAGGTTTTATGACCCAGCGAGACCCATCAAGATATCATCAGATGCATCACAGAGTGGGCTCGGTGCTGTTCTTCTGCAAAAATATGACTACTGGCAACCTATTGCATATGCATCGCGCTCAATGACAGACGCGGAGACGCGATATGCTCAAATAGAAAAGGAGCTGCTCAGCATCACATACGCCTGTGAAAGATTTCACCAGTTTGTGTCAGGACAAGCAATCAGTGTAGAGACTGCCCATAAGCCCTTGATTGCATTGTTCCAAAAGCCACTAAATAGCTGTCCGCTTAGAATACAAAGAATGATGATCAGGCTGCAACGCTATACACTGAATGTTGCGTACACACCGGGTAAGCTGATGTATACAGCAGACACGTTGTCCAGAGCTGTAGACCCAAGAGAGCCCGCAAACACCAAAATGGATGAAAAAGTGAACGCCTACGTGGACATGATCACAAGTGCACTGCCCATAACAGATGCAAAAATGGAGCTCATAAAGACTGAGACAAACAAAGATGAAACAATGAGACGACTGAGGAAAAGCATCTTGGATGGATGGCCCAACATGAAGCAAGGCTGCTCACCTGACATGGCAGAGTACTGGAACTGCAGGGCGGAACTATCAGTGGTCGAAGACATCATCTACAAAGGAAGTAAAATACTTATCCCAAAGAGTCTGAGAAAAGAGATGCTAAAAAGGATCCATGGAGGACATCTGGGAATCGAAAAGTGTAAGAAAAGAGCACGAGAGGTGATGTACTGGCCACGAATCAACCAAGATGTGACAAATGAGGTGTCAAACTGCACAATATGCCTGAAATATCGAGCAAGCAATCCGGTAGAGCCACTAAAGCCACACCCAGCACCAGACAGACCTTACCAGAAGGTAGGCGCTGACCTATTCGTATGTCAAGGGAAGGACTATCTTGTAGTCACAGACTATTACTCCCTGTATCCAGAGGTTTGTAGACTGTACACCACCACTGCAGATGCTGTGATAAGATGTATGAAAGCCATATTCTCCAGACATGGCGTGGCAAGCGAGGTCTTCACAGACAACGGACCCCAGTTTTACAATGCAAGTTTCCGACACTTTGCCAAAGAGTGGGACTTTGTCCACACAACGTCAAGTCCTCACTTTCCACAGTCCAATGGACTAGTGGAAAAATCGGTCCAGACAGTGAAAAGACTGATGTACAAGGCAAAAGACAGTGGAACTGACTTCTACCAGAGCATGCTTGTATACCGCACAACGTCACTCGAGTGTGGTATGTCACCAGCCCAACTCCTTATGGGACGTCTGCTAAGGTCAAACCTACCCATCCCGGAGAACCTCCTGAAAACAAAAGAGGGGGAGAAAGTGAGGAAGTTCAAAGAACAACAGAAAGAAAAGCAAAAGTACTACTATGACAGAGGAACACAAAACCTACCTGAACTCCACACTGGTGACCAAGTAAGGTTCAAAGACAAAACAAACATATGGACTCAGAAGGGAACTGTCCTGAGTGAAGTCCAACCAAGATCATACACCATTCAGACAGATGAGGGTGCTGTTCTGCGAAGAAATCGTCGAGATCTTCTCATGGGACCAGCCACAGCAAGTCAAAATACTGATACTTTTGAACAACCTGATCACACAGCTGAGAAACCATCATCTGAGGCAACAACTCAGATTCAAGGACAATCAATCAGAAAATCCTCAAGACACGTGAAGCCTCCTGAGAGACTCATTGAGCAAGTTTAAGGAATTATAGAAGGAAGTAATGTTATCTTATTCTTTCTTCAAGTTCTAGTGTATTTACATATTTCATGTGAACACACAAAACAAGGTTAAAAAACCTTGATAATGATAATGATAATGTAAGTTCATTAAGTGTTACAGTTAAAATGCAGAGTAATACAAAGAAAACATGTTGTTAGATAAAAGTAAAATACTTTTGTTTTAAGAAAGGGAGATGTAATGATATCAGCAAATAGTGATGGTATTTGCCTCTTTGATTATTTATGCCTTACCAGCATATTTGCCTGATTGATTATTTATGCCTGACCAGCAGAGGGCATGTGAGAGACAAGCAGTTTAGTTTTAGTTTCGTTTTAGATGGATCTCTAAGATGGTGTCTCCTGTAATGCTGTTAACAGAGTTGAACAGACTTTAGATTAAAAGACATTCTCTTTCAGGAATGTGTCGTCATTGAACCCACATACAAATCAATACAATGATCTTTTTTTTTTATTCACTTATGGGATGCGGGCGTCACTGGCAAGGCCAGCATTTATTGCCCATCTCTAGTTGCCCTTGAGAAGGTGGTGGTGAGCCGTCTTCTTGAACAGCTGCAGTCCGTGTGGTGAAGGTACTCCCACAGTGCTATTAGGTAGGGAGTTCCAGGATTTTGACCCAGTGACGATATACTTCTAAGTCAGGATGGTGTGTGACTTGTACGTTGCTGATATTTAATTCTGTCACCAGGTAGTTGGGAGTTCCCCGTCTCCCCAATTCCAATGACCAGGGACACCAAAATGTCACTAATCTCCTGCGCATCCTCCTCTGCAGTTGTTAACTGGGAAATCTGTGGAGGACCACCTCCAGTTCACTTCCTCTGTTCACACCCAGTGTTCTGCGCTCTCTTCTCCTGCACCAGGGGAAAGAACAGACCTATGAGTGAGTGTAATGGCATGAGTTCACCCAATGGATGCAGTGCATTTGGGGAGGGTAACTATCAGGGAGAGCCAGCAAGTTGCCTAAGGATCAGGGTGAGTGGCAGTGGTGGATGGATAGATGGGGATGTGAGGAATTACATAGAAAGAGAAGCATGGGTGTGCTTGCAAGGTAAGTGGGTGTGAGGAGTGATGTGATGGAGTAGGCTCAACAAGGCAGAGTGAGCGGGTGGTGATGTGTACCGCAGGATATAGGTGAATGTGCAACTTTACTCACTTTCCCTGACCTGGTTAGGTCTGTTGTGTATGTACCTTTAAGAGAATAACTGGTCTCAGACTGCAGTACCGGCAGTGACCACCCCTGTATAAAAGGCGCTAGTAAGCCTCTGTAGTTTCAGTTTCCCGATTGACTCCTCTCAGTAAAGACTTGTTTTGTTCAACTCCTGCTGTCCGTGTCTCAATCATACACGGACATAATACTGGCGATGAGCAGATACAAACTTACCTACAGTCTGCACCACCTCCTGGGATCCATTCCTGAAGCGAAGTGAGCAGAGGTCGAGGGCAGAAGGAAAAAAGAAGCAGTAGAAACAGGCGTCGACCGTGTGCATCCGCCCCTGAGTCAGCAGAGTTGAAGATTGCTGGAGAAGCTGTCGAGAGCGGGGCCTGGTTCCTGTTGACGGTGCTTCAGCTAATCGGGCTGGTGGCAGGTAGTACACTAATCCTTCCTGGGCTGCGGCGGTCGCAAACTCGAGCGGGTGGCTTGCAACGGGTCCGAGCAGCGTTGTCGGGAAGAGGAGAGAGAGAGGGTGGAGCACACAGGGCGCGGCCGGTGCTACGAAGCCGGGCTGCGTACAGACCCGAGAAGAGGGAGGCAAGAGTCCCACAGGGTTGTTCCACGATGGGAAAATAATAAAAAAAGAAATATTAAACGCGCAGGAAACCGCGAGGAGCTGCAGGTTACAACGGAAACCGTGGAAAGCAGCACTAGCAACAGCGGGGAAGAAGACAAAGCGCGGGAGGCGCCATCTTAATCAGCGGGGAAGAAGGCAAAGCGCGGGAGGCACCATTTAGTTAAATCGGGGAAGAAGGCAAACCGCGGGAGGCGCCATTTTAGATTTTCAAGATGCCAAAGACTGGCTGTATCACAGCCTTTGATAATACAATCGAGGACTGGACCACGTATGTGGAAAGAGTCGAGGTATATTGCGAGGCAAACGAAATAGCCGATGAGAAAAAGGCATCGGTATTGCTAAACTTAATGGGCGCTAAAACGTACGGCCTATTGCGGGACCTGATTACTCCAGCCAAACCGAAGGCAAAGAGTTTTAACGAATTGTTGCTGTCCTACAGGAACACCTAAACCCTGCACCGCTGCTGATAGCAGAAAGATTTAAATTCCACAGGAGAACTCAGCATAAAGATGAGAGCAATGCTGAGTACCTTACGGAACTACGCAAGCTATCAAAGCACTGCCAGTTCGGAGCAGGACTGGCAGATACCCTACGGGACAAATTTGTCTGTGGACTCCTGAGTGAAGGAACACAGAAGAAGTTACTCTCAGAGAAAGAGCTGACGCTAGATAAGGCTTTCAGCATGGCAGTAGCGTACGAAGCAGCAGTCAGGGGAGCTGCGGAAATACAACAAAAGCCACAGGAATACGGCACCCACGCAATGACACGGGGATTTGCAAAATGTTATCACTGCGGCAGAACTAACCATGACCAGAAGGACTGCTGGTCCAAGGACAAAATATGCAGGCAATGCGGAAAGATGGGACACATTGCACGAGTTTGCAGGTCTGGGAAGAAGACCAGCGACAACAAAAAGGCTACTAAGGAACCGTACAAGAAAGTACAAAAGATGACGGACAGTAGTTCCGAAGACCAAATGAGCAATAGTGAATCCGGGAACAAGAGACTAAGCTGTCTCAAACTTCACAATGTAATCGCAAAAGAGGATCACCGAACCATTTGGGTCACCCTCACGATAGCAGGGTCCCAAGTTAAAATGGAATTGGATACAGGATCAGTGCTAACCGTCATGAATCGACGAGACTACGAGCGGCTATTCTCACACATACCCTTGAGGGAGACATCCATCATCTTGATGACGTATACGGGGCAAAAAGTATACCCCAGAGGAAAAATAAGGGTCCCTGTCGAATACAACGGCAAGAAAATACGGAAATTGTATCTCTACATACTGCCAAATGGTGGACCACCGTTATTGGGACGTGAATGGATCAGGAAGATAAACTTAGATTGGCACTCCATTCATGCAATGACGGTGGATGGTAAAAAAGATGAAGACGTCACTCCTGGACGATTGTCAACAATCTTAGCTAACGCCAAAGAGGTATTTCAACAAGAACTGGGCATTCTTAAAGGCGTAACCGCCTCGATAAAAATAGAAGAGAATGCAATTCCCAAGTTTTTCAAAGCAAGACCGGTGTGGTAAACCACTGTTATTGTTGCTCACCGTTGTTGTTGTTGTTGCACACTGTTGTATCTATGCATGCCTCAGCTGGCTCCGCCCCTGGCTCCACCCACACGCCCAGGTATAAAGGTGACTGCTCTGCAGCCCCCTGCCTTCTTGGAAACCAGTCAACCACGAGAGGCATGCTCTGTTCTTTGTTAATAAAAGCCTTTTAGTTACTCTCCTAACTCTCCGTCTTTTATGAGTAATTGATAGCGCATCAATTTTATTAACAAAAACAAAATGTCGGCACCAAACGCTGAGCAGCAGGCGCTGCAGCAAATGACGGCACCAAACGCTGAGCAGCAGGCACTGCTGCATGCCCTCAGACCAACATGCCTGGACCTAGACCCTCAAGAGGCGGGTTCGTCTACCAAGTTCGCACAATGGCTGCGTTGCTTCGAAGCTTACCTGGAAGCCTCAGCCGTGACACTAGATGGAAACAAACTAAAAATCCTGGCCTCCAAGGTGGGCCACCAAGTCTACACGCTCATCCAGGACGCGACTACCTACGCGGCAGCTATCGATCTGCTAAAAGGACAATACACACACCCGGTAAAGACGGTTTATGCCAGACACCTCCTGAGATCCCGCAAACAGCAGTCCGGGGAATCGGTGGAGGCATTCCTACGGGCACTACAGATACTCGGCTGAGCCTGCGATTGTAAAGAGGTATCGGCCGCAACACACACGGAGGGACTTATCCGAGATGCTTTCGTTGCGGGCCTCAAGTCCGACTACTCCCGGCAGAGGCTGTTGGAAAAGGGCGAAATCGACCTGAAGAAGGCAGTGTCCCTCGCGCTCTCGCTAGACGCGGCCCACCGGAATATGGACGCATTCTCCCCTAACCGCTCCGCACCGTGGACGCCGCAACCTTGGGTCATGGGACCGCCACCCCCGGCACCAACTGCTGCAGCGACGTCCAAGGGCCCGAAATGTTACTTTTGTGGCCAGGCAAAACACCCCAGAGCACGCTGCCCGGCGAAAAACGCTACCTGCTCTGGCTGCGGGAAGAAAGGACACTACGTCAGCGCCTGCAAAGGTAAAACCGCTAACGCCAGCAGTGCCGCGTGTGAACCGTGGGGGCAGCCATCTTGTCCGCCATCTTGGACACCTCCAGCCGTGTGGGGATCGGGATCATGGGCGCAGCCATTTTGTCCGCCATCTTGGACGCCTCCAACTCCAATCGCGGGTGACCCGGACTCAACCACCACCTCGTCTGACGACCACAGCGACTCACTCGACCATACGCTGGCCTCCGTGACGCTGGACCAATCTCTCCCTCATCAAGTGTCCAAGTCCATGATGGACATTATGGTAAACGGCCGCGCCATTACCTGCCTTTTCGACAGCGGGAGCACGGAGAGCTTTATCCACCCTGACACGGTGCGCAGTTACTCTCTCCCGGTCCTGCCAACGCGCCATCGGATCTCTATGGCTTCCAAATCCCATTCAGCAGACGTCGGTGGCTACTGTGTAGTGACCCTTTCAGTAAGGGGCACAGAATACAAAAATTTTAAACTTCTTGTCCTGCCCCATCTCTGCGCAGCCGTTCTACTGGGGCTGGATTTTCAGTGCCACCTTAAAAGTGTCACATTAGCGTACGGCGGACCCCTCCCCCCACTCACAGTCTGCAGCCAGCAGCTTTTAAATCGCCCGCCACGCACCATTTGCAGCCTCTCCACGCTTAAAGTCTCCCCCCCCTTGTTCGCTAACCTCACCCGCGACTGTAAGCCCATCACTACCAGAAGCAGGCGGTACAGTGCCGGGGATAGGAGCTTCATTAAATCCGAAGTAGCAAGACTCCTGAAGGAAGGGATTATTGAGGGTGCACTAGCCCATGGCGAGCACAAGTGGTGGTAGTGAAGACTGGCGAAAAACAGCGCCTAGTTATTGACTACAGCCAGACGATCAATCGCTACACCCAGTTAGATGCATACCCACTCCCCCGCATATCTGACATGGTCAATCAGATAGCACAATACTGGGTGTTCTCGATGGTTGATCTGAAGTCGGCATACCACCAGCTCCCCATCAGGGCTGAGGACCGCCAGTACACAGCTTTTGAAGCTGACGGTCGTCTCTACCGCTTCCTCCGAGTCCCCTTCGGCGGATCCAACGGGGTTTTGGTCTTCCAAAGGGAGATGGACCGAATAGTTGACCAGAACGCGCTGCAGGCCACCTTCCCCTATCTAGACAATGTCACCATCTGCGGCCACGACCAGCAGGACCATGACTTTAACCTAGAGAAATTCCTCCGTACGGCCCAGCGGCTGAATCTAACATACAACAAGGACAAATGTATGTTTCGCACCACGCGCCTCGCCATTCTTGGCTGCGTAGTGGAGAACGGAGTCATCGGCCCCGACCCCGACAGAATGCGCCCCCTTATGGAGCTCCCCCTCCCCCACTGCCAAAAAGCACTGAAGAGATGCCTAGGGTTTTTCTCTTACTATGCTCAGTGGGTGCCCAACTATGCGGACAAAGCCAGACCCCTCATCAAGTCCACCTCCTTCCCCCTGACAGCAGAGGCATGTGCAGCCTTCACTCTCATAAAAAGAGATATTGCAAAGGCCACAATGCACGCAGTGGATGAGTCCATCCCTTTCCAAGTGGAGAGCGACGCATCCGACTTCGCCCTAGCTGCAACCCTTAACCTGGCGGGGAGACCCATGGCCATTTTCTCAAGGACCCTCCAGGGCCCCGAGATTCGACACTCCTCTGTCGAAAAGGAGGCCCAGGCCATTGTGGAAGCGGTGCGACATTGGAGGCATTACCTGGCCGGAAAACGATTTACCCTGCTCACTGACCAGCGTTCAGTGGCTTTTATGTTTAATAATAAGCAGAGGGGCAAAATCAAGAACGACAAGATCTTGAGGTGGAGAATTGAACTCTCCACCTACAATTACGATATCTTGTACCGGCCCGGGAAACTCAATGAGCCCCCAGATGCCCTATCACGTGGTACATGCGCCAACGCGCAGGTTGATAGACTGCAGACCCTCCACAATGACCTCTGCCACCCGGGGGTCACCAGGTTCTTCCATTTCATCATATCCCGTAACCTGCCCTACTCCATCGAGGAGGTCAGGACCATGACCAGGAACTGCCAAATCTGTGCCGAGTGCAAACCGCATTTTTATAGGCCAGACAGAGCAAGCCTGATCAAGGCCACTCGCCCCTTCGAGCGCCTGAGCGTCGATTTTAAAGGACCCCTCCCCTCCTCTGACCGCAACGTGTACTTCCTCAACATAATTGATGAGCACTCCCGTTTCCCGTTTGCCATCCCTTGCCCAGACATGACCAGTATCACGGTCATTAAATGTCTGAATGACCTTTTCGCCTTGTTCAGCTTCCCTAGCTATATCCATAGCGACCGGGGCTCATCCTTTATGAGCGACGAACTCCGTCAGTACCTGCTCACGAGAGGTATTGCTACAAGCAGAACCACCAGCTACAACCCCCGGGGGAACGGCCAGGTGGAAAGAGAGAACGCGACGGTTTGGAAGGCCATCCTCTTAAACTTAAAATCTAAGGGCCTTCCGACCTCTCGCTGGCAGGAGGTCCTCCCTGCGGCGCTCCACTCCATTCGGTCACTGCTTTGTACGGCCACCAATGCCACCCCCCATGAAAAAATGTTCACTTTCCCCAGGAAATCCACATCGGGGACCTCGCTACCGACATGGCTGACGTCTCCAGGACCCGTCCTACTGCGGAAGCACGTGAGGTCCCATAAAACGAACCCCCTGGTCAAGAGGGTGAGTCTCCTCCACGCCAACCCCCAGTATGCTTACGTGGCGTACCCGGACGGGCGGGAGGACACAGTCTCCATACGAGACCTCGCACCTTCGGGTGCCTCTGAAACACTACCATTGCCATCCACCACTACCCACAACCCAACCCCTGTAGACGGCATGCCGCAGCCCCAGGACCCATCATTGACCACCCAACCACTCAATGAGACGCCAGATTCAACGTTGGATGCTGCACCATCACCGCCGCCACCACGACGATCAGGATGGCATACAAGGCCACCTGCTAGACTTACTTACACGAACCTTTAGTACACTTCACCCCGCCGGACTCAAATTTAAACAAGGGGTGAATGTGGTAAACCACTGTTATTGTTGCTCACCGTTGTTGTTGTTGTTGCACACTGTTGTATCTGTGCATGCCTCAGCTGGCTCCGCCCCTGGCTCCACCCACACACCCAGGTATAAAGGTGACTGCTCTGCAGCCCCCTGCCTTCTTGGAAACCAGTCAACCACGAGAGGCATGCTCTGTTCTTTATTAATAAAAGCCTTTTAGTTACTCTCCTAACTCTCCGTCTTTTATGAGTAATTGATAGCGCATCAACTGGTACCATGTGCAATTCGCCCAGCCGCCGAGGCAGAGCTGGAGAATCTGGAGAAGGCAGGCGTGTTGTCTAAGGTCGACTGGAGCGAGTGGGCGACACCCATTGTTCCTGTCATGAAGAAAACGTTAAGCAATAAGTCTGAGGAGCCAAGGAAGGTTCGCATCTGTGGGGATTTCAAGGTGACGGTGAACCCAGTCCTTCACACAGTACAATATCCTCTTCCAAGGATAGAAGACATCTTCGCCTCACTGTCTGGAGGGAAGCGTTTTACAAAAATTGACCTAGCACAAGCATATTTGCAGATGGAGGTTGAAGAATCCTCTAGGAAGTATCTCACGATAAACACTCACAAAGGTCTTTACCAGTATCATCGATTGGTATTCGGAGTAGCATCGGCTCCGGCGATATGGCAAAGAGCGATGGAACAAGTCCTGCAAGGGATTCCGGGGACTCAGTGTTACTTGGACGACATCCTTGTGACAGGTGAAGATGACAGTGAACACCTTAACAACCTAGAACAAGTGCTCACTAGACTACGGGAACATGGGCTACGAGCCAACCGCCCCAAGTGCAAGTTTTTTAAGAAACAGATATCGTATTGTGGCCACGTGATTGATGAAGAGGGGTTACATAAGTCCCCTGACAAAATTGAAGCAGTTGTTAAGGCCCCAGCGCCTGAAAATGTGTTGCAACTGAGGTCATTCCTTGGATTGGTGAATTACTACCATAAGTTTTTGCCGAATTTGTCGACAATTCTGCACCCACTGAACGCCCTGCTGCGAACGGGAGTAGCATGGAAATGGAGCAATGACTGTAAGCGGGCCTTTCAGAAGAGTAAGGACTTAATCACTTCAAGAGAAGTATTGGCTCACTACAACCCAGCACTGCCGATCAGACTGCCGTGTGATGCGTCTCCCTACGGCATTGGGGCGGTACTGTCACATAAATTCCTTGATGGTTTAGAGAGGCCAATAGCTTTTGCGTCACGCTCGTTAACTTCTGCCGAGCGTAACTACGCCCAGATTGACAGAGAGGCCCTCAGCCTAGTGTGGGGGGTGAAGAAGTTCAATCACTACCTGCACGGTCAAAAATTTACTCTACTAACCGATCATCAACCTCTTGTCTCCATTTTCAACCCTCAGAAGGGCGTACCGATAATGACAGCGCAACGGCTGCAGAGGTGGTCCCTTTTCCTAGGGGCCCACCAATATGACATCGAGTACAAAGGAACTAAACAGCATGGGAATACTGATGGATTGTCACGCCTACCGTTGCCGACGGTGGAAGAAGAAGACCTTGCAGTGGATCCAATGGAGTTATTCCACTCGACCATAGTCGAATGTCTCCCTGTGACGAATGCAAACATAGAAAAGGAAACACGGAATGACCCGACACTATCACGGGTCTATGATTTAACGGTGAAGGGATGGCCAGCACATGGCGAACCACTGCTGCCAGCATTCTCGCCGAGAAGAGAACAGCTGTCAGTGTGCAGAGGAACTTTGATGTGTGGATCCAGAGTAGTAATTCCACCTAAGTTGACGGATAGAGTGCTCAATGAGCTTCATGAGGGTCATCTGGGTGGGGTAAAAATGAAGAACTTAGCCAGAGCGTTTGTGTGGTGGCCGGGAATCGATAGAGAAATCGAAGAGATGACCAAGAGCTGTGCAGGATGCCAGAAGGTCCAAAACGCCCCACCACAAGCTCCTCTACATCCATGGGAGTGATCCTCATCTCCATGGCAAAGGGTGCACATTGATTTTGCTGGTCCCTTCATGGACTCGATGTTTTTAGTTGCGCTGGATGCACATTCAAAGTGGCCAGAGGTAATAAAAATGTCCTCAACCACCACAGAAAAAACTATCACAGCTTTACGAACCATATTCGCCAGGAATGGGCTGCCTGAACAGATTTGCTCTGACAATGGACCACAGTTTGTGTCTGAAGAGTTCCGGAGGTTCTTAAAGAACAATGGTGTTAAGCATTACACATCTGCCCCATATCATCCAGCCACTAATGGATTGGCCGAGAGGTTTGTTCAAACATTCAGGAAGGCTATCAAGGCAATGTGTAATGAAGATTTACCCCTACAACACAAGGTGGACAACTTCTTGTTTGCCTACCGGAATGCGACACATGCGGTTACCAACCAAACTCCAGCCATGATGTTCTTCAATCAAAGACTACGATGCCGCTTGGATTTGGTTAAGCCAAACGTCCGAAGAGATGTGGAGAACAGGCAGTTTCAGAATATGAATGAAAGGCCGACCAGGAGTTTTAAGATAGATCAACCAGTTTTGGCCCGGGACTACCGCACTGAGAAATGGCAGCCAGGAACGATTTGTACACGGCAAGGACCTCTCATGTATACCGTGGACGTTGGAGAGAGCATTGTAAGACGCCATGCTGACAGATTCCAGAGTCACTGGAAAACGTCAACTCCACACCACGATCTGATACACCTGACAATGAAATCGACGTACCAATTGCAGCTACCGCAGAATCGGTGATATTGGAAGCAGATGAACCAAACAATGACATTGATCCCGAATCAACCTTGCCAGAAGAACCTGATACCCCAAAGAGGCGTTATCCAGACAGAATCAGGAAGCCTCCTCAAAGACTGAACTTATAATTGCTTAAACTCAACCAATGTATCTAGCAACCGTAATTGTGATTGTAATTAGTCATCATTTAGTTGTTAAATGAATGTTATGTACTGTTTATCTAAAAGGGGAGGAATTGTTGTGTATGTACCTTTAAGAGAATAACTGGTCTCAGACTGCAGTACCGGCAGTGACCACCCCTGTATAAAAGGCGCTAGTAAGCCTCTGTAGTTTCAGTTTCCCGATTGACTTCATTCAGTAAAGACTTGTTTTGTTCAACTCCTGCTGTCCGTGTCTCAATCATACACGGACATAATAAGGTCATTAAAGTGCTTCCTGCACTGAAGGCAGAAGCGTGGCACACCGTTCCTGCTGCTGACCTCCTCAGCCACCTCCAGCCATGCCTTCTTTGTGGCAGCTGCAGGTTTCCTCCTCCCATTGCTGGGGAAGAGTATCTCTCTCTGACTCCTCACTCCACCCAGCAGTGCATCAAGCAATGCATCATTAAATCGAGGCATAGCCCTTGACCATCCTACATCCAAGATGAAACTTCTCCCTCTCTTTGTGCAAGCTTGTAACCACTCCAAATTCCATCTTTGGATTGGCCCTTTAATTACACCAGCTGAGATCGTATCATGCTAGTCCGCACCATGCCCACTGCTGCTCATTTGACGCCAAACCCTGAAGTTCAATTCCAATTAGGTGGCTGCGTTTAAATACCACAGAGAGACACATTGAAAGTTCTTCCAGGTTTCCCACCTGATATCGCCTCTCCACCACCCTCCCCCCCACACCCCCCTCACCCACCCCTGCTCTGACCGTGCCTCAGAGTTATTATCGGAACCAATAACTCTAGATACAGAAAATGCTAGAAATATACAGGAAGTTATTAAGCATCTAAAAGAGAACAATGTGCTAATGTTTTGTGTACAGATGCTTCATTAGAATTAGAATTATACTGTAATTTGCTGAATGGCCTTAGAAGTGATTCAAGTTGGTTCAATACTAACCAAAATAATCTGACCCCAGATTAGTTTAGGCTAGTCGACATGTGACAGCTATGACTTGCCGACGCCTTCAGCTAAGCATTTTGTTGCGCTTAACTTGGCATAACTAAATGGATTAAGTGATTCCCAAATTCTTTATTTACGACTGTACCTTTTAAAGTTAATTATCTATGCAATTGCAGATGAAGCAAAGTATGGCTTTTTTCTTTAACAATTGAGTTGCTTGAATGAATGCAACAAATACAAAAATCTTAGGGTGTTATAATTGCACTATATAAAGATGTACAGTGATGATATGAGAGCACTACAAGGCCACATTCTAAGATTGAAGAATTAAGATATTGTACATCAAGCTCCAGCAGTGAACTGCTCTGAAAATTCCCAATATCTGTTGTATGTTAAAAATGAGTGGGTTGCAATATTCTATTCTAGAATGCATTGAAAATGCTTTGTCAGGATCCATCTAAGGAATCATCTTTTTTAAAAGTGTCAACATTTGGATGCAGTACCAATTACACCTGTAGACAGCACTGTGATAACCACCACCAACAGTCACATAACATTAGGAGCAGTAAAACGAACTACAGTTGTAAACTGGTAAATTTATCTTTCATTGTGCTCCACACAATGGCCACTGGGTGATCTACAGCAACGAACATGAAGTATTGCAGAAGCAACATTCTTGCAAGTTTGTTTAAGGTATTAAAATAAGTTTTGTAATTATATAAATCTTTCCAGGTTAAGCATATCAAATAATAAAGAGACCAGGACTTCACAATTTCCCAAAAATTAGTTTCTCACTATTATTAGGATAAAAACAGAGCCACTGAGAGCATTTGGGAATACTTTTGTAGGGGTTTTTTTGGCGTGTGCCCAGTCAGCTCTGCCCCTGACTGTCTCTGAGCGGTTCGAATCGCTCCCACACCCCCTGGGTTCTAGACACCGAACTTAGGTACAGGCGGCGATACAGAAAAACGAGTAGACAAGTGGTTCGGTGCAAGAAAACCGTAATTTTTATTAAAGGTAAAACAAGATCACAATACTGAGAATTACTAAGATAATTACAGGCATATAAAAATGATACACTTATTTGGGAATGGGGAACACATGGCACATCAAGGGAACAAACACGTTAAAATCCCCTTATCCTTATCCCACCCCCTATACCTAACTAGATTAAGCTATGAGCGGCCAGGGATTTATGCTCACCAATTCGAAACCTGTTGACTTTTAACGGTTGTGAGTTTGGGGTCCGTTCTTGCTGTCCTTTGGGGTCCTTCATCACCACGTGGTCACAGGGCGCGGCGATGGAGTTGTTTATGCGAATCACCCTCCCTTTCCTCAGCTAACGTCGTCGTCGAGTCGCGTCTTCGTCGAGTCGCGGTGGGTCTTCTTCTTCTTCCTCGGACGGTTTAGTCGCTGACGGGTTTTATAACGGTTGGGCTCGGTTGGTGGTTTATACTGTCAAACTGATTTTTCTACCCATGCTTTAAACACCAACTTATTCATCATGGATGCTGCTATCCATGCTTCGAACGCCAACTTATTCGTCAAACGCCAGCTTATAACTAGGCGTTTGTCCCCCAATGCGTCTTTCCGCTGCACTTCTCTGCCTTTACCGTTTTCTTCATCTCGTCTCGTCTCATCTGCCCGTTTGTGGCCTGTATGTCCTATGTGTTTACGAATCAGGTCTCGTTCTCCTCCCGCGTTCGGCCCTCGGTGTAGTAATGGGCGTCCTTGGTGTTGAGCGGCGCGGGGAGCGAGAAGAGAGTCCACCACGAGGCCAGGGCACGAGAGTCGTGAAGCAAGCTGGAGGGGCAAGAGAGAGAGAGCCTACCGGTGAGCCTACAATTATACCCAGTTCTTCATCCCTTATCTGCGCGCCAAATCAGGTCAGTCTTTTGTCTAACTTTTGGCGAGCTTGTTTAAAATGATTACAGCCATTTACTTTAACGACTTCTGGGGTGGTTGTCTCTGTGCTTAATGGCTTCGATGTCCTGGCTATTTGTTATTTATGAAATTTAATTGTCCTCATCCTGGCTTGATGGCTACTGTGAGCTGTTACCGATTATACATGCAGAAAACCTAATGGCCTCAATTAGGCCCATTCTGACTTGATCTGTTCCAAGGTGAATGAATGCATATTCTGTGTTTGCCTAGCTGTCTGGCCCCAGAAAGTCTTTTCACAGATTCATGCATTTTAGGTTTTGTTTCAGGTTTTGAAAAGTGCCTGCCTTTTTGCAGGGCCTTGCTTTGAAAATCTTGTACTTCTGGTCATGAAGTTGCAGAAGCCATTTTGGGTACCCTTTTTAACAACTTGTCCATACAGGGTCCCTTTATCCATAATTTTGGGGAATGTGGGGATTTTGAGAACCCTACACTCCCCCCTGTTGATACTAAACTCGCTTTAAGTATCATCCTGACAAGGTGAGCAAAATTTCCGACCCTCCATAGTCAATCTTCCCCTGTAATTACCTATCTATGGTCCCACGACGCATGCATTTCCCATTCTGTAAAAATGTAGTGTACGTAAGCATACATAGACAGGTTACAGGCGTTTACACACATCCAAGCATGGAGGGGGTCCAACACCCCTGCACCACTTGGTACACATTATCGTTATTAACATAACACTTTGTAAAAGTCTTTATTGAAAATAACAAAAGAGCACAAACAAACAACAATCTTTATTCAATACCACAAACAAAAAAATTCAAACAGGAGTATCTCCCTCCACCTTAACATAATGTTCTTTCCACATCCTTTGGTTTCGGAATTCTAGTATTTGGCCTTTTCCCTTGCACTGAGTGCATACTAGGTACAATGCTATTCCCAGCTGGCAAACCACGAGGATGTGGGAAGCCAGTCTAATCCATGAAGGGACCTCTATATTCTCAAAAATGTCCCACCAGGGTGGAACTACAATGGCCAATATCTTGGCCCCTATCTCTACTGTTTTCTGCTCCAGAGTGTAGGAATGTTTCTGGGAGACTATTACTGCTTTGAATATTTTGGTAAGGTGTTCTGGCAGAGGGGGAATTTCGTAGCCGAAATGCGATACATACTTTTGTAGATTGGTGAAATTCTCTTTTACAGTGAGGTGAACAGTGGAGGGTTCAGGAATGGGGACAATTCGTTCCTGGGCCACTTGAACTTCTGCCTCGGGTTTAAAGCAGAAACTGCTGTCACTTACCAGACACCAGCTATGCTGTCCATGCTGATAGTGGGGCGCTCCTGTGGTGACACAATATGTCCCACCTCCTATATATGCTACCTGTGGGGGAACATGGTCTTGTGCCATTGCCTCCATGGTACAGTTTATAGGTTTTGCTCCAGCAGCTCTGAACCCGCATTGTAGTTTTGAATAGGCATTCAAGTGCTGGGGACACACGTTCAAGTGTGTGCTCCCCGGCTCCGGCACCCCGAGAGGTCAGTACCTGTCATAGCGTGCTTCCACTTTATGACATAAGGTGGGACCGCTGTGAAACGGATGTGTGCACCCCCTTGAATGACTCCAATGTTCTCTACCCTGTACACCGGTGCAGGTCAGGCTGTCCTGCCCATGACCGGCATTCTTACTACTATACCCATGATAGTATGATTTGAACGTCCACAATCTACTGGGACTGGGTAGGCCTCAGAAGCTAGCCAGAGTTGACACGGGCTTAATGCATTCTCAAACGGATGGAGGGCTGCGAGGTGTTTGTTGCTGATCCAGGAGGGGACTAAACCCTGTTTTAAATCCTCCAGATTACTGCGGCTCTCACCCAGCAACCGTGCCCCGTACAACATGCACACCTCGTTCTGTGCAGCCTGATCTGAAGCATTTCTGTCCTCTCTTATGAGGGCATTTACAGTTTTGCGTGCCTCTCCAGCTCAGCTATAATTTCTTTTAAATGGACCGTCATGGCCTGGTCCTCATGTAACTCCGAGCCTGCTACCTTGTTTTCATCCATCAAAGATCTTCCTCAATTGTGTTTTTAGACCGTTTATCTGCATCTACAATTCTATGTCATCCAAGCTGTTGACGACAGAGGACCCTGTGTTAAACGCAGTAAAAACATCATTCGAGGCTCCCCTTCTTTGTCTCCCCGCATTACCAAAATACTCATGGTGGGTGGTGTACAGTTCGGTTTTGTCTACATTGGCATTCAAGTGCTGGGGACACACGTTCAAGTGTGTGTTCCCCGGCTCCGGCACCCCGAGAGGTCAGTACCTATCATAGCATGCTCCCACTTTATGACATAAGGTGGGACCGCTGTGAAACGGATGTGTGCACCCCCTTGAATGACTCCAATGTTCTCCACCCTGTATACCGGCGCAAGTCGGGCTGTCCCACCCATGACCGGAATCCTAACTACTATACCCATGATTGTATGATTTGACCGTCCACAATCTACTGGGACAGGGTAGGCCTCAGAAGCTAGCCGGAGTTGGCACGGGCTTAATGCATTCTCAAATGGATGGAGGGCTGCGAGGTGCTTGTGGCTCATCCAGGAGGGGACTAAACCTTGTTTTAAATCCTCCAGATTACTGCGGCCCTCGCCCAGCAACCACGCCACGTACAGCATGCACACCTCGTTCTGCGCAGCCTGATCCGATGCATTTCTGTCCTCTCTTATGAGGGCATTTACGGTCTTTGCGTGCTTCTCCAGCTCGGCTATAATTTCTTTTAAATGGACCGTCGCGACCTGGTCCTCATGTAACTCTGAGCTCATCCATCAAGATTTTCTTTAACTGTGTTTTTAAATCGTTTATCTGGGTCTGCAATTCTATGTCATCTAAGCTGTTGATGACAGAGGACCCTGTGTTAAACGCAGTAAAAACATCATTCCATGCTCCCCTTCTTTGCCTCCCCGTATTACCCAAAAAATCATGGTGTGTGGTGTACAGTTCAGTTTTGTCGACATTGGCGAAATCAAACTCGTAAAATGTTCTAAACATCTCCTTTAATAGGGCCTGGTATAGCTGCTCTGTCTCTTTGGGGCACCACTCCGGGAAGTGTATCTCGGTGAGGTTTAAAATCACAGAGGCTACCGCGTAGTGTACCCCCTGGTACAGCACCTGATCCGTCGGCACTAGTACCAGCCCACTCCCTGGTCCCTTGGTAGTGGCGGGGTACCCCTCCCTGTGTGTCCTTGCTGCCTGGGTCGTGGGCAGGGGCTTTCGGGGACGGGTCACAAGCTCAGTGGCATTGACTGGGATCGGGGAATATGGGACCGCGCACGCCTTCAGGCTAGTATCCCACTTCATCCCCTCCCCGGCGTCTTGCCACTGCCAGTGGAAAATGATGGATATGCCTGTGGGGCAGACCTTCTCTGACCCCCACATACAGACATAAATCCCCTGATCCGGTTCCCACCACTTGTCCCAGCACACACTTAATCCCCCGTGAGTCCCTGTAATCATCCGATGGGTATTGTTCCCCAACCATTCCCACTCGACTGCAGGGTTTCTCATATCCTTGCTCAGCTTTCTGAGCCACCACCACCTATCCAACGGAATCTGTCCCTTGCATGTTAAACATACACGTTTCCCTACGGTGACGCTAACCCTTGTGGTAACGACCTGTACCCTGGGGCACAGGAGGGAGGCCTCCTCGTACGTGAAACTGGTCTGGCTGGAGTACTGAGACAAATTGGACCCCAGCCACCCTGGCCACCTTCCCTCGTGGACGTGGACGGCGATCTCCTCCACGTCCCGTTCGCCACTTCCATTGGTTACTATAGGTGCTCTTTCTCCTGAGCACCCATACGGGGCTGGTCACCAGGCCTGACCTCATAAACCTCCCCTTTTTGCTGGGGTGTCTCACTATCCCTCCCGTTTCTAAAGGTGACAGTGAGTTGGCGGATTACCGTCGCCTCCGTGGTCAGAGGGTTTCGGGGGTCGAACCAGGCCATTGCCTGCATTTGAACGCGGGGCAGGGAGTTGTTCATAAGGCACCTTAGCCAGTGAACTAACTGTTCCCCGTTCAGGCGCACTCGCGCCGGCATTCCCGGGCACGCATCCTGATAGACTGGCCACAGCCTGTCCGCGAACGCCTGCGGGAATTCCCCGGGGAGCTGGACTGTTTTCTCTACCCGGGAGAACGGACTCCCCTCGTTCATCCCCATGGCCTCCAGGATCTCTTCCTTGAGCTTGCCATAATTCTCCTGACCCCTCTTACACTCTGATGTGCCATCAATAACTCAAAGACAAGGGCCTAGAAATTCAGTTGCTTGCGCCAGCCGGTAGCGCCTTAGGAGGAGGAGATGTTGGGCGCTAGGCAGCTAGCGGCCGGGCGCATCGCGATCTGCGCCTCTCCCCAACTTCACTAGAGATTTAGCGTCGGCGCAAAGTCTTTGCGTGCGCTCAGCTGCGCGCGCAGATCCTGACGTCATTTCATCGTACAACGCCCTTTGTACGCCCCAAACCAGAACTTCAGTGGCGCCGCCCTTCTTTGTGCCTGGCGCCCCCAGCGACTGGTAGAGGGGAACGGTTCCCAGTCGCTGCGGGGTGCGGGGGGTGCTATTTAAAGGGGACTCCTCCTGCATTATAAGTGACAGCCATTTTGTGCCAATCCTTCTGTGTGAGAGACAAAGGCAGAGAGCTTTCTGCTTTGACTCAGTGCTCGCACAGGTACTTCTGGCTTCAGGCCAGAGCTTTGCACTTGGATTTCACTTTCAGTGCCATAGCCTTGAGTCGCCACATATACTGTAATGGGGGCTACAATGGGTGGAAACGTTGGCTTTCTGCATTGCATTCAAAGGGATCAGAGACGCCGTGAGAGAGTGCCAGTCATGGCCAGACGGAGAAGGGCCAAAAGGTGTCGGCACAGGAGGCCTTACCCACCCAGGGTATACCGCCAGCAGTTCTCATATCTGAACATGTCTGAGGAGCAGTGTGTTCGGAGGCTGCGATTCAGAAGGGAGGTGGTCACTGAGATCTGCCACCTGCTTCGCAGAGATCTGCAGCCACAGCTGAGGAGCAGGACGTCTCTGTCGGTGGCAGTGAAGGTGACGGTGGCTCTCAACTTCTATGCCACCGGCTCCTTCCAATCCGCTACTGGGGACATTGCCAACATCTCCCAGTTCGCGGTACATTGCTGCATCCGACAGGTGAACAATGCCCTTTTCAGAAGGAGATGTCAGTACATCTCCTTCCCCATGACCCTGGACAAGCAGCAAGAGCGTACAATGGGATTTGGAACAATAGCGGGCTTCACCATGGTCCAGGGCGTAGAACTGATGAACCAGCATTGGTCAGGCCTTGCTTCAGGGCTGCAGTGCGCAGGGCATGGCAGCCAGACAAGTCCACCCTCCCCCTTTAAGAGCTGACCGGCGCCAGAGTGTCTGCCGTCAATCAGCAACTCGCCGCACCTGCGCTGCGCCCGCCCTCGGGGGTATCGCCCCGGACCGCCGGCTTAGCGCCTAATGATAGTCGTGCATCGCCTGTTTTAGCGCAGCAGCAACCTCTTGGGGCGATGCGACTGAATATCGGCGAAGGTGGCGCGAACTTGCGCCGGGCGCAAACTTTAGCGGCCGCCCGACTTTAGCGCCCCGAACGTGGCTATACTGAATTTCTAGGCCAAGGAGTTTAAAGGATTCAACTGAAGGCTTTTAATCACTAAGAACACTGCGGGTCTTTCCACATCGGGTTCGTCTGATAGAATGACTCATACAGCTCTTGAGACCTTTATATGACAAAAGACAGGGGCGTAGCCAATACACACAATAGGAAAAAGGGGGCGGTACACACAATACAAAGCAGGTAAAACACAGGGGCTGATGAAGGCATATATTTCATCACATTCACCCCTTCTACAGATTTAGTCTGTCCGGGGGTGTGATAGTCCTTCCTGAACGTCGCAACAGTACCTCGGGTTCCGACCGGGAGTCCGTGGTGCCCTCCTGGGCATACCCATGTGTTGGGGGTGTTGCAGGTACTTCTGGGGGTGGTGAGCCTGGGAATGGTGGAGGTTCTTCTGGGGGTTGTGGTGATGGGTCGTCGTCGCTTCCTGCCGAGGCGAGGTCCTTTATGGACACGGTGTCCTCACGCCCGTCGGCGTGCTTGACGTACGCGTACTGTGGGTTTGCGTGGAGTAGGTGTACTGCCTCCACGAGGGGATCCGTTTTGTGGCCCCTCACATGCTTCCGTAATAGGATTGTCCCTGGGGTGGAGAGCCATGAGGGTAGGGACACTCCTGAGGTTGATTTGCGGGGAAAAACAAACATCTTCTCGTGAGGAGTGGCGTTAGTAGCAGTACACAGTAGCGACCTTATCGAGTGGAGTACGTCTGGGAGGACCTCTTGCCAGCGGGAGGTGGTGAGGCCTTTAGACCTTAGTGCTAAGGTGACCGCCTTCCACACTGTCGCGTTCTCCCTCTCCACTTGCCCATTACTCCGGGGGTTATAACTAGTGGTCCGACTCGTGGCTATCCCCTTCGACAGCAGGTATTGGCGCAGTTCGTCGCTCATGAACGACGCCCCCCTGTCAGTGTGGATGTAGTTAGGCATGCCGAACGTGCAAAACAAGTTGCCGAGGCACTTGATGACCGTGGCACTGGTCATGTCTGGGCAGGGGTAGGCGAATGGGAAGCGGGAGTACTCGTCCACAATGTTGAGAAAGTACACATTGCGGTCGGTGGAGGGGAGTGGTCCCTTGAAATCTAAGCTCAGGCGCTCGAATGGCCGTGTAGCTTTGATCAGGTGGGCTCGGTCGGGCCTGTAAAAATGGGGCTTGCATTCCGCACAGGTGCGGCAGTCCCTGGTCATAGACCGGACCTCCTCGATGGAATAGGGCAGGTTACGGGATTTTATAAAGTGAAATAGCCGGGTGACCCCCGGGTGGCAGAGGCCATTGTGGAGGCCCTGTAGCCTGTCCCCCTGGATGCTGGCACACATCCCTCGTGATAGGGCGTCGGGGGATTCGTTGAGGGCCCCAGCCTATATATTATGTCGTACTCAAACGTGGAGAGTTCGATCCGCCACCTGAGAATTTTGTCGTTCTTGATCTTCCCCCTCTGTTTGTTGTTAAACATGAAGGCTACCGACCGCTGGTCGGTAAGCAGGGTGAAGCGTTTGCCAGCTAGGTAGTGCCTCCAGTGCCGCACTGCCTCCACTATGGCCTGGGCCTCCTTCTCTACCGAGGAGTGCTTGATCTCGGGCCCTTGGAGGGTTCTTGAGAAAAAGGCTACGGGCCGCTCATCCTGGTTGAGGGTGGCTGCTAAAGCGAAGTCGGACGCATCGCTTTCGACCTGGAAAGGGATGTTTTCATCCACTGCCCGCAGCGCGGCCTTCTCAATGTCGTGTTTAATGCTGTTGAAGGCGGCGTGGGCCTCGGCCGTGAGCGGGAAGGATGTTGATTTCAGGAGGGGACGGGCCTTGTCGGAATAATTGGGGACCCATTGGGCGTAATAAGAGAAGAACCCCAGGCACCTTTTCAGGGCCTTGGGAGTGTTTGGAAGGGGTAGCTCCCGTAGGGGGCGCAATCGGTCGGGGTCCGGACCGATTTCCCCGTTTTCCACCACGCAGCCCAGGATACAGAGGTGTGTGGTGCTAAAGACACACTTATCCTCGTTGTAGGTGAGATTGAGTCTGAGGGCGGTTTTCAGAAATCTCGCGAGGTTCGAGTCGTGGTCTTGCTGGTCGTGGCCGCAGATGGTGACGTTGTCTAGGTATGGGTAGGTGGCTGTTAACTGGTTCTCATCGACCATGCGGTCCATCTCCCGCTGGAAGACCGAGACACCATTTGTTACCCCAAAGGGGACTCTGAGGAAGTGGTAGAGGCGTCCGTTCGCCTCGAAGGCGGTGTATGGACGGTCCTCCGGCCTAATGGGGAGCTGGTGGTATGCCGGTTTTAGGTCGATGGTGGAAAACACCTGGTATTGCGCAATTTGGTTAACCATATCCGCTATGCGGGGCAGAGGGTAGGCGTCTAGCTGGGTGTATAGATTAACCGTCTGGCTATAATCTATCACCATCCGCTTCTTTTCGCTACCCTTAACTACTACTACCTGGGCGCACCACGGGCTGGTACTGCATTCGATGATACCCTCCCGCTTGAGTCTTTCTACTTCAGACGCAATGAACCGTCTATCCTCCCAGCTGTACCGCCTACTCTTGGTCGCTATGGGTCGACAGTTGGGTGCGAGGTTGGCGAACAGAGAGGGCGGCTTGACCTTCAGGGTAGCCAGACCGCACACTGTGAGGGGCGGCTGGGACCCACCGTAGGTAAGCGTGATACTTTGGTGGTGGCACTGGAAGTCCAGACCCAAGATCACGCTCACACAGAGATCTGGCATTATCAATAGTTTAAAATCTCTGTAATCAGTACCTTTTACCAACAACATAACCGCGCAGAAACCTGTAATTTTTGAGGTATGAGTCTTATCAGCCATGGCGATTTTGCCCTGTGTGGGGACTATCGTTCGTGAAAGTCGTTTTACCAGGCTAGGATGAATAAAGCTTTCGGTGCTCCCGCAGTCAATCAAGCATTTAACCTTGTTCCCGTTTACCTCTATGTCCATCATCGATTTAGACAACGGATGCGGCCTGGATTGATCCACTGCGATCGAGGCCACCAGTGGGTCCTGGAGGTCCGTGTAGTCGGGGCAAGATGGTGGACTCCATGAGGGTGGACAAGATGGCGTCCAAGATGGCCGCCCCCACAGCGCGCACGCGGCGGTGGTGGAGTTGGAGGCGGGGTTCCCTCTGCAGACTTTGCTGAAATGTCCTTTCTTCCCGCATTTAAAACAGGTGGTGCCCTTCGCTGGGCACAGATGACTGGAGTGTTTGTCCTGGCCGCAGAAGTAGCATTTTGGGCCCCGATGCATCGCGGCAGTAGTGGGGCTCCTGGGTGGGGGCTGGGGCTCCAATGGTGCTGGGCTGGCCTAAGACCTGGGAGGTGAAGATGGCTTCCAAGATGGCGGCCCCCACGGCGCGCACGAGGCGGAGTGGGCCGCGTGGCCTGAGGAACAGGATTCAGAGTTCCTCTGGGCCATATCCAGCGATCGCGCTATGCCCATAGCCTGTTTTAAGTCCAGTTCCTCCTTTTCAAACAGTTTCTGCCGAATGTAATTTGAACTGAGGCCCACAATAAAGGAATTTCGGATCAGCTCCTCCGTGTACACGATGGCAGACACGGCCTTACAGTTACAGTCTCTGCCCAGTACTTTTAGGCTTAGCATGAAGTCCTCTAGTGACTCACCATGCCGCTGCGTGCGGGTAGTCAGAAGATGCCTGGCGTACACCTCGTTTATTGGCCGCACGTAGTGGGCCTTCAGAATGGTGCAGGCATCCCCGTAGCTGGTGGTATCTTGGATGAGAGGGGAGACCCGATGGCTCACCCAGTTTCGCAGGATTCCCAGTTTCACGTCTCCGGTGGCGGTTGCGGCTGCTATGGCGGTGGATGAGTTTGCGATGAAAAATTCGAGGCATTGGAACCAGTGTCCGAACTGTGTGGCTGCGTCTGAGGCATGGGGGTCCAGATCCAAGCGCTCTGGTTTCAGGAGTTGATCCATCTTGGTGTTTTAGTGATTAAAATTGATGTGCCATCAATAACTCAAAGACAAGGAGTTTAAAGGATTCAACTGAAGGCTTTTAATCACTAAGAACATTGCAGGTCTTTCCACATCGGGTTCGTCTGATAGAATGACTCATACAGCTCTTGAGACCTTTATATGACAAAAGACAGGGGCGTAGCCAATACACACAATAGGAAAAATGGGGCGGTACACACAATACAAAGCAGGTAAAACACAGGGGCTGATGAAGGCATATATTTCATCACACACTCATCGGGTAGCGTCTGGAGGAGATCGCTACCCAGGGAGAACAGCATCATTTTGACCTTTTCTGCCTCATCGCAGTCATTCACACAGGCCGCCTGCTCTATCTCCCTAAAGTGCAGAGAAGGGTCCCCCTTCATGGTGAGCTTGGGGATGTAGCTCACCATGGAACGCAATTGTTGCGTACCGTGTGGCACCAGGAATTGGTTCTGGATGTCCCCAGGTTCCCCGTCGTCACCGGGTGGTCCGTACCTCCGTTGTGTCACGGGGTACACCGGTCCCGGTCCCTGATTCTCTCTCGGGCTACCCTGGTCTACCTTGGGTTCTTCATCCTCCACCCCCTCCTGATCCCAGACCTCTGGAAAACTAGGGGCTAGGGGTGTTGGCTGTGAAAACTCTGGTTCCCTAACCCGTTTTGTTCTGGGGGCTGCCTGCGGGACTTCTCTGCTTGGGTTACCGTTGAACTCAGCCTGGCCGACCTTGGGGCTAATGAGGCATATCATCCCCTTTGCCCTGGCCAATGCAAGATTCAGGCTTTCTATTTCCTGCCTACAGGGGCCGTGGTCTGCCTCCTCAAACCCTTGAGCGCAGGCCAGCTTATAGGCTGCTTTTACTTCGCCTACCTTTTCCTCCTGTGCCTTCAGTTCCCCTGTAAGGCGGCTAATCTCCGTTTTTAATCTCCTCTCTTTCTCCCTGGATTCTCTTGCCTGATACTCTACGTGTTCTACCCTGAACCTAGCGCTCCCCTCCAGCTCAGCTATCTTGCCCTCCAACATTTCTACCTTCCCCCGATGGTCCCGGACCATCGCTGCCCTCTCTTGGCTTATGGCCTCCAGAGCCACTAACACTTTCCCTTCCGCTGCAACCTTTTCCTGCAGCTCTTGGGACAAATGCTTAATCTTGGTTTCTTTACTGGCCACCGCGTGGTCCAGTACCAGAACCTGCTTTTTATAGCACATAAGCCACACCGCTTTCTCAATGCCCTTGCGGTGCTCTTTACTAGCCGTCCACTGGGCGGCTGCCTTTAGGGGACGCTCAGCTCCTAACAGGTCATACACCCATTTTTTCGCTACATTTACTTTACCACACACGTAGGAGGCTAACCTATCTTCCATAACATCCGTCTCACCCGAGTCTTTGTCCACCACACAAGGTTTCTGTAGCCAGTGTCCCATCTGGGTCGCCATTCTGTAAGGGGTCGTTTTAACGAGCTTATGGTGTGCTAGATAGGTTTTGATTTCGCACTGCTCGTGAGCGGTTCCGAAGCGCTCCCCCCTCACCGGTTCTAGACACTGGGCTTATTGCCAGACAACTTTAATGTGTGGCCCAACTTATGACTCGGAAGACAAATGGATCAGGTGAGACGAGGTGAGTTTTAAATCAGAAATATCTTTATTTTCAAGGAGAATAAACACAGAGAATGCAAGAATCAATTTAGACAAAAATCATTAGCACGTCTCCCAATGGGAACTAAAATTTAACACACAAGGAATAACTTTGACTACCTTAAATCATACAACAATTCTTAATCAGCGGTATACTAAAACGGGGGTGGGAAAAGCGCACGGACACATCGAGGGATAAATCACACTCCTGAATTACAAAACCCTTAATGTTACAAACCCTCCCGTTGCTAAAATATACCTCAACTATGTCAGTTAGGTAGAGTTGGGCCTTTATGCTCACCAGAATTTTAAAACCCTCCTGGACCTTGGTACTCCTTGTTACGTCCGGGATCTCCAATCTTCCTTATGGGACCGGCTCCTGGACCCGCTCTCCTGCACAAACTTGGAAGTCCTCCGAACTCCTCGAGCCGTCTACTCTTCCGCACGGTCTTCGAACTCCTGATGGTACCTGGACTTGGACTTCACTGCTTCTGGTGAATCTTGTGGATCTGTCTGAGTCTGGCTGAATCTCTCTCCTGCACAATCTTGAAAGTCCTCCGAACTCCTCGAACCGTCTCTTCTCCACTCGGCCTTCGAACTCCTGATGGTCTTGGATCTGGACTGAACTTCTGAATCTGCTCTCCTGCACAATCTTGTGGGTCCTCCTTGCTCTGTCCTTGACCTCGTGTCTGTGTAAATCTGTGATGGATCTGTCTGAATCTCACTGAATGAAAAGGAAGTCTTGCTGTTGATTCTCCCTCCACAGTTATACTGTTTCCTTGTCCTTATCTCGGCGCCAAATCAGGGGTTTTCTTTTGTCAAGGTAATGGGCAAACTGCTTTGACAAAAGCAAGTACTTTATTTTAATGTCTTGTAAATGAAACTGATGGGATCTGTCCTGTGTCCCTCTGAGTTTGGTACAGATAATGGTTTTTTTTCTGTGCTCAGCGATTTCAGAGATGGGTTTGTGTTTTGCTAGCAATTAGCGCACCCCCAGGTGCAAATACTTTTGTTTACGAGTTTGTTACTGCTGTAACCATATTATCATATCAATAGCAGTAAGTTCTGGAATCTTCTAATCAGTGATGACTCAGGCTGCTGTAAGATACTGCTGGTGTGTCCTTTTGAACTGAGCCATGAGAACTGCCAACTCCATCTTGTGTTCTCACAATGTGGCCATTTCAGGGGTTTTACCAATCTAGACTGTATTTTCTGGATTTTGCGAATCCTACAATACCTAAACTTAAATTACCTAAACTATATACATCCGCCGCCCATCTCCGGGCAGCAGGCCTAATTCCTGTTTGGGCTGCGGCACACCGCTCCCTTTGGTGTGATCGCACTGTCCTGTACTTTCGGTCCCTCACAGCCTGTGGCTGCTGGCTGGGGACCTCTACCTTCGGACCGATCCCTCACTCAAGAGGCGGCCCTTTTTAAATGAGGAGCCGGTGACCACGGTTTCCTTGGCTGGGGCATCCGTGGGGACCTTCTAGGGACTTTGGCGGGTGGGAGTTTTCTGGCTGGTGGGCCTTTAACCCAAGGCACTGCCCCCTCCGGTGCGGTCTGTGGACTTACCACTACCGCCGGCTGGGGATCTTCTTCCTCAGGCTTTACCTCTCCTGAACCTGGGCTAGGGGCAGGTAACTCTTCGCAGCCTGTTGCTGCAGGCTGAGAGTCTCCGCCCCCAGGTCCCAAATCTGGGTCCGGGGCGGGGTCTTCGCCCTCGGGTCCCTCCTCCTCTAAACCTGGGTCAGGGGCAGGGTCTTCGCCCTCGGGTCCCTCCTCCTCTAAACCTGGGTCGGGGCGGGGTCTTCACCCTCGAGTCCCTCCTCATCTGGATCCCAGAAGAGTGGGGGAGTGTCCCAATCGGTGGGCGGGATGGCCCCTCTCCTAAACAAGCCACAGCGTCTGCCTGTGCGGTCTGTGAACTTGTTCCCGCTGCAGGCTGAGGATCTCTATCCTCAAACCATACCTCAACTGACTGCTCTCTTCTCGGGTTTAAACAGTTTGCACTGATTAATATGGAACCATTTGGTGCGCCGAGGCATCTTAATGGCGTATACCATGGGACTGGCCTTGTCTACAATGCTGTAGGGCCCCATGTATAGTGGTTCTAGACTTCCTACCCAAGCATAGTTCCTCACCATGACCTGATCTCCTACCTCCCACTCGTGGTGTTTTCGGGGTTCTAACAGCAATCGGTTGCTCCGATGCTGCTTTCCCATGTTCCCAGCCGCCTGCCCGTGGACCTGCTTAAGGTGCTCGAAGAGGTTTTGGGCGAACCTGTCCCGGTTTACCTCCCTGAGCTGACCTTCGGTGAACACCGGGGCTAGTACATGGGTGGGGTTTCGCATAACCCTGCCAGTCATCAGCTCGTGCGAGGAGTACCCCGTGCTTTTCGACTGGCTGGCCTGGATCCCCATCAGGACCAACGGTAGGACCTCTGCCCATTTTTGAGGCGAGTCCACCGTCCCCTTCCTTAACCATTCCTTTAAGGTCCTATTCATCCTCTCCACAATCCCTGATGATTGTGGGTTGTGGGCAACGTGCCACTTCCCCTCGATGCCTAGCAGCATAAGGGTATTCTGCATTACCTGCCCGGTAAAGTGACTCCCTTGGTCGGACTCCACATACAGCGGTAGCCCCCATCGCGAGAATACTTCCCGGACCAGGATCCTGGCCGTACCCAGAGCTGTGGCTGTTCTACAGGGGAACACATCTACCAGGACTAGGCAGTACTTATAGCCTCCCTGGGCGGTGGGTAGGGACCCGATGTGGTCGACCTGTATCAACTGCTATGGTCCCTCTACCCTCCTGATGTGTCCCATAGGCACTTTCCTTTTGTGGGGGTCAGGGTTATTGGCAGCGCACACCAGACAGCCGGCGCAGAACTCGCGGACATCTTCCTTGAGTCCTGGCCACCATCCCGCCTGTTCCACCCGTTGCCAGGTGGTCTCAGGCCCAGGATGCCCCGCCCCTAGACCCTCATGGGCCAGTTGAAGGAATTCTCTCTGGTGCTGCTGCGGCACAACCCACTGTTCCCCCCCTGAACAGCATGCCTTCTTTTACGGAGAGGACTGCTGTGCCGTAAGGGCCCTCTACCCTTTTCCCCTCAGTCACTGCGCTGAGGACGGCCTTAAGGACGGGGTCTTGGGTTTGGACCGTCTTGAGGTCCGGGGCTAAAGCTATCCCTGCACTCCCTTGTGTCCCATCCCTACTCCTGACTGCTGCTATGGTTCTGGACCCATATTGGTCCCAGAAAGTGCCTGTGCGGGCACCCTCCTTGGCGAGCATGTCAGCCTGCTGGTTACCCTGACTACGGGGTTCTGTGGAGGAATGGGCTTTCACCTTGTGGATGAAAATCTCCCTTCCTCCCCCACTGCAGCTAGGATTTTCTCCAGCAGGGGTTTTACTGCGAAAGGTCTCCCATCGGCGGAGGTGTATCCGCGGCGGGACCAGATGGCCAGGTACTCCGTACACGAATTGCACGTAAACATGCTGTCCGAGCAAATCGTGTACGGGGTGGGGAAGATTTTGGGGTGTGTAATGACGTACACTACCGTGGACAGTTCAGCCTGCTGGGCGCTCATGGTGCTGGGGAGCTTAATTGCCAGGGCAATGTTTGCCGCTGGGTCATAAACTCCGCACCCCGTTAGTCGCTCGCCAGCAGATACCGTGCTGGAGCCGTCCACATAGATCTCGCGGCCCGTGGGATGTATCCCGGCCCGTAAACCTATGTCCACTTCTCAAACACCTTCTATGGAACACCGGTGGGCTGTCCCAGGATATACCAGGTTGGCTGCGAGCTTTGGCTCGCAGAGACCCTTCACCTTAAGGTCGATCTGTGAGAGGAGCAGGGTCCAGCGAGCAATGCGGGCACTGCTCACCGTCCCATCCTTGATCGTCCCATCCAGGAGCATCTGGGTGGGTGTGATGGGTGAGGAGTGTGATGGGAGAGGTGCCCTTGAAGATCAGCGATCTTTTCACAGCCCAATGTGTGGCCAAGAGGTGCCGCTCACAGTTGGAGTAGCTCCTCTCCACATCCGTGAGTATCCTGGAGGAGTAGACCACCGGCCTCAGCCGGCCATGCCGCTCTTGGAGCAGCACAGCACTCAGGCTATCCCCGCTGGCTGCTACCTCCAGGAAGAACTCTTTCCCCCCATCTATGGCCCCTAGAGCTGGTGTGGTCTGCAGATCCTCCTTGAGCCTGACAAATGCTGCCTGGCAACCCTCATCCCAAACCCACTCCACTTCCTTGTGTAGGAGTCGGAGCCGAGGGGCTGCTGTGACTGCATAATCTTCTATGAAGTTTCTGCAGTACCCGGTTAGCCCTAAAAATGACCTCACACCCATGACTGTGTTGAGGACTGGTAACTCCTCGCCTTATCTATGGCCCTTTCCCCAGCGCGTACGGTCAGGCCCAGGAATTTCACCTCCTGCTGGCCGATCTGCACTTTCTTTGGGTTTACTTTAAAACCCTCCTGCCTGAGCAGCTCCAGCAGTTCAGCCAGTAGTGGGCCATGCTCCTCTCTCGAATCGGCGAAGAGGAGCAGGTCATCCACATACTGGACCAACTGTCTGGGCTGGCTGAAACCCTTTAAACTATTCGCCATACACTGGTGGAAAATGCTGTGGCTGTTGTGGAAGCCCTGAGGCAAACAGTTCCAGGTGTACTGTTGCCCATTAAACGTAAAGGCAAACTTGTACTGATCCTCCCTCCTTAAAGGGATGGACCAAAACCCGTTGGAAATATCCAGCACCGTGAAAGTGGTCGCGGATGCTGGGATACTTCCTATCAGGTCGGCAACTGCTGCTACCGTGGGTGCACAGGCTGGGATGTTACTGTTGAGCACCCGATAGTCCACCGTGGCCCTCCAGGAATTGTCCGGCTTTCTAACCGGCCACAGTGGAGAGTTTACGTGGATTGCTATCGATCTCAGGACTCCCTGCTGCACTAAGGAGGACATGGCTGCTTCCATGTCTGGCTCCGCTTCCCTGGGGAAGTTACACTGTTTCTGTGGTCGGGCCATGGGGTCCCCGTCTACGCTGACCTCAAACCTGTTGACCCTCCCGCAGTCGTGTTTGTGCATGGCAAATGTGGCTAGGTGAGCACGCACAAATGCCTGGAACTCTTTTCGAGGTATTGCTGACCATGAGCTCGAGGTTATAACCCTCTTTGGGCTTCATGGTGCACAGGTTCCCCTTCCCTTCTTTCCCTGGGATGACTACTACCTCGCCGTCCTTTCCTGTACTTGCCCCCCATAGGCAATGGTTTCTTAAATCCACCAGGATCCCGTGGCCTACAGTAAAGTCGGCTCCCAGGGTCCCTTTTCCACCCTCCTGTTCCCACTTCATTAGGATACAGGTCCACTTAGAGCGGAGTGTTCCTAAACGAATGGAGAGCAGGATGGAAAACGAGCCGGCCTGTTCTCTGCCTGTGAATCCTGCCAGACTGTATGGGACCCCGCTAGAGAGAGGCGAGGTGGTGGGGTTAGCTGAATGGACCACGGTGCATGATGCCCCCATATCCAACAGATAGGTCCCCTTCACCTTTTCTACCTCCATCTCCACGAGGGGTCTTTTCCATACATCGTACCGAAGGGAACACAGGTAAACAGGCTGCGCTGGCTCTAGTCATGGCTGTGGGTTGGATGGGGCTGACGGGGCCAGAGCACCGGTAGCGGCTGCTACTCTCCCGTGGCCAGTCAATAAGGACCTCATGGTGTCCAAAAATGACTCGACCACGCCGGGAGGGATCCCTGCCTCTACCTTTTGGGCTGGGGCTGTGGAGCTCTTTCCCTTGCTATCTTTCCAAGGGTTTTTGCACTCTTTCCTCCAGTGGCCATCCTTCCCGCACCCGTAACAATTGAGCTTATTACTCGAAGGGTTATTCCCTTCCTGATGCCACTCCTTCCTACCCTGTCTGGGTTTTACCTCATGCACCTTCCCCTTGGGTGGGTGTGCATCGGTTCTCCTACCGTTCTTATAGGCTAGGGTCAACTGTCTGATCACCGTAAGTTCGGTGGTCAGGGGATTCCTGGGGTCGAACCAGGCTTCCGCCTTGGCCCAGACCTGTGGCAAGCTGCTTGCCACCAGGCAACGGAGCCAATGGGCCAGCTGATCCCCGTTCAGGAACGCCCGGTTAGGTGTCCCCGGACAGGCACTCCGGTACACCGGCCATAACCTGTCCGCGAAAGCTTGCGGGGTTTCCCCTGCGAGCTGCACCGTCTTCTCCACACGGGAGAAAGGACTTCCCTCATTCATCCCCATGGCCTCCAGAACTTCATCCCTGAGCGCCTCATACCCACCCTGCCCCCTCTTACACTCGTCAGAGAGGGATTGGAGGAGCTTACTCTCCAAAGAGAACAGCAGCATTTTAGCCTGCTCACCACCATCGCATTCGTTGATGCTGGCTGCCTGTTCCACTTCCCTGAAGTGGACCGAGGGGTCTCCTTTCTCGGTGAGCCTTGGGATATGGCTCACCATAGCCCTAAGCTGTTGGGTGCTATAGGGTAATACGAACTGGTTTGGGAGGGGTCCCTCTTCCTCGCCATCTACGGGTGGGCCGAACCTCCGATGCCGGGCTGGGCACATCGGTCCTGGTTCTAGCCTCTCCCGCGGGGGTTGTTCCACATCTGCTTCGACCCCTGACTGCGCCCCCCCTTGCTGCCAGACCTCGCTAAAACCTGGCGCTACGGGTGGTGGTCACGGGACCTCCTGTTCCTCAACCGGGTCGTCCCTTTGCACTACCAGTGATGTCTGAACCGTTCTCCCCTCATTCCCTGTGAAATCCGCCTGGCCTGCCTTCGGGCTTATGAGGCACACCATGCCCTTTGCCTTCCTTAGAGCCAGGCTCAGGCTTTCTATCTGTTCCTTGCAGGGGCCATGATCTGCGTCTTCAAACCCCTGTTCGCTCGCTAACTTATAAGCTGCTTTTACTTCCTTTACTTTCTCCTCCTGCTCCCTTACTTGTCTTGCTAGGCGGGCGTTCTCTTCCCGTAACCTCAACTCGTTACCCTTGGCTTCGGTGACCTGGCACTGTAGGTATTCCAACCTGGCCTTATGTTCTCCCATTAACTGCACCCTTTCCTGATTCAGGGCCTGCAATGCTACCAGTAACCTTTCCCCCTGCTAGAGCCTTGTCCTGGATCTCCAGGGCTGACTCCTTTATCTCGGCTGCCTGTGCTGCAACAAGCCTGTCCAAAAGCTGGACCTGCTTTTTGAAGCACATCAGCCAGACTGCCTTCTCTAGGGATTTCTTGTGCTCCTTCCCTTCTGTCCACTTAGCTGCGGCATCTACCGGACGCCCAGCCTTTAACAGAGTGGTAATCCACTTCTTTGTGATATTCACCTTACTAAACATATAATCAGAAATCCTTTCCTCCATCATGGTTGGCTCTTCCGAACCACTGTCTACTGTATCGCACCCCTGTTGCCAGTGTCCTGCCACGGTCGCCATTTCTGTAGGGGGGTTTTTGGCGTGTGCCCAGTCAGCTCTGCCCCTGACTGTCTCTGAGCAGGTCGAATCACTCCGCACCCCCTGGGTTCTAGCCGGACTTAGGTACAGGCGGCGATACAGAAAAACAAGTAGACAAGTTGTTCGGTGCAAGAAAACCGTAATTTTTATTTAAGGTAAAACAAGATCACAATACTGAGAATTACTAAGATAAGTACAGGCATATAAAAATAATACACTTATTTGGGAATGGGGAACACATGGCACATCGAGGGAACAAACACATTAAAATCCCCTTATCCTTATCCCACCCCCTATACCTAACTAGATTAAGCTATGAGCGGCCAGGGATTTATGCTCACCAATTCGAAACCTGTTGACTTTTAATGGTTGTGAGTTTGGGGTCTGCTCTTACTGTCCTTTGGGGTCCTTCGTCGCCACGTGGACACAGGGCGCGGTGATGGAGTTGTTTATGCGAATCACCCTCCCTTTCCTCAGCTAACGTCGTCGTCGAGTCGCGTCTTCGTCGAGTCGCGGTGGGTCTTCTTCTTCTTCCTCGGGCGGTTTAGTCGCTGACGGGTTTTATAACGGTTGGGCTCGGTTGGTGGTTTATACTGTCAAACTGATTTTTCTACCCATGCTTTGAACACCAACTTATTCGTCATGGACGCTGCTATCCATGCTTCGAACGCCAACTTATTCGTCAAACGCCAGCTTATAACTAGGCGTTTGTCCCCCAACGCGTCTTTCCACTGCCCTTCTCTGCCTTTACCGGTTTACCGTTTTCTTCATCTCGTCTCGTCTCGTCTGCCCGTTTGTGGCCTGTATATCCTGTGTGTTTACGAATCGGGTCTCATTCTCCTCCCGCGTTCGGCCCTCGGTGTAGCAATGGGCGTCCTTGGTGTTGAGCGGCGCGGGGAGCGAGAAGAGAGTCCGCCACGAGGCCAGGGCACGAGAGTCGAGAAGCAAGCCGGAGGGGCAAGGGAGAGAGAGCCTACCGGTGGGCCTACAATTATACCCGGTTCTTCATCCCTTATCTGCGCGCCAAATCAGGTCAGTCCTTTGTCTAACTTTTGGCGGGCTTGTTTAAAATGATTACAGCCATTTACTTTAACGACTTCTGGGGTGGTTGTCTCCGTGCTTAATGGCTTTGATGTCCTGGCTGTTTGTTATTTATGAAATTTAATTGTCCTCATCCTGGCTTGATGGCTACTGTGAGCTGTTACCGATTATACATGCAGAAAACCTAATGGCCTCGATTAGGCCCATTCTGACTTGATCTGTTCCAAGGTGAAGGAATGCATATTCTGTGTTTGCCTAGCTTTCTGGCCCCACAAAGTCTTTTCACAGATTCATGCATTTTAGGATTCGTTTCAGGCTTTGAAAAGTGCCTGCCTTTTCGCAGGGCCTTGCTTTTAAAATCCTGTACTTTTGGTCACGAGGTTGCAGAAGCCATTTTGGGTACCCTTTTTAACAACTTGTCCATACAGGGTCCCTTTATACATAACTTTGGGGAATGCGGGGATTTTGAGAACCCTACACTTTCCACCCACTCATTGAGATCTACATTCCCCCTCCCCCATTGAAAGTGATTTTGACTCCACTCTCCCTTCCCACAGAACATTTAGCAGCCTGACAAACCCTCTCCTCTCGAGATTTGGCCTCACCCACTCCCCACCAGTAGAGAGTTTCCATGCATTTGGTGCCTTCGTTCCACTTACTCAGTAGCCACCACTCCTCTCCATCCCATGCCTATTCACCCTCTCCTTACATATCCCCCTCCACAACCCCTTCCTCATATTCTCCTCTCCATCTGCCCTCCATTCACCCTTTCCCCTGTTCCTCCCTCCTCTCCATCTACACCTGCCCCTTTCCACTCCCCTTTCTCTCCTTCCCACCACTTGTCCCTCTTCCCCATATGCGGCCATATTTTCTGTTAAGTTCTTCTATATTTTCTGTATATTTAAAGTGAATGATAAATAAAACCAAAAGTTAATGTTTCCTGCTGTGTGAAATAATGCAACATGGTGGCAAAGATCCAAACAGCTTGTCCTGGCCTAATACACATGGTCCCTGAAGTGGTTGGTATGACGGGTAGTTATTGTTCTGTGGCATCCCCATTGTGCCCTCAGCCTCCTACGATATGATGATGCAGGGCAACACGAATGCTAGTTATTCCATTCATTTTCCAGCTGCTCTCAAAATACTAGCCCCGACTAGCTATGGACCACGAGCTTTTTAAACACTAAGGAGAAGACCGCATATTTGAAGCTAAACAATCTGCAACAAGCTTTTAACGACAATAAGTTTTGACACATTGCTGCTGACTCATTTTTTTCAACTAATCTTAAGAGTCATCTCCATGACGGTTAACAAAATATACTGAACTCGGAGAGGTTCAACAGAAAAGGTTTAATTGTTGAGACTACATGTTTAACATAAAAATGGCGTCAGAGACTACACCAAGTCCAACTGCCTTTTCTCAGTCCACAGCTTCGACTGCTCCTCCCCCGCTCTGGGCTTAACTATGTTGCAGATCGAGTTTCTTAAAGGTGTGATCCTTCTTAAAGGCATGACGCCTGATTTATAGTCTACGGACCGAAAAGCGGATTGTGTCCTTTCTGTGATCGGTACGCCACACAGCTCCCCCCAGAATCCGCTAGTAGGGAGTGTACGAACCGGCGTGGCGGCTTGATGGCACAGCCGGAACGGCTCTTGGCGGTTGGTGTCGGGAGCGGGGCGGTTGGACGTGTCGGGCTCTTAGGCAGTCTGCCCCACGGTGGGGGTTGGCCCACTTGAACGGGTTCGTCGGGCTCTAGGTGCGCCAGCTTGAGCCGGTCGACCGACACCTTGTCAGTTCTGCCGCCCACTTGGAGGAGGAAGAACTTGTTCCCCGTCTGGAGTACCTTGTAGGGTCTGTCGTATGGGGGCCGTAGAGGTCCACGGTGGGCGTCATGGCGCACGAAAACAAATTTGGCCATGTGCAGGCTAGGTGGTACGCGGGTTGCTGGTTCGCCGTGCCGGCCGGTGGGTACTGGAGCGAACTGTTGTGCTCGGTTGGCGAAAGCGCGGCGTTGCTGGTCAGCCGACCAGGGGGTCGTGGCAGTGGGCAGGAACTCTCCGGGTACGTGCAGCGGCTGGCCGTACACGAGTTCCGCCGCCGAGGCTTGCAGGTCTTCCTTGACCGCGGAGCGTAGGCCAAGTAGCACCCACGGGAGGCGGTCGATCCAAGCCTCGTCCTCGAGGCTGGCGTGGAGGTACGCCTTCATGGACCTGTGGAATCGCTTGCACAGTCCGTTGGCTTGGGGGTGGTAAGCCGTGGTGCGGTGAACGGCCACCCCGAGGTTTCGGGCGATGGCGGCCCACAGATCAGAAGTGAACTGTGGGCCTCTATCCGACATCATGTCGGAGGGGACGCCGAACCGAGCGACCCAGGTCCCGATGAATGCCCTCGCGATGTCGGCGGTGGTGGTGGACGTCAGTGGAATGGCCTCGGGCCAGCGGGTGGTACGGTCCACGATTGTCAGCAGGTGCGTGTGACCTTGTGATGGCGGCAGGGGGCCGACGAGGTCGATGTGGACGTGGTCAAACCTTCTTTCTGGCACGGTGAACTCGAGTGGGGCTTTGACGTGCTGGTGGATTTTGGCACGCTGGCAAGGTATGCAGGATCTGGACCAGACGCACACATCTTTGCGCAGGCCGCGCCAGACAAATCGGTTGGCCACCAGTCTAATGGACGCGCGGGTGCCGGGGTGTGAGAGGCCGTGGACGATGTCGAACACCCGTTTTCGCCAGGACGCCGGGACTACGGGGCGGGGTTGCGCCAAGGAGGTGTTGCATTTGACTGTGACGGCGGACGGGCCGCAGGCGACGTCGGTCAGTCGCAGCCCTGGGAGGGTTGTGGGCGCGGAGAGCAGATCGGGGTCGGTGCGTTGCTCCGCTGCCAGTTGAGCATAGTCCACTGCCAGGTGGGCGCCGTGGACGGCGGGGCGGGATAGGCAGTCGGCCACAACGTTGTCTCGACCGGAGACGTGCCGGATGTCTGTGGTGAATTCGGACACCGCGGCGAGCTGGCGTTGTTGCCTGGCTGACCACGGGTCCGCAGATTTTGCCATCGCGAATGTCAGGGGTTTGTGGTCGACAAACGCAGTGAAGGGGCGGCCCTCCAGAAGAAATCTAAAATGGCGGACTGCCAGGTACAGTGCGAGGAGCTCGCGGTCAAAGGCGCTGTATTTGGCCTCCGGGGGGCGCAGTTGGCGGCTGAAAAAGGCCAGCGGTTGCCAGGCCCCGTCGACCCACTGTTCGTACACGGCGCCGACCACGTGGTTGGAGGCGTCCATGGTGAGGGCCACCCTGGCGTTGGGCTGTGGGTGAGCGAGCATGGTGGCATCGGCGAGCGCCTTTTTGGTCGAGTCGAAAGCGGTCAACATGTCCGCCGACCACTCGATTGCCATTCTGTCTTTCCTGCCCCGGAGGGCTTCGTATAGGGGCCGCATGAGTGAGGCCGCTCCGGGAATGAAGCGGTTGTAAAAGTTGATCATCCCCAAGAACTCCTGGAGGCCTTTTCTGGTGGTAGGCCGGGGGAACTGCTGGACGGCTTGCACCTTGGCGGGCAGGGGAATGGCTCCGTCCTGCGTGATGTGGTGGCCAAGGAATTCAATCCTGCTGAGGCCGAATTGGCACTTGGCTGGGCTGATGATGAGCCCGTGCTCACTGAGCCGCTGGAACAGGGTGCAGAGGTGCTCGATGTGTTCCTGATTGGAGGAACTAGCTACCAGGATGTCATCCAGGTAGACAAAGAGGAACTTCAGGTCCCGGAGGACCGAGTCCATGAGCCGCTGGAAGGCCTGGGCCGCGTTTTTGAGGCCGAAGGGCATTCGGAGGAACTCGAATAGCCCAAAAGGGGTGATTATGGCCGTCTTGAGAACGTCCGTGGGGTGGACTGGCACCTGATGGTAACCGCGCACCAGGTCGACTTTGGAGAAGACTGAGCGGCCGGCCAGTCTAGCTGAGAAGTCTTGAATGTGCGGTATGGGGTACCGATCCGGCATGGTGGCATTGTTTAGGCGCCGGTAGTCCCCGCAGGGGCGCCATCCCCCGTCGGGTTTGATGACGATGTGGAGTGGGGAGGCCCAGGGCCTATTGGAGCAGCGGATGATGCCGAGCTGTTCCATAGTGGCGAACTCGGCCCGCGCGATCTCCAGCTTGGCCGTGTCCAGCCTGCGGGCATGGGCATACACCGGTGGGCCTGTGGTGGGGATGAAGTGTTCTACCCCGTGCTTAGCAACTTTCGCGGAGAAGGTCGGGTTGGTGAGGGCTGGGAACTCAGCCAGGAGCGCTGAGTAGTCGTCCGTTGAGCGGGTGCGGCACTGCCACGCCATTTCGGCGGGTTGGGGGGGCCATGGCGCCCAGGATGGGTGACATGGTGTTCATGTCCACGAGGCGGCGCCGAGGCATGTCGACCAACAGGCCGTGGGCACACAGGAAATCCGCACCGAGGAGCGGGGCGAGCACCTTGGCGGTGATAAACTCCCAGTGGTAGCGGCGGCCTGCGAGGTCGATGGTGACGGTGCGGGTGCCGTACGTCCGGATGTCGGTGCCGTTGGCGGCAGCCAGTGCAGGGCCGCGGCCGCCTCGCTGGATCTCGAGGGCGGACGCGGGGATGATGCTGCGCTGCGCGCCTGTGTCGCATAGGAAACGGCGTCCGGAGGCGCTGTCCGTAACATACAGCAGCGCACCTGCTTGCCCCACGGCCATCGTGTAGGCCAGTGTGGGGGCGGTTGGAAACGTGCAGGGATGGCTGCAGCGGTGTGCCCGTGCGCCGAACCGGGTATGGAAGTAGCAGTAGCCCTGGGTCGGAGGGCTTGGGGGAAGTGGGGGCCTGGGGGGCCTCGTGGCCGAGCTGTGTGGCCGCGCGATAGAGGGTGGAGCGCGCGCCGACGTTGCGGAGGCCAGGTCGGGGGTGACGGCGTGGTTGGAGCCGGCGGACAGGAGCTTATCGGCTTCGTCGGCCAGGTCCTCGAGGTCCGTGAGGCTGGACGCCACGATCGCCGGGTGGATGCTGGGGGGTAGTTGGCGGATAAAGAGCATGCGGAAGAGGGAGCCGGGCGGTTTCTCGTCGGTCAGAGCAAGCATGTGTGAGAGCAAGTCTGACGGCGTGGAGTCACCGAGGCCCGGGAGGTCGAGGAGGTGGCAGTTGCGCACGAATTGGGAGGCTGTGAAATTTTTAAGGAGCACGGCCTTGAGATGTGCGTACTTGCCTTCCTCCGAAGGGTTTTGTAGTGTTGTCCAGACTTTCGTGATTGTGGAGCTGCCCAGGAAGGCGAGGAGGTAGTCGTACATTGTTGCGTCGGCGGTGATGCCGCGGAGTCGGAATTGCGATTCGGCTTGAAGGAACCAGGCGGTGGCTAGGTTCTCCCAGAACTCCGGCAGCTTCACAGAAACTGCGTTTGTGTCAGCCATGGTTACGCTTAGGAGTCGTCCTGAGCGTCGGGGTCACCAATGTAGGAGTCTACGTACTCCTAACAAAATATACTGAACTCGGAGAGCTTCAACAGAAAAGGTTTAATTGTTGAGACTACATGTTTAACATAAAAATGGCGTCAGAGACTACACCAAGTCCAACTGCCTTTTCTCAGTCCACAGCTTCGACTGCTCCTCCCCCGCTCTGGGCTTAACTATGTTGCAGATCGAGTTTCTTAAAGGTGTGATCCTTCTTAAAGGCATGACGCCTGATTTATAGTCTACGGACCGAAAAGCGGATTGTGTCCTTTCTGTGATTGGTACGCCACAGTCATGTATTTCCTATGTGTAGGATTCCTAATACGTTCTTTCAGAATATTGATTTTTGAATTTTCATCGCTCCTTTAACATAGCTTAACTTAATACAAGATGTTTCTTGTGATGTTTAGAATGGTCATGGTTGTTTGAGCTCTGTTTAATGTACCTTTAATTCAGTAGTTATTAATTTAAGTGCATTCAAATAACCAGCACAGAATCTGACTGCAATAATGAACACTAAGGCACACTCATATTGCCTTTGCCTCATAGAAAAACAAGCTGCCCTGATAGATGCATGATTCGTCATTTATCATTGACTAATTAGAGGTTGATTAAATACTTTTGCAGAAGGTATGTGATAGAAAATGCTGTTCCATGCTCCAAGCATTCACATAATCACCACAGTTATGATTGTTAAGGGAGAAACATTAGGGCCGTTCTTTCTAATAATCATTGAATATATTACTACCCTGTTACATTATACTTACATTACATCATAGTTATTGGCCCAGATTCTGCTGTAGCAGGGCAGCTAACAGCATTTGCCATTAGTTAGACTAGCCCGGTTAGGTTTTCCAATCTCTTGCGTACCAAGTTGATGAAAGTGCAAGCTGATAACGGCTTAACTTTCTGTCATGAGTTGAGTTCATATCTACCGTGCAAATACAGCAACTTCATGCCATTCAATGCATTTCAATGATGAGCCAGACATCGAGATGTCATTTTCACGAAGCTAAAGGCGGAGTGACGCAACTCGGACAGCAACTTTTAGATATTCGTGTTTAACCACACATCTGCCCTCGTCTGAAGATTCTGTACCATTTACACATAAATAACAGCGAGCGCCATTAGCCTCACCATTATTTTGTAAGCAAATTCTGGCCCATTATTTCAAAGCACACACATAGATTAGGCATAAAAATCATAATTTATAAATAGAAATGAACACTTTGACAAACATTCACTATAAGCCCACTGACTCCCACAGCTACCTGGACTATATTTCCTCCCACCCCGTCTCTGCCGCATCTGCTCCGACGATGCCACCTTCCATACTAGTGCTTCTGACATGTCTTCCTTTTTCCTCAACCAAGGATTCCCCTCTACAGTGGTTGACACAGCCCTTGACCATGTCCGTTCTACCTCCCGCACTTCTGCCCTCACCCCTGTCCCTCCCTCCCGGAACCACGACAGAGTTCCCCTTGTTCTCACCTTTCACCCCACCAGCCTCCACATTCAACGGATCATCCTCTGCCATTTCCGCCACCTCCAGCATGATCCCACCACCAAACGCATCTTCCCCTCATGTTCCCTTTCAGCATTCCGTAGGGACCGCTCCCTCCGCGACACCCTAGTCCACTCCTCTATCACCCCCAACACCCCTTCCCCTTCGTCTGGCACCTTCCTGTGCAAGCGCAGGAGATGCAACACATGCCCTTATACCTCCCCCCTGCCCACTGTCCAGGGCCCCTGTAGTGTATGTACCTTTAAGGGGAGAACTACTTTTTACAGCTCCTGTATACTGTAGTACCAGCAGTGACCACACCTGTATATAAACCCTGAGTAGGGATCTGTACAGTTAGTTTTAGAGTAACCCTCATCCAGTAAACACCTGTTGATTGTTCCCTGCAGTCTCTTGTCTAATTATTGAAGGACACACAACATCAAGAGACACGGATCTAACATTGGCGACGAGAAGATTCAAACCTACCTGCAACTCTGCATCACCTCCCAGGGATTCGCTCCTGGAGAACAGTGAAAGAAGAAGGCCGAGTCCAGAAGCACGGGCGTCGACCATCCAGCGGAGACTTGAGCATCGCAGGGGAGGCTGTTGAGAGCTGGGCTTGGTTCTCCAGTCACGGTGGTCCAGCAAAACGGGCTGGCAACAGGTACGGCGCAGACCCTTCCCGGACAGCGGCGGCTAGAGCCGACCGACGGCACAGAAAAAGGCCGAGCAGTGTCGACGGGAGAAGAGAGAGGGTAGAGCGCACAGGGCGCAGCCGGTGTTCAGGACCGAGCGGCGTCAACGAGAGAGAGCAGAGCGTAGCCGGTGTTCAAGGGCTGAGCAGCGTCAACGAGAGAGAGAGGCGCACAGGAAAACGCGCAGAGCGCAGCCGGTGTTCAAGAGCCGAGCAGCGTCAGCGGGGAAGAAAGGAAAGCATGGGAGATGCCATTTTGAGCCGCAGCGGAGAAGAAGGGAGAGTGCGGGAGACGCCATTTTGAGCCAGTCTAACCACACCCAGGGATGCCGAAGAGTGGCAGTGTCACAGCGTTCGACAATGAAGTCGAAGATTGGACGACATATGTCGAACGCATAGAAGTGTACTGCAAGGCGAATGAAGTGCCAGATGACAGGAAAGCGCTGGTATTGTTGAATTCAATGGATGCAAAAATGTATGGCTTACTGCGAAACCTAGTAACCCCAGAGAAGCCAGTGGAAAAGGATTTTGAAAACATAGTGTCAATCCTACAGGACCACTTAGACCCCACACCGCTGCTGATAGCGGAAAGATTTAAGTTTCACAAAAGGAACCAGCATAAAGATGAAAGTAATGCTGAGTTTTTAACGGAACTGCACAAGCTATCGAAACACTGCTAGTTTGGAACGGGACTAGCAGATACTTTAGGGGACCTTGATGTGTGGATCCCGAGTGGTAATTCCACCCAAGTTAAGGGAGAGAGTGCTCAATGAGATTCACGAAGGCCATCTGGGAGGGGTGAAAATGAAAAGCCTTGCTAGGGCTTATGTGTGGTGGCCGGGGATTGATCAGCAAATCGAGGACCTGACAAAGAGCTGCTCAGGATGCCAGAAGGTCCAAAATGCACCACCACATGCCCCTCTACACCCATGGGAGTGGCCCTCATCTCCATGGCAACGGGTGCATATTGATTTTGCTGGTCCATTCATGGACTCAATGTTTTTAATAGCTGTGGATGCGCACTCAAAATGGTCTGAGGTGATCAAAATGTCCTCCACCACTACGGAGAAAACTATTGCAGTCCTATGGACCATATTTGCCAGGAACGGCTTGCCAGAGCAGATTTGCTCTGATAACGGACCACAGTTTGTGTCCGAAGAGTTTCAAAGATTTATGAAAAGGAATGGGGTAAGGCATTACACATCCACCCCGTATCATCCAGCCACAAATGGATTGGCTGAGAGGTTCGTACAAACCTTTAAAAAAGCAGTAAGGGCCATGTGCAATGACGACATTCCACTGCAGCATAAGGTGGACAATTTCCTGTTAGCCTACAGAAACGCGACACATGCAGTCACCAACCAGACCCCGGCCATGATGTTCTTTAACCGAAGGTTGAGATCTCGTCTGGATTTGCTCAGACCAAATGTACGAAGAGATGTTGAGAATAAGCAATTCTAGCACATCAAGCATGGTGGCATAGTGGTTAGCAGTGTTGCCTCACAGCGCCAGGGACCCGGGTTCAAATCTGGCCTCGGGTGACTGTCTGTGTGGAGTTTGCACATTCTCCCCATGTTTGCGTGGGTTTGCTCCGGTTTCTTCCCATAGTCCAAAGATGTGCGGGTTAGGATGATTGGCTATGATAAATTGACCCTTAGTGTTAGGGGGATTAAATGCGTGGGGTCACGGGGATAGGGTGGGATATGTGTTGGTGTAGGGGTTACGGGGATCAGGTGGGATATGTGTCGGTGCAGGCTCGATGGGCTGAAATGGCCTCTATCTGCACTGTGGGATTTCTGTGATCAATGAGAAGCTGACAAGGAGCTTCAATGTAGGGCAACCAGTCTTGGCCCGTGACTACCGAACAGAGAAATGGCAACCAGGAACGATATGCACACGGCAGGGGCCACTAATGTACACAGTGGATGTTGGGGAGAACATTGTGAGACGCCATGTTGACCAGATCCTAGAGTCACAGGAACGAGTCAACCCCATGTCTCGCGTACCTGGGGATGAACCCGACATACAGGTAGCATCTACCCCAGAAACAGTAGCATCGGAAGCTGATGAACCAACCGACGACAGGGGGCCAGAATTGCCTCCGCACCAAGAGCAAGGCGCTATCCAGAAAGGATCAGGAAGCCGCCCCAAAGACTGAATTTATAAATAGACTATTTTCAGTTAATGTTGCATGTTAAAAGTGTTAATTGTAATTAGTTGATATTTAATTGTTAAATGAATGTTATGGTACTGTTAATCTAAAAGGGGAGGAATTGTAGTGTATGTACCTTTAAGGGGAGAACTACTTTTTACAGCTCCTGTATACTGTAGTACCGGCAGTGACCACACCTGTATATAAACCCTGAGTAGGGATCTGTACAGTTAGTTTTAGAGTAACCCTCATCCAGTAAACACCTGTTGATTGTTCCCTGCAGTCTCTTGTCTAATTATTGAAGGACACACAACATCAAGATACACGGATCTAACAGCCCCAAACACCCCTTCCAGGTGAAACAGCAATTTACTTGTACTTCTTGCAATTTAGTATACTGTATTCACTGCTCACGATGTGGTCTCCTCTACATTGGGGTCTCCTCTACATTGGGGAAACCAAACACAGATTTGGAGGCCACTTTGCGGAACACCTCCATTCAGTCCGTAAGGGGGACCCCGAGCTTCCGGTCGCCTGTCACTTTAATTCACCGCTCCACTCCCACTCAGACCTCACCGTCCTCGGCCTCTTGCACTGTTCCACTGAAGCTCAGTGTAAGCTCGAGGAACAGCGCCTCATCTTTCGATTAGGCACTTTACAGCCTTCTGGACTCAATATAGAGTTCAACAATTTCAGATCATAACCTCGGCCCCTATCATATACTGTATATATACTTTTTTTATCCACACTCTTTGTCTGTCTTTTTTTCTTCTCCCCCACATGGCAGCTGTCTTTCATTCTGCCAGTGCAGTTTACACTTCATCTAGAGCCATCCTTTGTTTCTTAATCTGTCCCATTACCATCTCTTTTTGCCTTGAATATCTCTTAATGTCTCTTAACCTCTTCCGCTTTCTATCCTATCACAGACGTTCCCTTAATCTTTCATCCCCTCCCCCCTTTCTCAGCCTCTACACTTGCTTAAAAATCTGTTCCATTTCCTGCTTTTTTCCAGTTCTGACGAAAGGTCATCGACCTGAAACGTTAACTCTGTTTCTCTCTTCACAGATGCTGCCTGACCGGCTGAGTTTCTCCAGCATTTTCTGTTTTCATTTCAGATTTCCAGCATCTGCAGTATTTTCTTTTCGAACACTTTATTAGTTACATTGTAAACCTAATTATTAAAGCTGAAGTGATTAAATGACCTCTGTTTCTCTACTCTGTTGCTTCCCTTCCCAGCCCATCATTATAAGAACATAAGAACATAAGAAATAGGAGCAGGAGTAGGCCATTCAGCCCTTCGAGCCTGCTCCGCCATTCAGTGAGATCATGGCTGATCTTCTGCCTCAACTCCATTCACCGGCCCTATCACTATATCCCTTGATGCCTTTACTGGTCAGAAATCTATCGACTTCTGTTTTGAATATATCCAATGACTGAGCCTCGACAGCCCTCTGGAGTAGAGAATTCCAAAGATTCACCACCCTCTGTGTGAAGAAATGTCTTCTCATCTCAGTCCTGAATGGCCTACCCTTTATCCTGAGGCTGTGGCCCCTGGTTCTAGACTCCCCAGCCAAGGGAAACATTCTCCCAGCATGCATCCTATCAAACCCTGTAATAATTTTGTATTCTTCAATGAGATCCCCTCTCATTCTTCTGAATCCAAGAGAATACAGGCCTAGTTTACTCAATCTCTTCTCATACGACAGTCCCGGCATCCCAGGAATAAATCTCGCGAACCTTCGTTGCACTCCCTCTATGGCAAGTATATCCTTCCTTAGGTAAGGAGACCAAAATTGTATACTGTACTCCAGGTGTGGTCTCACCAAGGCCCTATATAATTGGAGTAAGTCTTCTTTAATTCAGATTATATGGATGTTTGAAATAAAGTATTTGTTTTTCCACTGTTGCACCCAAGGACTTTTCTTTTCTATTGACTGACAATTGTTTTTAACCTACCAGAAACAGAAAGCAGTAAACATTTGGTGATAGAACTCTGGAGGACTTAATTCCAACAGAGCACCATAGTCATTGTCAAAAATCTTAAATGACTTCAGATCACTTCAGAGTTCAAATTAAATGCTTTCGTTGGAGAATCTGCAGGTTCCTTTTAGTACCATAGAACTATGCGCCAACGCATAATAGCATGGATAGACTAAAAGACTGAAACAGCTTGATAACATAAAAGTTAACTGATCGACTATTACTGAAAATGGATAATCTGGAGAACAGGCCATATTACAATAATTAGCAATCAGTGATCTAATTTTAAAGGCCTGAAGGCAAAGATGTTATCGAACTGGTTCAGAATCTGGTAATTCAAGTGCTGCATCTCCCTGCTGGTGCCACATAATCAAAATCAAACAGGCACATAAACAACGATACGACAGCAAAAGACTGCGGATGCTGGAAATCCGAAATAACAACAGAAAACGCTGGAAAAACTCAGCAGGCCAGGGCAACATCCATGGAGAGAGAAACAGAGTCAACGTTTCAGGTCGATGACCTTTCGTCAGAAATGATAAACAACAGGCACATAAACAATACAGCTTGCAATCAGACTCACTCTCACTCTCAATCACTCTCACTCACACATTCATTCACTCTCACTCACACATTCACTCACTCTTACTCAATCATTCACTCTCACTCAGTGAGAGGGAAAAAAAACTTAGGACAATTATTGGTAAATTATCAAAATATCCTGTTTTACTTTGAAAATAATCACTACAATTCAAAGATTGAAGAGTATCTGAAATGCAAACAAGCCCAGTATGACAGAACTCGAATGAGTCATAATGTCCCACACGTGGCACATTGTAACATTAATCATAATGGAGCAATTAAGGTATTCAATTCAATGAAAGTAATTCCATGAGCACCAGTTATCTGTGGCACTTTTACGTAAATCTGTAAAAGGTCACGGCAATGACTAAGAGGTAGAATGCATTGAAAATAGAATGAGTAACATATGAACAGTGAAGATTGCTCTGCTGACTTAAAAAAAATATAGAAATTAATCATTTGCAATACTGCTGTATTATGAACTCCAGTTAAATTTGTATCTTACTTTGTATAATGCTGTCTGTCTGGACAGTAAGATCTACCTACAAATAGTTCATGCTCTAACTACAATGGATTTACTGCATGGAAGCTTTTGAAAACTCAATGTAAATTCTTTGGCATAATGTAGAGAATTTTGTTTGTTGTTTGTGGACTAGCATCAATTAAATTCTGTAATGTGTCAGATTATTTTTGAAGGATTCATTTTTATTTCACCTGTGTAATAATACATATGAAAAATATTTGAACAACAAAAAGGTTTTTATATTTTTATTCAAAGCATCCATGTGAACCCTGGAGAATATATTTGCAATGCTGAAAGGGACAACCTATTAATTAGACCCAATTTACATATATCATTTAAATAAGTTACAAACTAGATTTATGCATCAACTCAAAAAACATAATTGAGGGAAGCTGGTGGTACAAAAATTGAGCAATAAGTCCAGTAAGATGTTGGTCTTAATTTCAAAAGGGTTAGGATACAAAGGGGATAAAGATATGCTTCAGTTGTACAGAGCCTTGGTCAGCCCTCATCTGGAGTACTGCATTCATTTCTGGGTGCCGTACCTAAGAAAGGATATACTGGCCTTAGAGCGGGTATAAGACAGATTCACAAAAATGACACTGGGACTTAATGGGTTAAATTATAAGGACAGGTTGCATAAAATTGGATTGTATTGTTGGTGAAAAATAGATTCACTCGAGTCTGTCTTAAAGTAAAAGTACACAGTTTAATAAACAGAACATTCTGGGAGAAGACCATAGAACCCGCGGTCTAGTGATACGCTTCTCGTCTTTACAATGGCCAATAAGCTTCTTTTATACATTTCAAGAAGCTGGAAAAGTACAAATGTCAGCGGTAATTACATCATTTATCCATTGGCCAATCTGGCACCTTAGCAACAACTGTCCTCCAATCACATTCTCTTGAAAACAACTTATTTATAATTCTTATAACGTTCACAAAACCTATTCTTTCAGTTCCGCCTTATCTTAAGCTAATCTAGCCACCTGGACCTCAAAGTCCGGTTTTTGCCTGTTCTGTGGTTTGACCCACTTGAGGTGCTAGCCAGTGATTGGGCATAACTCAGACACTTAGTTAATTATAAGCATGACAGTTGACACTTCACGACCCTTACTGTTGAATCGCAAGTCAAGGTGTCTTTTTTTACTTAAACTGTCGTTTTCTGCAAAGCTGACACACAGGCTCCAAGATTAACTCTTAGTCTCCCTAAGCACAATAATTCTACCCTTGATCATTTTTACCCTTACAGTCCCTCCTGTTGGTCCCTGGCCAAAACTTGATTTGTCCTGGGAACCAATATACCAGGGTAAAAATGGTGGCACACAGCTCCTTGTTATCCGATTATGAAATTCAACAATGATCACAATTGTTTATGACCCTTCTGATAATTCCTTTATGCCATTATTGGCTATTGTCCATTTTGATCATTCTTCATCTGATGTGTCGAAAACATGTCTTCCTCTTTGATATGGCTGCTCCTTTCCTTTTGTTCGTGTTTCCTTCTTCACCTGTTTATCTGTTTCTTCTTGTGCCTTATGCCATAACCATTGGTTGATCCCTACTCTACTCTATCTCTAAGACATTTTATATACAAATTTTCATACAAACGTTACCTGCGCGCAAGCACTATCCATTTCACTGTTTGTGCTTCTAGATAAACAAAGCTCTTTCCTGAATTTTGCAGTACACCTGCCCCGCTGGTGCGGCAGGGACAACATTTTTCATTAATTGGGCACAACAACACTTTATCACTAAGAATGCACAGTACAATATGATTATCACGACAAAGAATAGTATTACTCCTTGCAACAATGTGTTTCCAATTGATCCCAGCCACCCAGGTGCCCAATCCTACAGAGTCCATTCAGATGGCTGTCTGAGTTTTCCCGCCTCCTTCCGAATGTGTTCGACCAAATTGGTTATATTTTCTGAACTGTCAGGAATGTACATGCAGCATTCTGTCCATATCAAGGCACGGGTTCCTCCTTTTCCTGCTAAGATATAATCAAGGGCCATCCTATTTTGCAGGGTGGTTGTCCTAATAGCCACCATCCCAGCACTGACTTCACTCAATGATTCAGTGGTATCATTGGCTACCTTCTCTAGAACTGATGCTACGTGCTTAATTTCCTTTATCGTCCTTACAACTCCATATGAGGGTAACAAGATACCGAAGTACCTTTCTACTTCAGTAATTGCGCGTCTCGTTCTGTGCCAATTTGGTGGCACCATCTGAGATAAGGAAGGCATATGACGGATGTAGGGTATCTACAACGTCGCTTATTATTATTCTCTGATCCGGGGGTCTGTCCCAACATGACAATTAGGCAGGCACCCGCTATACACGCACATAACAGTGATATCCCTTTTTCCATTATTACAACAGTTGTCCTTTTTTTAACAAGAACCAAAAATCACGCACGCATTACACTTTCATTAAAATTGAACAATTCTTATCACTTTATGTTAACAATTTCCGAAAGGCTATATCGCCAACCCTAACTGTTTGTTGCTTGTAGATTCTATTTTCCTGTGGGGATGGATAAAATATTGCCATTAGCTTAATTCCTCAATCATAACCATCTGGATTTCCTCCCGTTGCTCAACCGATTGGAGTCGACGGGATTGCTCCCATACATACTTCAGGATACATCCCAAGGTGTATCCCATTAGGATAATACATATTGTCCATACTAATGTTCATACTATCATCCATTCCCATTCTTTATATTGCCTGACATATTCTTCGCTATCTATAAAGGGTATTTGTTCTGGTGTAGCCATCATTAAGCTGGTGAAGGGTCGTAGACTTTTAGCTGCGTCCAGTGCTTCCATCGTCCCATGCCCTTCATATCAATGCAAGCACATGTATCTCCACTAATTAGAATTTGATATGGTCCTGACCATTTTGGGGCAAATCCAGGTTTTCCTGGTAAATTTTTAACCATTACTTTAGTCCCTGCTGGAGGGATATATGCGGTCAATTCTAAATCTTTATCTTTTTCCTCCTGTCTGTCCCAAATTTTCTGCCTCATCTCTTTTAACTCATTGCTTAATTCCAGAACATACCTATGGATTTTATCCCTTAGAGGACCCACATCCTCCCCTCCAGTTATTATTCCATGGGGGAGTTGCATTGCCCTCCCCGTCATTAGCTCATAGGGTGATAAGCCCGTTGTTCGGTTTGGGGTGGCCCTTAATTTCATTAACACTGCTGGTAACACATCTACCCATTGCTGTTGTTTTTCCCCTAAAGCCTTGGCTAAGGCTGTTTTCAAAGTTCGGTTCATTTGTCCCACCATCCCAGAACTCTGGGGATGGTAGGGAATGTGGAATTTTTGCTTTATTCCCATCCAATCGCATATTTTCTTCACTACTGTTCCTGTAAAGTGAGTCCCCTGATCTGAATCAATTTGGATCGGTACTCCCCACCTGGGAATTATCTCCTCTGCCAGTATTCGTGCCACTGTAGTGGCAGTACAGTCCCGAGTGGGGAATGCCTCGACCCAACTGGTAAATTGGTCTATAATCACCAGGCAGTACTTTCATCCCCTAGACGTGGGAAGTGGTCCGGTGAAATCTATTTCTTGTTCAAGAGCTTGTTTTGCTGCTAAATCGGCAGCCTGGTTCCCACTTTGTTCCTGATTCTGTATTTTCTGCTGCTTGTGCTGGGGCCTTTGCAGCTTCCAAGGGGGCCACTATTTGCTGTTGGTGCTTTATATATTCCCCTCCTGTTGTCACAAATCCCCTTCTTCCCCAGGCTGTCATGTAATCATGTACAACTCCAAATGCGTATCTACTATCAGTGTAGATATTTACTGTTTTTCCCTTTGCTAATTTCTGTATAGGTTCTGCTATAGCAGCGAAATTTGGTATATAACTCCGACTGTAATTGAAAAGTCCTAATACCTTTCTAACTCCCCTGACTGAGACGGGTCTTGGCATTTCTTGGATTGCCTTCCGTCAGTCTGGTGGCATGGTCCTTACACCCTGGGTCAATTGTTGTCCCAAGTATGTGACCATTGTTTGCCCAATTTGGGCCTTTTTCGGGTTCACTTTGAATCCCCCAGTTTCCAGGGCTTGTAGGACCACCGCCAGGGCAGCAGCATGTCCTCTGCTGTCTTCTGATGCTATTTAAAGGTCATCTACATTCTGCAATATAGTACTCCGATACGGGGTTAAGTCTATCGGTTCTAATAATGAACCCATCGCCCGGTGGAATATCGCTGGACTGTTATGGAAGCCCTGAGGCAACCATGTCCAGGTATACTGTCTATCCCCGACCGTGAAATCAAACTTTTCTTGTGATCCTGGATCTAACGGTAATGACCAGAATCCATTAGCTATGTCCAGGACGGTAAACACCTTGTGTTCCGGACTTAATCTATTGAGAATAGTGGCCGGACTCGCCACTACGGGGGTGCAACTTTGGCGTTACCTTGTTTATTGCAGTATAATCAATTGTTAGCCGAAATGATCCATCTGGTTTTGTGACTGGCCACACGGGCGAATTCGTTGTACTCTCTGTGGCTCTAATTATTCTTTTCTCCTCTAATTGACTTACAATTTTTACTATGGCTTCTTTTGCCTCGGGTCGGATTGGATATTGTTTATGGGGTTTATGCTCGGGCCCGGGCACACATATAGGCGTTATATTGACCAATCCAGTGTCCTGTTTTGAGGTTGCCCATACTGATTTTACTGCCTCGCATATAGTCCCATAATTTTCTTCCTCCTTCCAGTCCCTTTCCACGAGTTTCGCACTCCCGACTGTTGCCAGATGGCAGAGGAGTTGTCCCCATGTTGCCTTATCTCCATTTTCCTGCACCCATGTTAATTTTCCTCGTCTCGAATCTACCAACAAATTAAATTCCTTTAATAAATCTATCCCTAAAATCGTTCCCTTACTATTTGGGCATACATAAAATTGTGCGGGTAGTAGTCGTCCCGCTAATTCCAATACTCGGATTTATCCATTCGATATCCGTCAATAACTGTTTTTTTTTTCGTTCTTAAAACTCTACCTCTTGTTCTAATTCAAGGATCCTTTCATTTTTACTTGCAAGCCTAGTGTGGAGTCGCTGCACTTTGTTAATCAGTGTGACTAATTGGTTTACTAGTATCACCCCTGCCTTTTTCGTCTTTTTCTGTTTTTGACCTTCCCACCATTCTCTCTGCCTTCGGATTCTGGAGCGGGTCCCACCCCTCCTCCCTCATCTTATCGACTAGACCTTTCTGGTTGTCAGCATAGAATCTACTCAGGGACCCAGGGGGTCCCCATTCTATCTCTTTTCCTGACGCCATCTCTAGTTTAACTCACAGCCTTACCGATCGTTGTCAGTGGTACATCTCTTACTTACTCCCGCAGAGTGAGACCGTACTTGCAACCTGTGTTGTCAGAGGTACGTCTCTTACTTACTCCCGCAGAGTGAGACCATACTTGCAACCCGAGTTGTCAGAGGTATGCTTAAACTTCCTGCACTACTTGCAACTCCTTTAGGTTGTGTTCCTCTACGCAGTCTAGACCTTGATATCTTAAAAGACTTTAAGCGGTTAATTAATCACAATTACACATACATATATTCATTGACTTCACGATCCAAGGGTACTTTGGAGTCTCTCAGCCTACTTGATCCTGGCCATCATGTGGGGCCCAATTGCCCTCTTAATTCCTGCTCAGGGTAGGGTCAATGAGACAGGTACCCTCCTTGTCCGTGTTGGTCAGTCAATAACCACTCATTCCTTCGTGACCTTTATCGCTACGTAGTGTTCCCTTAGTACATGCGATCCACACTCATACAACTGTGTTCTCCTACCTTTTACAGACTTTCACTTGATTCGTGATGCTACGGCACTGTCCCTCCACCTTCCCAGATGACTCAATTTCTGGACGGTCAAAATTTGACTTCTCGTCCGGGTTCACTGGTACGGGCGGTCTTTCAGTTCCGCAGCATCCTGCTGACTACGCCAATTTGTTGGTGAAAAATAGATTCACTCAAGTCTGTCTTAAAGTAAAAGTACACAGTTTAATAAACAGAATGTTCTGGGAGAAGACCATAGACCCCGCGGTCTAGTGATACGCTTCTCGTCTTTACAATGGCCGATAAGCTTCTTTTATACATTTCAAGAAGCTGGAAAAGTACAAATGTCAGTGGTAATTACATCATTTATCCGTTGGCCAATCTGGCACCTTAGCAACAACTGTCCTCCAATCACATTCTCTTGAAAACAACTTATTTATAATTCTTATAATGTTCACAAAACTTATTCTTTCAGTTCTGCCTTGTCTTAAGCTAGTCTAGCCACCTGGACCTCAAAGTCTGGTTTTTGCCTGTTCTGTGGTTCGACCCACTTGAGGTGCTAGCCAGTGATTGGGCATAACTCAGACACTTAGTTAATTATAAGCATGACAGTTGACACTTCACGACCCTTACTGTTGAATCGCAAGTCAAGGTGTCGTTTTTTTACTTAAACTGTCGTTTTCTGCAAAGCTAACACACAGGCTCCAAGATTAACTCTTAGTCTCCCTAAGCACAATAATTCTACCCTTGATCATTTTTACCCTTACAGTATTCTCTTGAGTTCAGAGGTTTCAGGAGTAATCTAATTGAGGTGTTTAAAATAATAAAAGGATTCAATAGAGTAAATACAAAGACTTCCTCTGGTGGGGGAATCCAGAACAAGGGGGCGCAATCTTAAAAGTAGAGCTGCAGCGATTGTGGGATGAGGAAGAAGTGGGTAAGAGAGAAGGAGGATTAGGTATGCAGACACTCTCATCATCGATCCCTCCAGCCCCGCCAGTGGCCACGGTCTCAGCGATGCCCCTTCCCATGATGGCAAGCACTGTTCTCTCCATGGGGGTTAAAATGTGCAAGCGTGCTCGTCTTCCTCTAGTTCTTTCCTGCTGTCCCCTGTTATGCGCCAGCTTCTCCTGCAAGAAAGAGGGAAGTATGTCAATGAATGTCCTACACTATGTTTGGGAAATGCATGTGTCGTGCTTGAATAGCTGCCAGTGTGTGCGAGCTGTGAGTTGTGGGTGTAAGGCTTGCAACAGTGCTAAATGTGTGAGGGTGAGGTAAAACATATGAATTAAAGTGTTGAGTACTGACTGATAGAGATTGTTGGTAGGTGGCTGATGGGAGTATAATGAATTGAGCAGTGGATGCGGCTAGTGGTGCAGCTGGTAGAATGTATCATTTGAAGATTGAACTCACTGACCTTGATAACTCATGTCAGATCATTAAATGTCTTCCTGCACTGCATCCATAATCTTGGAGCGACATTCCTGGCATTGGCCTCCGTCACTACTTCTTCCATTTGCCTCCCAAGCAAATGTCTCAAGGGCCTCCTGCCCCCTGCAAAGGATGTCTCTCCTTCTCTGCACATCTTGTATGAAGACCTGCAGTGCATTATCAGAAAATCTTGGTGCACGCTGTCTCACAAGATGAGCCATCTTGAAAAAATCGTCAAAAGCAATTAACTTCTGACACCACTTCCAGCAGCTACAATGCACCTCCCCTTTAAGAGGTGCAGGCTGCCTTTAAATAGTGCTAGTTGTGGTGTATGTAACCTGTTCCACCTTAAGAGAACTACCTTAAGAGATGTACTACTTTCTCTTGGCTGCTGTATACTGTAATACCGGTGGTGACCACACCGGTATATAAACGTTGTGTAGGGATTTGCTGGGCAGTTCAGTCCTGACCTCCGAATAGTAAAGACCTGTTAAAAGTTATTCTTGTGGTCTGTGTCCAGTGATTTATAATAAGCATAACTGGGACACACAGACTTAACAGTGGCGACGAGTCCGATCTTACCCTGCGGCAGTTTTACATCCAAGGCAGCTTCGTCCTCAGAACGGGCGTCGAGAAGAGGCATCCGCCCTCATCATCCTGCTGAGCACCATCGCACGGGAGGCATCGAGAACCCGGGTTAAAAAGAAAAATTCTGACCACGAAGCCCTCCATCAGTGACAGGCAGTGATCATCCCTTCTACCACGGTGGTGGGTAAGCTGATCAGCGACACGAGCAGAAAGTCGGCCGCGTTGACTGTGGAGTGGAGGAGGGAAAACGGAGGAAAAAGGGTGGAGAACTCGACCACGGCCGGTGAAAAGGGCCGGGCTGCAATCGAGGCCGAGAGGCGCAGCGACTGGGGCAGCTTAAGGCACGAGAGCCACGGAGAACTCAAACGCAGCCGGTGTAAAGGACCGGGCTGCATGCGGGGCTGAGAGGCGCAACAGCAGGGGAAGCGTGAATGCCCACGGGAACCGCGGGGGAGTAAAAGCAGCGTCGGGGAATTGAGAACCGCTGGGGAGGTGAGAACGGCAGCAGCACAGCAATCGCCATTGCAGCCAGCGGGGGAAGAAGGCAAACGCGGGAATCCGCCATTGTAGTCGGCGGGGGGAAGAAGACGAGCGCGGGAAAGACCGCCAAGCGCGGGAAGCCGCCATTTTAGTAGGCGGGGGAAGAAGACAAGCGCGGGAAGCCGCCATTTTGAGAAAAAGAAAAATTTTAAAACTTGCAAGGATGCCTAAACATGGGAACATTAATACCTTTGATAGCAATATCGAAGATTGGACCACATATGTAGAACGCATGGAAGTTTATTGTAAAGCAAATAAGGTACCAGATGATGAGAAAGCACTAACCTTATTAAGCTCAATGGGTGCGAAGACATACGGGCTATTGAAGCACCTTCTATCACCAGATAAACCGGCGGATCAGACTTTCGCGAATATTGTTACTGTCCTGAAAAATCATTTAAACCCCACGCCGCTGATGATAGCAGAACGATTTAAATTTTACAGAAGAACGCAGCTGAAAGACGAAAGCAACGCTGAATTTTTAATTGAACTGCGTAAGCTATCAAAGTACTGTCAGTTTGGAACAGGACTAGCAGATGCGCTGAGAGATAAATTTGTGTATGGATTGTTAAAAGAAGGAAGGAACACAAAAGCGACTGCTTGAGGAGAATGATCTTACGCTTGATAAAGCTGTCACTATTGCAGCATCGCATGAAGCCGCAGCGAGAGGCACTGCGGAAATGCAGCTATGGTCACCGGAACTCAGCACCAATCAAATGGTCTTGGGTACAGTAAAATGTTATCGTTGTGGAAAGACAACGCACGATCAGAACCAGTGCTGGTTCAAAAATCAGGAATGCAGAAAATGTGGCAGGCTTGGTCACATAGCTAAAGTATGCTGGTCAGGAAAGAAGACCAGCAACAAAAAGTCACCGCAGGAAAAGTACAGAAAGGTACACAAGGTGACAGAGAACAGTTCGAATGAACAGAAGTCAAATTCAGACTCCAGCAGTAATGAACTGGGTGGTCTAAGAGTACACAATGTTGGTAATGAAGCAGACCTCCAAACAATCTGGGTCACACTTCAGATAGCAGGAGTCCAAGTGAAGATGGAATTGGACACTGGATCGGCATTGACGGTCATGAATAAGCAAGATTACAAAAGGTTATTCCCACATATTCCCCTACGGGATACGGAGATTGTATTGAAAACATACACGGGGCAAAGAGTATACCCCATCGGGAAGATAGAGGTAAAGGTGGTCCACAAGGGCAAAGAAAGCCGAGGAATGGACTTATATGTGCTACCTGAGGGAGGTCCACCACTACTGGGATGGGAGTGGATTAGGAAAATAAATATGGACTGGCATTCCTTAAAAGCACTAACGGCAGATTCCGGTAAAAAAGATGTCAAACCTAAACGATTGTCCAGAATATTGGACGATGCTAAAGAGGTGTTCCAACAGGGACTGGGAACACTGAGAGGAATTACGGCAAACATCAAGGTTGAAGAACATGCAAACCCGAAATTTTTCAAAGCCAGACCGGTACCTTATGCAATACGACCTGCTGTGGAAGCTGAGCTGGAAGGGCTAGAACGTTCAGGAGTACTGTCTAAGGTAGACTGGAGTGAGTGGGCCACGCCCATTGTTCCCGTCATGAAGCGTTCATCGAGCAACAAGCCGGGGGAACCGGGGAAGGTTCGCATCTGTGGAGATTTCAAGATCACTGTTAATCCGGTGCTTCACATGGTGCAGTATCCACTTCCGCGGATTGAGGATATCTTCGCTTCGTTGTCTGGTGGGAAACACTTCACCAAGATAGACCTGGCGCAGGCTTACTTACAGATGGAAGTTGAGGAAGAGTCACGCCAGTATCTCACGATCAACACGCATAGAGGCTTGTACCGGTATAATAGACTGGTTTTTGGAGTGGCATCGGCTCCAGCAATTTGGCAGAGGGCCATGGAGCAGGTATTACAGGGAATTCCAGGCACACAATGTTACCTGGACGATATTCTGATTACAGGAGATGATGACGAGGAACACCTTGCAAATTTGGAACTGGTGCTCACCAGATTGAAAGAATATGGACTTCGAGTTAATCGCCAGAAATGTGAGTTCTTTCAGAAGCGGATCTCATACTGTGGTCATGTCATTGACCAGGAGGGGCTTCATAAGTCTCCTGACAAGATCGAAGCTGTTGTGAAGGCTCCCGCTCCGGATAATGTATCCCAGTTGAGGTCGTTCCTAGGGTTGATTAACTATTACCATAAGTTTCTGCCAAATTTATCCACGGTGCTGCACCCGCTGAACGCTCTTTTGCAGAAGGGAGTACCATGGAAGTGGAGCGAGGACTGTAAGAGGGCCTTTCGCAAAAGCAAGGCATTGATCACCTCAGAGGAAGTGTTGGCTCACTTCAACCCAACGCTGCCTATTCGTTTGGCTTGTGATGCTTCTCCATATGGTATTGGGGCAGTACTCTCACACAAGTTGCCAAATGGCCTGGAGAGGCCAGTTGCGTTCGCATCCAGATCATTGACCTCCGCTGAGCGCAACTATGCTCAGATAGATAGGAAGGCTCTCAGCCTTGTGTGGGGAGTAAAGAAGTTTAATCATTACCTGCAGGGCCAAAAGTTTACGCTTCTGACAGACCACCAGCCGTTGGTATCCATTTTTAACCCTAAGAAGGGTGTTTCGGTGATGACAGCACAGAGACTCCAGAGATGGTCCCTTTTCCTAGGGGCACATCAATATCAGATCGAATTCAAAGGTACAAAGCAGCATGGTAATGCTGATGGGCTGTCGCGCCTGCCACTACCTACAGAGGAGGAGGCACCGACGGTTGACCCTGTTGAGTTATTTCACTCGACCATCATCGAATGTTTACCAGTCACCAATGCAAGTATTGAAAGAGAAACCAGGAACGACCCGACACTGTCCCGGGTCTACGAAGTGACAGTGAAGGGATGGCCAGCACATGGTGATCCACTGTTACCGGCATTCTCAGCAAGACGAGAACAGCTGTCCGTCTGTCAAGGAACATTGATGTATGGAACAAGGGTGATTATTCCTCCTAAGTTAAGAGAGAGAGTTCTAAAGGAACTGCATGAAGTTCATCTGGGGGGAGTCAAGATGAAAAGCCTTGCTAGGGCTTATGTGTGGTAGCCGGGTATCGACCAACAGATAGAGGATCTGCCGAAAAGCTGCTCAGGGTGCCAAAAAGTGCAAAATGCACCTCCGATTGCACCGCTGCATCCATGGGAATGGCCTTCAACCCCATGGCAACGTGTACATATTGACTTTGCTGGTCCATTCATGGACTCCATGTTTTTAATTGCGGTGGACGCACATTCTAAATGGCCAGAAGTGATTAAGATGACTACCACTACCTCGGAAAAGACGATCGCGGTGCTAAGAACGATATTTGCAAGAAATGGATTGCCAGAACAAATATGTTCAGACAACGGACCGCAGTTCGTGTCAGAAGAATTCCAGAAATTCATGAAGAAGAATGGGGTGAAACATTATACCTCTGTCCCATATCATCCGGCTACAAACGGGTTGGCCGAGAGATTTGTACAAACGTTCAAAAAAGCAATAAAGGCCATGAGCGAAGATCAGATTCCACTACAACACAAGGTGGACAAATTCCTACTGGCATATCGAAACGCCACTCATGCAGTGACAATCCAAAGTCCTGCCATGATGTTCTATAACAGGAGGTTGCGGTCCAGGTTGGACTTGTTAAAACCAAATGTGCGGAGGGAAGTTGAAAACAAACAGTTCCAGCATATAAATAACAAGACCACTCGGAGTTTCGAAATAGGACAACCAGTGTTAGCCCGGGACTATAAAAACGAGAAATGGCAATCTGGAACAATTCGGGCCAGACAAGGACCCCTGATGTACACGGTAGATATTGGTGAAAATGTAATACGGCGTCATGCTGACCAACTGGTAGAATCGAGAACAAGGGTCGAACCCAGGGTTACGGCAGAGACAACCGTGGAAGAAGTTAGTGAACCTGAAGCATCTACCTCAGAAGTGAATGTACCTGAGGATGATGTCCAATCCATAAGAGATCAACTAGATGAGTCACCCCAGCAACGAGAATCAGAGACCCCTGAAAGGCGTTATCCAACTCGAATCAGGAGGCCTCCTCAGAGACTGAATCTTTGAACTGTTTTGCATGAAGTTGTATATATATATATCTATATGTTATTATGTTATGTTAAATGGGGATATAACTGTTAAGCTAATAAGGGAGGATTGTGGTGTATGTAACCTGTTCCACCTTAAGAGAACTACCTTAAGAGATGTACTACTTTCTCTTGGCAGCTGTATACTGTAATACCGGTGGTGACCACACCGGTATATAAACATTGTGTAGGGATTTGCTGGGCAGTTCAGCCCTGACCTCCGAATAGTAAAGACCTGTTAAAAGTTATTCTTGTGGTCTGTGTCCAGTGATTTATAATAAGCATAACTGGGACACACAGACTTAACACTAGTCATACTCAATATTAGGACCCCTGCTAATGTGTGCAGTAATGAATAACATCCTTAACGCTAGATACATAAAGCAATCATGGAAATCAGCAGGGAGCAGGAATTTAATATACTACTGGCAGCTCAATAGACAGGCATGGGCTAAACACGCACCGCAACCTTCACACCTGTTTTCGATTTTGTCCATTTAACCCACTCAGTGCTAAGTGAAGATCTAAATATCAGTGGTAAATCTTGGACAGGAAAGCTTAGTAATGGGGGAAAAATGGAAGTCTGCATATTTAATGAAGACGAATGGACGAATTGCACTGGTAGTCAGAGCTGTAATAAAATCTTAGCATTTAAACATCTTTGCTCCATATTCACACATAGCAAGAAAGTTAGAGTCCCGATTTTTAGTCTGGGACAGTTTTGGGTGGGTGAATAGTGGTGTTGTAGGAGTGCTTGAACTCCTAACGAAAGTACTGAGACTGAAACTAGCAGTTAACCAAACGTGGTTTAATGCACTAGTAAAAGTTACAAACAAAAACGCAGGAGAAACTCTATACAGGTCTGTACACAAACTGGTTCCACCAGGACAGAGGGGGAACGCCTCTCCCCTCTGATGTCATGGCATCATCACGTTTCCCACCGTTGGGAACGTCACGTGACCTGCGTGATGACATCATCACGTTGGATCGCCATTTTACCGAACCCACGCTGTTTATACAGAGCAAACACTTAAAGGTAACAAGCCCCTGTTAAAGGCAATTATATACATTACTGCAAGAGTCTCTTGGTGGCTTTGCCACATACGCCCCCCCAGAATTGTCTTTAATAAGGAAAGTCAATCGCAGAGGAGGTCGGACAAGCCTGTTTGAACGACTCCTAAATTCCCGGAATCGCCGATCGCCATCGTGGCCGCAGGGCACGCCCCGGAGTCGTTGTTCTTGACGCGCAGTTGCTTGTTCGGTGTTTTGGGCACGAAACTGCAAGGCGGACGGCAGCTTCTGGCCTTCACGCCAAACCGAGCGTGGTAATAACAGAAACCGGTTGTTGGAGGCATCAAGGCAGGGCCCTTTGGGGCGGGGCGTCTCGCGACGGCGCAGTTGTATTGTCGGACTGCGTATATTTTATCTGTCTCTTCAGCGAGCGCTATGCAATCTCCGGCGTCCGACCTGGCGAGGGCCGCCTGCACCTGTTCGGGCAGTTGACTGAGGAACAGTTTGCGGAACAGGAAACATTACGGTTCAGACCCCAGGAGTGTGAGCATCTGGCTCATCAACTCCGAAGGTTTGGAGTCTCCTAACCCGGGCAGCGTGAGTAGGCGGCGTGCGCGCTCTGCATTCGTAAGGCCAAATGCCTGCATTAGCCATGCCTTAATGGCGACATACTTGTCGGTGGCCGGGGGGTTAGGCTGATGATCCTCGACGCTGTTGAGCTGTTGAGTGCGGAGACTACGTAAAGATAACGGGTCTGATCCTGCACGACGTTGCGGAGCTCGAACTACGCCTCAGCTTGTACGAACCAGGAGGCCGCCTGTTGCTCCCAAAATTGGGGGAGCTTCAAAGCCACTGCGTTGGCTTCCATCATGGCCCTGCGTTCCATTTCCGCCGCGAAGAACGTCCGCGAGGATTCGGGGTCACCAATGTAGGAGTGCTTGAACTCCTAACGAAAGTACTGAGACTGAAACTAGCAGTTAACCAAACGTGGTTTAATGCACTAGTAAAAGTTACAAACAAAAACGCAGGAGAAACTCTATACAGGTCTGTACACCAACTGGTTCCACCAGGACAGAGGGGGAACGCCTCTCCCCTCTGACGTCATGGCGTCATCACGTTTCCCGCCGTTGGGAACGTCACGTGACCTGCATGATGACGTTATCGCGCTGGATCGCCATTTAACCGAACCCGCGCTGTTTATACAGAGCAAACACTTAAAGGTAACAAGCCCCTGTTAAAGGCAATTATATACATTACTGCAAGAGTCTCTTGGTGGCTTTGCCACAGTGTGATATAGGAACACACCCGCTACTCCAGAAAAGGGGCCCGGGGTATTTTAACTCCTGGGCCTCAATTAAATGCAGCCAGCTGGGTGGGAAGTTGGCAGGAAGCAGCACAGAATCACGCAGCCCAGAGGTCTTGGACCAGGTAAGTGCCAGGAGCAGCTGCTGTAGGGATCTTGTATTCGGAAAGCGGGTGTGCATCCCCAGCAGGGTAGACCTAAGCTTTCCTCCTGGCCCCACAAGGAAAGTTTTTAAAAAGTTAATAAAACTTACCTTTTTAGGCCTCTTCTGGCCTCAATCCACTTCCCCACTAGGTGGCCTGGTGGGAAACTCACTACAGCTTCATACTCAAAGCTGCCGAGTTAAAATTGCAATCGTATCACCGTTGATTTTGGGCAGGGGTCCTTGCCACCTGCTTGGTTGAACAGGTTAAAATTGCAACCAGTCATTTCCCAGCAGCTCCAGAGCTGGCAAGTAACCTGGGAGATTTAAACAGGCCACCCGCCCGGTGTCTGCTGGTTGGGTAGGATTAAAATTGCCCCTAGGAGGGAATGTAAGATGAAAAGGACAACCAGCTCAGTATGAGTTCTTTTTTCACTTTTTCTTTATTCTTCTCATACTTTTCTTTTCTATTTGTGATACTTGATACTCAACAAAATGTGAAAGATGATTAAAATGAGGATAAAGTACCAGGGATATGAGGAAAACTAAAACCAAATCAAGGGGAGGAACTTATTGGCCCAGATCTTCTGCTCGGAGGCTTCCCACGGGCGGAAGCCCCGGACCTGCAAAAAAGAACCGCACCGACCTTAATGCTCTGGGCCCACCTAAACTTCCAATGTAATCTTGAGGACTCCTGAGCAGCGTATGACATCACGCCGCCCAGGAGCGCAGCATGCGCAGAGCCTAGGGCTTCGAGCGTAGGGGAGACCCGCCCTCAAAAGTTATATTTGCATAGGCCACGCCCCCGATTTTTTTCAACTCTTCAGAAGCATTGCCAACTGATAGTAGCTGCAAAACTCAATGGTAAGTTGTTTCTTTGTAATTTTTTGAATCTTTTGTAAACTTTTAGAAACTTTTAAAGACTTTTAAATGGATTTGAAGAATCTTAAATAGTTTTAAAGAGATTTGAAGCAATTTAAAGAGTTTTGAAAGCCCTGAAAACATTTTTTCATTCATTTTAATTAATCAGCAAAGTGAAATGGAAGGACTGAGCAAAATTCGCATGATTAAGAGCTCAGAATTTCAGTGACGATGACATCAGCACACTCCTCAATGAAGTTGAGGCAAAGCGCCCGCGGATCCTTAGGAATGAGAAGTCCAGGGCGCCATGCAAAGGGCAAATGACAGCTTGGTCAGAAGTTGTCCAGGCTGTCAGCGCGAACTCCACCATTCCATGGACAGCGGAACAATGTCATTACTTTGACACCCGCAGAACCGCCCTTAAGTGCTCCCAGCGCAGAAACAGTGCAGGCCCACGAGACAGCAGCTCCGCCAGTCCTGATGCAAGCAAACGTTGCCTTTCAGCAGCAGCAGCAGCAGCAACCCTATCACGAGGCAATTGCTGAAGGGCAAGAGATGGCACACAGGGGCCTTTCAATTGGCAGAAGAGGGCTCCAGTCACGGGGAAGGGGAAAGCACAGGAGACAGTAGGTTGTCACCTTTTGCAATATCCATCTCCTTTGACCCTCAGGCACAGATACGAGGGGGCAAATCGTTCAATTCTTTAATGTTTCATTTTATTTAAATGTTAAATGTTGTCATTGCTTTTTTTATTGAAATATATATTTGTGACTGAACGTTCGGGCGCGGATTCAGGCGGGCGGGGGCTGAAAATCGCAGAAATAGGGGGTCGTGACTACCCCCCGCCCGATTCCCCGCCCCGCCCGACTTTCGCCCCAGTGTTTCAGTGCGACCCACATCAGTCCTGCCCGCAGCCAGCAGGACTGGTCGTCGGGAGCCTAATCAGCAATAATTGGCAGCTGTAATCCAATTTTAAGGGGCCCTTGCAATTTTTAGCTGTTCCCCACGTAGACCACGCCTGGTGGGAACGCTGCTGATGAAACCTGGCGTTAACAATGCTGGCTTGCTTACTTACAGCTGCAGGTCAATCAGGAATGAAGAGATTTAATCAGACAGCATTGGTAGGCTGCAGGACCTTGTTGCTCCAGGCTTGGGGCAACTTGTTGAAGGCTTAGGCACAGCTGTGGAAGGTTGGAGCCTCACACACTTCTCCAGTGTGAACTCCTGGGAAGCCCCTCTCACCACCCTCACTCAGCGCTTCCTCAACGGACGCATCTGCCAGAAGCATGGGAGGCCTTTTGTTCCTTCCCTTCTTGGCATTAGAGGATCTCCAACAGCAGAGGAGGCTGGAGCAGACCCAGCAACAACAGCAGCTCCAGCAACAGCAGCACCAGCAACAGCAGCACCAGCAACAGCAGCACCAGCAGGAGCTATAGGCTGCGGCTCATCCACCTGAGGCAGCACAGGCCAGAAGGGGCCAGCGCATGGAAGACCGTCGGCGCAGGAGATACCCCCCAAACAGGGTCTACAGACACAGGGTGAGCTACCTCAACATGACTGAGCAGCAATGCCAAAGGTGGCTCTGACTTTCGCGAGAGGTAGTGACTGATATCTGTGCAATGCTACAGCAAGACCTGGAGCCCACAGCACCAGGTCGACACTCCTTACCAGTGGCCATCAAAGTCACCACCGCACTCAACTTTTATGCCTCAGGCTCCTTCCAGGGATCAGCAGCAGACATCAGCGGCATCTCCCAGTCGGCCGCACACACTTGCATCAAACAGGTCACTGATGCCCACTTTGCCCTCGCGCACAATCACATCCATTTCACCCAGGATCATGCAAGTGTGAGGGCGCGAGCGCTTGGATTAGCTCAGCTGGCAGACTTTCCAAGGGTGCAGGGCATCATTGACTGCACACATGTGGCCCTTAGGGCACCCCACCACAATCCAGGAGTTTTTGTCAACCGCAAGGGCTCCCACTCCCTTAACGTTCAGCTGGTGTGTGACCAGAAGAAGGTGATTTTGCATGTTTGTGCCAAGTACCCTGGCAGCTGCCATGACTCCTTCATACTGTGCCAGTCTACTGTGCCTCCGCTATTCAGTCCGCCAAACAAACTTCAGGGATGGCCACTTGGAGACAAGGGATATCCCCTGCGGTCTTGGCTAATGACGCCGTTAAGGAGACCAGCCAACGAAGCTGAGGAGCGCTACAACTCCAGCCACATTTCCACCAGATGCATTATCGAGCAAGCCATCGGATTGCTAAAGATGCGCTTCAGATGCCTCGATAGATCAGGTGGAGCCCTACAGTACTCATCAGCCAGGGTCTCCAAAATCGTCGTGGTATGCTGTGTGCTTCACAACATGGCACAGCGTCGTGGCTTGCCGATTCCGCAGGTCCAAGAGGCTCCTCACAGAGCCACCTCGGATGAGGATGATGCTGAGGAGGAGGAGGAGGAGGAGGAGGATGAGGAGGAGGACGGAAACGAGCATCCTGCAGAGGCCCGTCAACCAGCGGCACCAGTGCGCGAGAACATTACTGGGTGGAATGCAAGGAACGCACTCATTCTGGGCAGATTTGTGTAGACTGGTACATCAAACACTGTAGCCTCGCTGCTTCTTAACTGACCATGGACAGTGGCCCATGCCTGCGCATTTCTACCTATTTGACCAGCTTGTTGACATCTGCAAGTAATCCTAAGGCTTCAATGTGATATCCCCATTTGCCAAATGACAGACGCCAGAACTGCAGCAGTTGCCACCAGATTTTTTATGTACAGGAAACTGATGGCATTAAAACTATATACAAGACTTTTCACCCAAGTGACTACCCTTGTGATTAGTGGTGCTTTATTTTTCTCTTACACGTGCTCCTACGTAGTGGTACCCCTGTGGCTTCAGCAGATGTGGAGGCCCCTTGCTCACTTTCCTTTGGCGGGTGTCCTCTGGGGTGGTGAGCCTGTGAGGGCTCGCCAGCAGTCTGCTGCTCCTGCGGCTGTGCAAGGGTTGAGACTCCTATCTCACTTGGGTGTGGACTCCGGCGGGGCTCTGACCAAGGGCTCTGAAGTGGCATGGAAGTGTGAGCGCGTGGAGAGGAGCCCCCACTTCCTTGAGGTGTGCCAACAACCTCCCTCTCATGGGTCAGCTCCCCCTCAGTGCCTGCAAGTGGCTGGAGAGCACCTTGCTGCACATCACGGGGGCCATGGGGACCTGTCTCTGCACTGGAAGTCCTGCTCAGAGGGACTTCCATGAAGGTCTGGTTACGGTGCTCAATAGATGGCTGTCGCTCCTCAAGAGATGTCATTCTATTCTGAACACTCACCATGTTTTCGATACCCTGGCGACTAAGCTCCTCCATGGCCGTAGCCCTCCTCTCCTCGGCCGCAGCCCTCCTCTCCTCGGCTGCAGCCCTCTCCTCGGCCACAGAACTCCTCTCCTCGGCTGCAGCCCTCCTCTCCTCAGCTGCAGCCCTCCTCTCCTCGGCTGCAGCCCTCCTCTCCTCGGCTGCAGCCAGCCTTACCACGGAGGTAGCCATAATTTCCGTGGTGATGCTTTCTTGCGCCAATGACTCCAATAAGGCTGTGCTCATGCTCGCCATGAACTCCTCCATTCGCTCCACACTCGCAGTGACCCAGGAGACAAAACCTGCCAGAGACTCCTGCATCTGTGCATGGAGATCCATCACCTCCTCTCTTGCGGATGGACCCAGAGGCATAGGGTCGACATGCAGCTGAACTGAGCTGGCAGAGGCCTGCGCCCTCCGACGAGGACTCTCCACTGCTGTCCCTGTCTCCACAATCTGCTGATGCTCACTTGTGAGCTGTGAAACACCAGGTGACAACACTACTCTATGTCCCGAAGGCCCCCCCGAGGTGTGAGTGTCTGCGCTGGTGCTGGGTGCACTTACTTCTGCTGACGCTGCGCCCTCAAAGGCTGGAGCTTCCTCTGAGGAGTCTGGCTGCAAAGCCTCTTCCTCCTCGGCAGTGGCGACGGGGGCTCCAGATGGTCCTGTGGGGGAGTAAAGGAAAGAGTTAGAGATGTGATGCCAAGGCTACTTGCACATTGGATTTGGCAGATGCTCATAAGTCCAAATGATGTAGCTTCAGAATCATATCAGCGACTCATGCTATGTCAATGAGAGAAATGGGAAACTATTCTGTCACCAGCTTGCGGGCTTGCTCCTGTCTCTCCTGCCCCAGCTTCCGCAGCCACGTCAGCCCCAGCAATCTCCATCACTGCTTCCTCCCAGGGGGTCAGGTGGGCGATTGAGGGTGGTCCCCCTCCAGTCCTCGCTCGCTCTCTCCTATTGTGAGCTCTCTTTTCCTACAATGAGGGAGACAAGTGAAGTTTGAGTGAGAGTGCAGGAGTGAGTGTAGAGATTGCATAGCATAGATACTTAGAAGGAGACAAAGATGGTGTGAGGCTGCAAGACCAAGGGCCCTCCCTGTGTGTTGTCAGTTGTGTTCCAAGCATCAGAGAGAGAGGCAGTGTGAGGGCTGCATGGTGGAATAGTTATGTGAATGTGAGCATAGAGAGAGAGGGAATTGGTAAGGGTGCATGGATGTGACTGTGAAGTGGGATGTGGAGGAAGTGATTGCTGAAGCTGAGTGCTGTTGGGGAAAGGCAATGGGGATCAGGTTGAGGGTGTTGGAAACTTCATACTTACTTTTCCTGTACGGTGAAGGTCATGGAAGTGCTTCCTGCACTGCATCCAGGTCCGACGGGTGACTCCCTGAGAGTTGACCTCTGCAGCCACCTCCATCCATGCAGCCCTGGTCTCTTTGGGAGGCCTCTTCCTCCCTGAGCTAGGGAAGAGGACCTCCCTGTGGGCCCTTACCCCATCCACCAATGTCTGCAATGAGGTCTCCTCAAATTTGGCAGCAGCTGGTGCAGGCTCCTCTGCCATTCTGTATGACTGGTTGGGAAGCCTGCAGAGGCTGAGAAGCTTGCTGGAGACTTTAAAAGCACCACGAATGATGACATCATACTGTGGGGCTTTCTGACTGGAAATGGACACTTAGCAAGGGTGCCCACATGCTGAAAATTAATTGGCCAATTGAGGGAAAATTGCGTGCAGCTGGCTGACCCACTTAGATTCGGGTCGGAACCCGACATTCGGGGAACCTGACAATTCCCCGCCCCTTCGGGAAAATCGGGGCCTATGACTCTAAAACTGAACCTCAAAAGTCTTTGATGCTGCAATAAAATTTCACTGTTTCACTTTAAATTGTGTCTGTTCCTTTCTTTGCCTTGCTGGGGGAGGCGGAGGTACAAGGCAACACTATCATCACCTCGTGAAGGTGTTGGCTACTAGCAGTTCCCGAGCAGCCTTACTTTCGGCAGCACTTGGCTCCTCCCCATCAGGCCTGGCCACAGGCGCATTGGCATCGTCTATGTCCTCCATTTCAGCAGGGAGCTCCTCTGCCGGGTTAAGGCTCAGTCCTTCCCGCAGGGCAAAGTTATGCAAAGCACAACAGCCCACCACAATCCTTGCCACTTTCAGAGGAGAATACTGCACGGTCCCCCCTGACCTATCCAGACACCAGAAACGTGATTTCAGAACCCCGATTGTCCTCTCCACCACTTGCCGTGTGGACACATGTGCCTGGTTGTATCTCTCCTGAGCCTTATTATTGGTCATGCGGTAGGGAGTCATCAACCATGGTCTTAGCAGGTAGCCCTTGTCGCCCAATATCCATGCGGATCCTGGAGGCAATGTGCTGAGGGTGCCATATAAGTCCGAGTTACGGAGGACGAAGGACTCATGAGCACTTCCCCGGTGATCTGCATTCACGTTTAGGGTCCTGAGGTGCGTATCACAGACTATCATGACATTCAATTAATAAAATCCTTCCTGTTGATGTATGTCACAGGTGCATCCAGTGGTGCCGTCAATGCAATATGGGTTCCATCGACAGCCCCAATTACTTTGGAGAATCCAGCAATGCTATAAAATGCAAGGGCCATCTCCTTTTGATAGCGAGTGGACAAGTCAAAGCCTATCAACTCTGAAGCCCTATGGAAAATAGCATCTGTGACCTAGTGAATGCAGGCCAACGCAGCACTCTGGGAGATGTTGGAGATGTCACCCATGCCTGCCTGAAATGACCCACTTGCAAAGAAGTTCAATGCTGTGGTTACCTTCATGTTCACTGACAAGGCAGTGCGGGTCGTCGAGCGTGTTTGAAGGTCCTCCTTTAACATGTGACATAGTCGGCCGATTGCCTCTTTACTGAAGCGCAGCCTCCTCACACACAACTCCTCCGACAGCATCTCAAATGACAGCCTCTCCCTGTACACTCTCTGGGGTGGGTAGTAGTTCCTCCTGATCAGGAGACGGTGATGCTTCCTCAGTCTTCTTTGTTGCTCCCTGGCATTTCCAATTCTCTGATGCACAATCGCACCGAGGATCAGGGCAGCATTCTCAAAGGGCATGTTTCTCCCTCACAGGCTTCCTCTTTAAACAGATGAAGTACTTGTAAGGAAAAAATGGAAAGAGTTGTAAAAGTAATTTTAATAAAGTGAGTGGCTAGAAGATCACGTTGGGCTATGGTAGAAAATGTGCGGTATCGGATTGGGAACACGTCATGCCCGCCTGATGAATATCACGGCCCGAGATGATTTTCTAAGAACTTTAACATTTTCACAAAGTCATACATACAATTTTTAAAGGGCATGGAAAAGTTAACATATAACTAATTGACATTTTCTGGCATAATTTTTTAAAACTTCAGTAAATGTTAAATAATTCATTTTTAAACAGTCATTTTCACATATAAGAAAGTGAAATCTAATTCAATAGAATGATTATCTTGCACACAGCAAGAGTTGCTCTTTATAACTACACTACTCAAAACAAGATCCAAAACTGTTTTTAACAAATTAAAATTGATAAAAACTTACCTCAGGCTTTCTACAAAGAACTTTGCTCACTTTCACAATTAAAAATATTCCGTTTCCAAGCCCACTGCTGAAAGAGTTCTTCTTCCTGGAGCTTCTTCCAGTAGAATGCAGGCTGTACGCCTGCTTTTACTAGGTGCAGCTGTTTTGGACGTACCTGGACTGAAGCATTTGAGAAAAAATCGGAACTTTGAGCCGATAGCGCTGCCTCTCCTGCGCATGCGTTTGATCTGTCAAGCCCTTTCTTGACAGATCGGAAATGCCGGTTTCCAGCGCATGTGCTGTGCATGCCTGAAACCAGCATTTCCGATGTCACTATGGGTGAGTACACATCGCGTACTCACCCGTAAGGATCGGAATATCCGGACCACTAGATTTAGTACAAGTAAAAAAAATAGCAATGGAGAAAATAATGAGACTAAAGATAGATAAATCTCCAGGACCTGATGGTTTTTACCCTAGGGTATTAATAGAAGTAAGTGAGAAAATTGTAGATGGTCTAGTCACGATCTTCCAAACTCTCTCAATTCAGGAATTGTCTCCTTGGATTGGAAAATTGCTAATGTCACTCCACTATTAAAGAAGGGTAAGAGAGATAAACTAGAAAATATAGGTATTTTAGCCTACGTCTGTTGTGGAGAAGTTGCTAGAATCTATTATTAAGGACAGAGGCCGGAATTTTCCGTACCTGGGCGGGTAGGGTGCGGGCAGTCACAACTCTGTTCCTGATTCCATGCCATCCCTCAGATCGGCATTGCATTAATGGGGCCTAATAAGGCCGCCCTGCTGGTTACCCGGCCCAATTAAATGGTGTGGGTCTGATGACGTCAGTGATGAAATGTTTTCAGCCAGGATATTTAAAGGAGCCATGGCCACATTGCATTTGAAGGTTCATCTAGGAGTGTGCAGGCAGCACACTGCACAGTTGGACTGCTGGAAAGAGGGCCAAATATGACTGCACTGAAACAGAGGGCTGCATCCAAGTTCTCTGGTGACTCCCTCCATATGCTTGTGGAGGGAGTCAGAGCATGTAGGATGTCCTCTTCCCTTCTAATGGGTGGAAGAGACCTCTCCAGCAGACCAAAAGAGCCTTGCTCCAAATAGCAGAGGAGGTAAACAGCAGGGATGTTGTCAGGAGGACCTGGGTGCAGTGCCACAAATGTTTCAATGATCTCATTAGATCAGGAAAGGTGAGTACAAAGCCACACTCAACTTCACCCTGCTGTGCCTCTCATCACATCCCCATTACTCTGCCTTCCCAACCCTGCTGCTGCATATCCTTACTCACACCAACATACCTTGCATGTCCACCCATCCCTCTCTCTCTATCTACATTATCACATCCCCATCTGACTACCCACCTCTCACATGCACCCTCATCCTAATGCAATCATAACAACTAACAACACACAAGGAGGCCACTTGGCTTTGGCACCCCACTCCCTCATAGACCCCCTCTACAGATGTAACGCATCCATTCCTTACACTCATTCCATCACCCTCACTCAACCTTCTCTTCTTTCCCTCCTTGCAGAAGAGAGCCCACAATAAGAGGGAGAGGGAGAGAACCGGAGGTGGCCCTCCATCATTGGCCACGTTAACTGCAGCAGAGGAGGTCGCCCTGGATGTATCAGGAGTTGCAGACCAGCTGGCGGTGGGAGACGGAGAGAGGGGCATCTCAGCAACCTGGTGACAGAATTACATATCATACAGCGACATGGCATACAGCAGTCACTCATATGTGGACTGACGTCAGCAGCCACTGAATGGTCATCATGTGCATAATGGTTTCTGTACCCATTCTTGATATGACATAACTAACTCATCTCTTTACTCTCCCACAGGCACATCAAGAGCCCCCTCCCCTCTCCCCCCACTGTCCAGGAGGAAGAGGAAGACAACTCCTCAGAGAACGGTAGCGTAGTGGTAATGTCACTGGGCTAGTAATCCAGAGGCCTAGACTAATGATCCAGAGATGCAAGTTCAAATCCCACCACGGCAGCTGGGGAATTTAAATTCAGTTAATTAAATAAATCTGGAACAAAAAGCTAGTATTAGTAATGGTGAACATGAAACTATCAGATTGTCGTAAAAACCCATCTGGTTCACTAATGTCCTTTAGGGAAGGAAATCTGCCGTCCTTATGCTTACTCAGTTGTAACTAACCGCTATGAAACATAATAGGAATGAAACTGGATGGACCACCCGGCATTGACCTCGGCACCGGCTATGGACATGGCAACGGCTCACCCAGCCCAGTCGACCCTGCAATGTCCTCCTCACCAACATCTAGGGACTTGTGCCTAAATTGGGAGAGCTGTCCCACAGACTCGTCAAGCAACAGCCTGACATAGTCATACTCACAGAATCATATCTTTCAGCCAATGTCCCAAACTCCTCCAACACCATCCCTGGGTAGGTCATGCCCAGCGGCAGGACAGACCCGCCAGGGGTGGTGGTATACAGTCGAGAAGGAGTGGCCTTGGGAGCCCTCAACATGGACTCCGGACGTCATGAAGTCTCAACACTTCAGGTCAAGCATAGGCAAGGAAACCTCCTGCTGATTACCACCTACCGCCCTCCCTCAGCTGATGAATCAGTACTCCTCCATGTTGAACATCACTTGGAAGAAGCACTGAGAGTAGCAAGGGCACAGAATGTACTCTGGGTGGGGACTTCAATGTCCATCATCAAGAGTGGCTCGGTAGCACCACTACTAACTGAGCTGGCCGAGTCCTGAACGACATAACTGCTAGTCTGTGCCTGAAACAGGTGGTGAGAGAACCAACACAAGGGGAAAAACCTACTTCAGCTCGTCCTCACCAATCTACCTGTCGCAGATGTATCTGTCCATGACAGTATTGGTAGCAGTGACCACCGCACAGTCATTGTGGAGACGAAGTTCCGTCTTCACACTGAGGACTCCCTCCATCATGTTGTGTGGCACTACCACCTTGCTAAATGGGATAGATTCAGAACAGATCTAGCAGCTCAAAACTGGGCATCCATGAGGTGCTGTGGGCCATCAGCAGCAGCAGAATTGTATTCCACCACAATCTGTAACCTCATGGCCTGGCATATCCCTCACTCTACCATTACCATCAAGCCAGGGGACCAACCCTGGTTCAATAAGGAGTGTAGAAGAGCATTCCAGGAGCAGCACCTGGCGTACCTAAAAATGAAGTGCCAACCTGGGGAGCTGCAACACAGGACTACATGCATGCTAAAAAGCAGAAGCAGCATGCTATAGACAGGGCTAAGCGATCCCACAATCAATGGATCAGATCAAAGCTCTGCAGTCCTGCCACATCCAGGCGTGAATGGTGGTGGACCATTAAACAACTAATGAGAGGAGGAGGCACCATGAATATCCCCATCCTCAATGATGGTGGAGCCCAGCACGTGAGTGCAAAAGACAAGGCTGAAGCATTTACAACCATCTTCAACCAGAAGTGCCGAGTGGATGATTCATATCATCCTACTCCTGAAGTCCCCGCCACCACAGAAGCCAGTCTTCAGCCAATTCGATTCACTCCACGTAATATCAAGAAACAGCTGAGCACACTGGATACAGCAAAGGCTATGGGCCCCGACAACATCTCGGCTATTGTGCTGAAGACTTGTGCTCCAGAACTAGCCGTGCCTCTAGCCAAGCTGTTCCAGTACAGCTGCAAAACTAGCATCTATCCGACAATGTGGAAAACTGCCCAGGTATGTTCTGTCAACAAAAAGCAGGACAAATCCAACCCGGCCAATTACCGTTCCATCAGTCTACTCTCAATCATCTACAAAGTGATGGAAGGTGTCATCGACAGTGCTATCAAGCGGCACTTACCAAAAATCAGCTCACCGATGCCCAGTTTGTGTTCCACCAAGACCACTCGGCTCACGACCTCATTACAGCCTTTGTCCAAACATGGACAAAAGAGCTGAATTCCAGAGGTGATGTGAGATTGACTGCCCTTGACATCAAGGCAGCATTTGACCAAGTGTGGCATCAAGGAGCCCTAGTAAAACTGAAATCAATGGGAATCGGGGGGAAAACTCTCCACTGGTTGGAGTTATACCTAGCACAAAGGAAGATGGTTGTGGTGGTTGAAGGTCAATCATCACAGCCCCAGGACATCATTGCAGGAGTTCCTCAGGGCAATGTCCTAGGCCCAACCATCTTCAGCTGCTTCTTCTATGACCTTCCCTCCAACATAAGGTCAGAAATGGGGATGTTCGCTGATGACTGTACAGTGTTCAGCGCCATTCACAACTCCTCAGATAATGAAGCAATCCATGCCCACATGCAACAAGACCTGGACAACGTTCAGGCTTGTGCTGATAAGTGGCAGGTAACATTAGCACCACAGAAGTGCCAGGCAATGACTATCTCCAACAAGCGAGAGTCTAACCACCTCCCCTTGACATTCAACGGCATTACCATCGCCCAGTCCCCCACCATCAACATCCTGGGGGTCACCATTGACCAGAAACTTAACTGGACCAGCCACATAAATACTGTGGCAACAAGAGCAGATCAGAGGCTAGGTATTCTGCGGCTAGTGTCTCACCTCCTGACTCCCCAAAGCCTTTCCAACATCTACAAGGCACAAGTAAGGAATGTGATGGAATACTCTCCACTTGCCTGGATGAGTGCAGCTCCAACACTCAAGAAGCTCGACACCATCCAGGACAAAGCAGCCCGCTTGATTGGCACCCCATCCACCACCTTAAACATTCACTCCCTCCACCACCGGCATACCGTGTTTGCAGTGTGTACCATCTACAAGATGCACTGCAGCAACTCGCCAAGGCTTCTTCGGCAGCACCTCCCAAACCCGCAACTTCATCCACCTAGAAGGACAAGGGCAGCAGGCGCATGGGAACACCACCACCTCCAAGTTCCCCTCCAAGTCACACACCATCCTGACTTGGAAGTATATCGCCGATCCTTCATCGTCGCTGGGTAAAAATCCTGGAACTCCCTACCTAACAGCAGGGTATCTTCACCACACAGACTGCAGCGGTTCAAGAAGGCGGCTCACCACCACCTTCTCAAGGGCAATTAGGGATGGGCAATAAATGCTGGCTTTGCCAGTGATGCCCACATCCCATAAACGATTATTTTTTTAAAGCCTCCAGCCTCTGATGGCACACCGTCACCAGACATAAGCGAACCCAGCACCAGCGCAGATACTTACACCTCAGTGGGTTCCACGCAAGATGGAGTACTGGTGTCTCACAACTCACAAGTGAGCAAACGCAGATGGTGGACAGGGATAGGGACAGCAGTGGAGGCTCCTCACTGGAGGGTGCAGGATGCTCCCAGCTCTGCGCAACTGCATGCAGACGCTGCACCTCGAGGACCATCCAGAAAAAGGACATTCCTGGAGGTACAGCGAGAATTGCAGAAGGCTTTGACAGGTTTTGCGACCGCAATGTCTGCAAATGTACAGAGAATGGAGGAGTCCATCTCCAACATGGGCACCACCAGAGCACATGGTCTCTATGGAGAATAGATGGCAGAGGTTCATAGACCTCTTCTCTAGGAGGGATGGCAACATAGAGGTATGTCCTCATGGCTCCACTGATGTGCAGCAAGGTGCTCCCCAGCTCCTTGCTAGCAGGGAAGTGCGGGTGGCCCATGAGAGGGATGATGGTGAGAGGGGACATGGAAGTGGTGGCTCCTCTCAAAGTGCTCACACTTCTCCCCTGTTGCCTCCCCCTCAGTCAGAGCCCCAGATGCCTCCTCGGATAGCGATGGCCAAGTCTGCCCCTGCACAGTCGCAGGAGGAACAGACTTGCATAAGAGAAAGTGAAACACAAGTAGATTCACAAGGGTAGCCACTTGAGTGTTTTGTTAATTGATTCTGTAAAGTTTCCATTACTGTAATATCACACATAATAATCTTTATTTTCACCACTTCAAAACTGAGATTGAAAGATTTTTGTTTGACAAGGGTATTAAGGGTTACGGAACCAAGCCGGATAAATGGAGTTAAGATACAGATCAGCCATGATCTAATTGAAATGGCGTAACAGTCTTGAAGGGCTGAATGGCCTAATCCTGTTCCTATGTTCCTAAAATATATTGATAATAATGTCATGATGATCTAAATTAAGGTCAAAAGAGATGTAGAGAATGACACATGTTGGTCCGACATATGTTTGAAAATCCAGTATAAAGTTACTAATATAATTAGACACCCATCAAGATTTCCTGCCAAAACCATGGAATAATATTCACACTTGCTGAATTAATTTCTTTCATAAGACCAGCTAAAATATCAACTGTGGTCAGCAGTGATACACTGCCACCAAGCTGTGGCCATAGTAAAAAATATTTATCGTCAACAAATTCAGCCATGGACATAAATGATAGTCAAGGCATGGGGATTGGATAAGTCAGCTATAAGACATAATGATAATGTCAATTAGAAAGCAGGGTAAAGAGTAGATGGAAGCAATGTAGGAACATGATGGCCCAGAAATTCGGGTCGGGGGCTTCCCGCGGGCGTAAGCCCCCGACCTGCACTTACCTTGCACGCCGGCCATTGTGCTGTGGGCCCCCGTGGAATTCCGATCCTGGGCCTGCTCCAACTGCCGGCATGCAGTGCTTGCGTATCCCAGGGGCGCAGTTAGTTTGATGCGTCCCCTGGGATCATGTGGGCCATGGGGAGCCAATCGGAGCAGGGAAATGCCCAATATCCTGGCAGCAGTCATGATGCACTCATTCTGCAGCAGTCCACTATGCCAGCTGTATTTCAGCCACCGCAGCAAAACTTGTGGCTACTGAGCGACAAGGGCTATCCGCTGACTACATGGCCCACGACTCCAGTTCGCAACCCACACACACGTGTGCAACAGGCATACAATGAGAGCCATGCTGCCACAAGAAATCTGATAGAGCAGACCATTGGCATCCTGAAGCAACGATTCCACTGCCTGGACTGCTCTGGAGGAGCCCTGCAGTACTCAGCTGAGTGGATCTCAAGATTTCTGGTGGTATGCTGCATGCTGTACAACCTTGCCATCATGAGGGAACAGCCCTTCCCACCGCCTGTCAGGCGAGAAGCTGAGGAGCAGGAGCATTAGATGGCGGAAGAGCATGAGGAAGAGGAGGAGGCAGATGAGGAGTTAGAGGAAGGGAGGCTGCAACCGAGACAGCCCCTTTCTGCCCAGGCTGTACGTGAACAACTAATTCAAGAGTGGTATCAGTAACCTCAACCCCAATTCACCCACAGTCCCACACCTTACCTTTCCTCTGTCACATCGTCCTCTTGACCACAATGCAAAAATAAAGCCAACACAAAATACACATTACAATCCAAATTTATAAATTAAATCATGCCATGTTTCATACAAAAGTAAACAAATTACCCCTGTGCATTCCCTTAGTGAATGTCTTCCATGTGCCTTTGCCTGTCCTAGTGCTCCCACGAGGTGCTACCCTAGTAGAGCGCAAAGCCCTGTGCTAAGCTGGCAGACTTCCCAATGCAATTTGGTGTGTAAACCCATCAGCCTTTTTCTTTAGCCAGGCGTATCGAAATCCTCGTCTGAGTTCTCTGCAGCAGAACGAATGTGTGACCTTGGCCTCTGGCGAGCTGGCACCTGCGCTCTCCTTTCCCCCTACCCTGGCTGAAGCGCACTTGTGCCCAGTGTCTCAAATCGAGTAACTGTGTGTCTTCATCTTCACTGTCTTCCTGCTCTTCCACCACTGTCTGGGCAGGTTGCAGTTCTTGGGTATCTGAGATGAAAAGGGACAAGGGTTGGGTTGTGGTGAGGGCAGAGGAGAATGTAAGAAGTGCATGCTTACACCATCTGCAGCTTGTAAGTCAGAAGAGAGTTAGGGATGAGGGAAAAGTGAGATGAGAGAGGAAGGATTAGCTATGACGATACCATCATCTTCAATGGGTTCAACCCCACCGGTGGCCATGGCCTCAGCAATGGCCATTCCCATAATGACCACACACCGTCACATCCATGGGGGTTAGAACATGCAGGCGCGACTCTCCCCCTCTGGTTAGTTCCTGCTGCCTCCAGTTGTGCGCCACCTTCTCCTGAGGGAAGTGTGTCAGTGAGTGTCATGCAATATGTTTGGGTGATATGGCTGTCATGGTTGAATAGCTGGCAAGCTGTGAGATGTGGTTGTGAGGCTTGCAACAGTGCTGAGTGTGTGAGGGTGGGATGAAGCATATGAATGTTAGGTATGAATCCTGATGGATAGAGATTGTTGATTGGTTAGTGATGGGGGTGTGGTAAATTGAGCAGTGGCTGAGGCTAGTGGTGCAGTTGGTAGGGTATGACTTTAGAAGATGCACTCACTTGCCTTGACCACTCGTGTGAAGTCTTTAAACTTCTTCTGGCACGGCATCAGGTCCTTGGGGCTGTACTTCTGCCATTGACCTCCGCGGCCATATGTTCCCACTGCCTTCTTATTGTGTGTCTGAAGGGCCTCCTGGCCCCACTGTGGATACAAGACATCTCGCCTCCTTTCCATCCACTCCACCAAGACCTCCAATACAGCGTCCGAAATCCTGGGTGTTCACTCTTTCCCATGGGCAGTCATTCTTTACTCTTTCCCAGGCCAGATTCACTTGTAGAACGACTCCTAGCACCTGCTCCAGCCACAATGCACCTCCCTTTTAAGAGGTGCAGGTTAAGCTTTAAGTACTGCAAGTTAGTAACAATGGCCCAGTAATTCGGGTCCAACGCGTGAGTAAGCACCGTGTACTCACACGTGGGCCCGATGGAAGTGCTGGTTTTCAGCATGCACAGCGCATGCGCGGAAAACCGGCATTACCTTTCCTCTGAACCAAGGGGTTCAGAGGTGGAACGCGTGCGCGCAGGAGTCTACGCGTGCGCGCTGAAATTCCTTTTTTTTTACAGGGTTGCCCGTGTGATAAGGCCTCCAGTTTTTATGCGAGAAAAAAGCAGACATAAGTACTTCGTTTTAAAAGGTAAGTGGTCTATTAATTAAAGTTAGAAAAATGTTTCCACAGATTTATTATTTTTAAAGACTTTACAGTAAGGTAAGTGTATTTTTAGACCCGATTTGTTAAAAAATTATTTTTTTCAAAAATTTTAATAATTGTTTAAATTAGTTTTTTACATTTATTAATAGTTCATTTAATTAGTGGGATTTTTTTTTAACTTTTATTTGAAGTTTAAGTACTGTTTTGGGCGCCCGGAGTTTTCATGAGTTTGACAGTTCTTACTATCAAACTCATGAATGAACTTTTGCAACCTCCGATTGGTTGCCCAGTGCTCACGTGATCCCAGCTGGCTCATCGAACTAACTACGCCGCTGGATCACGCAAGCACAGCGCGCAGGGAGCTGAACCGGGCCACTGACAGGAAATCCACGCAGGGCCAGGCTTCAACTGTCGGCGCGCTATGTAAGTGTAGGTCGGGGGCTTGCACATGCGGGAAGCCCCCGACACCAATTTCTGGGCCATTATTAGGTCCTCTGCTGATGCATGCAGCCAATGAACAGTACAGTTTGCGTTGGCTGCACATAGAAATCATTATAATTAGCAGGCAGCATGAAGTTGCTGTGCTGCCTGCATTCCTTTGAACGGGCACGGGTTTACATAGGATTACATAGGATATACGGCACAAAAACAGGCCATTCGGCCCAACCAGTCCATGCCGGCGTTTATGCTTCACTCGAGCCTCATCCTGTCTTTCCTCATCTAAATCTACCAGCATAACCCTCTATTCCCTTCTCCCTGATATGCTTGTCTAGCCTCCCCTTAAATGCATCTATATTTTTCGCTTCAACCACTCCCTGTGGTAGCGAGTTCCACATTTTCACCACTCTTTGGGTAAAGAAGTTTCTTCTGAATTCCCTATTGGATTTCTTGGTGACTATCTTATATTGATGGCCTCTAGTTATGCTCATCCCCACAAGTGGAAACACTCTCTCTGTATCCACTCTATCAAAAACTTTCATAATTTTAAAGAGCTCTATTACGTCACCCCTCCGCCTTCTTTTTTCAAGTGGAAAGAGACCCAGCCTGTTCATCATTTCCTGATATATATACCCTTGCATTTCTGGCACCATCCTTGTAACTCTTCTCTGCACCCTCTCCAGTGCCTCTATATCCTTTTTATAATACAGCGACCAGAACTGTACGCAGTACTCTTATTATGGTCTAACCAAGGTTCGATACAGGTTTAGCATAACTTCCCTACTTTTCAATTCTATACCTCTAGAAATAAACCCTAGTTTGCTTTTTTATGGCCTTGCTAACCTGTGTCGCAACTTTTAGTGATTTGTGTATTTGTACACCGAGATCCCTTTGTTCCTCTACCCCAATTAGACTCGCACCCGCCAAGTAATAAGTGACCTCCCTATTCTTTCTACCAAAATGTAATACCTCACATTTATCTGTGTTGAACTTCATTTGCTAATTATATGCCCATTCTGCAAGTTTATGAATGTCCTCCTGTAATTTGTTGCAGTCCTCTTCAGTATTAACTAACACCCCAATTTGGTGTCATGTGCAAATTTCGAAATTGTGTTTTTGATTCCAAAGTCTAAATTGTTAATATAAATTGTGAACAGGCCTCAGCACTGATCCTTGTGGAACACCACTACCCACCTTCTGCCACTGTGAATAGTTACCTTTTACCCCTACTCTCTGCTTTTGTCTTGAAGCCAGCTAGCTATCCATTCTGCCACTTGTCCCCAGACTCCACATTCTCTGACCTTGTTCATCAGTCTATTATGAGGTACCTTATCGAAGGCCTTTTGAAAATCTAAATAATTTACATCTACTGATTTACCATTGTCTACTCTCTCTATTACATCTTCCTGTTTGTAAAATATTTTACTATTTTGTTACATGTTCCTTGATAATTTAATTTAATCGTTCCTCTTTGCCTTCCTAATTGATTTTGTGACTTCTCTCTTAATCTCTTCATATTCTCCCTTATCATGCAAGTCCCTGCTGTCTATGTGCTTAATGTATGCCTCCTTCCTTACCCTCAATTGTTCCCTTATGGCTTTATTCATCCATGTAATCTCATTAGTGTTTAGTTTGTTCTTTCCTTTTAGCGGAATATATTGTTCCTGCACTCTGTTGAACATTGTTTTAAATGTTTCCCATTACTGTTCTACATCGTTGTTTGCCAATATTTTATTTTCCCAAGTTCATTCTCAGCCCCTCAAAATCCGCTTTTCTCCAATCTATTACCCTGGTTTTCATCATACTTATGCCCTTCTCAATTATCATCTTAAAGCATATTATATTATGGTCACTATTGCCTAGATGTTCCCCTACTTTTACTTCTCTATCTGCTCTGGTTCATTTCCCAGTACTAGATCAAATAGTGAATCCTCCCTTGTTGGGCTTTTTACATATTAGGTTAAAAAGGAGTTTGAAAAGAATTAGAAAGGGTTAATCGCGCATCCCTATCCCTGTGCCCTTTTTCGGGAGCTAACCAATTTAACCACCAGTATCTTTCTGAGATCAATCAGGTGGGATATTCAAAGGAGTACTCACTTCCACTGTAAGATGATAAACAACAGAAGAGAATTAGAAATATATTACAAGCACCTCAGACGACATGCAAGCCATATGCCCAGCAGCAATCCATACATCAATCTTCTCTATTTTCAATTCTGCTGAAGATCCCTGTTCAGCCTGAATAAGCTAAGCATTACAGCAGAATCTAGAGAATTGAGGAATTACATTTATCACGGGGCATGGAGCAGTGGTAGCAGTAAATAAATTCTAAATATATTAAGCACCAAAATGGTTTATCTTTATCTATTTCAATTACTTTTGCTAAATGTGGCCCACACCAACTGCCAGGATATGATGTAAAATGAGTTTGGCACCCCTGTTCTAAAGAGAAGAAAACATATATGGAATTTACCTGACTGATAGATTTGGAAGCCATCTATATTAGTAACTGAAAAACAATTTAGAATACCCATAGCACAGAATATACATTTAGTGATCTTATTAGTTAACACAGGAAACAAATGACTGCTGCTAATCTTTACATTCTCCCTGACCTCTTCACATGGATCAACAATAACATTTTGGGATACAGTATATGAGTTATTTGAAACATGACATGGTAAGTGCAGCATGCTTGGGAGGACAAATGTGGCTTTGGACCAACAGTTCCAAAAGCTCTCCACCACTGGGGTTTTCCGCAGCTCAGGTCTGGGTTTGTTGTAGACTAATTCATCGGGATTGACTGCTATGAACTCCATTATTGTTGTATCATGCAACGACCAGGATGGTAGGAGGCAAACTAGATGGATCTTGGTCTTTTTTCGTCTAGCAATTCCTATGTTCCTATGAAAGCAGTTCCTCTGTTCCTGATCATGATGTTCATGCTGGTTCAATACATCATGGCTCAAGCATGTTTGTAAATTTAGCACACCTAACCTGCAATTCACTCATAACTTCTCAAGGACTAATTCACTTCCCAAACACAACTGGATTACAATATTCTTCTTCTATGTGTCCTTTTTTTTTCTTACTTTTCCTTTGTCTCTTTTTTCTCTCTCTCTTAATCCACTCTCTTTTACTCCCTCTCTTTATTTCACTTTCTGTCTCTAATTTACCCTATTTCCTTCTCCATCATTCACTGTTTCTTTCTCGATCCTGTTGTTTTATTGGTTATGGAGATAGTGCATTGGGTATGACATTCATGAGGTCTCAAATGCAATGTTGACATTACTGTGCCATTATCAATTCACATTTCCAGCAATTTGTGGTGCAAATATAAGCTGTGATTTTATCAATGGAGGCAGGTTGGGTGCGGGTCAGGTGGTTTCCAGCTTCCAGTCCCGCCCCCAGCTGCATCCGGCCCACAGACGTGATTTTGCCTTGATTGACCTTGTTAAGCCCACCCTGAGGAATTAAGAGGAAGCAGGTCAGATGACGTCATTTGATGACGCGTCATTTGCCGGTTTCCTTAAAGGGACCACGCACAATTTTATTTTGATAGTTGATTTCTCAATGTTTGACAGCATTGAGGTGCTGAAAATACTGAGGGGAAAAGTTCAGTTGGTAGCACCACCCGTTAGCGCCTTAAGAGGGCGCTAAGTGGGGCGCAAACCAACTAGCGCCCGGGCGCAGCAATATCTGTGCCTCTTGCGACATTGACCGGACATTTTGCGGCGGTGCTAAACAATACCGCCCGATCTCCTGCGCACGCAGATCTTGACGTCATTCGAGAGTGCAACGCCCTTGGGGTGCCCCGGACCAGAAATTCAGTGGCGCCCCCCTCCTTTCCGCCTGGCGCTACCAATGACAGTTTGACTGGAACGCTTCCCAGTCGCTGTGGGGCTGGGGGGCGCAATTTAAAGGGGGCCTCTTCCTGGCTTTTGTGTGGTAGCCATTTTTGCACCACTCATTCTGAGAGAGAGAGAGAGATTTGCAGAGAGACAAAAGAGAGAAAGAGAGACTTCTGCATTGAGTCAACGCTGTCTGAGGTAGTTTTGGCTTCTGACCATAACTTTGCAGGTACTTTGCTTTATGACCTCCATAACTTTGATTGGCCAGATACTATGGGGGCTGCAATGAATGGGAACGTCATCCTTCTCCATCACATTCGGAGGGCACAGAGACGCAGAGAGAGAGTGGCAATCATGGCCAGACAGAGGAGGGTTAACAGGCCTCGGTACAGGAGACCTTACCCTCCCAGGTTTTTTCGCCAATAGTTCTCCTACATTAATATGTCTGAGGAGCAGTGTTTGTGAAGGCTGCGATTCAGCAAGGAGGTGGTCACTGAGCTGTGCCACCTGCTTCAGCCAGATCTGCAGCCTCAACTGAGGAGCAGGACGTCTCTGTCGGTGGCAGTGATGATAACAGTGGCTCTCAACTTTTATGCCACTGGCTCATTTCAATCAGCTACTGGGGACATCGCCAATATCTCCCAGTTCGCGGTGCATTGCTACATCCGTCAGGTAACAAATGCCCTCTTTAAAAGGAGACGAGAGTACATTTCTTTCCCCATGACCCCGGACAAGCAGCAAGAACGTGCAACGGGCTTTGCTAGGATAGCAGGCTTCCCTATGGTGCAGGGCGCCATTGACTGCATGCATGTGGCTTTGCGGGCGCCACAAGAGAATGCCGAGGAGTTCCGCAACCAGAAGGGCTTTCATTCCTTAAACGTCCAGTTGGTCTGTGACCACAGACAGCTGATACTCGCTCTCAATGCCCACTTTCCAGGCAGCAGCCACGATGCCTTCATCCTGCACCAGATTTCTGTGGCAGACCTTTTCAAGGCACCGCATCACCCAGAAGGTTGGCTTCTCGGGGACAAGGGATATCCTCTGTGCACCTGGCTGATGACACCACTCCATTCGCCCAGCACCCTTGCTGAGCTACGATACAACGAGAGCCATCAAGCTACCAGGAACATCGTTGAGCACACAATCGGCGTGCTCAAGCAACATTTCCGCTGTCTGGACCATTCTGGAGGAGCCCTGCAGTACTCGCCTGAGCGAGTCTCCCATTTTGTTGTGTGTTGCATGCTGCATAACCTGGCAATCCTCAGGACCCAGCCAATGCCAGCAGACATTGGAGCACCAGCGGAGGAGGAGGAGGAGGAAGAAGATGAGGAGGATGATCATCAGCAGCACCAAGGCAGGAGGGAGGCACAAAGTGGAAGGGCGTTCCGTCAAAGGTTCATAGCAAGTCGCTTCTAGGCCCCATCCTGCCATTCAAACAACCTGAATGAAACCATCCCACAAACCCTAAGCCTGTCAAGGCAACAAGACCAAACATGCACATTTTGAATACAGACACTTCTTTATTTCACAAACTGTGTCTCATTTCCGCATGACAAAGTAATAGAATGAAACACAAAAAAAAAACAGTCACTCACATAACTGGCTCTCACAACCTGGAGACAATGTCCAAAACAGTAACAAAAATTTGACCACGAAACTCGGCCTTCAATAAAACAATGAAAGACATTTTGGCACACCTCCTACTTTTTGCCTTTCGAGGGTGATCTGCTTCCCTTGTGAAATTGCCCCCTTCCCACCCTGCAGCTCCTCCATAATGGGACCCCAGTGGCTGGAGCAAGGCTGGGGGAAGGCTGCTGAGTGTCAGAAACTGAGACTGCAGATGCCCTTGAGGGATGGCCTGGACCAGCTCTGGGCCTGGACAGCCCGGCTGCAGACTGCTCCAACTCTGCATGGGCGGCAGCAGTCTGTCCTACAGGCGGTGGCAAATGCAGTGGAGAAGTGCCAGTGGTGGCAGCAGGAATGCTGTCATCTTGAGAGAGGACAGCAACTCCCTGCTTGACCGACACACTGGCACTCCCACGGGGCAGCACTTCAGCATCCGGAGCAATCTGATGGAGCACAGGTTGCTGGCCTGCTGCGGCGTGGTGAGAGCCCCGGGGAATTCTGCCCGATCCAGCGAGGGTGGCAGCAGTCAGTGCTCGCGTGGCTTCAATCTGCATCTGCATGAGACCAGCCACTGACTGCATTGCAGCACTTAGCATTTGCGTGGCAGCCGCCTGTGCTACAGCGAAGTCCTCCACACTCCTAGCCAGTGATTCAATGGATTCGGGCATCCTTGCCACTGCAGCCATGAGCTCTGTGTGCCTTTGCTCCGCCTGGGCGCTCATTTCAGCGAGGACCCACTCCTCGTCTGCGTCCAGTGCAGCAGGACTCGAGGCCTTACTCTCTGTTCGGGGAGAAGGCCCCCGAGCTTCCCTAACCCCCTCGCGTTGCTGCAGCCCGCTGGGTCCTGGAGCTTCACCCTCATCAGACCATTCCCCCTGCTCCCCTGTAGGGAAGGCGTGTCCCCAGTATGGGCATGGGCTGCCTCGATAGAGGGTGGCGCTGATGGTCTGGCTTCCTCTTCCTCCTCGCCTTCAGCTTCACTCTCACTGGCAGCTTGAGGGCCCGTCTCCTCACCTGGTGAATCACCATCTGAAAGCAGGGAGATACAAGAGTGGCTTTAGCATGAGGGCAGGGTGGCAGCAAGGGAGGCATGAGTGCAGCGATTTAGTGATTTGGATTGAAAGTGTCAAAGGCTGCTGTTGTGAGGAACAAGTGGAAGGAGAGAGGACAAGAAGGTGATGACCTTACCATTGCTGTCCAGAACGGGGTCGGCATCTCCAGTGGTGTCGGGACCAATCACCCAACTTGCCACAATCCTGTGGATGGCTGCTCAAGATCGCTGAGGGCTTGAAGGTGAGGCCACCCTCCACCGGTCCATTGCTGCTGTCTCCTATTATGAGACAGCTTGGCCTGCAAGAAAAAGGACAGCGTCTGAGTAAATATGCAGCCATGATCTTGCCTGAAATGCCTCCCATGGTTGAATAGCCCTTACTGCATGCAAAGTGTGGAATGCGCGTGTGTGTTTCATGAAAGGGCCATAGGTGTTGGATGAGTGTTGGGCATTGGGGCTTTCAAGACCCTCATAGCCATAAAGTGAGGTGGAGGTGGAGGGATGAAGAGGTTTTGAAAAAAAGGCACTCACCCTGATGACACGAGTGAGGTCATTGAACTTTTTCCTACATTGCACATGGTTCCTAGGCACCATACTGCTTGAGGACACTCTCTGAGCCACCTCCCTCCACACTTTCCTGTACTCGCTTGGCAAAGGCCTCCTGCCACTCTCTGGGCACAGAATGGATTTTCTGCGCTCCACCCCGCGAACCAGAGCCTCCAAAGCCTGCTCGCAGAAGCGCTGGGCTCGCTCCCTGGCCCTTTCCATAATGTCTGGCTGCTAGATTTAGCCACAGGTCTGCCCAGGCCGAGATTCAAGGCTCCACTGAGCAGGGTGTGGCTGCAGAGCAAGATCGACCCTCCCCTTTAAGAACTGACCGGCGCCAGTGTGTCTGTACGATAGCAAAATACTACGTATGCTGGAAATCCGAAATAACAACAGAAAATGCTGGAATAACTCAGCAGGCCAGGCAATATCCATGGAGAGAAAACAGAGTCAATGTATCAAGTCAAACTCTTTGTCAAGACTGGAAAGGCACAGGAAATGAAATAGATTGAGAGGCCAGGCTGGGAGAGAACAAAAGAGAAGTGAAGAGACATTAAGAGGTATTCAAAATGAGACGAGATGGTGATAGGACTAGTGGAGACAAAAGACGGCTCTAGATTAGGTGTGAAATGTGCTGGCAGAATGAGAGACAGCTGCCATGTGGGAGAGAGAAAAAAAAAGGGGGGAGGAAAAGGGCCAAAACAAAGGTGTGGATAAAAAATAAGTAAAAATGTAATGGGGGCCGAGGTTATGATCTGAAATTGTTGAACTCGATATTGAGTCCGGAAACTATAGGCCGGTTAGCCTAACATCTGTGGTAGGTAAAATTTTGGAGTCCATTATTAAGGAGACAGTAACAGGACATTTGGATAATCATAATTTAATAGGACAAAGTCAGCATGGTTTTATGAAGGGGAAGTCATGTTTGACAAATTTGCTGGAGTTCTTTGAGGAAGTAACATATAGGGTGGATAAAGGGGAACCAGTGGACGTAGTGTATTTAGACTTCCAAAAGGCATTTGACAAGGTGCCACACAAAAGATTATTGCTTAAGATAAAAAATCACGGGATTGGGGGTAATATTCTGGCATGGATAGAGGATTGGCTATCTAACAGAAGGCAGAGAGTTGGGATAAATGGTTCATTCTCAGACTGGCAATCAGTAACTAGTGGTGTTCCGCAGGGGTCAGTGCTGGGTCCCCAACTCTTTACAATCTATATTAACGATTTGGAGGAGGGGACCGAGTGCAACATATCAAAGTTTGCAGATGATACTAAGATGGGAGGGAAAGTAGTGAGTGAGGAGGACATAAAAAACCTGCAAGGGGACATAGACAGGCTAAGTAAGTGGGCAGAGATTTGGCAGATGGAATACAATACTGGAAAGTGTGAGGTTATGCACTTTGGCAGGAAAAATCGTAGAGCAAGTTATTATCTTAATGGCAAGAAACTGGAAAGTACTGAAGTACAAAGGGATCTGGGGGTCCTGGTGCACGAAACTCAAAAGGTTAGTATGCAGGTGCAGCAAGTGATTAAGAAGGCCAATGGAATGTTGGCTTTCATTGCTAGGGGGATAGAATCTAAAAATAGGGAGGTATTGCTTCAGTTGTACAAGGTATTGGTGAGACCGCACCTGGAATACTGCGTACAGTTTTGGTGTCCATACTTAAGAAATGACATACTTGCTCTCGAGTCAGTACAAAGAAGGTTCACTCGGTTAATCCCGGGGATGAGGGGATGGACATATGAGGAGAGGTTGAGTAGATTGGGACTCTACTCATTGGAGTTCAGAAGAATGAGAGGCGATCTTATTGAAACATATAAGATTGTGAAGGGGTTGGATCGGGTGGATGCGGGGAGGATGTTCCCGATGATGGGTGAAACTAGAACTAGGGGGCATAGTCTTAGAATAAGGGGCTGCTCTTTCAAAACTGAGATGAGGAGGAACTACTTCACTCAGAGGGTGGTAGGTCCATGGAATATGCTGCCCCAAAAAGCTGTAGAAGCTACATCATTACATAAATTTAAAACAGAAATAGGCAGTTTCCTAGAAGTAAAGGGAATTAAGGGTTATGGGGAGCGGGCAGGAATTTGGACATGAGTCTAGGTTCGGATCGGTCATGGCCCTGTGGGTAGCGGAGCGGGCCCAGGGGCCATGTAGCCTGATCCTGCTCCTATTTCGTGTGTCTAATTCTGTTAGATTCAGGAGATGGTTCTGTGATAGTGGATTGGCGGTTAGGATCAGATCAGCCATGATCTTATTGAATGGCGGAGCAGGCTCGAGGGGCCGATTGGCCTACTCCTGCTCCTATTTCTTATGTTCTTATGTTCTTATGTTCTAGGCTGTAAAGTGCCTAATCGGAAGATGAGGTGCTGTGTGCCAGTGTGTCTGTGTTCAATCGCTAACTGACAGCACCTGCACTGCGCCCGCCCTCTGAAGTAGCGCCTCGCTCCTCGGCCTTAGCACCTTAAGAGAGTTGTGTAGCGCCTGATTTAGCGCTCCAATCATCTCCAGGGGCGATAAAAGCCAAGTTTGCTGTCGGAGGCGATAATTAGCGCCAGGCACTAATCTTTGCACCCAGCCGATAATTGCGCCCCAAATGGGGCTGTGATGAAATATTCCATTCATCACTCATCAGTATTTCTCTGCCTGTGACTGTGGTTGGTTTCAGTTTCATTTCCATTGTATTGTACTGTGTGTAGGGCTCCGCCCATACCTGGCTCCTATGTAAGCTGGCCCAGCCTGCAGCACATCCAGTACGGCAGACCTCTGGATGGAAGATACATTCTCCTCTGTGTTACCTTCTAAGTCAATAAAAGCCTTGTTTTGTTTCGCTAACATCGAGTCTCGGATTTATTGAGGCACATCAGGGGCGATACCGAATTTCTCCCCCTGACAATCACTGCACAAAGGTGACCTCTTGCACCCAGGCTCTGCAATGACTCCCTCCATAGGCTGGAATAGATGGCAGCTGCAGTTGAGGTGACAGAAGCGATCTGTCACTGATGAGAAAGGTTCTTCCAGTGAGGTGGCATTGGACATGAATTTAAAACTTGTAACCTAAAGAAAAGTGTAAGGCCTAGAAATTGGGTATAGCCCCGCTTGAGGCGTTAGAACTGGCGATGCGCAAAGTTTATAGCCAGACGAAACTTATCGCCGCCTGGCGTGATATTGGGTTGCATCGCCCCCAAAGGGGATTGAGGCACTAACTCAGCCGTTGCACGGTGCTCTTAAGGCGCAAAAGGTCAGGCGCTACTCAATATCGACGCGGACGGGCGCAGCGCAGGTGAACTCAATTACGGGAAAGCACAAGACCTACAGGCGCCGGCCAGCTCTTAAAGGGGCGGGTCAGTCAGACTGAGCTTAAACACCCAACGCCCTGAAGGCCTCAGATTCAGCGCTCGCCCTTGTCTGGCGTTAGAAACTTGTGCATTATGGAGAAGGTTAAGCAGAAAGCAGAGCGCTTCAGCACTGAGGCTCTGGACCACTTGGTGGCTGCAGTTGAACACCTTCGAGAGGTCCTGTATCCGGATAATGGCAAGAGGCCAAATCAGAAGGCTTATCGACGATCTTGGAGGGAGGTTGCTGTGAGGGTGAATTCCAGCAGCATGGCGACCAGGACCCCTGTTCAGTGCAGGAAGAAATTCAACGACCTCACACGGATCGTTAGGGTGAGTGATGGTTTACCAAACTTGTGCTTCCCTCCATCTGCAGCTGACTTCGGGCACCCTGCTGCAATGATGCGCCAATGGCCATCTGTCAGTATGCACCCATGGCCCTTTCTGGCCACACACATGGACAGATGTCTCAAGGCCTCATGTAAGGGCTCTTGCACCATGGGGGGCATGCGATGAGGTCTCAAGGCCTCATGTAACAGAACCTCCCCTTCTTTCCCCTGCAGTCCAAGATGGCACAGATTAGAAAGGAGCAGCGTCGAACTGGTGGCGGACCTGCACAAGTGGTCACTCTCACGGATCTGGAGGAGAGAGTGCACCAGATACTTGGAGGACGTCTGTCTGGTCCAGTGACCACTGCATCTGCCGACCCCATTACCGACAGCGAGGGTAAGACTCTCACCTTTTCCACCTGTTGCCTTCCACTTGGTCCCCCCGCCAGCATGCATCCTCAGTGTGCAGCCATGTCAGAGCCTTGCCGCAATCTGGCATGCCTTTCAGCAAACCTGTCCTTTTGCTAAAGCCACTCTTCCACCTCCCACTTTCAGATGAAGCAGCACCAACTTGGGCTCAACGCGCTGAAGCTGCCAGTGCCAGTGCCGCCGGAGGCGAGGACCAGGAGGAATCCGGACCAGCCGTTGCAGAATCCGGGGAGCGGAGACATCTGCAGACTGGGGATAGTAGTCCCCTGGAGGGGAGGGGGGGTGGCTCTGAGGATGGACTAGTTGCCGGACCAAGCGGCATGGAGCAACGCAGGGGGAATAGGCAAGTTCGGCCACCGTCTCCCCGCAGGGCAAGGCAGGTCATCATGACTGCTGCACAGAGTGCAGATGAGGTCCGTCGCCCTCCAAACAAGCTCCCATTCCGATGCCAGTTGGTCAAAAGGCTTTTAGGTGTAGTGGTGCAAGTGCTTCGGACAGGGTTGAAGGTACCAAGTACTGTAAAGCTCAAATCCCAGAACTCCGCTCCACATTAGCTCGCCAACTCTCTCTAGCAGCGAGCGCAATGAGCAGGCCAAGTGGCAGAAGATTCTGCACTAGAGCTGTCCCCTTTAAATAGCGCACCCCTACTCGGAGAAGGGCCTGTTAGACCTCCCTCGAACTGTCACTAATAGCGCTGGGCGCTAAGGCTCCGGGCGCCACCCAATATGCGCTCAGGCGCTCCTAAAAGGCGTTGCACACTGAAATGACGTCATGAGCTGCTTGCGCTCGCGGGCACGCGCAAACACTTAGCGCAGGCGCTAAATGTATAGCCAATATCTGAGTTGGCGCTATCTTCATAGCGTCTGCCCCAACATAGCGCTTCGCCCCAATTCTAGGTCTCTTTAGGCGCTCAGCGCCGGCGCTACCAACCCAATTTCTAGGCCTAAATGTATTAAAAATGCAGTTCCCAACATTTTCTTTCCTCTGAGACCCACCATGTGCAACATTGGATCCTTCTGCAGCTGTCATCAATCCAGAAACATTACAGCAGACTCACAACACACCACACTTACCTGACGTGGTGTCCGGACATCGGGAAACCCAAGCCAGAAGCGGCAAAATTCAAAAATAGGCTGTCAACTACTAGCAACAATCTGTTAATAGGCAGATAATTGCCTTTAATCCTTTTCCCGCCACTCGGTGTCGGGTCCATTCGCAAATCGGGGACCCAACACATGGGAAAATTGTTTGGAGGCGGGTTGACGGCGGGATCGCAACCAGCCATCAATCAAAATTATTTTAACCTTCGACTCACCTCCAAATCCGTCCTCTGAACGCTGGCAAAATCCAGCCCAGCATGTATGATGGAGATAAAATAATGATATAAGTGACAAAATCGTGTGCAAGATGGAGAAGCACAGACTTTACAAATGAACATATTTTGTTGTAGAGCATAAAAATGCAATGGAAATGCATGTTGACATACTTTATCCACAAGTTAAAATTTTACACATAATTACATAGCAAGTGAGAAATTGCAATGTTTACAAGTAGAATTAATATTTTTGGACCCCATGGTTACTGGCAATGAAGCAGGTGCATTCTCTAAGGGGAAATAGGATTGTGCTATTAATATTTAATGGGGATTACTTTAAATGTACCTTCTTTTTCTGACCAGAGCTAAATTAAATAATTTCTATGAACTCTTGTGTAATTCTGATATTTATGCCAATGACACAGATGACAATGTAATCCTTTTTGAACTTAAATATAGAAATGATGATTTGCTTTGTAATATTCAGCAGCCTAAAATTAATTTGATGGCATTTGATAAATCATACAGCTGCTATTATTCAAGGTCAGTGACAGCAAATGTGCATCCACATGAATACATTCCAAAATAATTGTAAAATCTATTTGCTCCTTTTCTGTACTATGCAGGGTACCAGTTCAATTTATGTAATTGCATTCTTACATAAGTTATTTTCTTCATGAAATAAAAGCAAACCTCTGCATTAAAGATACTGCGGTCTAAATTCCACATGGTTGCGTCCATTTTTCAGGCATGTCGTGGGCACAACAATGATGAATTTAGCAGTGCGATGGTCCGCAGCTGATTTGTGTGGGGTCACTGCTTAATTTGTCTGGAGATTTTTTGGGGGGGCGGCTGCCTTTAAGGAGCACAGTATTGATTTAAATATTAAAATTAGGGTCCTGCATCCATTTGATAAATTTCTGTGTGGAAGCACTTTTTCACTGGATCTTAACCTCGACCAGGAAATCATTGCCTTAACAGTTGGGAAACATGCTGCAGAAGTGCTATTTAAAAGGATACTCACCTCCATTAGGGCCCGTTACTGTTTGGACTTGATAGGTACTGAATAGTATTTCAGTGACTACCGGCTACCGACCATAGAGCACATATACCAGAAACGCTGTTTACGGAGGTCACGGACCATCATCAAAGACCCTACCCACCCCAGCCACAGTCTGTTCGCCCTCCTGCCATCTGGGAGACGCTACAGATGCATTCGCACCCGAACGACCAGATTTAGGAACAGCTTCTTTCCCAGGGCTGTCATCCTACTGAACTCCACAAATAAACTCTAAAGCCTGCACATCTGCCAATGCACTTTATTATGGTTATGTTTATGTTAATGTATTACAAGCCAAATGAATGTTGAATGTTTAAATGTCTTAATCTAAATGTACACTCTCGGGAGCCGCAAGCCTACATTTCGTTGTACTGCACTTGTGCACTAACAATGACAATAAAGTTGATTGATTGATTGATTGATTGACTTTTGACGGTATTTCTGGCGACTTTCGCTGAGCTGAACTCGGAGAGTAATTTATGGGAGGACCTGCACTCTGTTAAAGGATTGCCTTCACAACACTGTTGGAACATGGGTATTCTGGTTAGTCTACAGAAGGAGAGACTGAAGAAAGTTGGGTTTTCCAGCTTGTAAGGAAGTGACTAAGAGATGATCTTATACAGGTAAATAAAAGAAAAGAAAGAAAGACTTACATTTATATAGCGCCTTTCGCGACCACCGGACGTCACAAAGTGCTTTACAGCCAATTAAGTACTTTTGGAGTGTAGCCACTGTTGTAATGTGGGAAACACGGTAGCCAATTTGCACACAGCAAGCTCCAACAAACAGCAATGTGATAATGACCAGATAACCAGGACACCGGGGATAACTTCCCTGCTCTTCTTCGAAATAGTGCCATGGGATCTTTTACATCCACCTGAGAGAGCAGATGGGGCCTCGGTTTAACGTCTCATCTGAAAGACGGCACCTCTGACAGTGCAGCACTCCCTCAGCACTGCACTGGAGTGTCAGCCTAGATTTATGTGCTCAAGTCCCTGGCGTAATAGTAAATGTATAAAGAAAACATAAATTCAGGACGTCAAATTAAACCATTACAATAGAACAATGGGCACAGGTTCAAACTAGTCAAGGGCAAATTTAGGATTTGTATCACACCAAGGCCGGGGTTTTCTGCTTCTGTGCTTGCCAGCCCATGACTTTTTTGCCAATTGAAATGAATGGGCAGGCAGTTGCAGACTGACAAGCAGAGAAACAAAAAAATAACCAGTTAAAGTGTGTTTAACACATAGTGGTAGATTTTCAACATACTCTAGGGTATAAAATTGGAGTTGTGATACACCATGTGTTATAGAAATGCCCAATTTTCATTTCTATTTATAGGGATAGCTGATCCTTACTGCCAGTTTTACAGCCGGACTACAAGTTGAAAATCTAGCCCATAGAATAGACTCTGGGTAAGCTAGTGGAGGTGAAAACCCTGCTATTATTGAAGAAATAGTTGGATGTTGTGATTGAGGGGGGTGAGGGAGGTACTGTAGTTGGTTTGGGAAGATTGAGCTACAATGGACCAAATGGCCTTCCTCGTTGATAACTATTTTGCAATCTTGAGAACTATGAATTTTAATAGTGGGCATGTTGGCATTACCGTGATGTGCCTGCTATAAGCAGTAGATGATAAAACCATCATAGGTTGTAGGAATTAAACATTAGCCCCAGACACCCTCCAGAGGACTGGAAGTGTAAACTGTTGGTTGGGTTTTGTACACAGGGGGATTTTTAAATGATTAAACCACTAAAGCAGTACAGCAGAGCCACACTGCCAGATCCACAATACTGGAATCTGCGGCTCCCACGTAGGTTTTAGTTTTTCTACAGGCACAACTGGGCTACCTGTGGCCTTATATGAAGCTCAGGTTTCCGCCTGTACCTATAACACACTATAAAACAAAAGCAGCCCCGGGCTTCAGTACTTAGATCAATCACATCCCAATACTAACTGGGGATTTTAGAATGAATGAGATTTGTGTATCAATGTAATTTTGCTGTGATAAAAGGGAAAACAGGAAGGCCTAGAAATTGGGTTGGGGTGCCAAAGTGGCGCAAAAGTCCCCTGAGCGCAGGATTTAGCGCAGCAATCGGAGTAATACCGATCGCCAGAAATTCAGTTTCAGTGCCCCTCGAGGGACACGGGGCGAGGCTCGAGGCGCTCCGCGTCCCTCTTAGGGCGCTGAAACTGATTATCGCAGCGTGGCGCTGCGGCACGGCACGCTGCGGTACTGCAGGCCTTCCTCCCACTGTTAAGGGGGAGGTGCCTGCAACAGCGCGATCCCCGCTCGCGAGTGCTGGCAAATGAGCCCGGCACCAAGGAGAAGTGCCGGGCTCTCGGGAAACAGCCGGCAATGCCGCGGGGGGAGGCCGGGGACGGAGGTGACTCTATTTCTCTCTCCACGGATGTTGTGTGGCCTGCTGAGTTTTTCCAGCATTTTCTGTTGTTATTTCGGATTTCCAGCATCCGGAGTATTTTGCTATAGATCTACTGGGCATTGTTTTAATGTAATGGCAGTACATATTCATCAATTCAGAATGATCCAGAGGAAGTAAATGCCTGCTGTCTGTAAAAAAAAATTATGTACACAAAGAGACTGAAGTTAAGTTGACCTGAAGTTTGCCAGAACTGTTATTCTGTACCTTTGCTTGCTGACTGTAAAATAAAGCAGCGAAATGATTCGCAACTGAAGTGGTAATTAGTCCACCTGCCAGAAGATTGGAAAAGTGCAGATAATGGTATTAGCAAAAGGGCACAATATCCAGCTCAGACAACAAGCAGGTCCTATTGTTACAACCCTTCCCCCAAGTTATGCTAACTCCAAGGGATGCTGCAGGAGGTGCACCTAGGCAACGATGCCTGGCGGCTCAGGGAAAGATAGAGAGCATGCCCCTCTCTTCACAGAATGAATTTGAAAAGGTGAGCTATCCAGTCAGTCTGTTTCCAGTCACACAGGACAAGCAGTTCTGCATCACATTTCTTGCAGGATGAGATAGCCTTACGTATATCTTACTTGCTTGGGGAGCCGGGGGCAAACATGGGAGGTCACATTGTACCCCACCTTGTCATGGGGCATAGCAAGACATTCATCAGGTGCGGCCGATTTGGCTAGTTGGCAGATGGACTAGCAGGAGCAGTCCATGCCTAGACCTGGGAGCCACTGTCTCGAGACAAAGCTAGGGGTGCGTAGCAGCCCAGCCGCAAGGGCAGCATGTAGCCTGGCGGTCATAGAATCATAGAATGGTTACAGCATAGAAGGAGGCCCTTCAGCCCGTCGAGCCTGTGCCGGCTCTCTGCAAGAGCGCTTCAGCTAGTCCCACTCCCCCGCCCTTTCCCCGTAGCCCTACAATTTTTTTTTCCTTCAGGTACTTATCCAATTCCCTTTTGAAAGCCACAATTGAATCTGCCTCCACCACCCTTTCAGGCAGTGCATTCCAGATCCTAACCACTCGCTGAGTAAAAAGGTTTTTCCTCATGTCGCCTTTGGTTCTTTTGCCAATCACCTTGAATCTGTGTCCTCTGGTTCTCGACCCTACCGCCAATGGGAACAGCTTCTCTCTATCTACTCTGTCTGGACCCCTCATGATTTTGAACACCTCTATCAAATCTCCTCTCAATTTTCTCTGCTCTAAGGAGAACAACCCCAGCTTCTCTAGTCTATCAACGTAAATGAAGTCCCTCATCCCTGGAATCATTCTCGTAAATCTTTTCTAAGGACTTGACACCCTTCCAAAAGTGCGGTGCCCAGAATTGGACACAATGTTCCAGTTGAGGCCGAACCAGTGTTTTATAAAGGCTCATCATGGTCTGAGTAGAGCAAGCATATGATCTTCACATGCAAGTTATAGGACTGACACTCAAGAGATTTTCCACAGGGAGATATGTTGCCATTAGGGATTATTGGCTGTTTCAACTAGGAGGGATTTCTGTTTTAAGCTACAATGTGTTTCTGATATTTTAAGGCTAATTCACAAAGGTATTTTAAGCCTAATTCCCCTCTTCCTGGTTGCTTTTAAGATAAGGAAATACTGAAATCATTGAGATGAAGAGGGGATTGGTATGTTGATGAATTAGCCATTGAAAGTGTTATTCATTTCTGGCTTTCAGTAGGCTATTCACATGAGATGATGCTCTTCTTGTGTATGCAGTATGGACTGTCTGGTAAGAATCCACTTGGGAGTGCAGCAGCAAGTTTAATTGGCAGCCCTGCTAACCAACCCCTGGACAAGGTAGGGTTCAGAGGTTAAGCTCCCCCCAAAACTTCCTGTGGATAACAAAAGCACACAGACACACGTTAGAGGTCACTGCTAGGAAACAAGGACCCTTGAGTATATCATTTAATTGTAGTATAATTGGTGGTATTGATTTAATTTAAATTAATTAAAGGGTAAGTCATGGCAGCACAGCTCGGCCCCGTGGCATGCTCCTCCTGCACTATGTGGGAAATCAGGGACACTTCCTGTGTCCCTGATGACCATGTGTGCAGGAAGTGTATCCAGCTGCAGCTACTGACAGACCGCATTGCTGCGCTGGAGCTGCAAATGGATACATACTGGAGCATTCGCGATGCTGAGGACATTCTGGATATCGTGTTTAATCAGTTGGTCACACCGCAGGTAAAGGCTGCACAGGCAGGAAGGGGATGGGTGACTGCCAGGCAGAGTAGGCAGGTAGTGCAGGGTTCCCCTGTGGTCATCCCCCTCTCAAACAGACATACCGCTTTGGATATTGTTGGGGAGGATGGCTTATCGGGGGAAGGCAGCAGCAACTAACTTCCTGGCACCATGGGTGGTTCTGTTGCACGGGATGGGAGGAAAAAGAGCGAGAGAGCTATAGGGATAGGGGATTCTATTGTAAAGAGAATAGATAGGCGCTTCTGCGGCCGCAAACAAGACTCCAGGATGGTATGTTGCCTCCCTGGTGCAAGGGTCAAGGATGTCTCGGAGCGGCTGCAGGGCATTCTGGTGGGGGAGGATGAACAGCCAGTTGTCATGGGCATATAAGTACCAACGATATAGGTAAAAAATGGGATGAGGTCCTAAAAGCTGAATATAAGGAGTTAGGAGGTAAATTTAAAAAATAGGACCTCAAAGGTAGTAATATCAGGATTGCTACAAGTACCACGTGTTAGTCAGAGAAGAAATAGAAGGATATTTCAGCTGAATATGTGGCTAGAAGAATGGTGCAAGGGGGAGGGATTCAAATTCCTGGGACATTGGAACCGGCTCTGGGGGAGGTGGGACGAGTAAAAACTGGACGGTTTGCACCTGGGCAGGACTGGGACCGATGTCCTAGGGGGAGTGTTTGCTAATGCTGCTGGGGAGGGTTTAAACTGAAATGGCAGGGGGTTGGGAACCTGTGCAGGGAGACAGAGGAAAGGGAAGCAAGGATAGAAGCAAAAGACAGGAAGGAGAAAAGCAAAAGTGGAAGTCAGAGAAATCAAGGGTGTAAATCAAACATGGCTGCAGTAAACAATAATTCTAAAAGGTCTAAGAGTGTTAAAAAAACAAGCCTGAAGGCTTTGTGTCTTAATGCGAGGAACATTCGTAATAAGTTGGATGAAATGGCTGCGCAAATAGATGTAAACAAATATGATATAATTGGGATTACGGAGACATGGCTCCAGGGTGACCAAAGATGGGAATTCAACATCCAGAGGTATTCAATATTAAGGAAGGACAGGCAAAAAGGAAAAGGTGGTGGGGTAGCATTGCTGGTTAAAGAGGAGATTAACACAATAGTAAGGAAGGATATTAGCTCTGTTGATGTGGAATCTGTATGGGTAGAGCTGAAAAATACCAAGGTGCAGAAAACGTTAGTGGGAGTGGTATACAGACCCCCAAACAGTAATGCTGAGGTTGGGGATGGCATTAAATGGGAAATTAGAGATGTGTACAATAAGGGCACAGCAGTCATCATGGGTGACTTTAATCTACATATAGATTGGTCTAACCAAATTAGTAACAATATTGTGGAAGAGGAATTCCTAGAGTGTATACGGGATGGTTTCCTGGACCAATATGTTGAGGAAGCAACTAGAGATCAGGCCATCTTAGACTGGGTATTATGTAATGAGAAAGGATTAATTAGCAATCTTGTTGTGCGAGGCCCCTTGGGGAGGAGCGATCATAATATGATAGAATTCTTCATTAAGATGGAGAGTGAAGTAGTTGATTCAGAGAGTTGGGTACTGAATTTAAATAAAGGAAACTACGATGGCATGAGGCGCGAGTTGGCTAGGATGGATTGGGAAATGTTACTTAAAGGGTTAACGGTGAATAGGCAATGGCAAACATTTAAAGATTGCATGGATGAACTACAGAATTTGTTCATCACTGTTTGGCATAAAAATAAAACAAAAAGGGTGGCTCAACATTGGCTAACAAGGGAAATTAGGGATAGCATAAGATCCAAGGAGAGGACATATAAATTGGCCAGAAAAAGCAGCAAACCTGAGGATTTGGAGCAGTTTAGGATTCAGCAAAGGAGGACAAAGGGATTAATTAAGAGGGGGAAATAGAGTATGAGAGTAAGCTAGCAAGGAACATAAAAACGGACTGTAAAAGCTACTATAAATATGTGAAGAGGAAAAGATTGGTAAAGCCAAGCGTAGGTCCCTTGCAGTCAGAATCAGGGGAATTTATAATGGGGAACAAAGACATGGCAGACCAATTAAAATACATACTTTGGTTCTGTCTTCACAAAGGAGGACACAAATAAACTCCCAGAGATGTCGGGGAACATAGGGTCTAATGAGAGGGAGGAACTGAATGAAATCAGTATTTGTAGGGAAATGGTGTTAGGGAAATTGACAGGATTGAAGGCCAATAAATCCCCAGGGCCTGATAATCTACATCCTAGGGTACTTAAGGAAGTGGCCCTAGAAATAGTAGATGCATTGCTGGTCATCTTCCAAAATTCTATAGACTCTGGGCAGCACGGTGGCATAGTGGTTAGCACTGTTGCCTCACAGCGCCAGGGACCCAGGTTCAAATCCGGCCTCGGGTGACTGTCTGTGTGGAGTTTGCACATTCTCCCCGTGTTTGCGTGGGTTTTCTCCGGGTGCTCCGGTTTCCTCCCACAGTCCCAAGATGTGCGGGTTAGGTTGATTGGCCATGATAAAAATTGACCCTTAGTGTTAGGGGGGATTAAATACGTGGGGTTACGGGGATAGGGCTTGGGTGGGATGGCTGTCGGTGTAGGGACCGGGTGCTAGGGTTTGGATAATCAGCCATGATCTCGTTGAATGGCGGAGCAGGCTCGAAGGGCCGAATGGCCTACTCCTGCTCCTATCTTCTATGGAACAGTACCCATGGATTGGAGGGTAGCTAATGTAACCCCACTATTTAAAAAAGGTGGTAGAGAAAAAACAGGGAATTATAGACCGGTAAGCCTGACATCGGTAGTGGGGAAAATGCTAGAGTCCATTATAAAAGATGTAATAGCAGAGCACTTGGAAAACAGTGACAGGACCGGAAAAGTCAACATGAATTTATAAAAGGTAAATCATGCTTGACTAATCTACTGGAATTTTTTGAGGATGTGACTGGTAGAATAGATAAGGGCGAACCAGTGGATGTGGTGTATTTGGACTTTCAGAAGGCTTTCGATAAGGTCCCGCATAAGAGACTAGCATGCAAAGTTAAAGCACATGGGATTGGGGTTAAGGTACTGACTTGGATAGAAAACTGGTTGGCAGACAGAAAGCAAAGTGTTGGAATAAATGGGTCTTTTTCCGAGTGGAAGGCAGTGACTAGTGGGGTACCGCAGGGATCTGTGCTAGGACCACAGTTATTCACAATATATATTAATGATCTAGACGAGGGAACTAGATGTAATATCTCCAAGATTGCAGATGACACAAAGCTGGGTGGGCGTGTGTGCTGTGAGGAGGATGCAGAGAAACTCCAGTATGATTTGAACAGGTTGGGTGATTTGGCAGATGCATGGCAGATGCAGTATAATGTGGATAAATGCGAGGTTATCCACTTTGGCGGCAAAAACAGGAAGGCAGATTATTATCTGAACGGCAATAGATTGGGAAAAGGGGAAGTGCAACAAGACCTGGGTGCCCTTGTGCACCAGTCACTGAAGGTAAGCATGCAGGTGCAGCAGGCGGTTAAGAAGGCAAATGGTATGCTGGCCTTCATAGCGAGAGGATTCGAGTACAGGAGCAAGGATGTCTTGCTGCAGTTGTACAGGGCCTTGGTGAGACCACATCTTGAGTATTGTGTGCAGTTTTGATCACCTTATCTGAGGAAGGATGTTCTTGCCATGGAGGGAGTGCAGCGAAGATTCACCAGACTGATACCTGGGATAGCAGGAATGACATAAGGAGAGAGATTGGGTCAATTAGGCTTATATTCACTAGAGTTTAGAAGAATGAGAGGGGATCTCATTGAAACTTATAAAATTCTAACAGGACTAGACAGACTAGATGCAGGAAGGCTGTTCCCGATGGCGGGGGAGTCCAGAACCAGGGGTCACAGTCTAAGGATAAGGGGTAGGCCATTTAGGACTGAGATGAGGAGGAATTTCTTCACTCAGAGAGTGGTGAACCTGTGGAATTCTCTACCACAGAAGACAGTTGAGGCCAATTCATTAAATATATTCAAGAAGGAGTTAGATATATTTCTTAAGGCTAAGTGAATCAAGGGATATGGGGAGAAAGCAGGGACAGGGTACTGAATTTGGATGATCAGCCATGATCGCATTGAATGGCGGAGCAGGCTCAAGGGGCCGAATGGCCTACTCCTGCTCCTATCTTCTATGTTTCTATGTTAAACTATTTCCTCTGGTGGAAGAGTCCAGAATAAGGGGGCTTACCATTAAAATTAGAGCTAAGCCGTTCAAGGGTGTAGTCAGGAAGCACTTCTTCACATAATGGATAGTGGAAACCTGGAACCCTCACCCCCAAGAAGCTGTGGAGGATAGGTCAATTGAAAAATTCAAAACTGAGCTGTTAGATAAGGGTATTAAGGGATATGGAACCAAAATGCATAAATGGAGTTCAGATGTTGATCAGCCATGATCTAATTGAATGGCAGAACAGGTTCGAGGGGCTGAATGGACTACCCAAGAACAACAACTTGTATTTATATAGCACTTTTAACATACTAAAACATCCCAAGGCGCTTCACAAAGAGTTCTAAAACAAAATCTGACACCGAGCCACATTAGGAGCTATTAGGGCAGATGACCAAAAGATTGGTCAGAGGTAGGAACTCATGTTTCTATGTTCCTACGTCTGCTGAGGGAGAGCCAAGTAGGCATAGGCAGTGTATTTAAGAATAGAACTGGTCAAGCCCAGCATAAGCCTTGGTCTGATTCAATGCCAAGACTGACCAAAAGCAAGTATATTAAACAACAACAACAACTTGTATTTATATAGCTCCTTTAATGCAGTAAAGGAGAGTTACCAATCAAAATTTGACACCGAGCCACATAAAAGAGATATTAGGACAGGTGACCAAAAGCTTGCAGGTTTTAAGGAGTGACTTAAAGGAGGAGAGTTAGGTTGAGAGGCAGAGAGATTTTGGGAGGGAATTCCGGAGCTCAGGGCCTAGGCAGCTGAAGTCATGGCCGCCAATGGTGGAGTGAAGGAAATCAGGGATGCGCAAGAGGCCAGAGCTGGAGGATCGCAGAGATCTTGGAGGGTTGTAGGGCTGGAGGAGGTTACAGAGATAGGGAGGGGCGAGGCCATGGAGGGATTTGAACACAAGGATTTTTTTAAATCGAGGTGTTGCCAGACTGGAAGCTAATGTAGCTCAGCAAGCACAGGGGTGATGGGTGAACAGGACTTGGTGCGAGTTAGGATATTGGCAACAGAGTAACCGGGAGAGAAGAGTGGTTTATTATTGTTTTTATTCATGAGGAGGGACCGAGGTTATGTTAAGTAAATGAGATATGCTATAATTGTTACTCTCTATATTTATTTACTGATTGACGATTTGTACCCTGCCTCATCTCACTAACGTGTTGATCAGTCCACCTACTAGAAGATTGGAGAAGTGCACATGCGTGCACTTGCAAAGGACACAGTATCCAACTCAGATAACAAGTGGGTCCCATTGTTACAATTCCCAAGTTGTGGTATTATGTAACTAGATATTGAGCAGGATGGGGGAAGTCCTGAATGCAAGAAACATGGGGTCCTGTTATAGGAGTGAACAGGCCCACTGAGACTGCGGTAATATTTAAGGAAGATCCAACATTTGTAAAAGTGCTTTATCACAATGTGTAAAACATACCTCCAATCTGAACAACAACTTGCATTTCTATCCCATCTCCCACCGTGCTCTCTCCGAGCTGATCTTGTCCATAAGGCCCACCTCCTGCTCCCTCGACCCTATTCCCACCAAATTGCTGACTGCCCAACTTCCCTCCCTGGCCCCCATGTTAGCAGATATTGTTAATTTTTCCCTCTCCTCAGGTACTGTCCCTCTCCCGTTCAAATCTGCCGTCATCACCCCTCTCCTCAATAAACCCAACCTTGACCCCTCTGTCCTTGCAAAACTACCACCCCATCGCCAACCTCCCTTTCCTCTCCAAAGTCCTTGAACGTGTTGTCGCCTCCCAAATCCACGCCCATCTTTCCCATAATTCCATGTTTGATTCCCTCCAATCAGGTTTCTGCACCCGCTGATGTACATGTAAATCGCTACCACCATGTGGTAGTTACCATCAAATTTTTTTTCCATTCTGTCACTGTTGGTGCTGTGGAATCTGCCCTGCAGTGCAAAAGGATGAATTCCACAGCACTGTAGCCAAGAAAAATAGAAACATTTCTACTTGAGGCAAGTCTGTTTTCATTTCAGACTCATAGCATTTGTGAATTTTCTTTTTATTTCTCTGTAACATAAACTCACCATAAATCTACACTAAATGCTTATCTGGTAATTTGTATGTCGACAGCTTTATTTATAATACCCCATATACTGCTGTTATGCGTAGACTAAACCATGCTGGAGCCAAATACATTCCACAGTCACAAAGCCACTGGTTAATTCTATGACTCGCTTGCTGTTTTGCAGCAGTGTATAGTGGTAGGATTCATTGGGGGAAAAATTCAGTATCGCCCCGTTTGGGGCGCGATTATTGGCTGTGCGCAAAGTTTAGCGCCTGGCGCTAATTATTGCCTCCGATGACAAACTTGACTTTTATCGCCCCTGGAGGTGATTGGAGCGCTAAATCAGGTGCTTCACACCTCTCTTAAGGCGCAAAGGCCGAGGAGCGAGGTGCTAACTCAGAGCGCGGGCGCAGCGCAGGTGCTGTCAGTTAGCCATGGAACACAGACACACTGGCACCGGATAGTTCTTAAAGGGGAGGGTCCATCTTACTCTCCAGCCACACCCTGCTCATTGGAGCCTTGAATCTCAGCCTGGGGAGACCTGTGCCTAAATCTTGCAGCCAAGGACTATGGAGAGGGCCAGGGAGCAAGCACGGCGCTTCAGCGAGTGGGCCTTGGAGGCTCTGGTTGGCGCGGTGGAGCGCAGGAGTTCAATACTGTACCCAGAGAGTGGCAAGAGGACTTTGTTGCACGATTACAGAAGAGTGTGGAGGGAGGTGGCACAGAGCGTCTCCTCCAGGAGCATGGTGCCCAGGACCCATATACAATGTAGAAAAAAGTTCAATGACCTCACTCGAGTCATCAGGGTGAGTGATTTTTTTTCAATACCTCTCCATCCCTCCATCTCAACCTCACTCTATGGCCAGAGGGTCTTAAAACCCCAATGCCCAACACTCATCCAACACCTATGGCCCTCTCATGAAACACACACGCACATTCCACACTTTGCATACAGTAAGGGCTATTCACCTATGGGAGGCACATCAGGCAAGATCATGGCTGTACACAGTAAGGGCTATTCACCTATGGGAGGCACATCAGGCAAGACCATGACTGCATGTAGTAAGGGCTATTCACGTATGGGAGGCACATCAGGCAAGAACATGGCTGCATACAGTAAGGGCTATTCACCTATGGGAGGCACATCAGGCAAAACCATGGCTGTATATTTACTCAGACGCCTTCCTTTTTCTTGCAGGCCAAGCTATCTCATAATAGGAGACAGCAGCAATGGACGGGTGGAGGGCGGCCTCAGCTGCAACTCCTCAGCGATCTTCAGGAGCGCGTCCACAGGATTGTGGCAAGCCGGTTGATCGGTCCCATCACCACTGGAGAGGCCGACCCCGTTCTGGACAGCAATGGTAAGGTCATCACCTTTTTGTCCTCTCTCCTTCCACTTGTCCCTCACAGCACCAGCCTTTGACACTTTCAGTCCAACTTACTAAATCGCTGCACTCATTCCTCCCTTACTGCCACCCTGTCCTCACGCTAAAGCCACTCTTGTACCTCCCTGCTTTCAGATGGTGATTCACCAGCTGAGGAGATGGGCCCTCAAGCTGTCAGTGGGAGTGAAGCTGCAGGCGAGGAGGAAGATGAAGCCGGACCATCAGCACCACCCTCTCCTGAGGAAGCCCATGCCCACACTGGGAACACACCTTCCCTGGAGGGGAGCAGGGGGAAGGGTCTGATGAGGGTGAAGCTCCAGGACCCAGCGGGCTGCAGCAATGCGATGGGGGTAGGGAAGCTCAGGGGCCTTCTCCCCAGAGGGAGAGTAGGCCAGTGAGTCCTACTGCACTGGATGCAGAGGAGGAGCGGCTGATCACTGAAATGAACACCCAGGTGGTGGACATGCACACTGAGCTCATGGGTGCAGTGGGAAGGGTGCCCAAATGCATTGAATCACTGGCAAGGAGTGTGGAGCACTTCGCTGTAGCATAGGCGGATGCCATGCAAATGTTTAGTGCTGCAATTCAGTCACTGGCTGCCATGACTTCATCTCTGACTGCTCTCATGCAGACGCAGATTGAGGCCACGCAAGCACTGACTGCTGCCATCCTCGCTGGTTCAGGCACATTTCTCCGGGGCTCTCACCCCGCCACAGCAGGCCAACAATCTGTGCTCCAGCAGATTGCTCCGGATACTGAAGTGCTGCCCCATGGGAGTGCCAGTGTGTCAGTCGAGCAGAGAGTTGCTGTCCTCTCTCAAGATGACAGCATTCCTGCTGCCACCACTGTCACTTCTCCACTGCACTGCCACCCATGCAGAGTTGGTGCAGTCTGCAGCCGGGCCCTCCAGGCCCAGAGCTGGTCGAGGCCATCTTTCAACGGCATCTGCAGTCTCAGGTTCTGACAATCAGCAGCCTTCCACCAGCCTTGCTGCAGCCACTGGGGTCCCATTATGGAGGAGCAGCAGGGTGGGAAGGGGGGAAGTACGCAAGGGAAGGAGATCACCCTCGAAGGGCAAAAAGTAGGAGGTGTGACAAAATGTTGTCCATTTTTTTATTAAAGGCCGAGATTCGTGGTCAAACTTTTGTTTCGTGTTTTGGACAGTGGGCCAGAAATTCGGGTCCCCATGGGTGAGTATGCGTTGGGTACTCACACATAGGCCTAACGAAAGTGCCGGTTTCGTGCATGCACTGCGCATGTGTGGGAAACTGGAACTTCCATTCCCTGAAAGGAAGGGGTTCACAGGTCGAACGCGTGCGCCGGACAGGCAGCACATACGCCTGGAACTTCCGTTTTTTTTGCAGCTTTCCCCAGGAGGGTAAGTCTCCAGAAGCTATGCTTGTAAAAAGCAGTTGCAAGGCTTGCTTTTAACAAGGTATGTGGTGAATTAAATTAAAATTAAAAAAAAATTTCCACAGGTTTATTATTTTTAAATACTTTAAAGAAAGGTAAGTTTATTTTTAGCTCCGTTAGAAACTGTAATTAATTTTTTCAAAAATTTAAATTATTGTTTAAAATAGTTATTTTATGTAATTTATAGTTATTTTGAAAATGTGATTTTTTAAAAATTTATTTGAAGTTTTAGTGATGTTTTGGGGCTGAATTGTATTCATAGGTTTGACAGCACTTCCTGTCAAATCTATGAATACAGATTCCCTGCTACCAATGGCTCTCCATGGCCCACGTGATCCCAGGGGACGCTTCGAACTAACTGCACCCCTGGGATATGCAAGCACTGCGCGCCGGCAGTTGGAGGAGGCCCAGGATCGGAATCCCACGCGGGCCCACAGCACAACGGCCGGCGTGCTAAGTAAGTGCAGGTCGGAGGCTTGCACCCACGGGAAGCCTCCAACCCGAATTTCTGGGCCAGTATCTCCAGGTTCTGAGAACCAGTTATGTTAATGACTGTTTTTTTGTGTTTCTTTCTATTAGTTTGTCATGAGGAAATGACACACACACAGTTTGTGAAATAAGTAAGTTTTTGTATTCAAAATGTACATGTTTGGTCTTTGCAATCATTGCTGCCTTGGCCGGCTTAGGGGTTGCGGGTTGGTTTCATTCATGTTGTTCTCAATGGCAGTAGCCATTTCCTCAGCAGGGGCCTAGAAGCGGCTTGCTATCAGCCGTTGTCGGACGGCCCTTCCAGTTTTTACATTGTGGGCCTCCCTCCCGCCTTGGTGCTGCTGATGATCATCCTCCTCCTCTTCTTCCTCCTCCTCCTCTGGTGGTGCTCCAAGGCCTGGTGGCATTGGCTGGGTCCTGAGGATTGCCAGGTTATGCAGCATGCAGCACACAAGAACGAAGTGGGAGACTCGCTCAGGCGAGTACTGCAGGGCTCCTCCAGAATGGTCCAGACAGCGGAACCGTTGCTTGAACATGCCGATTGATGTTCCTGGTAGCTTGATGGCTCTCGTTGTACCGCAGCTCAGCAGGGGTGCTGAGCGTATGGAGCGGTGTCATCAGCCAGGTGCACAAAGGATATCCCTTGTCCCCGAGAAGCCAACCACCTGGGTGATGCGGTGCCTGGAAAAGTTCTGCCACAGTAGGCTGGCGCAGGATGTATGCATCATGGTTGCTGCCAGGATAACAGGCATTGACAGCGAGTATCAGCTGTCTGTGGTCACAGACCAACTGCACGTTTAAAGAATGGAACCCCTTTCGGTTGCGGAAATCCTCTGCATTCTCCTGCAGCGCACGCAAAGCCACATACGTGCAGTCAATGGCACCCTGCACCATGGGGAAGCCCGCTATCATCGCAAAGCCCGTTGCGCATTCATGCTGCTTGGCCAGGGTCATGGGGAAAAAGATGTACTCTCGTTTCCTTTTATAGAGGGCATTTGTGACCTGACGGATGCAGCAATGGACCGCGAACTGGGAGATATTGGCGATGTCCTGTGGCATAAAAGTTGAGAGCCACTGTTATCTTCACTGCCACTGACAGAGACGTCCTACTCCTCAGTTGAGGCTGCAGATCTGGCTGCAGCAGATGGCAGAGCTCAGTGACCACCTCCTTGCTGAAGCGCAGCCTTCGCAAACACTGCTCCTCAGACATATTAATGTAGGAGAATTGTTGGCGAAATACCCTGGGAGGGTAAGGTCTCCTGTATAGAGGCCTGTTGGCCCTTCTCCATCTGGCCACGATTGCCACTCTCTCTCTGAATCTCTGTGGCCTCCGAATCTGCTGGCACAGGATGATGCCCCCAATTAGTGCAGCCCCCATAGTCTCTTGGCAATCAAAGTATTGAAGGTCAAAAACCAAAGTACCTGCAAAGTTATGGTCAGAAGCCAAAACTACTTCACACAGCATTGACTCAATGCAGAAGTCTCTCTTTGTCTCTCTCAAAATCGCTCTCTCTCTCTCAGAACGAGTGGTACAAAAATGTCTACCACACAAAAAACCAGGAAGAGGCCCCCTTTAAATAGCGCCCCCCCAGCCCCACAGCGACTGGGAAGCGTTCCAGTCTACCTGTCGTTGGTTGCACCAGACGGAAAGGAGGAGGGGCGCCACTCAATTTCCATTCTGGGGCACAACAAGGGCATTGCACGCTCGAATGACATCAAGATCTGCGGGCGCAGGAGACCGGGTGGTATTTTGTAGCGCCGCCGCAAAATGTCCGGTCAATTTCGCGAGAGGCGCAGATATCAGCGCGCCTGGCCACTAGTTGTTTTGCGCCCCATTAGCGCCCTCTTAAGGTGCTAACGGGAAGCGCAAACCAACTGAATTTTTCCCCCATTATGTGTTGCAGAGGTATACTTCCTATTAGCCATATGAATGGTGGCTACAGCTAATCTATCTCAAACTCCTAGCTAAAAAAAAATGATGATAGTAAAGGAAGGAATGCAAAATGAAAGAAAATATTTAACCCAAGTACATTTTTTCTATTAATTTTGTATAACCCATACATAGAACAATCACTAAAAGGAAAGATGATATGAATGTGCTAAATGCCTGCATTTAGAACGCTTATCCAACATTTTCTTCCTTTCATTATATTTTCATTCTACACTCAAACTCTTTGAAAGACTGAGCCATATCAATCAGGAAGTACCCAAGTTTGATCTCCTTGGATTCGCTAATCTCAATGGGGGCAGTAGCAGGAGCACTAAAAAGGACCTCAGCACCCAAGTTGAGGAGGAAGGAAATGAGCCAGGGTTCCTGTTCCAGATTGCTGTCCTAGTGCAAAGTGCATATGTGGATGTTGTATGTTGTATGTTGCATGAGAAGAAGGATTGGGCTCAGCTGGATTCTCCCTGCAGTGGATACTCTGTCACATATGAAGAAAGACCATTCACATGAAATACTGGGGATGACAGGTAACTGTGAAACCATATTCCAGAAAGGACTTCAGTAGAGGAGAGGCTGTATAAAATTGGAGAGAAAGAAAGAGTCTTTAAAAAATGTTATTAAGATATAGGGCTAGAAATTCATATAGCCCAGGAATGGGCGGTGTCATTAGAAAAGTTGGACTAATGCTTAGACTGCACGCAAAATTTGTGCTCATTGCTCAAAAAAATGATTGGAGTCCTAATTCAAGTATTAAAGCCCAAGCTCATTGGCGTTACACTCAAAGGGTGGACCAATATCAGGTGCAGTCTAATCACAAGTCATGATTGCCACAGGCTTTTTTCAGTACTTAAAGGGGAGGTTCATTGATGCTGCAAAACCTCATCCTCAGCATTGCTGACTGTGCAGCTGCCTCAGCAAGCAGAAACAGGACAAGGAGAAGGAGCCGGAGGACTGAAGCAGCTGTACTTATGGCAGAGCCATGCCCCAGGGAGAGAGCCCGCAGATTCTGCGATCAAGCATTGGAGGCGTTGGTGTTCACAATGGAGAGGCGGGGGGCAGTGCTCTACCCGGCAAGTGGCAGGAGGCCCTCGCTGCAAGTCTTCCAAACCATGTGGAGGGAGGTAGCGCACCACTTCTCTGGCAGCACTGTTACCCAGGACCGACACACAGCGCAGGAAGAAATTGAATGACCTCACTCGGGTGGTCAGGGTGAATCAATGCTTCATCAAATGCTGCATACCATCATCTGTACCACAATCTTCAAACACTGCCCAAAGCACCAAACCCCAGCAATCACCCACCAACAATCACTACCTACCAACACTCACACCCACATCTCACGCCTTGCACACAATGACAGCTATTCAACTATGGCAGTCACATCACCCAAACACATTGCTCCACACTCACTCACACACTTTCCTTTCGCTTGCAGGCCAAGGTGGATCACAACAGGAGCGCTCAGGCGGGGGACAAGCCGACAACCAATCACTGTCTGCGGTGGAGAATAGAGTGCTATAGATTATTGGGCGCCTTGGGGACAACAACAGTATGTTCATCCCTACTCCTTCTCACATCCCACTTGCCCCTCACCACACAAGCGTTTCGCACTTTCCAGCTAATCATGCTGTATGCATGCATTTCTCCCTTCCTGCCCCCCTCTCCTCACCTTAACCCGACTCTTGTGCCTTTATGCTTTCAGATAATGAGCAAGCACCTGAGCAGTCTGTCCCTGAGGGCACCGTAGAGAGCGAGGTGGAAGAAGAGGAGGTGGAAGAACACATTGCGTTACTGCATGTCTCACTCGCAGACACCAGCTCAGATACGCGTTCTTGCAATGCTAGTATACTAGCGAGATCTGCACAGGGTGAGGCACCGGGGACGAGCGGGCTGCAGCAAGGCCAGGGGGAAAGGATAGCTCGGGGGCCAGTTCCCCGGAGAGTGAGTTCGTGCGTGAGTTCTGCCGCACAGGACTCAGACAAGGGCCTCAATGGGGAGGCAATTAGAAGAAGGGTGATGGGCATGCACACGGAGATGATAGGTGCAATGGCAAGGGTGCCTGAGAGCCACTTGGCAATGGTAAGCAGCATGGAAGAGACCACCTCCAACATTGCACAAGGCTCTGCGCACACCATGGAGTCCATCATTTCCAGTCTGCAAAGGATGGTAGACTCCCAGAGAGACCGTGGCAACCCAGACCTGATGCTCAGAACATAAGAAATAGGAGCCAGAGTAGGCCATTCGGCCCTTCGGGCCTGCTTTGCCATTCAATGAGATCATGACTGACCTTCTGCCTCAACTCCATTCACCGGCCCTATCGCCATATCCTTTGATGCCCTTCTTAGTCAGAAATCTATCGACTTCTGTGTTGAATATAACCAATGACTGAGCCTCCACAGCCCTCTGGGGTAGAGAATTCCAAAGATTCACCACCGTGTGTGTGAAGAAATTTCTTCTCATCTCAGTCCTGAATGGCCTACCCTTTATCTTGAGGCTGTGCCCCCTGGTTCTAGACTCCCCAGCCAAGGGAAACATTCTCCCAGCATCCACCCTATCAAGCCCTGTAATAGTTTTGTATGCTTCAATGAGATCCCCTCTCATTCTTCTGAATTTAGGAGAATACAGGCCTAGTTTACTCAATCTCTTCTCATACGACAGTCCCGCCATACCAGGAATTAATCTCGTGAACCTTTGTTGCACTCCCTCTATGGCAAGTATATCCTTCCTTAGGTAAGGAGCCCAAAATTGTACACAGTACTCCAGGTGTGTGCAGTTTTGGTCACCTTATCTGAGGAAGGATGTTCTTGCCATGGAAGGAGTGCAGCGAAGATTCACCAGGCTGATACCTGGGATGGCAGGAATGACATATGAGGAGGGATTGTCTCGATTGGGCTTATACTCACTGGAGTTTAGAAGATTGAGAGGGGATCTCATCGAAACCTATAAAATTCTGTCAGGCCTGGACAGACTAGATGCAGGAAGGATGTTTCTGATGGCCGGGGAGTCCAGAACCAGGGTTCATAGTCTAAGGATAAGGGGTAAGCCATTTAGGACTGAAATGAGGAGGAATTTCTTCACCCAGAGAGTGGTGAACCTGTGGAATTCTCTGCCACAGAGGGTGGTGGAGGCCAGTTCATTAAATATATTCAAGAAGGAGTTTGATATATTTCTTAAGGCTAAAGGGATCAATGGATATGGGGAGAAGGCAGGGACAGGGTACTGAATTTGGATGATCAGCCATGATCTCATTGAATGGCGGAGCAGGCTTGAAGGGCCGAATGGCCTACTCCTGCTCCTATCTTCTATGTTTCTATGTTATGTTTCTCACCAAGGCCCTATATAATTGGAGTAAGGCTTCTTTACTCCTGCACTCAAATCCTCTTGTAATGAAGGCCAGCATACCATTTGCCTTCCTAATGGCTTGCTGCACCTGCACATTCACTTTCAGTGACTCATGTACAAGGACACCCAGGTTCCTTTGAGCATCTGCGTTCCCCAATCTTTCACCATTTAGGAAATACTCTGCCTTTCTGCATTTTCTACCAAAGTGGATAACTTCACATTTATCCACATTATATTCTATCTGCCATGTTCTCGCCCACTCACTGAGCCTGCCGAGATCCCCTTGAAGCCTCTTCACATCCTCTTCACAACTGACACTGCCACCTAGCTTTGTACCATCAGAAAATTTGGAAATGTTACATTTAGTCCCCTCATCCAAATCATTGATATAGATTGTGAATAGCTGGGGCCCAAGCACCAATCCTTACGGTACCCCACTAGTCACAGCCTGCCATCCTGAAAAAGACCCGTTTATAATTCTCAATCCATGCTAGTGTATTACCCCCAATTCCATGTGCCCTAATTTTGTTCACCAACCTCTTGTGTGGGACCTTATCGAAGGCCTTCTGAAAATCCAAATACACCACATCTACCGGTCTCCCTTTGTCTATTCCACTAGTTACATCCTCAAAGAACTTCAATAGGTTTTTTAAACATGATTTCCCTTTCATAAATCCATGTTGACTCTGCCCAATCTTACTATTAGTTTCTAAGTGCCCAGTTATTGCATCCTTTATAATAAATTCCAGCATTTTCCCAACTATTGATGTGAGGTTAACAGGTCTGTCATTCCCCGTTTTCTCTCTCCCTCCTTTCTTAAATAGCGGGGTTACATTTGCTATCCTCCAATCTGCAGGAACCGTTCCAGAATCTATAAAATTTTGGAAGATGAAAACCAATGCGTCCACTAACCCAAAAACCACCTCTTTGAAAACTCTAGGATGTAGGTCATCCGGTCCTTGGGATTTATCAACTTTTAGTCCCATTAATTTTGCTAGTACTGTTTCTTTACTAATAATAATTTCTTTAATTTCCTCATTCTCGCCACACCCTTGGTTTTCTCTTGTTTCTGGGAGGTTTTTTGTGTCTTCCTCTGTGAAGACAGAAACAAAGTATTTATTTAATTTCTCAGCCATTTCCTCATTCCCCATTATAAATTCTCCTGTCTCTGACTGTAAAGGACCTACATTTACCTTTGTCAGTCTTTTCCTTTCACATACCTATAGAAGCTATTACAATCCGTTTTTTATATTTTTTGCTAGTTTGTGCTCATATTCCATTTTCCCTTTCTTTGTCAATTTCTTGGTCCCCCTTTGCTGATTTCTAACAAGATCCAAATCCTCAGGCTGACCACTTTTTCTGGCAACTTTATAAGCTTCCTCTTTTGACATAATACTTGCTTTAATTTCTTTTGTTAGCCATGGTTGGATCACTTTTCCTTTTGGGTTTTTATGCCCTAGAGGAATATATGTTTGTTGCAAATTATGCATTATTTCCTTGAATGTTAGCCATTGTATGTCCACCTTCATACCTTTTAGTGTAGTCTCCCAATCTACCATGACCAACTTGTACCTCCTACCCTTGTAGCTTCCTTTGTTTAGATTGAAGACTTTAGTTTCAGATTGGACTACATCACTCTCAAACTTAATGGGGCAGTAATTCCTCCCCAAACGCGTGAGTACGGAAGGGGTACTCACGCGTCTGGCCGGAGGAAATGCCGGTTTTCAGCATGCACAGCGCATGCGCTGAAAACCGGCATTTCCTCTCCTCTAACCCAAGAGTTGAAGAGGCTAGCGCGTGCGCTGTAGGGGGCAGCGCGTGCGTCTTGGATTTCCTCTGTTTTGGGGGATTTGCGCATGTGTAAAGGCCTCCGGTTTTTACGCTTGTAAAAAGCACACGTAAGTATTTATTTTTACAGGTAAGTGGTGTTTTAGTGCAATTTAGAAAAAAAAATTCCACAGGTTTATTATTTTTAAAAATCTACAATAAGGTAAGTTTAGTTTTAGACCTTTTTTATTAAAAATTTATTTTTTTCACAAAAAAAAATTGTTTAAACTATTTTTTTTAACTTATTTATACTTAATTTAATGATTGGGATGTTTTTAAAATTTTTATTTAAAGTTTAAATAGTGTTTTGGGCCCCCGTAGTTGTCATGAGTTTGACAGCTCTTACTGTCAAACTCATGAATGAGTTTCCCCTCCCCTGATTGGCTGCACAGTGCCCACCTGATCCCAGCCGGCACATCGCACTAACTACGCCGCTGGATCAGGTTAGCACAGCGCACCGACAGCTGAACCGGGCCTGTGAAAGGAAATGCAAGCAGGCCCGCGCTTCAGATGTCGGCACGCAGGGTGAGTGCAGATCGGGGGCTTGCATGCGCGGCAAGCCCCCGATCTAATTTCAGGGCCAATGTAAAATTCAATCATATTATGGTCACTTGTCCCTAAAGGCCCCTTTACCACAAGATTATTGATTAGCCCTTTCTCATTACACAATACCAGATCCAGAATAGCCTGTTCCCTGGTTGGTTCCTCCACATACTGATCCAGGAAACTATCTTGCATGCATTCCAAGAATTCGTCCTCCACACCATTAGTGGTAATTTGATTTGCCCAGTCAATATGTAGATTAAAGTCCCCCATGATTACCGTATTGCCCTTGTTACATGCATTTCTAATTTCTTGATTGATAATGTGCCCTACATTACCACTACTGTTTGGTGGCCTATACACAACTCCCACCAATGTTTTCTGCCCTTTGCTGTTTCTTAGCTCTACCCAAACTGATTCCAGTTCTATATCACGATCTGCCGAGCCAAGATCTTTTATCTCTACCATACCAATCTCATCCCTTATTAACAGCGCTACGCCACCTCTTTTTCCTTTTTGTCTGTCCTTTCTAAATGTTGAGTACCCTGAAACATTCAGTTCCCAGCTTTGGTTAGCCTACAACCATGTCTCTGTAATGGCAATTACATCATACCCATTTACTTCTATTTGTGCCATTAATTCATCCACCTTGTTGCGAATGCTACGTGCATTTAGATAAAGTGCGTGTGATGGGCGATCTGGCAGCTTCCATTGCAGCACAGGAAGAAGTGATGCAACATCTTAGTGCTGTAATGCAGTCTATGCTTGGTTGTATCCAATCTCAGACTGCTCTCATGCAGTCTCAGCTTGATCCCACGCAAGCTCTGACTGCTGCCATCATGGCTGGGTCTACCACCGTTGACCAGGGCTTTCACGGTGTCACAGCAGGCCAGCAATCTCTGCTGCAACAGATTGCTAGGGATGCTGAGGTGCAGCCCCGGGGGAGTGGATGTGGGTCACTGGAGCAGGAATTTGCTGTCCATTCTCAGGATGACAGCATTCCTTCTCCCACCACTGCCACTCCGTCGTTGCCCTTATCACTGCCTGTCATCCAGCCAGCCCAGACTGCTGTGGCCCACGTTGAGGTGATATAGTCTACAGCCAGGTCTTCCAGGCCCAGAGCTGGACGAGGGTGTCCTGCAAGGCCATTTGAAGTTTCCCGCACAGACACTCAGCAGCCTTCCACCAGCCGTGCTGCAGCCATTGGGCCAATACTTCATAGGAGCACTAGAGTAGGCAAAGGCATAGTAACGAGTGGCACTAAGGGATTGCACAAAGGTGAATAGTTAATATTTTTGCTGTAAATATGTGTTCACTAATTTTTGATAAATTTATTAATTCAGTTTGGATTCTTTTGTGGGGTAACTCGTTTTTTGCTTTGCGCTGTGATATGGCCTGCGACAGGGATGGAATTCATTTTTTTATTCATTCCTGGAATCTGAGTGTCAATGGCAAGGCCAGCATTTATTGCCCATCCCTAATTGCCCTTGAGAAGGTGGTGGTGAGCCGCCTTCTTGAAACGTTGCAGTCCTTGTGGTGAAGGTGCTTCCACAGTGCTGTTAGCGAGGGAGTTCCAGGATTTTGACCTAGCGATGATGAAGGAACGGTGATATATTTCCAAGTCAGGATGGTGTGTGACTTGGAGGGGAACTTGCAGCTGGTGGTGTTCCCATGCGCCTGCTGCTCTTGTCCTTCTAGGTCATAGAGGTCACGGGTTTGGGAGGTGCTGCCGAAGAAGCCTTGGTGAGTTGCTGCAGTGCATCTTGTAGATGGTATACACTGCAGACACACTGCGCTGGTGGTGCAGAGAGTGATTGTTTAAGGTGGTGGATGAGGTGCCAATCAAGGGGGCTGCTTTGTCCTGAATAGTGTCAAGCTTCTTGAGTGTTGTTGGAGCTGCAATCATCCAGGCAAGTGGAGAGTGTTCCATCACATTTCTGACTTGTGCCTTGTAGATGGTGAAAAGGCTTTGGGGAGTCAGGAGGTGAGACACTCGCCACAGAATACCCAGCTTCTGACCTGCTCTTGTAGCCACAGTATTTATTTGGCTGGTCCAGTTAAGTTTCTGGTCAATGGGGCAGTGGTTAGACTCTTGCTTGTTGGCGATAGTCATGGCCTGGCACATGTGTGGTGCGTTTGTTACTTGCCACTTATCAGCTGAAGCCTAAATGTCATCCAGGTCTGGCGCAGGATGAAGGCATTGTGGCTGTTGCCAGGATAGTGGGCATTCACATTGAGGATTCGTTGTCTGTGGTCGCACACCAAATGCACATTAAGTGAATGATTGCCTTTGCGGTTACGGAAGTTCTCAGGATTGTTATGCGGTGCCTGCAAAGCCACGTGGGTGCAGTCAATGGCACCCTGCACCATGGGGAATCCTACTATCCTGGCAAAGCCATATGCACGCTTGTGCTGCTTCTCTCTGGTGATGGGGAAGGAAATGTAGTCCCTCCTCCTACTGTAGCGAGCCTCTGTGACCTCCTGGATGCAGCGATGGATGGTGAACTGCGAGATGTTTGCTATGTCTCCTGTTGCAGACTGGAAGGATTCACTGGCGAAGAAATTGAGGGTGACAGTGACCTTTACTGCCACTGTGAGAACTGTGGTCACCCTGACCTGAGGCTCGAGGTCAGGTTGCAGGAGGTGGCAGAGTTTTGTGACCACCTCCTTGGTGATGTGGAGCCTTCTAATACACTGCTCCTTGCTTAATTGGAGGTAGGAGAAGTGCTCGCAGAATACCCTCGGAGGGTAAGGCCTCCTGTTGAGAGCCCTGATGGCCCTCCTCCTCCCTCTGGTCACATGTTCCAGTCTTTCTTGCTGCTTCCGCTCCCTCTGCCATAGATCCTGGAGGGCGAGGTCGAGGCCAGTACAGTCCCCTTTAATGTAACCAAGTGTAGCAGTTTGATTTTTTTAAGAATAAATGGAGCTCCTTTTTAGTTGCCACAACACTCCCGATACAAAATAACCTTGAAATTACTGAATTAAACTGTTGGACTATGTGAAACTGACAAGAAACCACTGAAACTTCACTAACCTGACAGCTGCGACTCATTACTGATGATCTCTTTAAATAACGTCCCTGGAGCCAGCTTCCTGGAGATAATATTGAATTGATATACAGAGATGGATAGTGTACTGGAGTAATCTTCATATTTGCATGTAGATGACAAAATAGAAACTTCACAATTTTTTTAATTAGCCCCCCCCCCCACAGCCCACCATAGTTCAGCATAAGTATTCATGGTTTTAACATCACCATGGTGTAAATGTAATGCTGTAATCAATCACGTGAATCAGAATTTTTCTCACCACAAACTGTTAACCAAGTGTGAGAAAGAGAGAATGTTTATAAGAAGGAAAATTACTTTCTGTGGTATGGGGATAGGAATGAAGCAGCTGCTTGTTGATTTTGATTCACTACATAATTCCCAGCAGGCGTCCTGTAGTTTAGTGATGAGCAAAGAACATCAGGGACATGTGGGCTGGAATTGGGCTCTCACAGCTTCGTCAATTCCGGGCACTTTGTGCTGCTCGCTTTGTGCCACCGGTGCAGTGAGGAAGCCCCTCCAGGTTTTGTGAGATTCCTTCATTAACATAAACAATGAATCTTGTATGATGAACTGGGAGAGCAGAAGCTCGGGGAGGAGATTTCTGAAACAGAGGGCTGGATATTACCTCGGAGCAGGGGAGGAAGTGAAGAGGGTGGGAGCTATTTTGAGGTCAGGAAGTACGGGTATCCCAAACATAGAATGACATAGGATTACATAGGATATATGGTACAGAAACAGGCCATTCGGCCTAACCAGTCCTTGCCGGCGTTTATGCTCCACACGAGCCTCCTCCCATCTTTCCTCATCTAAATCTATCAGCATAACCCTCTATTCCATTCTCCCTTATATGCTTGTCTAGTTCCACATTCTCACCACTCTTTGAGTAAAGAAGTTTCTTCTGAATTCCCTATTGGATTTCTTGGTGACTATCTTATATTGATGGCCTCTAGTTATGCTCTTCCCCACAAGTGGAAACATTCTCTCTGTATCCATTCTGTCAAAATCTTTCATAATTTTAAAGACCTCTATTAGGTCACCCCTCAGCCTTCTTTTTTCAAGAGAAAAGAGACCCAGCTGTTCATCCTTTTCCTGATATGTATACCCTCACATTTCTGGTATCATCCTTGTAAATCTTCTCTGCACCCTCTCCAGTGCCTCTATATCCTTTCTATAATATGGCGACCTGAACTGTAAGCTGTACTCTAAGTGTGGTCTAACCAAGGTTCGATACAGGTTTAGCATAACTTTCCTACTTTTCAATTCTATACCTCTAGAAATAAACCCTAGTTTTTGGTTTGCTTTTTTTAGGGCCTTGCTAACCTGTGTCACAACTTATAGTGATTTGTGTATTTGTACTCCGAGATCCCTTTGTTCCTCTACCCCACCTAGACTTGTGCCCTCCAAGTGATAAGTGACCTCCCTATTCTTCCTACCAAAATGTAATACCTCACATTAATCTCTGCTGAACTTCATTTGCCAATTATTTGCCCATTCTGCAAGTTTATTAATATCCTCCTATAATAAGTATTGACTAACTCCCCAATTTGGTGTCATCCGCAAATTTAGAAATTGTGTTTTTGATTCCATAGTCTAAATCGTTAATATAAATTGTGAACAGCTGTGGTCCCAGTACTGCTCCTTGTGGAACACCACTACCTACCTTCTGCCACTGTGAATGGCTACCCTTTACTCCTAATCTCTGCTTTCTGTCCTGAAGCCAGCCAACAATCCATTCTGCTTCCCCCTCCCACAATCGGACTACCCCCCACCACCGTCCTGACCATCATCTGCTCCCCCCGACCACCAACTGCCCAGCCCGACCAACATCTGCTCCACGTCCCCCCCACCCCCACACCCGCGATCGGACCCCACCCGACCACATCCCAAGCAGGGATGCAGGATGTCTTTAAATTTTTTTCTGCAGGTTTCCCACCCACAGCCAGCCTGGCTGACAGGCTGCCTGCCTGCCTGTCAGGCGCGAAGGCCTGCAGCACAATGCCGCAGCCAAGCAGAGAGCAGGTACATCTAGTTGGGGGGTGGGAGAGTTGTGGAGGTGGGGATCTGGTTGGGTGGGGTCCGATCGGGGGTGGGGGGGAAATGAATGTTGGGGGTCCAATCTCGGTGGGGGGGCAGCAGATGGTGGTCGGGCTAGGCAGTTGGAGGTGGGGGAAGCAGATAATGGTCAGAGGGGGCAGTCCAATCATGGGAGGGGGAAGCAGACAGATCACAGGGTGCGGGGATGCCTGCACAGTGTTCAGTGCCATTCACAACTCCTCAGATAATGAAGCAGTCCAAGCCCACATGCAATAAGACCTGGACGACGTTCACGCTTGAGCTGATAAGTGGCAGGTAACATTTGCGCCACAGAAGTGCCAGGCAATGAGTATCTCCAACAAGCGAGAGTCTAACCACCTCCCCATGACATTCAACGGCATTACCAACGCCGAATCCCCCACCATCAATAACCTGGGGGTCACCATTGACCAAAAACTTAACTGGACCAGCCACATAAATACTGTGGCAACAAGAGCAGGTCAGAGGCTAGGTATTCTGTGGCGAGTGTCTCACCTCCTGACTCCCCAAAGCCTCTCCACCATCTACAAGGCACAAGTAAGGAGTGTGATGGAATACTCTCCACTTGCCTGGCTGAGTGCAGCTCCAACAACACTCAAGAAGCTCGACACCATCCAGGACAAAGCAGCCCGCTTGATTGGCACCCCATTCGCCACCTTAAATATTCACTCCCTCCACCACCAGCGTACTGTGGCTGCAGTGTATACCATCTAGAAGATGCACTGCAGCAACTCACCAAGGCTTCTTCGGCAGGAGCTCCCAAACTCGTGACCTCTTCCACCTAGAAAGACAAGGGCAGCAGGTGCATGGGAACACCACCACCTCCAAGTTCCCCTCCAAGTCACACACCATCCTGACTTAGAAGTATATCACTGATCTATCATCGTCGCAGGGTCAAAATCCTGGAACTCCCTACCTAACAGCACTGTGGGAGTACCTTCACCACACGGACTGCAGCGGTTCAAGAAGGCAGCTCACCACCACCTTCTCAAGGGCAATTAGGGATGGGCAATAAATGCTGGCCTTGCCAGCGATGCCCACATCCCATAAATGAATTTAAAAATAAATGAACTCCCATATTTTTCTTTCTGGAGTGCCTCCTGGCCCCTGTGGGTAGAGGGCCAGTCTTGCAGTGTTGACCCCCTGCACAAAGCTGGAGTGCTGCGTGCGAGAGCCTGGGTGCCCCTTCCATGGCTTGCTGAGCTATTTGTGTTAGTGCTGAAGCACTTTTCCCATTTTTTGAGGTTAGAAAGGGAATTCAGCTTTAAGTGCTGCATATTGACATTTGGAACTTCTTTTAAATATTGATTATTTGTTAAAAGACAGAAAGGGCTGGAAAAATGTATTGAATCAGTGCATTTTATTTTCCTTGCTTCAATGTGCATGGCCCCTTTAAATTTCAGAGATCTTCACTGCCCACAATGCATTGCGAGCTTCACAGCCTCGCACACAGACGCTCGGGGAAGCAGCAACGCTGCACCAGGATGACAAATTGGTCCCGGATCCCTTGTGCAACGTCACCAGGATAGCCTTGCACCTAAGATTAGCGCTGTGCCACCTACCACCTTGCCCCCCACACCAATTTACCTTGTTTAGCACAGCGGCCATTTCGGGCAGTCGTTAACTGTTAAGTATGTGTATTGTATTGAACAATTAACACAAAGACTTAAACGTATAACTCAAACAGGCCTTTACTGGTTGGAGGTAGGGACTGCACATAGGTCTTTACTTCATGCCCACAGGCGGGAACTGAGGGGGATCAGTACCCACAGTACTATTTATACCCCTATGGCCAGGAGTGGTACTGCGTATCACTACGCCCAACAAGTAGTGCAGTCCTGTCCATAGGTTCAAAGTAGCACACATATTACATACACAACATTCCTCCCTTCCTAGCTTTACAGTCATCTCCCCATTTAACATAACGTAATAACATATATACATATATAACTTCAGGTTTACATAACAGAATAACATAGATACATAGATAACTTCATGTCAAAAACAGATCACAGATTCAGTCTCTGCGGAAAACAGTTCACAGATTCAATCTCTGTGGTGTAGTCGGTTCACGTTGCTAGAGTGACTCATTCAATAGTCCTTCCATGGATTTAACAGTTTGAACTTCCGAACTGAATTGGCTCCGTTCGGAGGGACCACGTGTGTGATCTGGTAGAGGTGATAATGGTTCAGATGGGTCATCTTCTGTTTTTACTTTTCCTTTTCTGCTTCTTGGAGACTCTCTGGGCTCCATTGTCAGCTGCCACAGCTGCCAGCTGCATGCGCAGTTCCTCCTTCTCTTCCTCCTGTTTCCGTCGTAGAGCCAGCTTCTCCCGATGTTCCGTAGACTTTTGGTGCTCCTCCATAATTTCTGCACTTTGGGAGTCGAAGTTACAAGCTGGGCAGGACAGGACATCGTAATATTCGGTGTCGTCCTGAGCTAGACCAGTGAGAGGGTCGTCTATTTCCTCCATACCTAGCTGGACGTTAGCCAGCTCTTGTTCCAAATCCAGACATCTTTCCTGAAGAGACTTCTTCATGTGTACCTCTGCATCCAGCTTTTTCTGGGCTTTCAGCAAGTCGTTTACTAGTGACCTCATTTGTGATTTTAATACTTCAACTTCCTTTGGAGATTGATTGATCGGACTATGCAATCCCTCTACCGGAGCAGCTGTTTCAGCGGTCTGTTGTTCTACGTTGACGTGAGTCAGCGTACTTTTGGCATCCAAGGGCTGCTCTGTTGCAGTCATCTCAGTCTGTGTTGCCACCTCAGCTCTTCCAATAACCTTTGAGAGCTCCGAACCCCTTTCGTTTGAATATTGAAGTTCATGTTCAAGTTTTTCCCATTTCAGAGTCCTGTCCTTCAGCATATGCAGGAGTTGGCTGACCGTTAACTCCTCTGACATCAGACGTTTTGTGTGCTCCTGCTCCATTTTCTCCATCAGCTGCTTCTGTTGTCTTTCCAGATTCTCCAACTCTATATCAAAGAACTCTTTCGTTGCATTCAACTCTTGCTCAAAACGGCGAAGCATTTGTTCTAATTGCTGTTGTAGTTTGAAATGGAGTTGAGTTCGAGCCCGGTGTCCCTCAGAAATGGGCACATCAGTAGACTTGCCAGACTCAGAATCCACAGTTAAACTATGTTGTTGTTGCTCAGTGGAATTCTGTGCTGAAACTTTGTCTTTTGCACCTGAGTTGGGCTTACCATCATCCGTTCCAGAGTCTGGGCCGACTATCTTCACCGAGTTCTCACTCGTTATTGTTTGTAGGAAATGCCAGTCCATATTCATTTTCCTAATCCACTCCCGTCCTAGTAGTGGAGGACCTCCTTCAGATATCACATATAAGTCCATTATTTGACTGTCTTCGCCCTTGTGGGCCACTGCAACCTCTATTTTCCCGATGGGGTACACTCTTTGCCCCGTGTATGTTTTCAATATAATCCCCGTATCCTGTAGGGGAATATGTTGGAATAACTTTCCGTAATCTTTCTTATTTATGACCGTCAATGCCGATCCAGTGTCCAATTCCAGTTTTACTTGGACTCCTTCTATCTGAAGAGTGACCCAAATTGTCTGGAGGTCTGCACCCTTACCAGCGTTGAGTACTCTTAAGCTAGCCAGTTCATTACAGCTTAAGCTAGCCAGTTCATTACTGCTAGCGTCTGAATCGGACTCCTGTTCGGTCACCTTGTGTACCTTTGCGTATTTTCCTTGCGGTGACTTCTTGTTGCTGGTCTTCTTCCCTGACCTGCATACTCTAGCTATATGTCCAAGCCTACCACAAGTTCTACATTCTTGGTTTTTAAACCAACACTGGTTCTGATCATGCGTTGTCTTTCCACAACGATAACATTTGCCAGAACTCACACCCAATTTGTGTGCACTGAGCTCCGGTGACCGTAGCTGCATTACTGCCGTGCCTCTCGCTGCGGCTTCGTGTGCTGCTGCCATAGTGACCGCCTTCTCAAGCGTCAGCTCATTCTCCTCGAGCAGTCGCTTTTGTGTATCCTGTTTAAATAAACCACACACAAATTTGTCTCGAAGTGCCTCTGTCAATCCCGTTCCAAACTGGCAATATTTCGCTAATTTACGCAATTCCAGCAAATAATCAGCATTGCTTTCATGCTGTAGCTGCCTTCTGTCGTAAAATTTAAATCGTTCCGCTAGCATCAGCGGCGTGGGGTTTAGATGATCTTTCAGGACAGTAACAATTTCATCGAACGTCTTATCCGCCGGTTCATCTGGTGATAACAGGTGTTTCAATTGCCCGTACGTCTTCGCACCCATTAAATTTAATAATGTTAGAGCTTTATCTTGGTCACGAATTTTATTGGCCTTACAATAATTTTTTACTCTTTCAACATATATGGCCCAATCTTCGAGGTCACTATCAAAGGTGCTAATATTCCCGTGTTTAGGCATTGTAGATTTGCAATTTCTCAGATTTTATTTTCTTTACTTGTTATCAAAGATGGCGGCTTCCCGCTCTTGCCGTCGTCCTCCGCCCACAAAATGGCGGTTTTCCCACGCTTGGCGGTCTTCACCCGTCCCCCGACGCCGTCTCCCTTCAGCCCTCGAGTGCGGCCCTTATCTTCGCCGCGATCGATAGCCCGCGCTGTGCACCGCGACTCTCGCACCTTGAGCTTCTGCAGCCGCCGCGCCTTTCAGTCCGAGTGCGGCTCTTATCTTTGGTCCCGATCGCTGGCCCGGCTGCGCCCCTCACTTCAAAGCGGCCCGGCCCTTATCTGCCGATCGCTATCGCCCTACCTCTCTCTCTTCCCCAGTCCTGTCTTTACTCCGGTTCACAAGCTGATGGAGGCTTCAGGGTCCTAATGCCTGTCGTTTCCAGTCGCTGGAAGCTGTCAGGATTTCTGCTGCCCTTCAGTTTTGAGTGGGGTGTTGAGGATTGAAACCTCTCTTCAACGTCCTGTCTTTGGACGAAGCCGCCTGGAATAACTGCCGCAGGGTAAGAGCCTGACTCGTCGCCAGTGTTAAGTATGTGTATTGTATTGAACAATTAACACAAAGACTTAAACGTATAACTCAAACAGGCCTTTACTGGTTGGAGGTAGGGACTGCACATAGGTCTTTACTTCATGCCCACAGGCGGGAACTGAGGGGGATCAGTACCCACAGTACTATTTATACCCCTATGGCCAGGAGTGGTACTGCGTATCACTACGCCCAACAAGTAGTGCAGTCCTGTCCATAGGTTCAAAGTAGCACACATATTACATACACAACATTAACGACAGTTAGCGAGGACACCGACTGCTTTCCGGGCGAGAATGAATTTTTTCCCCAAGTGTTTTGGAAAACATCATTCCAGCAAGTGTTTGAAAATGAATATGCTGTCAGACAATTCCCAGGGCACAGGCAGTACTGCTCCTTTTAGTGACAGAGCCTTGGAAGTTATGATGAAGGGGGTACAGGCATGGTGTGCCAGCTTTGGGTATGAGCAGCACTCTCCTCAACAGAAAGCACTGGCAGCTACATGGGAAGAAGTGGTGGAGCAGATGAAAGCAATCCCTGAGGACAGCCTTTCAGATAAGGAAAAATTACAATCAAGAAGTTTGTCAAGATAAACGAGTCCTCTACTTCTCTGTTTGTAGTGATATGCAATGCCAAACCTGCAACACACATATATTTTCACCTTAATCAGTCATATACTCACATGGAATGCTTTCTTCCCACCACACACCCCTTGCCTGGAACCCTTTCACCTATGCTGGGTAGACCCATTAAAGACTCCCTCAGTGCATTTTGCATTCTGTCTGCTCTTGCAGTCCTGTCTAGGAAAGCACAATGTCCAATCACCTAACTTTGATAGGCCTCAGGGAATAATCAGTCAATCATGACTATCTTCTTATTTCAGGCTAAGGAAGCAGTAGAGGCTGAAAACTGGAGGGCCCCTCAAATCTCCAGATAGTGACATGTCTTCAGGTGCTAACTTCAGGTGGGGTCACTTGATGATCCCACCAAGAGAGCTAGGGAGCCATCTTCCATCCCAGGAATTCCTTGGGGAAATCCTGCAGCCCATCATCTCACTTCCTGCTTACACACAGAAGCAGCATTAAATTAGGGAGCAGGAAACCTTCTGTCACCAAGGGAAGCTTTAGGGAATGAAACAAATAGACCACACCATCTTGAGAAGAACTAGCAGAATCCATAAAGTGACAGGATCAGACAAAGTCAACATGGATTCACAAAAGGTAAGTCGTGCTTGACTAATCTACTGGAATTTTTTGAGGATGTAACTGGTAAAATAGATAAGGGAGAACCAGTGGATGTGGTGTATCTGGACTTTCAGAAGGCCTTTGATAAGGTCCCGCATAAGAGATTAGCGTGTAAAGTTAAGGCACATGGGATTGGGGGCAAGGTATTGACTTGGATAGGGAACTGGTTTGCAGACAGAAAGCAAAGAGTTGGAATAAACGGGTCCTTTTCCGAGTGGCAGGCAGTGACTAGTGGGGTACCGCAGGGATCGGTCCTTCGACCCCAGCTATTCACAATATATATTAATGATCTAGACAAGGGAATTAGATGTAATATCTCCAAATTTGCAGACGACACAAAGCTGGGTGGGCGTGTGTGCTGTGAGGAGGATGTCAAGAAACTCCAGGATGATTTGGACATGTTGGGTGATTGGGCAGAAACATGGCAGATGCAATATAACGTGGATAAATGTGAGGTTGTCCACTTTGGTGGCAAAAACAGGAAGGCAGATTATTATCTAAATGGCAATAGATTGGGAGAAGGGGAAGTGCAGCGAGACCTGGGTGTCCTTGTGCACCAGTTGCTGAAGGTAAGCATGCAGGTGCAGCAGGCGGTTAAGAAGGCGAACGGTATGTTGGCCTTCGTAGCGAGAGGGTTTGAGTACAGGAACAAGGATGTCTTGCTGCAGTTGTACAGGGCCTTGGTGAGACCACATCTTGAGTATTGTGTGCAGTTTTTGTCGCCTTATCTGAGGAAGGATGTTCTTGCCATGGAAGGAATTCAGCGAAGATTCACCAGGCTGATACCTGGGATGGCAGGAATGACGTATGAGAAGAGATTGGGTCGATTCGGCTTGTACTCGCTGGAGTTTAGAAGAATGAGAGGTGATCTCATTGAAACTTATCAAATTCTGACAGGACTGGACAGACTAGATGCAGGAAGGATGTTCCCGATGGTCGTGGAGTCCAGAACCAGGGGACACAGTCTAAGGATAAAGGGTAGGCCATTTAGGACAGAAATGAGGAGGAATTTCTTCACCCAGAGAGTGGTGAACCTGTGGAACTCTACCATAGAAGGTGGTGGAGGCCAGTTCATTAAATATATTCAAGAAGGAGTTGGATATATTTCTTAAGGCTAAAGGGATCAAGGGGTATGGGGAGAAAGCAGGGACCGGGTACTGAATTTGGATGATCAGCCATGATCGCAATTAATGGCGGAGCAGGCTCGAGGGGCCGAATGGCCTACTCCTGCTCCTATCTTCTATGTTTTCTATGTTTCTATGTAAGAACAGCCCATGGAATGGCTCAAGTTGCCTTGGCCAAGTAGCTCGATCTTCTGGGGTGAAGAAATCAAGCTCCCAAACAAATGTATTACTTTCTTGATCAGTATGTTTGCAATCCAATGAAGAAGGAAGCAGTGCTGGATCTAGTTGTGGGGAATGAAATGGGCCATGTTTCAGAGGGAGAGCATTTTGGAAACAGTGATCACAATATTAGAACCTTTATAAAATATTGGTTCAGCCACAACTGGAGTAGTGTGTCCAATTCTGGGCACCGCAATTTAGGAAGGATGTGAAGGCTTTAGAGAGGGTGCAGAAAAGATTTACGAGAATGATTTCAGGGATGAGGGACTTCAGTTATGTGGATAGATTGGAGAAGCTGGGGTTGTTCTCCTTAGAGCAGAGAAGCTTGAGAGGAGATTTGATAGATGTGTACAAAATTATGAGGGGTTTGACAGAGTAGATGGAGAGAAACTGTTCCCATTGAAGGAAAATAATTTGCAGGGCTACGGGGAAAGGGCAGGGGTGTGGGACTAGCTGAAGTGCTCTTGCAGAGAGCTGGCACGGGCTCGGCGGGCTGAATGGCCTCCTACTGTGCTGTAACCATTCTATGATTCTAATCTATGATTAGGTTTAGAGTAGTTCTGGAAAAAGAGTAAGAAAAAATCAAATGTGAAACGACTCCTGGAGGAGGGCTAATCTCAGTGAGTTGAAAAGGGATCTGGCCCAGGTGGATTGGAATCAAAGATTGGCACACAATAAATAAGCAATGGGAAACCTTCAAACAGGAGATCATTTAGACACATTCCCACCAGGGGGAAAGGAACGACATCCAAAGCTAGAGCTTCCCTGATGGCTAAAAATATAGAGATTAAAATGGAATAGATAAAGGAGGCTTATGATAAATGTCAGATTCATAAATCAGTAGAGAAACAACCAAGCTGAATGCAAAATATACAGGGGAGAACTGAAAAAGGAAATAAGAGGGGCAAAGAGAGAGTATGAGAATAGATCAGCAGGTAACATAAAAGAGAACCCAAAAGCCTTTTATAAACATAATAAATAGTAAAAGGGTGGTCAGAGGAAGGGGAGGGTGGGGCTGATTATGGACCAAAAAGGAGATCTTCTTGTAGAGGCAGAGGGCATGGCTGAGGAACTAAATGAGTACTTTGCATCTGTCTTCATTAAAGAAGAGGATGCTGTCACAGTAAAGGAGGAGGTAGAAGAGAAATTGGATAGGATAAAAATAGATAAAGAGCAGATACTAAAAATGTTGGCAATGCTCAAAGTAGAAAAGTCACCCGGTCCAGATGGGGTGCATCCTAGGTTGCTGAAGGAAGCAAGAGTGGAAATTGCCGAGGTTCTGGCCACAATCTTCCAATCCTCCTTAGATATGCGAGTGGTGCCAGAGGACTGGAGGATTGCAAATGTCACACCCCTGTTCAAAAAAGTGGAGAGGGAGAAACTCAGCAACTACAGGCCAGTCAGCCTAACGCAGTGGTGGGGAAAATTTTAGAGGCATTAACTTGGAAAAATATGGGTTAATAAATAAAAGCCAGCACAGATCTGTTAAAAGCAAATCATGTTTGACTAACTTGATTGAGTTCTTTAATGAAGTAGTGGAGAAGGTTGATGAGAGTAGTGCGGTTGATGAGGGTATTGTGTCCAATTCTGGGCACCACACTTTAGGAAAGATGTCAAGGCCTTAGAGAGGATGCAGAGGATATTTACGAGAATGGCACCAGGGATGAAAGACTTCAGTTACATGAGAAGCTGGGGTTGTTCTCCTTAGAGGATAGAAGGTTAAGGGGAGATTTGATAGAGATGCTCAATATCATGAAGGGTTTTGATAGACTAAATAAGGAGAAACTGTTTCCAGTGGCAGAAGGGTCAGTAACCAGAGGACACAGATTTACAGTAATTGGTAAATAAACCAGAGGCGACATGAGGAAAACAAATACACAGTGAGTTGTTATGATCTGGAATGTAGCTCTTGAAAGGGTGGTGAAAGTAGATTCAAAAATAACTTTCAAAAGGGAATTGGATAAATACTTGAAGTGGAAAAAATTGGTGGGCTATAGGGAAAGAGCAGGGGAGTGGGATTAATTGGATAGCTATTGCAAAGAGCCGGCACTGGCATGATGGGCCAAATGGCCTCCTTCTGTGCTGTCTCGTGCGATGATTCTATGAAATGTCTGTTCCACTCCACATTAAACAGATGTAAACAGAAATTCTGAGACTCTCGTAAGTCAAAATTAGCAACAACAAAAAACCTGAGAAAAAATATCAGCAAAATTGGATATTAAGGCAATGACTACACAGATTCTGGGGGCTGTGCTGGCAGACTTGTCCCTTGCTCCAACTTTATTGTGGCACATCAGAATGCCATTGTGCCAAAATTCCCATCTCACATTATAATTAACATTCTTCTGCCTACAAATCCACAACTCAGCATGGGATCGTCATGGGAAGCTTATGCTAAGTCATTTTCATGTAAAAAAAATAAAAGAATCTCAAACCATGACAATATTATTAGTGGTTGAACCATGGTAGTTCAGAAAATGCACAAGAAGTTCATGCTACACGCATGCTGCTGTTTAGCCACCAGGGGACAGTGAGCACCTACAGTATCATGTTAGCAGGTTCACTAAATAATGTGAAGTCAGATACAGACACGCAAAACAGATATTTTTGTCACAATTTTAAAATAGTAGCGGAACTCATTATTTTAAATGTTGTCAGTGACATTTTAAAATAATAAAATTGCAAATATAAAAGTAAGTGGGTGTCAGTGCTTCAGTTAGTAGCACTCTGTGTCAGCTGTGGCTCAGTTGGTAGACACACTTGCACCTGAGCCTAGAAGGTTGTGGGTTCAAGTCCCATTCTATGGACTTGAGCACATAAAGCTAGACTGACACTCCAGTGGAGTGCTGTACTGTCGGAAATGCTGTTGCTCAGATGAGATGTTAAACTGAGGCCCTATCTGCTCTCTCAGATGGGTGTATTTCAAAGAAGAGCAGGGGAGGTATCCCTGGTGTCCTGACCAATATTTATCTCTCAACCAACATAACAAAAACAGATTATCTGGCCATTATCGCATTGGTGTTTGAGGGAGCAAATTGGCTGCTGTGTTTCCCACATTACAACAGTGACTCCACTTCAGAAAGTACTTCATTGGCTGTAAAGCACTTTGAGATGTCTGGTGGTTGTGAAAGGTGTTATATAAATGCAAGTTCTTTCTCTTGCCTCCAGCTTTGTAGGTTTCGGCCTGACAACTGGATTTAAGCACATAACCTAAGCTGACACTCCAAGGTGTGCTACATGGTTGGAGGTTTTATCCTTTAGATGTGTCATTAAACTGAGAGCCTGTCAAGCATTCAAAGATAGAATGGAAGAATTCCAGAACATGTTTATACCGGTTTGGCATAAAAATAAACCTAAAAAGGTGACTCAACCGTGGATAACGAGGGAAATTAGGGACAGCATAAAATCAAAAAAAAGGGCATATCAACTGGCAAAAAAAAGCACCAGACCGGAAGATTGGGGGCAGTACAGGATACAGCAAAAGAGGACAAAGGGATTAATCAGGAAGGGGAAAATAGAATACGAAAGTAAACTTGCAGCAAACATAAAGACAGACTGCAAAAGCTTTTATCGGTATATCAGGAGGAAAAGACTGGTAAAATCCCAAGTCGGTCCCTTGCAGTCCGATTCGGGAGAATATATAATGGAGAATAAGGAAATGGCAGACCAATTAAACTCATACTTTGGTTCTGTATTCACAAAGGAGGACACAAATAACCTCCCAGGAATATCGGCAAACATAGGGACTAATGAGAGGGAGGAGCTGACAGAAATTAGTATCTCTAGGGATATGGTGTTGGGTAAGTTGAGGGGACTGAAGGCCGACAAATCCCCGGGGCCTGATAAACTACATCCTAGGGTACTTAAGGAGGTGGCCCTGGAGATAGCAGATGCTCTAAGGATCATCTTCCGGAACTCCATTGACTCGGGAACAGTACCCGTGGATTGGAGGGTAGCTAATGTTACCCCAATATTTAAAAAGGGGGGTAGAGAGAAAGCAGGGAATTATAGACCAGTAAGCCTTACATCGGTTGTGGGCAAAATGCTAGAGTCCATTATTAAGGATAAAATAGCGGAGCACTTGACAAATGGGGAAAGGATCGGACAGAGTCAACATGGATTTACAAAGGGTAAATCGTGTTTGACTAATCTGCTGGAATTTTTTGAGGAAGTAACTGGTAAAATAGATGGGGGAGAGCCAGTGGATGTGGTGTACCTTGACTTCCAGAAAGCCTTCGATAAGGTTCCACACAAAAGATTATCATGCAAAATTAAGGCTCATGGGATTGGGGGCAAAGTATTAACGTGGATAGAGAACTGGCTGGCGGATAGAAAACAGAGAGTTGGAATAAACGGCTCGTTTTCGGAGTGGCAGGCAGTGACCAGCGGGGTGCCGCAAGGATCTGTCCTGGGACCCCAGCTGTTCACAATATATATAAATGATCTGGATCAGGGAATTGGATGCAATATTTCCAAATTCGCTGACGACACTAAACTAGGAGGAGGGGTGGGCTCTGATGAGGATGTCAGGAGGCTACAGTGCGATTTGGACAGGTTGGGGGAATGGGCGGATACGTGGCAGATGCACTATAATGTGGATAAATGCGAGGTTATCCACTTTGGGGGTAAAAACAGGAGGGTAGATTATTATCTAAATGGCAATAGATTGGGAGATGGGGAAGTGCAGAGGGACCTGGGTGTTCTTGTGCACCAGTCACTGAAGGAGAGCATGCAGGTGCAACAGGCGATTAAGAAGGCAAATGGTATGTTGGCCTTCATATCAAGGGGGTTCGAGTATAGGAATAGGGATACCTTACTACAGCTGTACAAGGTGCTGGTGAGACCGCATCTGGAGTATTGTGTACAGTTTTGGTCGCCCCATCTGCGGAAGGATGTTCTTGCCATGGAAAGAGTGCAACGGCGATTCACCAGGCTGATACCTGGAATGGCGGGAATGACCTACGAAGAGAGATTAAATAGTTTGGGCTTGTACTCACTGGAGTTTAGAAGATTGAGAGGGGATCTCATCGAAACATATAAAATTATGGCAGGCCTGGACAGGCTGAATTCAGAGAGAATGTTTCCAATGGCCGGGGAGCACAGAACCAGGGGCCACAGTCTAAAAATAGCGGGCAAATCATTTAAAACAGAGATGAGGAAGAATTTCTTCACTCAAAGAGTGGTGAGCCTGTGGAATTCCCTGCCACAGAGGGCTGTGAAGGCTAATTCAATAAATATTTTCAAGAGAGAATTGGATATATTTCTGAAGGCTAAGGGGATTAAGGGTTACGGAGAAAAGGCGGGGACGGGGTACTGAACTGGTAAGATCAGCTATGATCTCAGACGAAGATCAGCCATGATCTCATTGAATGGCGGAGCAGGCTCGAAGGGCCGAATGGCCTACTCCTGTTCCTATCTCTATGTATCTATGTATCTGTCTGACTGATCCAATGGGTCAGGTGCATTTTAAAGGTTGGATGGCAACATTTGAAGAGCAGGGAGTTCTTCTGATGTCCTGATCAACATTTCCCATACCAATTAGGTCTTATAAAGTTTTAAAGACTTCTAAAAACCTTTAAATAATTGTAAATACTTTTAATTAAACAGCAAAGTGAAAAGGAAGCAGCAAAGAAATTTGAGATGATGAAGAGGGCCCAGAGCTTTGATGACGATCACCTGAACACACTCCTCAATGAGGTTCAAAGCGAAACATCAGTGGTTCATCGGGACTGCCAAGTCTAGAGCCCCACGCAGAGGACAATTGTTAGCTTGGACAGAAGTTGCCCAGGTTGTTAGTGCAAACTCCACCGAACCACAGACAACAGAACAATGTCAGAAAAAACTGATTTAACGCACTCTGCTGTATCCAGAGACACCGCAATTTCAGGGCCATGGTGTTCCTAATGCTCCATTACCACCAATAACAGCACGCCCAGGGCCTGACCTGAAAACTGGACTGTTCCATGTTTTCTAAGGCCTGGGTACATTTGCACATTCCATTGCTGAAGGTTAAGTGGCTCATTAACTGATTAGGGAACAATAAACAATCATTGTTACCAGTGCATTGCAATTGACTGCTAGATTTCCATTCAGCTGTGGCTCAGTTGGTAGCACACTTGCCTCTGATTCAGAAGGTGTGGGTTCATAGTCCTACTCCAGGGACTTGAGCACATAAAGCTAGGCTGACACTCGAGTGCAGTGCTGAGGGAGTGCTGTACTATCAGAGGTGCTGTCTTTCAGATGAGACATTACACTGAGGCCCTGTCTGCTCTCAGGTGGATGTAAAAGATCTCATGGCACTATTTTGAAGAAGAGCAGGGGAGTTATCCCCGGTGTCCTGGTCAATATTTATCCTTCAACCAACATAACAAAAACAGATTATCTGGTCATTATCACATTGCTGTTTGTGGGAGCTTGCTGTGTGCAAATTAGCTGCTGCATTTCCCACTTTACAACAGTGACTCCATTTCGAAAAGTCCATGGCCCCAAACACCCCTTCCAGGTGAAACAGCGATTTACATGTACTTCTTGCAATTTAGTATACTGTATTCGCTGCTCACGATACAGTCTCCTCTACATTGGGGAGACCAAACGCATGTTGGGTGACCGCTTTGCAGAACATCTCTGTTCAGTCCGTAAGGGGGACCCTGAGCTTCCGGTCGCCTGTCACTTTAATTCACCGCTCCACTCCCACTCAGACCTCACCGTCCTCGGCCTCTTGCATTGTTCCACTGAAGCTCAGTGTAAGCTCGAGGAACAGCACCTCATCTTCCGATTAGGCACTTTACAGCCTTCTGGACTCAACATAGAGTTCAACAATTTCAGATCATAACCTCGGCCCCTATCATATATATATTTTTTATCCACACTTTTTGTCTGTGTCTTTTTTTCTTCTCTCCCACATGGCAGCTGTCTTCCATTCTGCCAGCACAATTTACACTTCATCTAGAGCCATCCTTTGTTTCTTAACCTGTCCCATTACCATCTCCTTTTGCCTTGAATATCTGTCTCTTAACCTCTCCTGCCTTCTATCCTATCACAGACCTTCCCTTTTGTTCTTTCACCCCCTCCCCCCTTTCCCAGCCCCTACACTTGCTTAAAAATCTGTTCCATTTCATGCTTTTTTCCAGTTCTGAAGAAAGGTCATCGACCTGAAACGTTAACTCTGTTTCTCTCTTCACAGATGCTGCCTGACCTGCTGAGTATTTCCAGCATATTCTGTTTTTATTTCAGATTTCCAGCATTTGCAGTATTTTCTTTTTGTGTCAAAAATTACTTTATTGGCTGTAAAGTGCTTTGAGACGTCTGGTGGTTATGAAAGGTGCTGTATAAATGCAAGTCTTTCTTTCCTACCAATTGCATTCATTCTCAAGAATTGTATGCTTCCATAGCTCACATTCTTGTGATTTTGTTCGTGGGCTGTAAATCACAAAGAAAGACAAGCATTTTTCTCGAACCAAAGGGAAATGTAGCCATGGTTTCCTATTATCCCCCACCTCTAGCTGGAAACCCAGTTTCCCAGCAATCTCCCAAGTTTGGTGTCATTGTCCACTGGAAAAATTACTGCCGGCAGTGCTCGAGCAATTACTATCTGAGGTATTCAGAATTTTAAGTATTCCTCATCCCGGCAAATAAAAGGGGAAAGTTATATTAAGATTTTTGGCTGCTCCTATCTAGTTGGAAAGAAAAATAATTTATAGAGTAAGGGTAGAAGCGATTGAGAGGTTAAGTCTACTTTGTTCGCTCAATAACGACATAAACCTTAACCTTCATCTCCCCTCCTGCTCCAAATAAGGTTAGTAAGAATACAGCAAGGCAAGAATACTTGTTAGCTATACTGAACTTCAAAAGCAAGGTGACTAAAGTGGCCAGCCAAAGAATGCCAATCCCTGTTTTCAGGTCATTAATCATGCTGCAAATAACAATTACTCAACATTTATGATCTGATGGATAGCTTTTGTTACTCACACATCTGCTAAGTTGTAATGTGGCTATTCTAAGATACATCGCACATCCAGCTCCACAAATATTTCAAAGAAAAATGTATTACTAATGTTGGCATATAACACCACTTCCAAAAAAAAAACCTTCATCAAGAAGGTTCTTTGCCAGGTGTTGCTTATCTCTTTACATGAAATTCATGATGAATTCCTTGTCTTGAAACTAGGAAAATCATAAATGTCATAAATTCTCATGTTTTTTCCACTTTTTCCAATTCTCCTTTTTAAAATTTATTTTTAAATATAGTTCTTCTTTTGATGACTTGTCTACTGTCTTCAGCCTATCTTATCTTGGCACTACTCCTGCCAAAAGACTGGGTGATTAACCTACGTGGACTGCTGCCAATGGTCTCTAAAGCCAAGTGCCAGTGGGTGTCAGAGTACCCAGATATGAATCTTCCTGATTTTCCCTCTTCCCTGCAAGAAGAGGTCCTGCTTCTGCTCAGTGGCTCCACATGCAACAACGCTCATGCCATGAACTGAGTGGAGTTCATCTTTCAGTCTTTAGTGCTCAGTACCACACTGCACCCCTCCCCTTCCTTTATTATTAATGTGCTTGATCTATGATTATAATTTCACTTCAAGTGAAGACAAACAAGATAGAGGTACTACTTTTTTTTAATTTGAAAGAGTTGTATCTCCAATTTCAGAGGTTCATCTTAGTAAGTTCATGAATGGAAGCAGCCTGTATTCTTTCCAGTTTGGAGAAAATAATTGTACCATTTTCTTCTTACAAATAAAAACAGTTTTCTTGCAATACTTTGTTCAGACAGCAGGTGAAATAAAATGTCCATTAATGTGTAATCTGGTAATAAATTCACATCCATTAGAGTATAGTATTTTATTTTTAGATTTTCAGCCAAATAACATCAGTGCTAGATTAGATGCACTTATAAATGATTAGATGCAAAAACAATTGGCAGATCTAGCTAAATGGAAAATATATTAGATTTAAATGCAGTACTTATTTCATTATTCTTTACTAAAAGTGGCCCTTTAAACCAAAAAATTGTGACTGAAGCAAATAAAAATGACAGCCTTGGCTCAGTTGAAGCACTCTCACCTCAGTCAAAAAGGTTGTGGGTTCAAACCCCACTCCAGAACCAAAGGCAACATGAGGAAAAACTCTTTTACTCAACAAGTGGTTAGGATCTGGAATGCAATGCCTGAAAATCATGGCTTTCAAAAGGGAGTTGTAAGCGATTTTGATCCTAGCCCAATTGCTAGACGGACGGTTCGAATCGCCCCCGCCTTACGAAAGTTCTATACCCGGGAATTATTATTCAGAGTGTAAATGGAATAAGTCACGGACAGGAATGCTTCGGTGAAAAATCAGACTTATATTTATTTGGTCTAACATACACTGGCTAAAACATACGCTACTAAACAAAATCACCATCTCTGTGGAGAGTAAGATCCAGGTTACAAACAACATACATACAGTACAAAACTGGGGACTATAACAAGCAGTAATTCCCTTGTTGCTATGGTGGACTCTAATTCCACCCCTACCAACAAATTACCCAGTCGCATAAGCCCCTTCGCCTGACTGAACCAAATGAAGCTTCCACCCCGGAATAGTCCAAAAACTTCACTTCTGAGAAAAACCCTGAGCCCTTACACACTACCCAGCTCGCCTGGCATATCTGGTTACCGGCTTGGGACACTCGAGACCATGCTTACCTCCACACACAGTCAGTCTTGATCATTCTGTTCAGTGGCTTCTTCCTCTGGTACTTCTTGTTAGGTCGATCTTGGTGGAGCGGGAGCGAGAGAGAGAAAGAATGGTGGGAAAGGATTTACCTTTATAGGAGTCTGGCTACCCCTATCTTTCCCACCAATCTTTAAAATCCTTTAGTTTCTAAGCACTCCGGTGCTTAATCAGTGATGGGTCATCATCGGACCCATGAGTATTCCGTGATTGAACTAATGGCCCTAAGTCTGGGACATATCTTTCGGTCTTTGTGTTGGGAAAAACTGGCTCCTCTTCGGTTGGCTGAGGCTAGTGGGTTCATTGTTCTGCTTCTCTTCTGAGATGGAGGTGAGAAGTGCTTTTGCATATTAGAGTGGCCTTTTAAATAGGTTCAAGTTCAACGGGTGCCTCAGGGTCCTCAGCCCCTTCATCAATGGCCCCCTTCCTTTTTCCAGGACTGTCGGGCGAACCCATATATTCCGGATGACTGACAGTTCTTTTGTCACAGCCAACTGCCATGCGTTCTCTGGAGTTTTAACAAACCAGTCCCCCACACATCTGCACAGGGCGATTTCACCACAGGGAAAACACCCTCAGAAAAATCCCATAAAGTCCACAAAAATATTCTCGACTGAGTCCATTCTTCAAACAGAGACTTTGCGATCTCTTCAGAGTTGGATAAGTACCTGAAGGAAAAACATTTACAAGGCTACGGGAAAAGGGTTGGTGAGGGACTAGCTGAAGTGCTCTCGCAGAGAGCCGGCACGGGCTCAACGGGCAAATGGCCTTCTTCCATGCTGTAACCATTCTATGATTCTCTGAAAGCAGTAGTTTTAGCACTGTGAGCTCTGGAGCCTGGCTTCAAAGTGAATGGATCAAGTTACACATTGCAAAGATCTTGATTACTCGAGCAGGCGGGATCAAATTACACATTCCAGACTAATTGTTGGGTATGTCTTGTCCTCCAAGGGGACCAATCAGAAATCTCATCTTGTCCACCAAGGGGACCAATCAGAAAACTGGTCTTGTCCTCCAAGGGGACCAATCCGAAATTTGGTGTTGCAAATATACATTTCCTTAACTTATCAGATTGAAGGCTTGAGAAATAAACAGCAGAAGGATAAAGAAGGAAGCATAAATTACATTGGTGAACTCAATGTCAAATCAGGTACAGAAAGAGAAATAAAGAGAGGGAAAGAAAGATTGGATTAAGAGAGAGAGAAAAGAGACAGGAAGGAAAAATAAATTAAAAAAATTAAATTTGACAATTTTTAATCTCCAACAACAATTTCTAACTAAAGGAATGAGACTCCACACTTGTAATAGTTAATTTTCAGTACCAGAGAGGATGACTGGCAGTAATTTTCACTATCATGTCAATAAAAGGGTACTTCCGCTTGAATTGACATGACTGAACTGTTTGTGGCAAGTTTAATTCATATCTACTGCAAATTCAGCAACTTCCTACCATTCAATGCATTTCAACCACACATCTGCCCCTCGCCTGAAGTAGTTATATCATTTACAGATAAATAACACCAAGTGCCATTAGCCTCATCATTATTTTTGGCAGCAAAATTTGACCCAATATATTTGCTGGAGATTGGCTAACTTTTGTAGCATGTAATCTCCAGCCTAGTTTTTGAGAATCCAAGCCAAACCCATACACTTGCACTACAAAGCAGTAACTCTGGCTGAGTGCAACTGTAATTCCTCGGCCCTAAGTTCTGGAATTCCCTCCCTAAATCTCTTTGCCTCTCTACCTCTCTCTCCTCCTTTAAGACGTTCCTTAAAACCTACCATCAAATTTTGTTTGGTAACATTCCTGTGAAGCACCTTGGGATGTTTTACTATGTTATGTAAGTACAAGATCTAAAATCTAAATCAACTTAATGCTGCTGTTTGTGAGATGAAAGTATTATTTTTGGTCATTTTATTTTTGCAGCACAAGCCATCTTTCCCAGACAGATTATTGCAAAATCCTTTTTCTCTACACGCGCAGCAGAGCACCTGAGGTTGAGTGTTCGATGAGGTGTTATTGAGTAAATATAACAACAGTTGCAAATAATGATTCTTCAAGTAAGCCACAGCTGTGTGGTTACGTGACCAAGCACCAGGCAGAGGTAGGAAACAGTGACACCTCACCGCATCTGCCCTTGTGCTGTAATCCTAAGAATTAGGTCATTGGGAAACTTGCACAAACATGCCCGCTGATCAGAGATCTGAAAGTCAAACCTTACAACACCATTGTTTAAGATGGATATTGTAAACTAGACCATCCTTAACTTACAGTACATTCCTCCATATTAGAAACAATCTCCTACCCTGCTAATCAAAATTAAACATGTCCCAAAAGAAAATAACCAAAAGAATCTTAAGGGGCAAAAATCAAACAAAACAATGTGGATAAGGGCAACTATTGATGATCTTCCTGAATGAAACTTTGTAGACAATTCTATGATAATACAGAAATGGAAAACTGAGAGACTCATAATGGTGCCCTATAGAATAGACTAGAAGGGCAGGCTCTCCATTAGATTACATTGCCCAGTTCATTGTTTTCATGTCTCTTCCAACTTCTTCCTTCAAAAACTCCAAGGCACATTCGCCAAAAACTGTTGGACCTCTGAACCTTCTGAAATGCGTCAGTCATGTTGTTGGATTTTTGGACATTTTTCCACAGAAAGGAGTTAAATAAGAGTTACTTTTGTTTTTTTAAGGCAATGTATTCTCACAAATTTAAAAAAGGCACCTAGAAGAAAGGTTGGTAATATGATAAATGGAAGATGTTTTCTTCAAGAGATTAAACAATACAAAGCCAGGTAATCGAGGAACATCTCACACCTATTGGCATCGATTTTTTACTGTGGGGTGTGTTCAGGATGGATGTGGGCAGGAGAGAAATCTTCATGGGGATCCTAGCGTGTGGTCTAGACCATTTTAACTCCCAGGCCTCATTTAAATAATTCAGGACAGTCTCCTTCCCAAAACCATCAGGACTGACCTTGGGGCCAGCAGGCGGGAGCGGGAAATCGGATTGGGAGCCTTAGGACACCAGAGACCCAAAGGAAAGGTCCTTGGCATAAAGTTGGCAGCCAATGCCAGTGCACAGAGGGTTGGGCATGCCAAGGCTGAGGTGGCTCAAGGACTCCTTGCGGGGTCTGGGGAAGTACTCCTGCTCCTCCTGGCCCACAAGAATTTCACACAAAAGTAATTTTTCAAAACTTACCTAGGCCGTGGTTTTGCTGTCAAGTTTGATACTGGGCGAGGGGGGGGTGGGCTCCCCTGACTCGTCATTAAAATCACGTCATAGCACTGAATATGTCATTGGGCCGAGACTTTTGAATTTAAATTAGGCCCTTGTTTGCCTGCTGTGGGAGCCACTTTAAAGTCGGTGAAGATATGATGCTATTGGGCAGGAACAGTGTGGCCTCAAGCCGGTAAGCACATTTGGCCTAATCTTAACCACTCGCACACACTATTCTCACTGGCTGAGGGAGGTTAAAAGTGAGGTCATTATGTTGGAAAGTTTTTTATCCCTTCCTGTCAATCAAAGGCTATAATTTTCCAATCTGTTGCACTATATAACAGTGTGAATGTGAACTTTGCGTTAGGGGGAAACTCCTAAAATATCTGGCAATATAATTGAGTCAGTAATGAAGTAGGAGGTCAACATCAACGAGATTACTGAAGAGACCAAACTACATTAGTGGATCAGACCTATATTCTGACATATACTTTGAACAGACAATGTAGGACAAATCAGGCAAGGTTATATTACCAGACAAAGCTAATTGCATGATGAGCCAGAGAATGAAACTACCACTCAGCAAAAGGTGTATGGCTACAAAAAGCAACAAAGTGGCCGTGACGGATGAGTCACGAGACTTAGTGCCAACAGTCTGGACCTGATTATGATGTTGGTTAGTGACGTTGATAATAATGACAGTAATGAATATGTTGAATAGCATAACAGGCAGTCTTCTAGATTTTCTTTTTCTGAGTCTATGAAACATTTTGAACTAGATAAACATATTTAAATCTGCTCTGTCACATAGATCGTGAATTATTCATCATTAATCATATATATATATTGGGTCTGAATTTGCGGTCAGAGGCTTCCTGTGGGGAAATGTCTCCAATCCGCAAATAAAATCCGCACCTACCTGGTGCCTCGGGATCCACGTAGACTCGCGTTCCTGGGCCTTTACGCGTAGGCCTGTGTAGAGGCCCACGTATTCCAGGGGCGCAGGCAGTTCACAAGCAGCCCTGGGATCAGGTGGGCCGGCCCAACCAATAAAAGGGGATCCCCATTCCTGCTTATGGGGATTCTGTTTCATAAGCATGAATGGGGATCACATAAAAAACACATTACATACCAATTTTTTTAATTACATATTTAAAATTAATTAAAACGAAAATTTAATTTTTTCAAAAATAAATGTAAACCTTTTAAAGGGGCTAAAAATAGCCTTAACTTATTTTACAGGTGTTTTAATGTTTAAATAAATTTTTAAATTATTTTTATATTCATTTAAACTCTTACGCTGGTAACAGCCGGCCTTACGCCTGCTTTTACCGGGCATAAGAATTTCACGGGCATTCACTGGGCAGTAGCTCCGCCCACGAAAGCCCTTTTTTGAGGATGCGCTTGAAAACCCGGAACTTACGGGGCCCTTACGGGTGCCTACGCAGTAGGCCCCGGAAAATATGGGCCATTGTTTTTAAAAGTGCGCACTGTTATAGCGTGCCTCATTAAAATCAAATAAACCTTCATATTTTTGTAACCATTAAAATCTTAGGATTAGATATTTATTGAGAATAGTTATGCTGCAATAAATATACAATTTTATTAAATGTAACTGCATTTAAAAATATATATATTTTGCTTACTTTTATTCATCTGTAGCCTGCCAAATAATGCAGTATGGACATCATCTGATTTCATGACTGGACAGATCCATTCAATTAGAAGTATCTCATTACCAGGGCTGCCAAGTCAGTTTAGGGAATGGATAGCCCAGAACTAAATTTCTAAACATATTTAATAGTCATTTAGCATTGATGACAAATGACATCAATGACGAATTTATAAATAATAATTGTTTCCTCAAATAAAATAGCAAATCACTGTTCCCACCCTCACCCATAGCATTCTCGGCCATTACCATTGTTGTCTATATCTTACCTTGCATACCTGTAATTATCTTTTTAAGAATGAAATCCAACCACCATCAATAGTCTTCTTCTGAGTAGAAGAATTCTAGGAACAAGACTAAGTGTGCAATTACTCTAGAACCAAAGCATCAGTGTAAAATGGTTTTGTGTCACATTGACGCAGCAGTTATAGTGTAAGTGTAGGTTGAATCCAGAGTGGGGGCCCGACCTGTTACTGGAGTGAAGAGTATCCAGAATCCGTAGAAGACGTAGTTTCACGCAATTCACTTCAGTATCAGTTCATGGCTTGACATCCAATTAGCACAATATAGGTTTAGCAGCAGTGCAAAGCCGAAACGGCTTCCCACTAATCCGAGGTTTGTAGTGTGAATGCACTGTAATAGTTTCTGTCACATTCTGGATGCTTCTCATGCAATCATAACAGTGCAGCTCTGGTGACTGTTTCCTGCTAATGACTGGCATGAAACTCAACCGGTTCTGTTAAGATTGAAAGTATTGATTATTAGTTTTTCAACTTTTGTTCATCCTATTTATATAGATTTCAAGGTTATCTACTTTGGGACCTGCTTATTCAGGCAACCTTTACCTGTTACAGTTCAACTTTGTGTCAATGTATCAATCATATCAATTCATCTCTTCAATTTTTTGTAAACTTGCTTTCCAGATTAGTACATTCAATTAAATGTACTAATTTCAGTAAACGTCATTGATGATTAAACCCAAAAGTAATATATCCACTGCGTTTAATAGCAACGAACCAGTACATTTAAAAGAAAACTCTTTTACTGATTTGCAAGTTTAGGTTATTTAGGTATTTTATTTTTTCCCACCCTTTAGTTGTTGAGGATATGAAATCCTTGTTCCCTTGATCTTGGCACTCCTGCACTTTCTGTGGTTGTGTGGATAGACAACCTGCTCCCAGCTTGCAGCACAGCTAAGATCGGGATCACAACGAGAGGAGGAAATCGAACCTGCATCCTCCATTGCTGTGCCACAGTTAAAGTCAATGGGGGAAATTTTAACCCCAAAAAACGGGTGGGTTGGGGTCAATGGGAGGTTAAAGTGTTAAAAATGTGAATCCCAACCCCAACCCCACCCCGCCTACTTCCAGTTTCAATGGAGGTGGGACGGGGGGCGGGCAGACAACCCGCTGCGAGGAGGCGGGTCACTCATTTAAATATTATAATGAGGCTGGCGTGCCTCAAATTTAATCACCATTACAGATTTAACTTTGGCTGGTTGGGTTTCTCAGGCGAGGACTGCTGGATCGAGGAGGTAAGTGCCTTTACACTTTCCTCCTGGATCCAGCGTCACTGCCTCACCCATCCACCCGCAATCGGAAACCCCCCATGAGGCCTCCCATCAACCCACCACCCCCCCGAGGCCTCCTATCCCTGCCCCCGAGGCCTCCGATTCCCCCCCATCCCCCCGAGGCATCTGTTTCCCCCCCCATCCCCCCGAGGCATCTGATTCCCCCCCACAAGGCCTCTGATTCCCCCCCCCGCCCCGAGGCCTCTGATTCCCCCCCCGCCCCGAGGCCTCCGATTCCCCCCCCCCGTGGCCTCCGATTCCCCCCCCGCGAGGCCTCCGATTCCCCCCCGAGGCCTCCAATTCCCCCCCACCCCCCCCGAGGCCTCTGATTCCGCCCCCCCGAGGCCTCTGATTCCCCCCGGAGGCCTCCAATTCCCCCCCACCCCCCCGAGGCCTCTGATTCCGCCCCCCCGAGGCCTCTGATTCCCCCCGGAGGCCTCCGATTCCCCCCCACCCCCCCGAGGCCTCTGATTCCGCCCCCCCGAGGCCTCTGATTCCCCCCGGAGGCCTCCGATTCCCCCCCACCCCCCCGAGGCTTCCGAATCCCCTCCCCCGAGGCCTCTGATCGTCCACCCCAGACCTCCGATCCCCCCCCCGCCGAGGCCTCTGAATCCCCCCCCCCGAGGCCTCCAATCCCCCCCCGCCCCCGAGGCCTCTGATCCCCCACCCCCCGCCGAGGCCTCTGAATCCGCCCCCCCACCCCGAGGCCTCCAATCACCCCGAGGCCTCGGATTCCCCCCCCCCAAGGCCTCTGAATCCCCCCCCGAGGCCTCCGATCCCCCCCCCCGAGGCCTCCGATCCCCCCCCCGAGGCCTCTGAATCCCCCCCCCGAGGCCTCCGATCCCCCCCCCCGAGGCCTCTGAATCCCCCCCGCCCCGAGGCCTCCGATCGCCCCCCCCCCGAGGCCTCCGATCCCCCCCCCAGGCCTCCGATCGCCCCCCCGAGGCCTCTGAATCCCCCCCCCGAGGCCTCCAATCCCCCCCCCCGAGGCCTCCAATCCCCCCCTCCGAGGCCTCCGATCCCCCCCACCCGAGGCCTCCGATCCCCTCGCCCCCGAGGCCTCTGAATCCCCCCCCCCGAAGGCCGCCGAATCCCCCCCTCCGAGGCCTCCGATCCCCCCCCACCCGAGGCCTCCGATCCCCTCGCCCCCGAGGCATCCGATCCCCCCCCCCCGAAGGCCGCCGAATCCCCCCCTCCGACGCCTCCGATCCCCCCCCACCCGAGGCCTCCGATCCCCTCGCCCCCGAGGCCTCCGATCACCCCCCCGAGGCCTCCGATGCCCGCCCCCTCCCCCCCCCGAGGCCGCCGATCACCCCTCCCACCCCGAGGCCTCTGATCCCCCCAACAAGGCCTCAGATCCCTCCCCCGACAAGGCCTCTGATTCCCCCTCCCCTCACGAGGCCTCCGATCCCCCTCCCACAAAACCTCCGATTTCCACCCCCCCCGAGGCCTCCAATTACCTTCCCAGATTCCCCCTCCAGCCCCGATACTCTGGACCCGATCCTTCAATCACCCCCTCCCCCCCCCCATGCTGTGGCCCCGATACTTCCGCCCGCTCCCCAATACTGCGGTCCCACTCCTCCCCCCCCCCAGCAAATTCTGCGGCCCCAATCCTCCCCCAAACCCATTCTCCCCGGTTTCCCGACCGCTTTCTAGCCCCCACCCGCTCCCAATCCGCCTCCATATTAAAATTCAGGCCTATGAGGCTAAGCATGTTTAACTAATTACATTTTATTTTATAACTTTCGTGAAATTATTTTTAAAATATTTATGTTAGTGATAAAAATATGAAAACAAATATGCAGTATTTTATTGTCTCATTGTTAGCATGATTCAGTGCATAGGATTACATAGAATATACAGTACAGAAACAGGCCATTTGACCCAACAAGTCGATGCCGGCGTTTAAGCTCCACTCGAGCCTCCTCCATTCTTTGCTCATCTAACTCTATCAGCGTAACCCTCTATTCCTTTCTCCCTCATATGCTTATCTAGCTGCCCCTTAAATGCATCTAGACTACTCACCTCAACCACTCCCTGTGGCAGCGAGTTCCACATTCTCACAAGTGGAAACACTCTCTCTCTGTCTACTCTATCAAAACCTTTCATAATTTGAAAGACCTCTAATACAATTAATAACTTATTTACCTTGACACTATTCTACCATAATCTGAGTAATGTGATGTCATATTTCTTTCATTAAATAAAATCAAGTTCATTAAGACAGTCAATGATTACAGACTTGCCCAATTTCAACATGTTTCTTCTCCCCCAACCCCCATCAAGATATAGTGAACAGCTGTGACATAATTATATTCTACTGTCCTAGCACTGTGACTGAACTACTGGAGTCATCATTTCCCATTTATTTATCATCGTTACCAAATGTTCCTTACTGTGTTTATACATGTAAAGCTTCCAAGCCAGGAACATGGGACATTGACATCACTTGGCAAAGAGTGCAGTGCAGAAAATAACTTGCTGGTTGGGCAAGAATATTTTAAGATATTTGATTAATTTAAAGCTGTAAATCATTGTTTCCAGGGTTGTCTGCACAGCTCTATAACTTACCACTAGGAGGTACATGAGCAGCACCTAGAAGCCTTGCAAATCCATGATCAGTGGTATTTTACACATTACTGTATTTAGATTGTGCACCCAAAACTCCATACATTTGTTCAGTTTTAAACTCACTTTACAAGCTCATGTGACCTCTCAGTTTATGACATCCTGTGGTTCACTTTGTGGCCTGCCTCACCACAGTTAAAACAATTGATTTCATTGTCATTGCAGCACAGGAGGTTATGAGGTGAACATAAGAAATAGGAGCAGGATTAGGCCATATGGCCCCTCGAGCCTGCTTTGCCATTCAATCACATCATGGCTGATCTTCTACCTCAACTCCACTTTCTTGCCTTATCCTCATATCCCTTGATTCCCTTAGTGTCCAAAGATTCACAACCCTCTGAGTGAAGACATTTCTCCTCATCTCAGTCCTAAATGGCCAACTCCTTATCCTGAGACTAGGATCCCCTAGTTCTAGACTCTCCAGCCAGGAAAAACAGCCTCTCAGCATCAACCCTGTCAAGCCCTCTAAGCATTTTATAGGGTGATTTGATAGAGGTGTTTAAAATATTAAGGGATGGGAGAGGGCGGATAGAAATAGATTGTGTTCAATAATTGAGAGGTCTAGAACGAATAGACACAGATGTTTGACCATTAGCGGGCATTAAATATCAGACTGCTGCTTTTGGAGCTACAATTCAAACTTATACATTATGGGCTAGAAATTCATTACAGCCAAGAAATGGGCGGTGTTTAGACTAAAAATGGTTAAGTAGCGCCAGTTGAAAACCGTCTAGGCTGAGTGCAAAATTCGTCCTCACTCCTCATTAAAATGAATGCAGTTATGATTCTTGTCTAAAAACCCAAGCTCATTGGTGTTACACTGAAAAGCTGGACCAATATCAGGAGCAGTCTAAATGCAAGTAATGATTGCCACAGGCTTTTTTCTCTGCTTTAAAGGGGAGGTTCATTGATGCTGCAGCACCTCATTCTCAGCATTGCTGGGAGTTCAGCTGCCTCAACAACCATAAGAAGAAGGTCAAGGAGAAGGAGCACTTATTTACAAATCCTGATGGTAGATCGCCACCCCAGGGCGAGAACCCAGAGGTTTTCCGATGAAACTTTGGAGACATTGGATTTAGCGGTGGCGAGAAGACGGGCGGTCCTGTACCCACCAACTGGCAGGAGGCCCTCGCCACAAGTCTGCCGGACTATGTGGAGGGAAGTGGCACATCACGTCACAGGCAGCACTGTGGTCCCCATGACCCACACACAGTGCAGGAAGAAGTTTAATGAGCTCACACGGATGGTCAGGGTGAGTGAAGGCTTCAATAAATGTTGCATACTACCATCTTTACCACAAGCTTCACACACTGTTCAATGCACCACCCACCCAGCACTCACCCGCCAACAATCTCTACCTAGCAACACTCGCACCCACATCTCACACCTTGCACACAATGGCAGCTATTCAACTATGGCAGTGTGGTAAACCACTGTTATAGTTATCACTGTATATTGTTCTCACTGTTCTCACTGTCACATCACTACACGAGGTCGCCTCTTGTCGCACTGTTATACCTGGGCTGACCACCTCCGACTCCGCCCATTACCTGCCCAGGTATAAAGGTAGCTGACTGGCTAGTATTCCTCCCTGTTGGATCGGATCACCCACGAGGGTGGGCTCTGTTATTTAGCCAATAAAAACCTTCAGTTACGTTCTTAACTCGTCGCCTTTTATTGGACTAATTGATAGGCATATCAATTTTATTGGCTAAATTTTAAAGATGTCTGATAATGAACAGCAACAGCAAGGAGCTCACCCAGCAGCACAGCAACAGCAGCCTCCAGACAACGGGCCACACCAGCCGGCTTGGCTGCAAGCCTTGAAACCACCATACCTGGATCTAAACCCACAGGCACCAAACGCAGCCCTCAACTTCAAACACTGGCTGGACTGCTTCGAATCCTACCTGGAAGAATCCGGCGCCCCGCAGAGATCCAAACTAAGACTTCTGAACGCCCAAGCGAGCCCGAGAGTATACGCACTCATACAGGACACGACTACGTACGAGGCCGCTATCAACCTACTGAAACAGCAGTACCGCAGCCCGGTAAATTACATGTACACCAGGCACCTCCTAAGATCCCGCCCGCAACAGCCAGGAGAGTCTGTAGCTGAATTTTTACGGGCGCTAAGAGCACTCGGCAGGAACTGTGACTTTAAAGCGGTGACGGCTGTTGAAAATACGGAAGATAATATCCGCGATGCCTTTGTGAAAGGCCTACGGTCCGACTACTCACGGCAAAGACTGCTTGAAGCTAAAGACCTCGACCTGGACAAAGCTGAAGCCCTCGCTCTCTCCCTGGAGGTGGCCCATCAGGACCAGGAGGCGTTTTCCAGGTACTGCTCGCGACCCTGGGACTCGGGCCCGACCCCTACCGCAATACCCTTCGCAGCGCCGCCCCCGGGACCTACCTCAGCGTCGGCGTCCCGGACCCGACCGGGCCCGCCACCCCCGGTACCGGCTCCGACATCGGGCACCCGCGATCGGGCCGCCGGCTGCTTCTTTTGCGGCCAGGAGAAGCACCCGAGGTCGCGCTGCCCAGCCAGGAACTCTACCTGCACAACCTGCAGGAAGAAAGGCCATTTCTCTAAGGCCTGCAGGAGCGGATCTTCAGAGGCCAGCAGTGCCTCATGCGAACTGTGGGGGCGGCCATCTTCTTTCACGGCAACTGAGGCCAGTATCCCCACACGTGAGTCATGGGGGCGGCCATCTTTGATCAAGGCAACCGACCCCAATAGTGCCTCATGTGAGTTATGGGGGCAGCCATCTTCTCCGCCATTTTGTCCTACCTCGTGGGAGACGCCATTTTACACACCACGCCCGACTGCCACCGGGCCCCCGGACCCGACGACCGCCTCGCCCGCAGACGACAACGACTCGCTTACCTACACGCTAGCCTCCGTCACTCTGGATCAAGCCCGCCCACACCACCTGTCCAAGTCGATGATGGACATCAAAGTAAACGGCCACGCCACGACCTGCCTGTTCGACAGCGGAAGCACGGAGAGCTTCATCCACCCAGACACGGTGAGCCACTACTCCCTCCCTGTCCTGCCAACGCGCAACCGAATCTCGATGGCATCGAGGTCCCACGCCACGGACATTAGCGGCTACTGTGCTGTGACCTTGTCGGTTAAGGGTACAGAGTATAAAAACTTTAAACTCCTCGTCCTCCCCCAGCTCTGCGCTGCCGTCCTACTAGGGCTGGACTTCCAATCCCACCTCCAAAGTGTAACCCTAGCATACGGTGGACCCCTCCCCCCACTCACAGTCGACAACCAGCGAAGGTTAAACCGCCCACCGCGTAACACCTGCAGCCTATCCACCCTCAAGGTGCCGCCACCTTCCCTGTTCGCTAACCTCACCCCCGACTGCAAACCCGTCGCTACCAAGAGCAGGCGGTACAGCGCTGGGGACAGAGCTTTCATTAGCTCTGAGGTGCAGCGTCTCCTGAAGGAGGGCATCATCGAGGGGAGCAACAGCCCCTGGCGTGCCCAGGTCGTGGTCGTTAAGACCGGCGATAAAAATCGCCTGGTCATCGACTACAGCCAGACCATAAACAGATACACCCAGCTGGACGCATACCCCCTTCCCCGCATATCTGACATGGTCAATCAGATTGCACAATACCGCGTATTCTCGACCATCGACCTTAAGTCGGCCTACCACCAACTCCCTATCCACCCCGAGGACCGCCAGTACACCGCCTTCGAGGCGAATGGGCGCCTATACCACTTCCTTAGGGTCCCCTTCGGTGTCACCAACGGGGTCTCGGTCTTCCAAAGGGAGATGGACCGGATGGTTGACCAGAACGGACTGCAGGCCACATTCCCCTACCTAGATAACGTCACCATCTGCGGCCGCGACCGGCAGGACCACGACGTGAATCTGGAGAAATTCCTCCGTACGGCCCAACGGCTGAACCTCACCTACAATAAGGAGAAATGCGTGTTTAACACAGCGCGCCTTGCCATCCTTGGCTGTGTAGTAGAGAACGGAGTCATCGGCCCCGACCCCGAAAGAATGCGCCCCCTCATGGAGCTACCCCTCCCCCACTGTCCAAAAGCACTTAGGAGAACCCTGGGGCTTTTCGCCTACTATGCCCAATGGGTACCCAATTATGCGGACAAAGCCAGACCCCTCCTGAAAACCACATCCTTCCCCCTCACGGAAGAGGCGTGCGCGGCCTTCTCCCTCATTAAGGGAGACATAGCCAAGGCCACAATGCACGCAGTGGATGAGTCAATCCCCTTCCAAGTGGAGAGCGATGCATCCGACTTCGCCCTAGCCGCTACCCTTAACCAGGAGGGTAGGCCGGTAGCCTTCTTCTCAAGGACCCTACAGGGCCCCGAGACCCGACACTCGTCGGTCGAGAAGGAAGCCCAGGCAATTGTGGAGGCAGTACGGCGCTGGAGGCACTACTTGGCAGGCAAACGATTTACCCTCCTCACCGACCAACGCTCGGTTGCCTTCATGTTTAATAACAAGCTGAGGGGCAAGATCAAGAACGACAAAATCTTGAGGTGGAGAATCGAGCTTTCCACCTATGATTATGAGATCTTGTACCGGCCCGGTAAACTGAACGACCCCCCTGATGCTCTTTCACGCATTACATGCGCCAGCGCGCAAAGTGATAGACTTCAGACCCTCCACAATGACCTCTGCCACCCCGGAGTCACCAGACTCTACCATTTCATTAAGGCCCGCAACCTGCCATACTCCATCGAGGAGGTCAGGACCATGACCAGGAACTGCCAGATCTGTGCTGAGTGCAAACCGCACTTCTATAAGCCGGACAGAGCAAGCCTGATCAAGGCCACCCGCCCCTTCGAGCGTCTGAGCATCGACTTCAAGGGGCCCCTACCGTCATCCGACCGTAATGTGTACTTCCTCAACATCGTTGATGAGTACTCCCGTTTCCCCTTTGCCTTCCCCTGCCCAGACATGACCAGTAACACGGTCATTAAATGCCTGAACAAACTCTTCGCCTTGTTCGGGTTCCCGAACTATATACATAGTGACCGGGGCGCCTCCTTCATGAGCGAGGAACTCCGTCAGTTCCTATTGGAGAGGGGTATTGCAGCAAGCAGGACCACCAGCTACAACCCCCGAGGGAACGGCCAGGTGGAAAGAGAGAACGCGACGGTATGGAAGGCCACCCTCTTAGCCTTAAAGTCTAAGGGCCTCCCAACCTCCCGCTGGCAAGAGGTCCTCCCGATTGCGCTGCACTCCATCCGGTCACTACTTTGCACTGCCATTAACACCACCCCCCATGCCCGAATGTTTGTCTTCCCCAGGAAGTCGACTACGGGAACCACCCTACCAACCTGGCTGACCTCTCCGGGACCCGTCTTGCTGCGAAAGCACGTGAGGGCCCATAAAACGGACCCCCTGGTCGAGAAGGTGAACCTCCTGCACGCCAACCCCCAGTACGCCTATGTGGCTTACCCAGACGGACGGGAGGACACTGTCTCCTTACGAGACCTCGCACCCTCACCCCCCCCTCCCAACCCCCCGAGTCCAGCCGAGGTAGACGGCATGCCGGAACCCCACGAGCCTTTGCCGACTACGCAGACACCAGCTTTAACACCGGATAATGTAACACCGCCGCTGCGACGATCGGAGAGGCTAACGAAGCCTCCGGACAGACTGACATACCAGAGCTGGTAATACACTTCACCCCGCCGGACTCTAATCTAAACAAGGGGTGAATGTGGTAAACCACTGTTATAGTTATCACTGTATATTGTTCTCACTGTTCTCACTGTCACATCACTACACGAGGTCGCCTCTTGTCGCACTGTTATACCTGGGCTGACCACCTCCGACTCCGCCCATTACCTGCCCAGGTATAAAGGTAGCTGACTGGCTAGTATTCCTCCCTGTTGGATCGGATCACCCACGAGGGTGGGCTCTGTTATTTAGCCAATAAAAACCTTCAGTTACGTTCTTAACTCGTCGCCTTTTATTGGACTAATTGATAGGCATATCAGGCAGGCACAAGGGTCATTAGTTATTAGAATTCATGCGATATGTGTGATATATTTATAGATAAAGTTATTAATTGTGTTTGGAATATTTTGTGGATGGGGATGTGGTGAGCTACAGGCATCTGGGGTTTCAATCATGCGTATTGGAGTCTGATGAGCCAGTCATGGACAGCCCATCTGGAAGGCTGATTGTCTTGCTGCCTCTGCTCCCTCCGCCATAGATCCTGGAGGGTGAGGTCCACTGCTAGTACAGCCTCCATGACTTTTAGCAAGTGTTGTAGATTGGAGCTTTTCAGAAATAATTATGGAGCTTTGTACTTGCTACAACACTCCCTGATACCAAAGAACCTTGATATGAATGAAGAAAACTCGTCCAGTAGCAGGGAGCAGCACAGAGCCACTCAAACTTCACAAATCTATCAGGTCCAAGTCATTGGTGATGATCCCTTTAAATAGCATCACTGGAGCAGGCTTCCTGCTTTTGCACACCACCTGAAGCTGTCATTGCTTTTTCTAGCCGGTAAGTTCATTGGCTGTAATGAAGTTGGGAGATCGGGCATTAAGTGAGCATTGCACACTCACCGACGTCACGATCTCCATGATGACGAGGTCCCCGCTGAGCGAGTTCAGCGGCAGCACTACCGGCAACACCAATATGGCATGTGGCACTGGAACCAGCATCAGGTGGCGTTAAAGCTCTCAATGGCGTTTTAGCGCCATCTCGTGGTGCTAATGTGTGGCACAAACCACACGAGTTACTCCCCCATGTTCTAAAGTTCTAACTCATTGACTACCAAAACTGACATGAGGGACAACCAAATAGTAGAATTGTACATAAGAACATAAGAAATAGGAGCAGGAATAGGCCACTTGGCCCCTTGAGCCTGCTTCGCCACTCAATAAAATCATGGCTGATCTAGGGCTCAAAGTCACTTCCCAGCCCACTCCCCATAACACTTCACTCCCTTATCTTGCAAAAATTATTTGTCTATCTCCACTTTAAATGTATTTAATGACCCAGCCTCCACAGCTATCTGGGGGAGAGAATTCCACAAATTTACAACCCTCTGAGAGAAGAAGTTCCTCCTCATCTCAGTTCTAAAAGGGCGACCCTTTATTCCGAGACTGTGCCCCCGAGTTCTAGATTTCCCCACGAGGGGAAACACCCTCTCTGCTTCTACCCTGTCGAGCCCCCTCAGTATTTTATATGTTTCGATAAGATCACCTCTCATTCTTTTAAATTCCAATGAGTATAAGCCCAGCCTGCTCAACCTCTCCTCATAAGTCAACCCCTCATCTCTGGAATTAACCTAGTGAATTGTCTCTGAACTGCCTCCAATGCAAGTATATCCTTCCTTAAATAAGGAGACCAAAACTGTACGCAGGACTCAAGGTGTGGTCTCACCAATACCTTGTACAGTTGTAGCAGGACTTCCCTGCTTTTATACTCCAACCCCCTTGAAATAAAGGCCAACATTCCATTTGCCATTTTGATTACTTGCTGTACCTGCATGTTAACTTTTTGTGTTTCGTGCACAAGGACCCCCAGGTCCCTCTGAACTGTAGCATTTTGTAATCTCTCTCCATTTAAACAATAGTTTGCTTTTTTATTTTTCCTGCCAAAGTGGATAACTTCGCACCTTCCCACATTATACTCCATCTGCCAAATGTTTGCCCACTCACCTAGCCTGTCTATATCCCTTTGCAGGTTCTTTGAGTCCTCTGCACAACTTGCTTTCCCACCCATCTTTGTATCATCCGCAAACTTGGCTACATTACACTCGCTCCCTTCATCCAAGTCATTAATGTAGATTGTAAATAGTTGGGGCCCCAGCACTGATCTTGAAACCTTTCAGATTAAGGACAAGATGAGCAATGCACATGATATATGAAGGTTGCCAGCCTGAATGAAGGAATAACTGGGAAAGGTGGGACTTGTACAAGTCGGACGGGTTGCACCTGAACCAGAGCGGGACAAATATCCTTGCGGGGAGGTTTGCTAGCACGGTTGGGGGGGGGTTTAAACTAACTTGGCAGGGGGATGGGATACAGAGGGGAGCTGAAATAGGGGGTGATGTGCTGCCAATTATAGAGAAAAAAACAAGTCAGCTTGGTAGACAGGGCAAACATATAAGGGCAAGGCTGGATGGCATCTATTTTAATGCAAGGAGTCTTGCAAATAAGGTGGATGAACTGAAGGTGTTGATAAACACATGGGAGTATGATATTGTTGCTATCACGGAGACATGGTTGAGGGAGGGGCAAGACTGGCAGCTCAATATTCCGGGGTACAGAATCTTCAGGCGAGACAGAGGGGGAGGTATAAGAGGAGGGGGTGTCGCAATATTAATTAAGGAGTCAATTACTGCAGTAAGGAGGGATGATATATTAGCAGGTTCCTCTAATGAGGCCATATGAGTGGAGCTTAAAAACAAAAAGGGGGCAAGCACTTTGCTGGGAGTGTACTATAGGCCTCCAAACAGTCAGGGGGAGATAGAGGAACAGATATGTAGGCAAATCTCAGAGAAATGTGCAAATAATAGGGTAATAATAATGGGGGATTTCAACTTCCCCAATATTAACTGGGATAGTCAGAGTGTGAAAGGCTCAGAGGGTGTAGAATTCTTAAAGTGCATCCAGGAGAGCTGTTTGAGCCAGCATGTAGAAAGTCCTACAAGAGAGGGGGCGGTACTGGACCTAATTCTAGGGAATGTGGCCGGCCAAGTGGAAAAAGTGCTAGTAGGTGAGCACTTTGGTGACAGTGACCATAATATGGTGAGATTTAAGGTGGTCATGGAAAAGGACAGGGATGGGCCGGAAATAAAGGTTCTAAATTGGGGGAAGGCCGATTTTAATAGGATAAGGCAGGATCTGGCCAAAATGGACTGGGATCAGCTACTTGTAGGAAAATCCACATCGGAGCAATGGGAGGCTTTCAGAAGGGAGATTGAGATCATACAATGGCAACATGTTCCCGTAAAAGTCAAGGGTGGTTCCAAAAATCACAGGGAACCTTGGATGTCAGGGGATATACGAGAATGGATTAGGAAAAAAAGGAGGGCTTTTGGCAGATACAAAAGGCTAAAGATGGAGGAAGCCCTAGAGGAATACAAAAAGTGCAGGGGGATACTTAAAAAAGAAATTAGGAGATCAAGGAGGGGCCATGAAATAACACTGGCGAGCAAAATAAAGGAAAATCCTAAGATGTTTTATAAGTATATTAAGGGTAAGAGGATAACTAGGGAAAAAATAGGGCCCATTAGGGACAAAAGTGGCAATCTGTGTGTGGAGCCGGAAGATGTAGGAGGGGTTCTAAATGAATTTTTTGCATCTGTTTTCACTATGGAGAAGGACGATGTAGACATAGAAATAGGGCGGGGGGACTGTGATATGCTCGAACATATTAACATCGAGAGGGAGGAGGTATTGGCGGTTTTAGCTGGCCTAAAAATGGATAAATCCCCAGGCCCGGACGAAATGTATCCCAGGCTGCTGTGTGAGGCAAAGGAAGAGATTGCGGGGGCTCTAACACATATATTCAGGACCTCTCTGGCCACAGGGGATGTGCCAGAGGAATGGAGAACCGCTAATGTAGTACCATTATTCAAGAAGGGAAGTAGGGAAAAACCGGGGAACTACAGGCCAGTGAGCCTAACATCAGTGGTAGGAAAATTATTGGAAAAAATTCTGAGGGACAAAATTTGTCTCCACTTGGAGAGGCAAGGATTAATCAGGGATAGTCAACATGGCTTTGTCAAGGGAAGATCATGTCTGACTAATTTGATTGAATTTTTTGAGGGGGTGACTAGGTGTGTGGATGAGGGTAACGCTGTGGATGTGGTATACATGGATTTCAGTAAGGCCTTCGATAAAGTCCCGCACAGGAGACTGGTCAAGAAGGTAAGAGCCCATGGAATCCAGGGTGCCTTGGCACATTGGATACAAAACTGGCTTAGTGGCAGAAGGCAGAGGGTGATGGTCGAAGGTTGTTTTTGTGACTGGAAGCCTGTGGCCAGTGGGGTACCACAGGGATCGGTGCTGGGTCCCTTGCTGTTTGTGGTCTACATTAATGACTTGGATATGAATGTAAAAGGTATGATCAGTAAGTTCGCGGATGATACAAAAATTGGTAGGGTGGTAAATAGCAAGGAGGGTAGCCTCAGTCTGCAGGACGATATAGATGGGTTGGTCAGATGGGCGGAACAGTGGCAAATGGAATTTAACCCGGAAAAGTGCGAGGTGATGCACTTTGGGGGGACTAACAAGGCAAGGGAATACACAATGAATGGTAAGACCCTAGGCAAGACGGAGGGTCAGAGGGATCTGGGTGTGCAAGTACACAGATCCCTGAAGGCAGCGGAACAGGTGGATAAGGTGGTAAAAAAGGCATATGGGATACTTGCCTTCATTAGCCGAGGCATTGAATATAAGAGCAAGGAGGTTATGATGGAGCTGTATAAAACACTGGTTAGGCCACAGCTGGAATACTGTGTGCAGTTCTGGTCGCCACACTACAGGAAGGATGTGATCGCGTTGGAGAGGGTGCAGAGGAGGTTCACCAGGATGTTACCAGGGCTGGAGCGCTTCAGCTATGAAGAGAGACTGGGCAGATTGGGTTTGTTTTCCTTGGAGCAGAGGAGGCTGAGGGGGGACATGATTGGGGTGTACAAAATTATGAGGGGCATAGATAGGATGGATGCTGAGGAGCTTTTTCCCTTAGTAGAAGGGTCAATAACTAGGGGGCATAGATTCAAGGTAAAGGGCGGGAGGTTTAGAGGGGATTTGAGAAAGAACTTTTTCACCCAGAGGGTGGTTGGAGTCTGGAACTCACTGCCTGAAAGGGTTGTGGAGGCAGGAACCCTCACAACATTTAAGAAGCATTTGGATGAGCACTTGAAATGCCATAGCATACAAGGCTACGGACCATATGCTGGAATATGGGATTAGATTAGACAGGGCTTGATGGCCGGCGCGGACATGGTGGGCCGAAGGGCCTCTATCCGTGCTGTATAACTCTATGACTCTATAACTGAAACTTTCTTCTGGCCTTTATGAACATGGTGTGGCATGTATTCAATTCAGGGAGATTAGGGTCCACTGGAGTTAAATTTCAGCATAAGTATCTGGATGAATTTAGATATTGGATTGGGGATCCTCCCTGCAAGATAAAATCTGGATTCTTCACATTTAAGTCTAAATTTGTACAAAACTTAAATAATAGTGAATAAGAAAGAAACTTCCTAGATAGCCAGGAAATCACATGGGGTTGAGCAAAATGCACGAGAAAGTCCAAAGATGTGCGGGTTAGGTTGATTGGCTATGATAAATTGACCCTTATTGTTAGGGGGATTAAATGCGTGGGGTTACAGGGATAGGGTGGGATATGTGTTGGTGTAGGGGTTACGGGGATCGGATGGGATATGTGTCGGTGCAGGCTCGATGGGCCGAAATGGCCTCTATCTGCACTGTGGGGTTTCTGTGATTCTGTGTGAAATTAAGAACCATGTGTACAAACATGGCCAACCAAGAAGATCAGATGCAATGGAGAGTGAGCCCCACAGACCATGTAATAACAAGTACCTCAGGTACATAGGTTCCTAGATTTTGAGGAAATGAAACACTTCAGATAGATACTCAGAGAAAATCAGAAGCAATGGATGTATAGCTCCACTAGACCACCATGACAGTGAGAGCTTCCTGGACACAAGGTCACCAGGGAAATCAGATGACCTTGGTGACCAATCAGCCCCCTTGACCACCATGGAAATAGATACCTGGAGTATCTGCAAGCCAATAAACTGTCACAGAATTCACAAGTAACAGCCATATCGAACCATAACTAAAACAAAAAAGAAAGACCTATCTCTCACTCGCTATCAGCCAAGTCCAGAGAATAATATTAGTACACTAATGTATGTTGCCTTATGACTATTTTTGTTCCAGTTTCCAATACAATCACATGTACAGTGATGTTTTCTTACAGGACACATGCATCTTAACAGACATCTTTTAAATTTTTGATTTAGTTCTGGGTGTGGCCATAGTGACAGCACTTTTTTCAGATAATATTCTCCTGCTACAGCGATATGAAATCATTTAGTTTTGGCATGTTTGTGGGTGTAATCATTTATATGGTCAGACTGTTCTGATTTCCCAACAGATTTGACTTTTGATTTTAACAGAGCAAGCTGGAAGACACTCTGTTGTGACAAATTGCCACTCTTCTCCAATTCGGTGGGTGTACATGACCTGTGGAGTTTTAAGATACCATTTAAATGAATTGTGGAATGCTGCACACAGCTGGCCGTATGTCGCATGTGAACTATTTTATATAGCATGTGATTACATTTCATCGTTGGACATATTTTTCATAACTAGCTGGCGAGAACACCACCATTATTGCCATTGTACAAATACTTGGCCCAGCTGTTATTTCACAATGCAAGTTATTGTTCGTAAATGCGACGTTATAGGAAACATTTCACATCTTGAGGCAAATTACTTCAAATATTTTTGACATAATCAAAATCATATTTACCTACAGACTAGGCAATGAGCGGTATAATATTCACAGATATCACACTTAAGAATTAATTTAAAATGTCATTTAAACTTTTGCCACTCACAAGATTGTCTGTACAGGTGAGGTACCAAGTAATATCTAATTGATTCTTATGTATTAGCCTCTACTTAGTTTTTGCTGCACTGTAGGGGGTTTTGGCGTGTGCCCAGTCAGCTCTGCCCCTGACTGTCTCTGAGCGGTTCGAATCGCTCCACACCCCCTGGGTTCTAGACACTGGACTTAGGTACAGGCAGCGATACAGAAAATTGAGTAGACAAGTGGTTTGGTGCAAGAAAACCAAATTTTATTAAAAGGCTGAATAAAACACAATACTACTGAGAATTACTGGTATAGTTACAGGCATAAAACAGGTAATACACTTATATGGGAATGGGGAACACACGGCACATCGAGGGAAACAAATACATTAAAAATCCCCTTATCCTTATCCCACCCCCTATACCTAACTAGATTAAGCTATGAGGGGCCAGGAATTCATGCTCACCAATTCAAAACCTGTTGCTTTAGATGGTGGTGTTTGAGGTCCGCTCTTTCCGTCCTTTGGGGTATCCCGTCACCACGTGGTCACAAGGCGTGGCACTGAAGTTGCTTGTGCAAAGGCACCCTCCCTTTTTCTCCATTAACATCATCGTCGAGTACTTCGTCGCAATGGGCCTTCTTCTCCTTCGGGCGGTCGCCGACGGTATTGCTGTGGTCAGGGGTCGGTTGGCGGTCTTTACCGTCTAATGATTTTTGCTATCCATGTGACAAACGCCAGCTTATAACTAGGCCGTTTGTCTAGATTTTGCTACCCATTCTTCGAACACCAGCATATTCTTAAATTGGTGTTTTACTGTCCATGCATGTAACGCCACCTTATAACTAGGCGTTTGTTCCCCAAAATGTCTTTCGCTGCTCTTCTCTGCTCTTATCGGTTTACTGTATTCTTCGTCTCGTCTCGTCTGCCCGTTTGTGGCCTGTGTGTCCTGTGTGGTTTTGAACTCGGGTTTCGTTCTACTCCCGCGTTGGGCCCTCGGTGTAGTAATGGGCGTCCTTGGTGTTGAGTGGCGCGGGGAGCAAGAAGAGAGCCCACCATGAGGCCAGGGCATGAGAATGAGAGGCAGCAGGCCAAATGCCAAATGATAAGACGCAAGAGCAAGAGCAATAAGAGGCCGATTACTACCGATGGGCCTACAATTATACCCGATCCTTCATTCCTTATCTGCGCGCCAAATCAGGTCAGTCCTTTGTCTAACTTTTGGCGGGCTCGTTTAAACTGATTACAGCCATTTACATTAACGACTCCTGGAATGGTTGTCTCTGTGTTTTTAATGGTTTCGCTGTCCTGGCTGTTGGTTATGTATGAAACTTAATCGGGTTTCCTGCCTTGATGGCTTCTGTGAGCTGTTACTGATTAAATATGCAGAAACCTGATTGCCTTGATTGAGGCCCATTCTAACCTGATCTGTTTCAAGGCGAATGGAATGCATATTCTGTGTTTGCTTTAACTGTCTGGCCCCACAAAGTCTATTCACAGGTCTATGCATTTTAAGTTTCGTTCCAGGCTTGAAAAAGGGGTGCCTGCCTGTTTGCAGAGCCTTGCTTTTAAAATCCTGTACTTTTGGTCACGAGGTTGCAGGAGCCATTTTGGGTACACTGCCTTTTTGTAACTTGTCCATGCAGGGTCCCTTTATCCATAACTTTGGGGAATGTGGGAATTTTGAGAACCCTACACTCCCCCCTGTTGATACTAAACTTGCTTTAAGTATCATCCTGATAAGATGAGCAAAATTTCAGACACACCACAGTCAATCTTCCCCTGCAATTACCTATCTAAGATACCCACGACACATGCATTTCCCATTCTGTAAAATGTAGTGTACATAAGCATAAAAAAACAATCTTTAATCAATGATACAAACAACAAATTCAAACAGGTGTATCTCCCTCCACCTTAACATAATGTTCCTTCCAGGTCCTTTGGTTTCAGAATTCTAGTATTTGACCCTTTCCCTTGCATTGAGTGCATACTAGGTACAATACTATCCCCAACTGACAAACCACGAGAAAGTGGGAAGCCAGTCTGATCCACGAAGGGACCTCTATATTATTGAAAATGTCCCACCAGGGTGGAACTACAATGTCCAATATCTTAGCCCCTATCTCTACTGTTTTCTGCTCCAGAGTGTAAAAATGTTTCTGTGAAACTATAACTGCTTTGAGTATTTTGGTAAGGTGTTCTGGGAGAGGGGGAATTTCGTAGCCGAAATGCGCTACATACTTCTGTAGATTGGTAAAATTCTCTTTTACAGTGAGGTGAAAAGTGGAGGGTTCAGGGATGGGGACAATTCGTTCCTGGGCCACTTGAACTTCTGCCTCCGGTTTAAAGCAGAAACTGCTGTCACTTACCGGACACCAGCTATGCTGTCCATGCTGGTGGTGGGACGCTCCTGTGGTGACACAATATGTCCCACCTCCTATATATGCTACCTGCGGGGGAACATGGCCTTGTGCCATTGCCTCCATGGCACAATTTATAGGTTTCATGCCAGCAGCTCTGAAGCCGCACTGTGGTTTTGAATAGGCGTTCAAGTGCTGGGGACACCGGATTATGTGTGCTCCCCAGCTCCGGCACCCTGAGAGGTCAGTACCTGTCATAGCGTGCTCCCACTTTATGACGTCAGGTGTGACCGCTGTGAAACGAATGTGTGCACCCCCTTGAATGACTCCAATGTTCTCTACCCTGCATACCGGCGCGGGTCGGGCTGTCCTACCCATGACTGGCATCCTAACGACTATACCCATGATGGTGTGGTTGGACCGTCCACAATCCACTGGGACCGGGTAGGCTTCCGAAGCTAGCCGGAGTTGGCACGGGCTTAATGCATTCTCAAATGGATGGAGGGCTGCGAGGTGCTTGTTGCTGATCCAGGAGGGGACTAAACCCTGTTTTACATCCTCCAGATTACTGCGGCCCTCACCCAGCAACCACACCACGTACAGCACGCACACCTCGTTCTGCGCAGCCTGGTCAGAAGCATTTCTGTCCTCCCTTATGAGGGCATTCACGGTCTTTGCGTGCTTCTCCAGCTCGGCTATAATTTCTTTTAAATGGACCGTCATGGCCTGGTCCTCATGTAACTCCGAGCCCACTACTTTGTTCGCATCCATTAGGATTTTCTTTAACTGAGTTTTTAAATCGTTTATCTGGGTCTGCAATTCTATGTCATCTAAACTGTTGATGACAGTGTTAAACGCAGTAAAAACATCATTCCATGCTCCCCTTCTTTGTCTCCCTGCATTACCCAAAAACTCATGGTGTGTGGTGTACAGTTCGGTTTAGTCAACATTGGCGAAATCGAACTCGTAAAATTTTCTGAACATGTCCTTTAATAGGGCCTGGTATAGTTGCTCTGTCTCTTTGGGGCACCACTCCGGTAAGTGTACCTCGGTGAGACTTAAAATCACGGAGGCTACCGCGTAGTGTACCCCCTGGTACAGCACCTGATCCGTAGGCACTAGTACCAACCCATTCCCTGGACCCTTGGTGGTGGCGGGGCCCCCTTCCTTGTGTGTCCTCACTGCCTGCGTAATGGGCAGGGGCTTTCGGGGGCGGGTCACAAGCTCAGTGGCATTGACTGGGATCGGGGAGTATGGGACCGCGCACGCCTTCAGGCTGGTACCACTTCATTCCCTCCCCGGCGTCTCGCCACTGCTGGTGGAAAATGATGGATATGCCTGTGGGGCAGACCCTCTCTGACCCCCACATACAGACGTAAATCCCCTGATCCGGTTCCCACCACTTGTCCCAGCACACACTCAATCCCCCGTGAGTCCCTGTAATTGTCCGGTGGGTATTGTTCCCCAACCATTCCCATTCAACTGTGGGGTTTCTCATATCTTTGCTCAGCTTTCTGAGCCACCACCACCTATCCAAAAGAATGTGTCCCTTGCACATTAAACATACACGTTTCCCTACAGTGACGCTGACCCTTGTGGTAACGACCTGTACCCTGGGGCACAGGAGGGAGGCCTCCCCGTGCGTGAAACTGGTCTGGCTGGAGTACTGAGTCGAATTGGACCCCAGCCACCCTGGCCATCTTCCCTCGTGGATGTAGACAGCGGCCTCCTCCATGTCCCATTCGCCACTTCCATCGGTTACTATAGGCGCTCTCTCTCCTGAGCACCCATAGATGTGGGATTCCTCCACGTCACCTCGCTTTCCAAAGCTCATTCCTATCAGGGCGAATAGGATTACGGCCCCCTTCATCCTGAACGTCTTTCAGCAAAAGGTACAAGGGCATATAGCTAGGTCCCGAGGAGATTCTCTGGCTTGGGTGATGCATAGCCAGGTCTCGCGACCTCGACTCAAATACACACACTCTAAACAGATTACTACTTATTTAAAACTACCCATCACCTTATTTAATACTTAAGCTAAACACCCAAACTTAAAAATACCTAAACTTAAATTATCTAAACTATATACATCCGCCACCCATCTCCGGCCAGCCTAATTCCTGTTAGGGCTGCGGCACACCGGTCCCTTCGGCGTGACCGCACTGTCCTGCACTTCCGGTCCCTCCCAGCCTGTGGCTGCTGGCTGGGGACCTCGGTCCTTGGACTTACCCGTCTCGGGAGGCTGTCCCTTTAAAATGGGGAGCCGGTGACCACGGTTTCCTTGGCTGGGGCGTCCGTGGGGACCTTCTAGGGACCTTGGTGGGTGGGGTTTTCTTGGCTGGTGGGCCTTTAACCCAAACTGCTGACCCCTCCGGTGCGGTCTGTGGGCTTACCACTGCCGCTGGCTGGGGATCTTTTTCCTCAGGCTTTACCTCTCCCAAACCTGGGCTAGGGGCAGGTAACTCTTCGCAGCCTGTTGCTGCAGGTTGAGAATCTCCGCCCCCAGGTCCCAAACCTGGGTCCGGGGCGGGGTCTTCACCCTTGGGTCCCCCCATCTCCTCTAAACCTGGGTCAGGGGCGGGGTCTTCGCCCTCGGGTCCCCCCTCCTCCTCTAAACCTGGGTCAGGGGCAGGGTTCTTGCCCTCGGGTCCCTCCTCCTCTAGATCCCAGAAGAGTAGGGGAGTGTCCCAATTGGTGGGCGGGATGGCCCCTCCCCTTAAACAAGCCACAGCACCTGCCTGTGCGGTCTGTGAACTTGTTCCCGCTGCAGGCTGAGGATCTCTATCCTCAGACCTTACCCCAACTGACTGCTTTCTCATCTCTGGTTTAAACAGTTTACACTGATTAATATGGAACCATTTGGTGCGCCGAGGCATCTTAATGGCATATACTATGGGGCTTGTCTTGTCTACAATGCTGCAGGGCCCCATGTATAGCGGTTCTAAACTTCCTACCCGAGCATAGTTCCTCACCACGACCTGATCTCCTACCTCCCACACGTGGTGTTTTCGGGGTTCGAGCAGCAATTGGTTGCTCTGATGCTGCTTTCCCATGTTCCCAGCCACCTGCGCGTGGACCTGCTTAAGGTGCTCGAAGAGGTTTCGGGCGAACCTGTCCCGGTTTACCTCTCTGAGCTGACCTTCTGTGAGCACTGGGGTTAGTACATGGGTGGGGGTCCACATGACCCTGCCTGTCATCAGCTCATGCGGGGAGTACCCCGTGCTTTTCGACTGGCTGGCCCGGACCCCCATGAGGACCAACGGTAGGACCTCTGCCCATTTTTGAGGCGAGTCCACCGTCTCCTTCCTTAACCTTTCTTTTAAGGTCCTATTCATTCTCTCCACAATCCCTGATGACGGTGGGTTGTGGGCAACGTGCCACTTCCCCTCGATGCCTAGCAGCATAAGGGTATTCTGCATTGCCTGCCCGGTAAAGTGACTCCCTTGGTCGGACTCCACATACTGCGGTAGCCCCCATCACAAGAACACTTCCCGGACCAGGATCCTGGCCATACCCAGAGCTGTGGCTGTTCTGCAGGGGAAGGCTTCTACCCATTTGGTGAACACATCCACCAGAACTAGGCAGTACTTATAGCCTCACTGGGCAGTGGCCCGATGTAGTCGACCTGTATCGACTGCCATGGTCCCTCTACCCTCCTGATGTGTCCCATGGGTACCTTCCTTTTATGGGGGGTCAGGGTTATTAGCAGCACATATCAGACAGCTGGTGCAGAACTCGCGGACACCTTCCCCAAGTCCAGGCCACCATCCCGCCTGTTCCACCCACTGCCAGGTGGTCTCAGGCCCGGGAAGCCCCGCTTCTGGACCCTCATGGGCCAGTTGAAGGAATTCCCTCCGGTGCTGTTGCGGCACAACCCACTGTTCCCTCCTGAACAGCATGCCTGCTTTTACGGAGAGGGCTGCTGCGCCGTAAGGGCCCTCTACCCCTTTTCCCTCAATCACTGCGTTGAGGACGGGGTCTTGTGCTTGGACCGTCTTAAGGTCCGGGGCTAAAGCTACCCCTGCATTCCCTTGTGTCCCGTCCCTACCTCTGACTGCTGCCATGGGTCTGGACCCATATGGGTCCCAGAAAGTGCCTGTGCGGGCACCCTCCTTAGCCAGCATGTCAGCCTGCTGGTTACACAGACCACGGGGTTCTGTGGAGGAATGGGCCTTCACCTCGTGAATGAAGACCTCCCCTTCCTCTCCCACTGTAAGGGGTTTTCCTCGAGAGGTTTCCCTGAGGTTTCTCTCTCTAGAGGCCTCTCTCTCTTGCACAGTAAAACTTTGAGTGGTTCGACCCACTCACCCCTTAAATTCTATAGTCTGGACTTAGGTGCAGGAACTGCAATGCAGAGAAGACTCTTGTAGACCAAGTTTGATGAATAAAAATGAAATTTTATTGCAAAATGGAAAAATATCAAATCAAATGCAACAAAGGCAAGAGTACGGTACATGGGAGGGAAAAACAAATCATAACGACATTATACTAACTAAGGCAAATATAGGCATCTTATACTCTACAAAGATCATCATAAAATAAAGAAACACATGGAACATCGAGGGACAACTCATTAATTGTACCCTTAAATCCACCCCCTTATTAAACCTAACTAGATCTGATTGTGAAGGGCCAGAAACATGCTCACCAATCCCACTAGGAAGTGCAAGGTTTTGAAAACGAGGCTGCTGGGGCTGCAACGACTGTCCGATTTTAAACTGTCCTTTTTCTCCGCTCTCTTTGTGACTGTCCGAGCTTGTTGATTCGAGCTTCCTCCAAAGTCTTCTCCCAAGCTGTGTCTTCCTCCTCAAGCTGCGTTCCAGGGTGCTGCGTCCTGGTCCTGTATCTCAACTCATCCAAGCTGTCCCTGGGGTCATTGCCCCTGTTGAGTCGTGTCCCACTACCATGTCCTCCAAGCTGCTTGTTCAGCTTGCCTCGAGTGTCGCTTCCAACCCGGTGCTTCTGCTTGTCTCAACTGCTGAAAAGTCTCTTCAGTTATACCTTTCTTCCTGAGGCTTCACTTCCCGCCCAAAATCAGGTGAGTCTTTGTTTTAACTTTTGGTGGCTTTGAGCACAGCGGGGCAGTTATTACATTTTAAATCATTTTAAGCGGCTGGTAACAGGCCCATCTCTGGTTTGAAATGGCTTTCATTGTTTTTATTTGTGCTAATCCTGTTACCGAGCCCCTGGTGTTGTCCTCATGAATAAGTTATTGTCTCTTTCATCTGGGTCAACATTTAGATGGCCTCTGTCTCCAGCCAGATCTTGAGTGGATCTGCATCTAATCCATATGCATGCCGGTGGGTCTGGCTTTGTCCTCTCAGAAATAGCTTCCAGAACTTGCTATGGGTTCAATCCACATAGTTGTCTGAGGTTGTGCAGGAACCATTTTAAAGTGACCCAATGAGCTGGTCACATGATACGGTGGCCATTTTGTATGCCCCTTTTTTTTCTGGGCTTCTTTTAAAACAGTCTTTAAAATCATGGCCTCTTCTGCCCATTGATCCTTATTAATATGAAATCCAATTTTGCGAATCCTACACCACTGCCGCTAGGATATTCTCCAGCAGGGGTTTTACTGTGAGGGGTCTCCCGTTGGTGGAGGTGTATCCGCGGCAGGACCAGATGGGCAGGTACTCCATACACGAATTGCACGTAAACATGCTGTCCGAGCAAATCGTGTACAGGGTGGGGAAGATTTCGGGGTGTGTAACGATACACACTACCGCGGACAGTTCAGCCTGCTGGGCGCTCATGGTGCTGGGGAGCTTAATCGCCAGGGTAATGTTTGCTGCTGGGTCATAAACTCCACACCCCGTCAGTCGCTCGCCAGCAGATACCGTGCTGGAGCCGTCTACATAGATCTCGCGGCTCGTGGGATGTATCCCGGCCCGTAAACCTATGTTCACTTCCCAGACACCTTCTATGGATCACCGGTGGGCTGTTCCAGGATATACCAGGTTGGCTGCGAGCTTTGGCTTGCAGAGACCCTTCACCTTAAGATCCATCTGTGAGAGGAGCAGGGTCCAGCGGGCAATGCGGGCACTGCTCACCGTTCCATCCTTGATCCTCCCATCCAGAAGCATCTGGGTGGGTGTGTGATGGGTGAGGAGGGTGATGGGAGAGGTGCCTGTGAAGATCAGCGATCTGTTCACAGCCCAATGTGTGGCCAGGAGGTGTCCCTCACAGTTGGAGTAGCTCCTCTCCACCTCCATGAGTATCCTGGAGGAGTAGACCACCGGCCTTAGCCTGCCGTGCTGCTCTTGGAGCAGCACAGCACTCAGGCTATCCCCGCTGGCTGCTACCTCCAGGAAGAACTCTTTTCCCCCATCTATGGCCCCGAGAGCTGGTGCGGTCTGCAGATCCTCCTTGAGCCTGACAAATGCTGCCTGGCAACCCTCATCCCAAACCCACTCCACTCCCTTGTGTAGGAGTCGGAGCAGAGGGGCTGCTGTGGCTGCATAGTCTTCAATGAAGTCTCTGCAGTACCCGGTTAGCCCTAAAAATGACCTCACACCCGTGACTGTGTTGGGGACGGGCAACTCCTGTACCGCCTCCCTCCTAGCCTTATCTATGGCCCTTTCCCCAGCGCGTATGGTCAGGCCCAGGAATTTCACCTCCTGCTGGCCGATCTGCGCTTTCTTCGGGTTTACTTTAAAACCCTCCTGCCTGAGCAGCTCCAGCAGTTCGGCCAGTAGTGGGCCATGCTCCTCTCTCGAATTGGTGAAAAGGAGCAGGTCATCCACATACTGCACCAACTGTCTGGGCTGGCTGAAACCCTTTAAACTGTTCGCCATGCACTGGTGGAAGATGCTGGGGCTGTTGTGGAAGCCCTGAGGCAAACAGTTCCAGGTGTACTGTTGCCCTTTAAACGTAAAGGCAAACTTGTACTGATCCTCCCTCCTTAAAGGGATGGACCAAAACCCGTTGGAAATATCCAGCACCGTGAACGTGATCGCGGATGCTAGGGTACTTCCTATCAAGTCGGCAACTGCTGCTAGTGGGTGCACAGGCTGGGATGTTGCTGTTGAGCACACGATAATCCACCGTGGCTCTCCAGGAATTGTCTGGCTTTCTAACCGGCCACAGTGGAGAGTTTACGTGGGTGGCTATCGGTCTCAAGACTCCCTGCTGCACTAGGGAGGACATGGCTGCTTCCATGTCTGGCTCCGCTTCCCTGGGGAAGTTATACTGTTTCTGTGGTCGGGCCATGGGGTCCCCGTCTACGCTGACCTCAAACCCGTTGACCCTCCCGCAGTCGTGTTTGTGCATGGCAAATGTGGCTAGGTGGGCGCGCACAAATGCCTGGAACTCTTTTGGGCTGTTACTGACCATGAGCTCGAGGTTATAACCCTCTTTGGGCTTCATGGTGCACAGGGTCCCCTTCCCTTCTTTCCCTGGGATGACTACTACCTCGCCGTGCTTTCCTGTACTTGCCCCCCATAGGCAATGATTCCTTAAATCTACCAGGATCCCGTGGCCTACAATAAAGTTGGCTCCCAGGACCCCTCTTCCACCCTCCACTTCCCATCTCATCAGGACACAGGTCCACTTGGAGCAGAGTTGTCCTAACCAAATGGAGAGCGGGATGGAAAATGAGCTGACCTGTTCTTTGCCTGTGAATCCCGACAGACTCCATGGGACCCCATTAGATAGAGGCGAGGTGGTGGGGTTAGCTGAATGGACCACGGTGCATGATGCCCCCGTGTCCAACAAATAGGTCCCCTTCACCTTTTCCACCTCCATCTCCACAAGGGGTCTTTTCCATTCATCGTATCGAAGGGAACACAGGTAAACAGGCTGCGCTGGCTCTAGTCATGGCTGTGGGTTGGATGGGGCTGACAGGGTCAGAGCACCAGTAGCGGCTGCTACTCTCCCGTGGCCAGTCAATAAGGACCTCATGGTGTCCAAAAATGACTCGACCGCGGCGGGAGGGATTCCTGCCTCTGCCTTTTGGGCTGGGGCTGTGGAATTCTTTCCCTTGTTGTCTTTCCAAGGGTTTTTACACTCCTTCCTCCAGTGGACGTCCTTCCCACACCCGTAGCAATTCATCTTAGTGCTAGAAGGGTTATTCCCTTCCTGATTCCACTCCTTCCTACCCTGCCCGGGTTTTACCTCATGCACCTTCCCCTTAGGTGGGTGTGCATCAGTCCCCCTACTGTTCTTATAGGCTACGGTCAACTGTCTGATCACCGTGAGCTTGGTGGTCTGGGGATTCTTGGGGTCGAACCAGACTTCCGCCTTGGCCCGGACCTGTGGCAAGCTGCTTGCCACCAGGCAACGGAGCCAATGGGCCAACTGACCCTGGTTCAGGAATGCCCGATTAGGTGCCCCAGGACAGGCGCTCCTATAAACCGGCCATAACCGGTCCGCGAAAGCCTGCGGGGTTTCCCGTGAGCTGGACGGTCTTCTCCACACGGGAGAAAGGACTTCCCTCATTCATCCCCATGGCCTCCAGAACCGCATCCCTGAGCTCCTCGTACCTGCACTGCCCCTTCTTACACTCGTCAGAGAGGGATTGGAGGAGCCTACTCTCCAGGGAGAATAGCAGCATTTTGGCCTGCTCAGCGCCATCGCAGTCATTGACACTGGCTGCCTGCTCTACTTCCCTGAAGTGGATCGAGGGGTCTCCTTTTTCGGAGAGCTTTGGGATATGGCTCACCATAGCCCTAAGCTGTTGGATGCTATAGGTTAATACGAACTGATTTTGGAGGGGTCCTTCGTCGTCGCCATTGATGGGTGGGCCGAACCTCCGATGCCGGGCTGGGCACATCGGTCCCGGCTCCGGCCTCTCTGGTGGGAGTTGTTCCACCTCCGCTCCCACCCCTGACTCCACCCCACCCCCCTTGCTGCCAGACCTCGCTAAAACTTGGCGCTGCGGGTGGCGGTCGGGATACCTCCTGTTCCTCAACCGGGTCGTCCCTGGGCACTACCAGTAATGTTTGAACCGTTCTCGCCTCGTTCCCTATAAAATCCGCCTGGCCTGCCTTCGGGCTAATGAGGCACACCATGCCTTTTGCCTTCCTCAGGGCCAGGCTCAGATTTTCTATCTGTTCCTTGCAGGGGCCATGATCTGCATCTTCAAACCCCTGTTCGCTCGCTAACTTGTAAGCTGCTTTTACCTCTTTTACTTTCTCCTCCTGTTCTCTAACTTGCCTTGCTAGGCGGGCGTTCTTTTCTCACAACCTCAACTCATTACCCTTGGCTTCGGTGACCTGGCACTGCAGGTATTCCAACTGGGCCTTATGTTCTCCCATTAAATGTACCCTTTCCTGATTCAGGGCCTGCAATGCTACCATTAACTTCACCCCTGCTAGAGCCTTGTCCTGGATCTCCAGGGCTGACACCTTTAACTCGGCTGCCTGTGCTGCAACGAGCCTGTCCAGAAGCTGGACCTGCTTTTTGAAACACATCAGCCAGACTGCCTTCTCTAGGGATTTCTTGTGCTCCCTCCCTTCTGTCACTGCAGCATTTACCGGACACCCAGCCCTTAACAGATTGGTGATCCACTTCTTTGTGATATTCACCTTACTAAACACATAATCAGAAATCCTTTCCTCCATCATGGTTTGCTCTTCCGAACCATTGTCTACTGTATCGCACCCCTGTTGCCGGAGTCCTGCCGCGGTCACTATTTCTGTAGGGGGTGGCGTGTGCCCAGTTAGCTCTGCCCTGGACTGTCTCTGAGCGGTTCGAATTGCTCCACACCCCCTGGGTTCTAGACACTGGATTTAGGTACAGGCGGCGATACAGAAAATCGAGTAGACAAGTGGTTTGGTGCAAGAAAACCAAATTTTATTAAAAGGCTGAATAAAACACAATACTGCTGAGAATTACTGGTATAGTTACAGGCATAAAACAGTTAATTCACTTATATGGGAATGGGGAACACACGGCACATCGAGGGAAACAAATACATTAAAAATCCCCTTATCCTTATCCCACCCTCTCTACCTAACTAGATTAAGCTGTGAGGGGCCAGGAATTCATGCTCACCAATTCAAAACCTGTTGCTTTAGATGGTGGTGTTTGAGGTCCGCTCTTTCTGTCCTTTGGGGTATCCCGTTGCCACGCGGTCACAGGGCACGGTGCTGAAGTTGTTTGTGCAAAGGCACTCTCCCTTTTTCTCCATTAACATCGTCGTCGAGTACTTCATCGCGATGGGCCGCCTTCTCCTTCGGGCACTCGCCGACGGTATTGCTGTGGTCGGGGGTCAGTTGGCGGTCTTTACCGTCTAATAATTTTTGCTATCCATGTGACAAACGCCAGCTTATAACTAGGCCGTTTGTCTAGATTTTGCTACCCATTCTTCGAACACCAGCATATTCTTAAATTGGGGTTTTACTGTCCATGCATGTAACGCCACCTTATTCACCAAACGCCAGCTTATAACTAGGCGTTTGTTCCCCAACGCGTCTTTCGCTGCCCTTCTCTGCTCTTATCAGCTTACCGTATTCTTTGTCTCGTCTCGTCTGTCCGTTTGTGGCCTGTGTGGTTTCGAACTCGGGCCTCGTTCTCCTCCCGCATTGGGCCCTCGGTGTAGTAATGGGCGTTCTTGGTGTTGAGCGGTGCAGGGAGCGAGAAGAGAGCCCGCCACGAGGCCAGGGCACGAGAATGAGAGGCAGCAGGCCAAAAGCCAAACGATAAGAGGCCAGAGCAAGAGCGAGAAGAGACCGATCACTACTGATGGGCCTACACTTATACCCGATCCTTCATTCCTTATCTGCGCGCCAAATCAGGTCAGTCCTTTGTCTAACTTTTGGCGGGCTCGTTTAAACTGATTACAGCCAGTTACATTAATGACTCCTGGAATGGTTGTCTCTGTGTTTTTAATGGTTTTGATGTCCTGGCTGTTGGTTATGTATGAAACTTAATCGGGTTTCCTGCCTTGATGGCTTCTGTGAGCTGTTACCGATTAAATATGCAGAAACCTGATGGCCTTGATTGAGGCCCATTCTAACCTGATCTGTTTCAAGGCGAATGGAATGCATATTCTGTGTTTGCTTTAACTGTCTGGCCCCACAAAGTCTATTCACAGGTCTATGCATTTTAAGTTTCGTTCCAGGCCTGAAAAAAGGGTGCCTGCCTGTTTGCAGAGCCTTGCTTTTAAAATCCTGTACTTTTGGTCACGAGGTTGCAGAAGCCATTTTGGGTACCCTGCCTTATCATAACTTGTCCATGCAGGGTCCCTTTATCCATAACTTTGGGGAATGTGGGAATTTTGAGAACTCTACAGCACAAACCAAAAAATCTAATTGATCAATTATTTACAATTACTGTTTAATTGATTTTCAAACATAAAGAAATAAAGATAATTTAATAGCCATAGCCCAATGGTTTATTGTTCATTTAAAAAAATTTCACAATAATGTAAAAAGTTAATGAAGTCATAGTTGAACATGCTTCATATTATAAGCACATTCACATTTCATATCATTAAGGCCAATGGAAATAATTGTAATTCGCTCTCAAAATCCATCAGCAATGTATTGTGGATCCTCTGAATATTCTTTCTATTGTTAGTAACAGGTACTTTACTACTCAAATCAATAAGCTTTTTAAAAAGTAATGCTTTCAAAATGTAATTCGTGATGCATGACATAAACACTCTTCCAGATGAGAGAAAATTCCCCTCCCCATTAGTAAAATAGTCTGTGCAAAGTTTTGTTTTCTCTTTTGAAACCTACAACTTTTAACTGATTATTTCATGTGAATATGTACCCTGTATAAATAATTTATTTCTAACTATAATATATTAAATGTCTTGCATATGAGGCACATTTCCTTTAAGTGTCACATATTTCCTATAATTTTTTCTCCAGCACTCTTTACCTACCATAATTTGTTAATTTGACAGAACAGAATTTGAATTATTCAGTCACCTTAAATCAGGGCCCTTAAATCACCCCCATTGTTATAAAACAGCCTATCCTCCACTATGCCCTCAATTGTAACTGATTAAATAGTTTTCTTCAAGGAATAGTGTGAATTTCTTACGATTAGAAGATACACTCATAAATATTGAATTTTTTTTCTCCACTGCGTACAAAGTTAATAGGATACATGACATTACATGCTGATCTGAAGTACATGGAGAAACTACTCACAGACATTGTCTGGCTTCTATCATTTTGCTGTAACAGGGCATGAGAACATAAAAAGATGAACTTTTCTGTATGAATCTGTTTTATAAATCAGACTAATATTTAGTAGATAATATTGGCCCAGAGTTTCAGTAATAGTAAAGATGAGGCTATCTGCGCTCATCGTTATTACGGGGTAAATTGGATAGTAACTTCTGGTGTCCGCACATGCACAGTTAAACGCAGAAATCAGGAAGTTGCTGTCAGAGGTACCCCACTTCTCCACAGTGTGCGCTGTTGCAGTCCTCACCAATAGACTCGGCATTGAAATGACTGCAACAGCATAAACTTGCTGTACTTGCCCACTAAAAATGGCTGAAAAAGTTAGGGCTGGTGCATTCAGGAGTGAGTGAGTTTTTAACAGCGTGATAAGTGATAATTATTGCTGAACAACCTCGCTGGCCCTGAAAAATTAATTTTACAAGTGTGGAGTCTCATTCACTCAAAGTAATTAGTGTTGAAGATTTTTTTGAATTAAAATAATAATTTTAAAAACTTTTTCTGTCAGTCTCTTATATCTCTCTCTCTCTCTCCCTTAATCTCATCTGTGTTTCCCAATCATTATTTTACTTTCTGTACATCATTTAAATCTAATTTATATTTCCTGCTTTATATTTCCTGATTTGGACTCTGTGTGCCTCAGTGAGGATTCTTCAATCTGATTGGTTGAAGAGCCTCGCTCTTTCTTGTCCTGCTCACACATATCACAGATCCCCTCTAGAAGGCACTGTGCTGGAAAAGACAGCGGATTAGAGGAAGTCTACGCTGAGAAGCCCGAGAAAACTCTGTGGGCAACAGTCAGTGAGATGAATGCAGAGCACCATTCCTTCGCCACTGAGACCAAAATCCAAGTCATTATATTGGAATTAGTATTTGGTATGATGTTCACAAATCTTTATTAACACATGCATTAGTAATTTTACAACTTATCCTTTTCAATATCAGTTATAGCTTACATGTTTGTTTAATCTTGCAAAACAATGCCATAAATTATATGTACAAGTTTATAAAGGATAGGAATTAAGCATTCCATTACTGGGCAAGTACAAAATTTGCAGAACATTAGGGGTAAAAATTGGTCCTCGTTGCGCCCATTTTCCAGGCAGAAAATGGGGACTAAATGGAATCAATTTTGGGGTGCAATGTCCTGCAACCGATCAGCGCCTGTGTTACAAGCGGCGCAATATTGGTGTAAGCACCTATGCAAGCATCCCAGGCAGCTACTTAAAACAGGCTTCAGGCTCCTTGCATATGTAAATTAGGGGCCTAACACCTGTTGAAGTACCCCTCTAAATTTAGTTGACAGTGAACAGACCAGGTGCCAGCTGCTCAGAATTTTTCAGCAGCCCCTGTGGCCGCCAGCGAAATAAGTGTTTTTAAAATTTTAATTTTGAGAAAACCTTGCTGTGGAGCCAAGAGGAGCAGGAGTGCTCCCCCGACTTCACAGTTGCCACAATTGAAATAAAAATCAGGAGTGATGTAAACTGTCTGCTGATTCGCCATCACCATTTTACACTACTGTACAACGTCGAAATTAGCCCCAATATTCTTACCAGTGTTCAAATCATAGTTACCAGTTGGCTGCTTCGACAAAGCAAGTATGTCTGTAACTAAAGATAACTTAGCACCTTAAAGAGAGGTAGAATTACATCAGACAATCAAGTTACAGCAACAGATTTTTACCTGGTCTAAACATTTCACATTTCAGCCCACTGATCTATTATGTCCATAACTATCTGTAATAATATGGAGCATTTGCACCTTACAGAAAATAATTATTTATGCTGTAGTGAGTGGACCAATAGGTAATGGCATCTGGGTACAGCATGGTATTTTGATGCTACAGCACAATACAGTTCAGACTTTGGGAGAGTTACTCTTTCATATTTGTATCAGACTCTACTGCTTGCCTCCTGTAGGCTCATTGGAGGCTGGCTGGGTATATGGAGACTGTTTCTTCTGTGAATGTGCAGTGTCCAGATGTCATGACACAACTTTATGTCATCAAACATACAGCTGCGGGTCATGACACAGAGTGGGCCTGTTATATTTGTCAAAAGTATTGGAAAGATTCTAACCTGAGTGAAAAATGGTGTGGCTATTAATAGCTTTATGAGCTCCTCTGTAAAGCAGCAAGGCAAATGCCTGGATAAGAACACAATTGAAAGTGAAAAGCATAAGACATACATTATCAAATATTTTCTGAAAGACAACGGTCTTAATCCGACTGGAAATGTTATTAATGGAATGAAAGTAGTGGGGGTTGAATGATATCAATTTTTCACCTAATCTCATTCAGGGGTATACTATGTATTTCAGTTATTTTCTTAGGAGTTTTACTTAACAACTTTCCATTTATATAGTGCCTTTAGCATAGAAAGACATCCCAAGGTAATTCATAGAGAGACAAAAATGGATGCCGAGATTGAGAAGGAGATATTAAGAGGGGTGGGTGACTAAACGCTTAGTCAAAGAGGTGGGTTTTAAGCAAGGTCTTAAAAGAGGAATGTGGAGAGGTTCAGGGTGGGAATACCAGAGCATGGAGCCTAGACAACTGAATACATGGCCGCCAATGGTGGGCAAAGGGAGTGGGGGATGCACAAGAGGCCAGAATCAGAGGAATGCAGAGTTACACAGATAGGGAGGGGATGAGGCCATGAAGGAATTTAAACACAAAGATGATCATTTTAAATTGAAGGTTGGGGGGCCAGGAGCCAATGTAGATCAGCAAGGACAGGGGTGATGGGTGAATGGGGCTTGGTGCAGGATCGGATACCAACAGCAGATTCTTGGATGAAGTGAAGGTTATGGAGGGTGGCAGATCGGAGGCTGTCCTGGAAACTATTGGAATAGTTGAATCTGGAGGCGACAACGGCATGGATGAGGGTTTCATTGGCAGATGGACGGAGGCAGAGGCAGAGATGGGTGATGTTATGCAGGTGGAAGTAGATAGTCATTATGATAGAGAGGATATGGGTTTGAAAGTTCAGCTCAGGGTCAAATAGGAATCTGAGGCTGCGATCAGTCTGTTTCAACCTGAGACAGTAGTCTGGGAGGTGGATGTAATCAGTGACGAGGGTGCAGCATTTATGGTGGGGTCTGAAGATGATGGCTTCCAAATGTTTAAACTGGAGGTAACTGCAGCTCATCCAAGACTTGAACACATTAAGGCAATGGAGGTGTTGAGCCAGGCAGTGGGGAGGTAGAGCCGGGTGTCGTCAGCATTAATGTGGAAGCTGATCCCATGTCTTCAGGTGTCGCCAAGAGGCAGCACATAGATTGGGAAGAGGATGGGGCTGAGGATAGATCTTAGGGAAGTTCAGAGGTAATGGTGTGGCGTGGGAAGAGAAGCCATTGCTGGAGATACCCTGGTTATGATAGGATAGGTAAGAGTGGAACTCAGTGAGGGGAGTCCTACCGTGCCACATTATGGAGGAGAGGCATTTGGTGTGGTTGACCATATCAAAGGCTGCAGAGAGGATGAGGAAGGAAAATTCACCAAGATCACAGTAAAACAGTAAAAACACAAAGTAGAAACAAAACAAGCTTTGAAATATTTTTAAGAAACAGTTTCAAACCATATTGCAAAATTGCACCAATACAGTTCAAAAGAATACTTTTCTGAAACACATCCACTTCCTATATGTGCAAAGTCTATTTTCAGAACAATCTCAATTCATCTTTATTTCTCCCAGTCTTCAAACATTTTTCATTAGCAATTTTCTTTCAAGAGAGGAAGAAAGAGCATGGAATCTCCTTAACTGATACCACTAGTGTACATTCAGCCCCACAGTTTGACTGAAGAAAACTGAGACCAACAGGGGCCCCACACAGGAATCAATAAAGTAGGATCATTTCTCATTGAACTTTGTTTTAAGAAAATACGTTCCACTTAATCCGTGCAAGGAAATAATGAAGGGGAAATTACTCAAACTGCAGAATGTCAAAGATTTTACATTCCATTGAATACTCCTATTTACTCTTACATGTAGTTTTAACACGAGTGGCCACATTTTAAAACAATACAAAAACAGGATGTACAATCATCCCTTTCGGGAAACAGTAAATGTACAAGATGACTTAGTGAAGCTAAAGAAGGTCAAAGCATTTCCTTTATCACAAATTGATTTGATGAGATAGCACGCTATCTGAACATTGCTTCACCCAGAAAGGCATGACGCTGAGCTGATAATGTTTGCTGGCACTGCAGCTGAAAATATTTAAAGTAAGTAAACATCATCACTACAGTATATTAACTAATGTGTGTGCGCACCAGACAGCTGCAAATAGTGACTTTCATGACTGAAGCATTTCTTTTTACTGAGCATCTGAACAAGTCAATGTCCAATTAGAAGGTTTTAAAACCTACCTCTTTGACCAAGCTTTTGGTCACCTGTCCTAATATCTCTTCAGGTGGCTCGGTATCAAATTTTGTCTGATGACGCTCCTGTGCAGCGCCGTGGGACATTTTACTATGTTAAAGGCGCTATATAAATGCAAGTTGTTATTGTTTTCCTTAAAATTATTCTAAGGAGGAAAATTTACTTCTACAGATGTTCTAGATTCATTGCAATAAACCATGTTCAAATAATAGTGCATATTGTAACTGGTTGCGTAGTTATTGATTGTTCCTAGGCTGAATATAATGGCCCTGAAATTCCATAACTGGCAGGGTCTGGTAGAACCCCTCCCTACTTATGGCGTTCGTGATGCACAATCAAAATCAAGAGCTCACTACGTGGGGATTGGTGACCTACGACCCACTATTCCGTCAGAACGTCTGAGCACCAATGCACTGCACCACCTGCTGTTCAATTATATTTAATGTTAAATACAAAAGGATGCTTTGTCCTGCGACCCCAACAACAATGCCTACCAGGCACTGAGCTAAGACTCAAGTTCTGTCATTATTCTATTGCAACTGGTCTGTACATGTGATATTTTTTGTATTCCCTCTTAATAACAATAGCTTCTAGTTGCAAATTCCATACAATGGCATTAAGTACAGCAGCTATTCACATGTTACACAAAGAACACGCATTAGTGGAAAATAGGTTACCCACAGCAAACATTTTCATTAAAGTTGAGTGGATTCTCGGAAGTCTCTTTCCTCTTGATTTCACACATTGATATCGAACAGCATCACCAATAAAAGTGCCATAGACAAAAAGCAAGAATGTGCGTCATCAAAAATATAAGGACCTCTATCATCTTTTATGGAAAAAGTATGAATTGAAGCATACATGTGTGAATTGCCTGTCATTTCTAGATATTATTGCTATACAAAGCAGTCTCAACATGCCTCAAGCAAGCAAAAATGTTTTTCTTTCCTTCAGAAGTGAAAAAAACTTGCATTTATATAGCGCCTTTCGTGATCACCAGACATCCTAAAGCACTTTACAGTCATTGAAGTACTTTTTGATGTGGAGGCACTATTGTAATGTAGGAAACGCGGCAGCCAATTTGCATACAGCAAGCTCCCACAAACAGCAATGTGATAATGACCAAACAATCTGCTTCAGAGAGGTTGATTGAGGGATAAATATTGGCCAGGACACCGGGAATAACTCCCCTGCTCTTCTTCGAAATAGTGCCATATATTTTACGTCCACCTGAGAGAGCAGACAGGGCCTTGGTTTAATGTCTCACCCGAAAGATGCCATCTCCAACAGTGCAGCACTCCCTCAATACTGCACTGGAGTATCAGCCTCATGAAGCAGAACTTTGCTGAAATTGGAAAACAGGAAGCTTTTTTTAAAGACCTTTGTGGTGCAGAAACTTTCTTTTTATATTTGAATCTAGCCTAGACTGATGGAATGAAGTACATTTATTCCTAGCACATGAAAGGATAAATTAAAATGATTACGAGGGGCTGCAGTTAAGATTACTACAGTTTGTATTTCCATAACATTCATGCTTTTAAGTTACCATTTTCGTTTAATTAATTTCTGGGATATGGGCGCCGCTGGCAAGGCCAGCATTTATTGCCCATCCTTACTTGTCCTGAGAAAGCTGTGGTGAGTCTGCTTTTTGAACTGCTGCAGGTTTTCTTTAAGTGAGACGGAACGTGATGTTAGTACACTTTTGAATTGAATAAGGTTCTTTAAAAACACAGGCTATTTACACTCAAACTGAAGATACAATCATAAATAGAACTTTACTGAAATTGGAAAACAGAAAGCTTTTTTTTGCAGTGCAGAAAATTATTGAACTTTCCTTTTACATTTGAATCGAGCCTAGACTGATGGAATGAGAGTCAACTTCTAGTTGACAAATGAGGAAACTCTGCAAAATGAACTGAAGTAAATGTGTGCGATGAATAGCCTGTCATTACAACAGTGCCTATACTTCAAAAAAGTACTTAATTGGCTGTAACATAGAAACATAGAAGATAGGAGCAGGAGTAGGCCATTCGGCCCTTTGAGCCTGCTCCGCCATTCAATGAGATCATGGCTGATCATCCAAATTCAGTACCCTGTCCCTGCCTTCTCCCCATATCCCTTGATCCCTTTAGCCTTAAGAAATATATCCAACTCTTTCTTGAATATATTTAATGAACTGGCCTCCACCGCCCTCTGTGGCAGAGAATTCTACAGGTTCACCACTCTCTGGGTGAAGAAATTCCTCCTCATTTCAGTCCTAAATGGCTTACCCCTTATCCTTAAACTATGACCCCTGGTTCTGGACTCCCCTGCCATCGGAAACATCCTTCCTGCATCTAGTCTGTCCAGGCCTGACAGAATTTTATAGGTTTCGATGAGATCCCCTCTCAATCTTCTAAACTCCAATGAGTAGAAGCCCAATCGACACAATCTCTCCTCATACGCCATTCCTGCCATCCCAGGTATCAGCCTGGTGAATCTTCGCTGCACTCCTTCCATGGCAAGTACATCCTTCCTCCGGTAAGGCGACCAAAACTGCACACAATACTCAAGGTGCGGTCTCACCAAGGCCCCGTACAACTGTAGCAAGACATCCTTGTTCCTGTACTCGAACCCTCTTGCTACGAAGGCCAACATACCATTTGCCTTCTTAACCGCCTGCTGCACCTGCATGCTTAACCTCAGCGACTGGTGCACACCACCACCCAGGTCTCTTTGCACTTCCCCTTCTCCCAATCTATTGCCATTCAAATAATAACCTGCCTTCCTGTTTTTGCCACCAAAGTGGATAACCTCACATTTATCCACATTATAGTGCATTTGCCATGTTTCTGCCCAATCACCCAACCTGTCCAAATCGTACTAGAGTTTCACGACATCCTCCTCACAGCATACCCTCCCACCCAGCTTTGTGTCGTCTTCAAATTTGGAGATATTACATCCAATTCCCTTGTCCAGATCATTAATATATATTGTGAACAGCTGGGGTCCTAGGACCGATCCTTGCGGTACCCCACTAGTCTGCCACTCAGAAAATGACCCGTTTATTCCAACTCTCTGCTTTCTGTCCGCCAACCAGTTCTCTATCCAAGTCAATACCTTGCCCCCAATCTCATGTGCCTTAATTTTGCACGCTAATCTCTTATGTGGGACCTTATCGAAAGCCTTCTGAAAGTCCAAATATACCACCATCCACTGGTTCCCCCTTATCTATTTTACCAGTTACATCCTCAAAAAATTCCAGTAGATTAGTCAAGCATGATTTACCTTTTGTAAATCCATGTTGACTTTGTCCTATCCTGTCACTGCTTTCCAAGTGCTCTGCTATTACATCTTTTATAATGGACTCTAGCATTTTCCCCACTACCGATGTCAGGCTTACCGGTCTATAATTCCCCGCTTTTTCTCTACCACCTTTTTTGAATAGTGGGGTAACATTAGCTACCCTCCAATCCATGGGTACTGTTCCAGGGTCTATCGAGTTCTGGAAGATGACCAGCAATGCATCTACTATTTCTAGCGCCACTTCCTTAAGTACCCTGGGATGTAGATTATAGGGCCCTGGGGATTTATCGGCCTTCAGTCCCATCAATTTTCCTAACACCATTTCCCTACAAATACTGATTTCTTTCAGTTCCACCCTTTCATCAGACCCTATGTTCCCCGGCATCTCTGGGAGGTTATTTGTGTCCTCCTTTGTGAAGACAGAACCAAAATATGTATTTAGTTGGTCTGCCATTTCTTTGTTCCCCATTATAAATTCCCCTGATTCTGACTGCAAGGGACCTACGCTTGACTTCACCAATCTTTTTCTCTTCACATATCTATAAAAGCTTTTACAGTCAGTTTTTATGTTCCCTGCTAGCTTACTCTCATATTCTATTTTCCCTTTCTTAATTAATCCCTTTGTCCTCCTTTGTTGAATCCTAAACTGCTCCCAATCCTCAGGATTATTGCTTTTTCTGGCCAATTTATATGTCCTCTCCTTGGATCTTATGCTATCCCTAATTTCCCTTGTTAGCCATGGTTGAGTCACCTTTTTTGTTTTATTTTTATGCCAAACAGGGATGAACAAATTCTGTAGCTCATCCATTCGGTCTTTGAATGTTTGCCATTGCCTATCCACCATCAACCCTTTGAGTGACATTCCCCAATCAATCCTACCCAACTCGCTCCTCAGACCATCGTAGTTTCCTTTATTTAAATTGAGGACCCTTGTCTCTGAGTCAACTACTTCATTCTCCATCTTAATGAAGAATTCAATCATATTATGATCGCTCTGACCCAAGGGGCCTCGTACAACAAGATTGCTAATTAATCCTTTCTCGTTACATAATACCCAGTCTAAGATGGCCTGATCTCTGGTTGGTTCCTTGGCATATTGGTCCAGGAAACCATCCCGTAATCACTCCAGGAATTCCTCCTCCACAGTATTGTTACTAATTTGGTTGTCCCAATCTATATGTAGATTAAAGTCACCCATGATGACTGCTGTGCCCTTATTGCACGCTTCTTTAATTTCCCTTTTAATGCCATCCCCAACCTCCGCCTTACTGTTTGGAGGTCTATATACCACTCCCACTAACCTTTTTTCCCCCCTTAGTATTCCTCAATTCTACCCATACAGATTCCACATCAAGCGCTTTGAGACGTCCGGTGGTCATGAAAGGGGCTATATAAATGCAAGTCTTTCTTTATTTTTCATTTCTCTCACTCTGCAAAATGAATATGAGCAGTTTCAACAGGGCTCTCAGTGGAAGTGAGCCCAACATACAAAACAGTCATAATTTGACTTAGAGGTCACAATGATGGCTGCTACAGGAAATGTAAATTAAAATGATGATGTAAGGATTAAACCACATTGTGGGTGCAACATAACTACAGCAATACATTGCATCTGAGCTATTGTAATGCTGTAGGTTTTATATACTAATATGCGAAGCTCAGTTAGGAGTGGAATCACAGGCCTGGAGTTTCTTCCGCATTTGCACCCAGATACACCTGTAATCTGGGCACAAACAAATCATGTGGCTTAAAAGATCGCAGAATTTTGGGTGCAAGTGAGTTACATGCGTAACTACAATACGCCCAAGTCTCCTTATCTTTTCAGTCGGTCCATCGAACCCTCTGCCCGAACGAATCTCCTCCTGCAAAACTGGCTAGAATGTTGATAGACACCCCCAGACTCTCAAATTGCACTTGTTCGGGGTTGGGGTGGGGGGGGGGGGGGGGGGGGGGGGGGGGTGGGGTGGGTCTATCAACATTGTCACCAGATTTTCAGGCGCAGCAGGAAACAAAGTAATTTTACTGGTCTTTAAGCGTTTTTTAAAATTTATCCTTAATGTATGCTGCTCTGTATTTTCTGGGGGGTTTTAAGGCATTTTTATGGCATAAGTCACATTAAAAATCGAAGTGCTTCCTAAACCTACTGTTCCTGGTGTGCATGAATGATGGATAAATGGGTTTAAACTTAAACTTTAAAACTCAAAGAAGAAATATACTGCTGTGGGTTCGACTTTTCCTTGGGCCCTGATTGTTTACGCTGATTTATGCCCATTTTAAGATGGGGAGGATGCTTGGGTGTAATTTGGCATCAGCAAAATGGCCACTGCTTTGGGCACAATTTTGGATCCAACTTCCAGGTTGCACCCATGGAGAAATCCCCAGGCCATTATTTTTATCTCAAGTGAATTTCACAAATTAATTCACTGCTGCCCATATACATACATATAAAATCTTTATATTTTAAATACATTTGTACCTTTTAAAAACAAAAATAGCCATTGTATTACTACCTAGAACTTTAAGGCCACGGTTGAAATTTGAGTTTACTAAACTGTCCTATATGCATACGGACATATTTAATAACCTTCTCTTTAGAAAATGTGAAGTATTTTATTTTTGAAAACTACTAATTTGCAACTAATTACCCATCACCAGCAAAATTGGGACACAGTTTGAAATTTCTAGCTTATCCTTTCCTTGTAATAGAGTCACTTGATCACGTGGCGAATTCCCAAGTACTCAGGAGGCTGGAGAATCAAGCCTCCTCCATTTAATGCTGGTTTCACAACCAAATGCCTCTGAAGCTGAATGGTTAGCACTGAAAAGTTTCAGCATTTCGATGCTCAGGGTACAAATTCCCCCCCCCCCCCCCCACCACACCTCATTCCTGTAGGAAATTCATCGTGTGTCATTGGAAGGAAACACAACAGGAGATTAAAACCATAGGAACAAAATGGGAGGAAGGAACATATCTAGCTAAAAGAAAAACATGAAGAAGTGTTTCAAACATGATAAAAGTAAGAAATAGGTCTCACTGGTTTATCACAAAACTATGCAATGCATTGTTAATTTGGTAATGCTAGAAGGGAACATTATGACTGCAAAGTGATGTGAAACTCATATATTTTAATTTGTAACATGTCATAATTTCTCCCCCCACCCTATATCTAGTTTTTCCTTCTAAAGAGAAATGTGAATCATTGTGTTAAAATTCCTGCATCTGAGAATGAAAAAACAGCATTACATATGATCCTAATCAGCTTGGAGTTGTACCTGTGCCATTTTGAAATTGCTTCAAGAAGCTGGAATCAGTCAATAGTTCCCAAAGAGCTTAGCAAGAGCACTCAAGACCATACATGTTGTGCTGGTACATTATGTATCAGCATGACTACTGAGGAAATATGAGCTCACATAATAAATATGGTTGGAATGCTGACTCCCAGTGCCTCCAGTTTTTCTAGTGTAACAGCAACATACCCAAAGTCTTTAGGTCACTGTTTTAGTTATCCCTAGACACCCAAATACTTTTTCATCAAAATCAACCAATGCGTGCGCTTGCACGTTCTACATTCCTAAAATGATTATACATCGAATTACGGAACCTGTTCGAGACATAAATGTTTACACGATGACTAACCCTGAAACATTTGGGTGCCAAATTTAACATTTCAAATGTAGTTAAATCCTCATGCAATCTTAAAATAAGTAAATTCCTTTTCTCTTACACTGTATCAAATCTATTATCACTTCCCAATTTTGGGCTCAATTCTATATGGATTAGGTTTCCTAGTTTTGCAGCGATCCATTATAGCATTGTTCATTTTATAATTACTATCTTACAGATTTTGAATTGCAGAAAATCACTGGTGAAAAAGGATTATAATGAAAAGATTAAGTTACAACACCAAACTGGAAGAGGTGCTTACATACACACAAAATTCACATAATATTATGTTTAATAAATTTTCTTTAATTGAGAAACTACATTTTAAAAAAACCTTCCCTAAACATAGGGGTTGGCTGGAACTAGGTGCTAATTGAGATGTACAACCTTATTACCTGGTAGCTATGAAAGTCCTATGTGAAATAAGATTGAGCAGACTTAACTCAGTTCCTAATAGATTGGAGCTCACTGCACAAAACTACTCATAGTTTGGTCAACTCACATTAGGCACAGAGAAAATGAGACAGATAGACAGACACAGCTAGAACTGTCATCTGGACTCACCACGTGAATTTACCAGCTGTTGGTTCATGAAAGAGATCTTATGAACTAATTAATTACATGGCCGCTCAGGCCTCAGTTGCTCCCACCCTCCTGTAACCAAGCTTGCCTTCACTCATAGCAGTGTTTCCCCAACTTAGCTGGTCTACCTCTTCTGCCCCTGACATTTAAAAAAAAATATCTGTATAATAAATGGCTTGATGCATTTGAGTCGCAGCATCCTAAACTGTAGCATTTTAGGATTGGGATGTAAATCTACCATCTTCCAAACTAAGCACTCCAGAGTGCTCTCTCTGATTTTGGGCAAGGGCAAAGTAAATTCCTGGTGTTTTCATATTGGGAATGAAGTAATAATCAGAGATTAATTTCCATGCTGTACATTACCATTAAAAACACAATAAGAAAATATCAGTGAAAGTAGGATCACTTAAAAAAAACTCAACTTATGAGGAAGTTCCTCATAAGTCAGTTGTAATTTGACTCCAAACTATCATCATTCATGAGTAAACTGGTTGTGTATTATTCCCAGTTAATTAAGCTATTTCTTTATGAATATTGTGCTTGCCAAGGCAAGGAATCTTTATACTGAGAATTCAAGCACCAGGGAAGCCTCTAGTCTCTGTGAGAGATTGCCAATTTGGGAAAGTGTTTGTGCTGTAGAACCATTCTAACTCATTTCATCTAAGATGCTCAGAGCAAATACAGGACTTGCATCCCATTGGTCTGAGGTGAATTTGAATCCAGGACCCAGATGTAAAAGGCGAGTGTCTCCCTGACTTCTGCCTATTCTTCTTATTTTATGTTTTTCACCCTCAGAGTTATGAACTGTGACCAAGAATCTATTTTTAATATAAAAAATTCTATCTATCCCTATGGAGACGAATATTTGTATGTTACATATCTTTAAATTGCTTAGAGAAAAGCATGCCAGCTATTATCATGAATTTGTTAGAAACTTTTCAAACTTACTGCAATATTTCTTTGCATAACAGGCTGTTCTGTTGTGTACTGTTGTTCCATTGAGAGATTTATCTTTCATTTGTACAGCTGTAACATTGGCACTACTACTATGCATTCAAGCAAACGTCAGCTATTCCATCACATAGGAAAACATTGGCTTCTCTAATCTATTCATTTAGATACACTGACATTAGGGTACAGCACATTCAACAGTTACAGAACAATTTTCAATGATTGGACAATAATTAGGGCAAGGTTTTATTCATATAACATTTACAGACACTGCTGCTAATGCTCAATACATGTCAAACAAAGAATTATGGAACTATAATATTTTATTCTGCAGCTCACAGCAAATGCTAGCAATGCTGAATATTTTTTAAATCATAGATTTCCGATACAATTCAGTTCCAACTGGAGTTCTATGGATGGTTTACAAATGGAATACTCCCATTCAATTCACTACTTACTCATGTGCTGTGCTTATCTCCAGAACATTCCAAGAAGGGCATTTTCAAATGGTATTTTCATTCATACAGAATTTTCTATTTCACCAAATGCAGTGCTGATGCAACAATAAAAAATATTTTACTATTGACATACAATACACACAAGTACCTCAATTTCTTCTGATAGTAAATGGTTTCAGACAGTGATAGCAAATCAGTTAACCGGTCAGTGATTGGGACACTCAAAAATTGCCATGATAGTGTAATCATGGACCCACATTTCATATTCATGTGCAAAATAACCTATTTCACAAAGGTTTGGAAAGAATACACAACATTCAAATGTATTACATCACAAGCTAAACAAAAGAGGGGCTTGGACACAAATTAAAAAGAAAAATTTCTGAAGAGATTAGGGTTGGATTAGGAAGGCTACTATAGAACTAATCCTCTTAGGGAGAGTTAAAAATATACTCCCTGGAAGATACCTCATATTTAATTATGAAAAAGAATGGTATGCAGCATTTATTTATTTCAAAACCTTTATTCCTTCGAAAGATTTAAAAATCACTATTTTGGGAAAAAAATGGTTGAGTAGCATCTTTTCAATCCACTATGTTTCCATGCCGACCACCATGATTTGTATAACTAGTGGGCCTAAAATGTCTACTCCCGATTCTGCCTGCGAAATAGATAAACTGTAGGTAGGCAGGAATAAACAATAGCTTCTTCATCCCACCCACGCTGAAAAAAACTTCAGCTTTGTTGAGCCATAAGGTGCATTAAACATTCTGAATAAGGCAGATTGTTAGCAGCGGAATTTAAATATTGGTGTAAGAATCACAATAACCAAATTGAAGCATGCAGCTTCTTTAAGATGAGGCCATTTCTGTACATTTTCAGGCTGAATGCTATTTTTTAAAATGAAATATTTCACTAAGGCTGCAAAATTATCTATAAACATAATATTTCACATCATCTAAGTCCTGAAATTGATCTGTTGTCTAATTCATAGGTCAACATATATTTAAAATCAAATATAATGGCCAATTTTAAGAAAACTGTTTTTATCAATTGAACCTCTTTTCAGGTTCTCTCGCAATTATTGCAACTTATGAATACTATTAACCATGACACTGATTAAGTGACTGATGATCATCTTGGGGTGGGTGAGTGGGATCCAAACACTCCAGCTGACTTCACAGCATTTAATGCAATGAATAGTAAATTAATAGTAAATACAGCAACAGCTTGCATTTATATTGCACCTTTAACATAGGAAAATGTCCCACAATGCTTCACAGGAGCATAATCAGACAAAAATTGCCACCAAGCTAAAGGAGGAGCTATTAGGAGGGATGACTAAAAGCTTGGTCAAAGGGGTAGGTTTGAAGGAGTGTCTTAAAGGATGAGAGAGAGGTGGAGAGGTTTTGGGAGAGAATTTGAAATAGCTACGTGATTTTAAACATTTCTCGCCAAGTTGTACCAAATGCTAAAATTCGACTAGCCTGAAGGCAATTTCTACATTCAATAGTCAAAATACACTAGATTATTCGTGCAAGGAATCACATGCAGAAAAGTATTTCAGTGACAGAGATGTAACTGAAAGGGCTCAGGCACTATTCACGTGCAAATATATACAATGTATTATTAGCGACACCACGGGGAATTTCTGCTCTTTGCTGTTGATAGCAAAATTGTAAATGCATGTGTAACGAACACATTTCAGATTTTGCTATGAATGCCAAACAGCAGACATTTTTCTCCATAATTATCATTGGCCCTACTGAGTGAATGGAAGTTGATGTCTGCATCTTACTCTATTGAAGACTGCAGTAGCTTTTTATCCTTTCCAGTTTTTCTCCTTGCTGTCCTGAAGGCACGTATTTAGCTGCGGTTATTACTCCACCAACTCAAGCAACTACCCAGTATTCCACCCAAGTAGCTGTTCTTCATGGGTGAGCCAAAACAGTGATTTAAAGTAACCTATTCAACTATGTGGGGCATCAGTTAAACACTAACATGTCATCCCTTTACATCGAGTTTCATCTACTGACATGAATGGAAGCATTTGAGGATTGAATTCCCCATTGTTATGTCACTAAACTGGATTTCACGGTACCACATAATGAGAACATTCCATACAGAATTAACCAGCAAAGGACGACTAAAAAAATGAGAGAGAAGATAGCTTATGAGAGTAAGCTAGCAAGAAATATAAAAACAGATAGTAAGAGCTTCTACAGGTATATAAAAAGGAAGAGAGTAGCTAAAGCAAACGTTGGTCCCCTAGAGGATGAGTCTGGGGAATTAATAATGGGAAACGGCGAAGACTTTGAACAAATATTTTATATCGGTCTTCACGGTAGAAGACACTAATAGCATCCCAATAATGGATAATCAAGGGGCTATTGGGGTGGGGAGGGGGGGACTTAAAACTATCACTATCACTAGAGAAAATGTACTAGGCAAACAAATGGGACTAAAGGTGGACAAGTCCCCTGGACCCAATGGCCTGCATCCTAGGGTCTTAAAAGAGGTGGCTGCAAAGATAGTGGAGGCATTGGTTGTAATCTACCAAAATTCCCTGGATTCTGGAGAGGTCCCAGCAGACTGGAAAAAACCCTATTTAAGAAGGAGGGAGACAGAAAGCAGGCACGGTGGCATAGTGGTTAGCACTGTTGCCTCACAGCGCCAGGGACCCGGGTTCGAATCCGGCCTCGGGCGACTGTCTGTGTGGAGTTTGCACATTCTCCCTGTGTTTGCGTGGGTTTCCTCCGGATGCTCTGGTTTCCTCCCACAGTCCAAAGATGTGCGGGTTAGGTTGATTGGCTATGATAAATTGACCCTTAGTGTTAGGGGGATTAAATACGTGGGGTTACGGGGATAGGGTGGGATATGTGTTGGTGTAGGGGTTACGGGGATCGGGTGGGATATGTGTCGGTGCAGGCTCGATTGGCCGAAATGGCCTCTATCTGCACTGTGGGGTTTCTGTGATTCTGTGAACTATAGACCAGTTAGCTTAACATCTGTCATTGGGAAAATGCTCGAGTCCATCATTAAGGAAGTGGTAGCAGGACATTTAGAAAATCATAATATAGTCAAGTGGAATCATCATGTTTGACAAATTTGCTGGAGTTCTTTGAGGATGTAACAAGCAGGGTGGATAAAGAAGAACCAGTAGATGTCGTAGAAACACAGAAGAAGATAGGAGCAGGAGTAGGCCATCTGGCTCCTCGAGCCTGCTCTGCCATTCAATGCAATCATGCCTGATCATCCAACTTCAGTACCCGGTCCCGGCTTTCTCCCCATACCCATTGATCCCTTTAGCCTTAAGAAATATATCCAACTCCTCCTTAAATATATTTAATGAATTGGCCTCTACTGCCTTCTGTGGTAGAGAATTCCACAGGTTCACCACTCTCTGGGTGAAGAAATTCCTCCCCATCTCTGTCCTAAATGGCCTATCCCTTATCCTTAGACTATGACCCCTGGTTCTGGACTCCCCGACCATCGGGAACATCCTTCCTGCACCTAGTCTGTCCAGTCCTGTCAGAATGTTATAAGTTTCAATAAGATCCCCTCTCATTCTTCTAAACTCCAGCAAGTACAAGCCCAATCGTCCCAATCTCTCCTCATACATTATTCCTGCCATCCCAGGTATCAGCCTGGTGAATCTTCGCTGAACTCCTGCCATGGCAAGAACATCCTTCCTCAGATAAGGCGACCAAAACTGCACACAATACTCAAGATGTGGTCTCACGAAGGCCCTGTACAACTGCAGCAAGACATCCTTGTTCCTGTACTCGAACCCTCTCGCTACAAAGGCCAACATGCCATTTGCCTTCTTAACCGCCTGCTGCACCTGCATGCTTACCTTCAGCGACCAGTGCACAAGGACACCCAGGTCTTGTTGCACTTCCCCTCTCCCAATCTATTGCCATTCAGATAATAATCTGCCTTCCTGTTTTTGCCACCAAAGTGGATAACCTCACATTTATCCACATAATATTGCATCTGCCATGCTTTTGCCCAATCACCCAACCTATCCAAATCATCCTGGAGTTTCTCGGCATCCTCCTCACAGCACACACGCCCACCCAACTTTGTGTCATCTGCAAATTTGGAGATATTACATCTAGTTCCCTTGTCTAGATCATCATTAATATATATTGTGAAATAGCTGGGGTCCTAGCACCGATCCCTGCGGTACCCCACTAGTCACTGCCTGCCACTCGGAAAAAGACCCGTTTATTCCAACTCTTTGCTTTCTGTCTGCCAACCAGTTCTCTATCCAAGTCAATACCTTGCCCCCAATCCCATGTGCCTTAACTTTACACAATCTCTTATGCGGGACCTTATCGAAAGCCTTCTGAAAGTCCAAATATACCACATCCACTGGTTCTCCCTCATCTATTTTACCAGTTACATCCTCAAAAAATTCCAGTAGATTAGTGAAGCACGATTTACCCTTTGTAAATCCATGTTAACTTTGTCCGATCCTGTCATTGTTTCCAAGTGCTCCGCTATTACATCTTTTATAATGGGCTCTAGCATTTTCCCCACTACCAATGTCAGGCTTACCAGTCATATATTTGGATTTCCAGAAGGCATTCGATAAGGTGCCACATAAAAGGTTACTGCACAAGCGCTCATGGTGTTAGGGGTAATATATTAGCATGGATAGAGGATTGGCTAACTAAACAGAAAGTCGGGATAAATGAGTCATTTTCAGGTTGGCAAACCATAACTAGTGGGGTGCCGCAGGGATCAGTGCTGGGGCCTCAATTATTTACAATCTATATTCATGACTTGGATGAAGGGACCGAGTGTAATGTAGCCAAACTTGCTGGTGATACAAAGATAGGTGGGAAAGCAAATTGTGTGGAGGATGCAAAAAATCTCCAAAGGGATATAGATAGGCAAAGTCAGTGGGCAAAAATCTGGCAGATGGAGTATAATGTGGGAAAATGTGAGGTTATCCACTTTGGTAGGAAAAATAAAAAAGCAAATTATTATTTAAATGGGGAGAGATTACAAAATGCTGAGGTATAGAGGGATCTGGGGGTCCTTGTACATGAATCACAAAAAGTTAGCATGCAGGTACAGCAAGTAATTAGGAAGGCAAATGGAATGTTGGCCTTTATTGCAAAGGGAATGGAGTATAAAAGTAGGGAAGTCCTGTTACAACTGTACAGGGTGTTGGTGAGACCACACCTGGAGTACTGCGTACAGTTTTGGTCTCCTTATTTAAGGAAGGATATACTTGCATTGGAGGCAGTTCAGAGAAGGTTCACGAGGTTGATTCCGGAGATGAAGGGGTTGTCTTATGAAGAACGTTTGAGCAGGTTGGGCCTATACTCATTGGAGTTTAGAAGAATGAGAGGGGATCTTATTGAAACATATAAGATTCTGAAGGGGCTTGACAGAGTAGATGCAGAGAGCATGTTTACCTTTGTGGGGGAATCTAGAACTAGGGGGCATAATTTCAGAACAAGGGGGCACACATTTAAAATGGAAATGGAGGAATTTCTTCTCTCAGAGGGTCGTAAATCTTTGGAATTCTCTTCTGCAGAGAGCTGTGGAGGCTGGGTCATTGAATATATTTAAAGTGGAGATTGTAGTGTATGTAACTGTCTACCTTTAAGAGACTATTGTATGTAACCGTTCACCTTTAAGAGAACTATTTTAGGTGTGGCACTACTTGTTTGGCTTCTGTATACGGTAATACCGACGGTCACCACACCAGTATATAAGTGCTGTGGCAAGATTTATAGGGCAGATTCGCCCTGACCTTCGAATAGTAAAGTCCTGTTTGTTTGTTACTCCTGAAGTCTGTGTCATTATTAACTGCACAACCCACAGACTTTACAGTGGCGACGAGTCCGATCGTACCCTGCGGCAAGACTACCAAAGCAACTAAAGAGCGTCGAAGAGAGGCAACCGCCCTCGTCGTTCTGCTGGGAGAAAACACGAGGCTGCAGCAATAGAAAGGAGGAAGACTTTAGCAACAAAAGCTTCCATCAGCAATAGGCACTGACTGTCCCTTCTGCCACGGTGCGGAGTGAGACGATCAGCAGGAAGCAAGGCGGCCACGGAGACTGTGAGTAAGGGAAAGTGTAAAGAATATCCGGAGGATAAGGGCTGTGCACTCGACCACGGTCGAGGGGGAAAGGAGCCGGACGGAAAGTCGGGTCCAACGGCGTCGTGAGACAGCCAGACTGCGATCGGCGGGAAAGCCAGGCAGCGACCGAAGCCACGAAGCGCTGAGACTGGGAGCGTAGGCGCGGGAAGAGAGAAACTCAGCCGCAGCCGGGGAGGGAAGCACCGGACTGCGAGAGGGCTGGGAGGCGAATGGGAACCGAGCGTGCGGGAGAAACAGACCCGACCAAGGGAGACTGCGCGAGAGCCAGTCCAGCGGCTGAACTGTTCTCCGCCAACGGGAGTACCCGGCGCCGGTAGAGCCGAGCGGGCGGGAGAGAGAGAGAGACAGAGCCAAGCAAGGGGAGAGAGACTGCGCGAGAGCCAGTCCAGCGGCTGAACTGTTCTCCGTCAACGGGGTGTACCCAGAGCCGGTAGAGCCGTGCGAGCGGGAGAGAGAGACAGAGCCGAGTAAGGGGAACTGTGCGAGAGCCAGCCCAGCGGCTGAACCTGTCCGCTGTGGGGAAAGCATACCCCTCCAACCAGGGAAGAAACGCGGGAAGCCACCATTAGGCGGAGAAGATGACAGACGCAGGAAACCGCCATTGAAGGGGCGGGGAGAGAAGGAAAGAGCGGGAAACCGCCATTTTCGCGGGAAAAGCCGCCATCTTAGAAAAAAAAAGAAATAATAATTTAAAGAAATACTTGTGTTGTTCCCAAAGAGAGGAAGATGCCTAAGCGTGGTAACATCAACGATTTTAATTCCGAGGTAGAAGACTGGGCCACGTACGTGGAACGCATTGAGATCTATTGTGAGGCCAATAAAATAGAAGATGATGACAAAGCTATAACCTTGCTGAACTCGATGGGCGCAAAGACATACGGGCTCTTGAAGCATCTACTAGCACCAGCTAAACCGGCGGATCAGACTTTCGATGATATTGTGGCTGTCCTGAAGGACCACTTGAACCCTACACCGTTGATGTTGGCTGAACGATTCAAATTCTATGCGAGAACGCAACGGAAAGACGAAAGCAACGCAGAATACTTGGTCGAACTGCGTAGACTAGCGAAATACTGCCAGTTTGGAGGGAATCTGACAGAGGCATTGCGAGACAAGTTCGTGTGCGGGTTCAGATCACAGATCACAGAAACCCCACAGTGCAGATAGAGGCCATTTCGGCCCATCGAGCCTGCACCGACACATATCCCACCCTATCCCGTAACCCCACGTATTTAATCCCCCTAACACTAAGGGTCAATTTATCATAGCCAATCAACCTAACCCGCACATCTTTGGACTGTGGGAGGAAACCGGAGCACCCGGAGGAAACCCACGCAAACACGGGGAGAATGTGCAAACTCCACACAGACAGTCACCCGAGGCCGGATTCGAACCCGGGTCCCTGGCGCTGTGAGGCAACAGTGCTAACCACTATGCCACGGAAGGAACGCAAAAGCGACTACTCGAAGAGAGCGACCTTACACTTGACAGGGCTGTCCTTATTGCAGCATCGCACGAAGCTGCAGCGAAGGGAACTGCGGAAATGCAGCTAAAGACAGCAGCACTAAGTGTGGATCAAATTACCTCGACAACAACAAAATGCTATCGTTGTGGGAAGACAACACACGACCAGAACCAATGCTGGTTTAAGAACCAGGAATGTAGGAAATGTGGCAAACTGGGTCACATAGCTAAGGTATGCCGGTCAGGGAAGAAGACCAACAACCAAAGGAAGCCATCACAGGAAAGGTACAACAAGGTACACAAGGTGGCTGAGAAGAGTTCAGACGAACAGAATTCAGACTCAGACCCAAACGGCCAGGAGCTGGGTAGTCTGAGAATTCACAATGTGAGTAAGGAAGCTGACCTACAAACTATCTGGGTCATGCTGAAAATAGCTGGAATCCAAGTGAAAATGGAGTTGGACACTGGATCAGCTCTATCAGTCATAAATCGAAGGGATTACCACCGGCTATTCTCACATATACCCTTAAGAGATACCAAGTTCGTATTGCAGACATACACGGGGCATAAAGTATACCCCATGGGAAAGATAAGAGTCAAAGTGAGAGATAGGGGTAAAGAACACCCAAGAATGAACTTATACGTACTACATGAGGGAGGACCACCACTTCTAGGACGGGAGTGGATCAAGAAAATAGACATGGAATGGCACTATCTAAAAGCCATAACGAGTGAGGACTCGGTGCAGACAAGCAGCTCAGATTCTGAAACGGATGACGATAAGACCAACCCAAATATGAAAGACAAGGCTGAAATGGACTTGCCGACGAAGGTTGGAAAAACGAAGGCATGCATAAAGGCTTATGCTCCAGAGAAGAACAAAGTTTCAGAACAGAACTCCACCGAACAACGACAACAATTAGAACAATTGAGTTACCGTCTCGTACAAGAGATGAAAACAATGAAAAAGTTCTATGACACCGAATGGGAGAATCTGGAAAGACAACAGAAGCAGCTAGCTCAAGCAGAGAGCGACCATAGAGCCATCGTGACCAATTACCGATCACATCTCCCTTATGATGTTCAGGAGTTAGAATATTTGCATGATCTAGAGATACAGCATAAAGGCAAACCACGCTACACTGAGGATTTTGTTCTGCAATTGGAGACGGAGCTAGTGCAGGCAAGGTTAAGAGAAGCTGAATCGCAGTGTGCACTTAAAGAGATGCAGAAAAAAATCTTGGACATAGAAAAGAGAAACGCTTCTTTACCTGATGAGAATAATGTGGCCATGTTGCAAGAGGAGCTTATAGGGGCGAAACTGAAAGAAGCTAAGCAAAGGATGTTGGAACTTGAAACACAGAACCAAATCAGCAGTAACCAGCTATGTCGAGCAGAGAAGGAGTGCAATGGTCTACAGGAGAAGGTGCAATATCTCTCAGCCCAGAATAAGGGACTACTCACTCAGTTAAATGAAAGTAAAGGGAAAATGGCTGAGATAGACTGCAAGAATAAAGAAGATTTGATGGCAGTGAGACTTCGAGAGGCAGATAGCATAGCAGCCTTGGCTGAACTCCAACAGAAAATTTCGAAAGAAGCAAATGAAGAGGAATCTTCAGGAAGCCAGGATTTTATTCCAGTTCTTCTCTACGACTCCTTACAAGCAGAGTGTGAGAAGTTGAAAGAACAGTATGAACAGGTCCAGGCTACAATTCTGGAGGGGGTTAACTCGGCAACCTCCGAAAAGCTAGTTTCAGTAGAAGCATATGAGCAACTAAAGGTTGAACATGAGCAAGAAGTCCAAAGGCTGCAGGAAATTCTTGATGAGCTCAAGGCCAAGACAGACTCATCGGTAGAAGTTCTATCCATAGAGGAGAAATTAGAGGTGAAAGACATGGCAGAACATGAAAGGCAAGATGTCCAAGAACTCAGAAAATTATTGAAGGAAACCCAAGACAAATATGAGGCGGCAATGACCGAGGTTCAACAACTTGAAGAACAGATTCAACTGGGAATCCTTTCAGCGGAAGAAACAGAAACTGTAAGAAACACAGAGACTGTAAGACATGAGCTAGAGAGCATCATGGCACAACTTCTCCGAGCGCTGAAAGCCAAAGTCCAAGAGGAAAAGAAGGTGAAAGCATTGGAGGAAAAGGTGGATGAAATGGAGAAGACTCTGATTCACAGTGTTCCCGCGGAAGAGTTAACGGTCAGCCAACTCCTTCATATGTTGAGGGACAAGACTCTGCAATGGGAACAATTTGAACACGAGCTTCAATCTTCAGAGGGAAGGAGTTCGGAGCTCTCAAAAGTTACGGATATAGCTGAGGGTGCAACACGGATTTTACTGGGATGCCAAAAGTACGCTGAATCACGTCAATGGGAACAACAGACTGTTGAAACAGATGCTCCAGTAGAAGGATTGAATAGCCCGATCAATCAATCTCCGATGGAAGGGGAAGTATTGAAGTCATTAGTGAAGGATTTGCAGGAAACCCAGGAAGAGTGGGATGAATATGAACGCATAAAGAAGTCTCTTCAGGAAAGATGTCTAGGGAGGGAACAGTCGGCTAACGTCCAGTTGGGTAAGGAAGAAGTAGCAGGCCCTCTCGCTAGACTAGCTCAGGATGACACCGAATATTACCATGACCTGTTGAGTGACACGGAATATTACGAGGACTTGGTCTGCCCAGCTTGTGATGAAAACTCCCAAAGTGCAGAAATCAGGATGAAGCACTTAAAGTCTAAGGAACATAGGGAGATGGTGGCGCTACAGCTGGCAGCTGATAAGGGAGCCCTGAGAGTCTCCAAGAAGCAAAAAAGGAAAAGACGAAGCCGAAGATGATAACCATCTAAATCATTATTACTTCTAATGGGAAAGTAGGGAAAAATTACGAAGGCAGTCCAGCTGTTTGTAAAAGTCAGCACTGCTGGTTCAGCAGGACGGAAGTTCAAGCTGTTACGTCAAGGGAAAGACTATTGGATGAGTCACGCTAGCAATGTGAACCGGCTACACCACAGAGATGTTGTTCGGACCGAGTCAAGACCAGAGACTGAATCTGTGAACTGTTCCCAGAGAGACTGAACCTGTGAACTGTTTTCCGCAGAGACTATATCTGTAAATTGTTTTACATGAAGTCGAATATATGTTATGTTTAATGGGGAATACGTATGTTGTAAGCTAAAAAGGGAGGATTGTAGTGTATGTAACCGTCTACCTTTAAGAGACTATTGTATGTAACCGTTCACCTTTAAGAGAACTATTTTAGGTGTGGCACTACTTGTTTGGCTTCTGTATACGGTAATACCGACGGTCACCACACCAGTATATAAGTGCTGTGGCATGATTTATAGGGCAGATTCGCCCTGACCTTCGAATAGTAAAGTCCTGTTTGTTTGTTACTCCTGAAGTCTGTGTCGTTATTAACTGCACAACCCACAGACTTTACAGAGATAGACAGATTTTTGAATGGTAAGTGAGTCAAGGGTTATGGGGAGCGGACAGGGAAGTGGAGTTGAGGCCAAGATCAGATCAGCCATGATCTTATTGAATGGTGGAGCAGGCTCGAGGGGCCAAATGATCTACTCCTGCTCCTACGTCTTATGTCTGCTTCTAACCAGTAGTTCTGAAGCATTAAAAAAATGAAAGAATCTGCTTTTACGTAGCACCTTTCACAACCTTAGGAAGTCTCAAAGTGCTTTAAAGCTAACAATATACCTTAGAAGTGTAGTCACTGTTGTAATATAGGGAAATGCAGCAGCCAATTTGCATGTAGCAAGACCCAGATAATCTGTTTTTAGTGATCTGTTCTCCTGCTCTTATTTGAATAGTGCCACGGGATCTTTTACGCCCACTTGAGATGGCAATTAGGGCCTCGGTTTAATGCCTCATCTGAAAGATGCCACCTCTGACAGCACAGCAGTCCCTCAATACTGCACTGAAGTGTCAGGCTGGATTATGTGCGCAAAGTCTCTGGAATGGGACTTGAACCTGCGGCGTTCTGACTCAGAGGCAAAAGTGCCACTGCTGAGCCAAGGCCGACCTATGAGGTAACTCAAGAAACACAAGTATCCAGACATTTCCCATTATGGCATTCAAAATTGTGGAGCAAGTCAGGACAATATGTTTCCTGTTAGTAGTACTTTCTTGGCAAACATACTTCAAAAAAGGTTGCTTATGAAAATCATGTGATGCAATCAATTGGGAATGAGTACTTTTACACAGTCTCCTATTTCTACTTCACAAAACCTTAGAGTAGTGTATGTTGGTGGGGAGGGAAGATGGGGAGGTAGTGGTGGGGGGCAGTAAGAGAAAGAGGAAAAAGATATATGGCTCAAGAAAGATAATTTTTGAAGTTTTATGCTGATACTACGAATAGAAGTGACACTGAGTTCTTGACTGAAGTGAAGGAAAAAAAGTCGGCTTTGAAAACATAAGACAAGGTAGCCCTGATATTAATTCAAAGGCAGGGTGTGGCAGAAGGTGGGGTGGGGGGAGGGGCGGGAGATTGTGTGCACGAGACTTGGAAGTAAAGTTATTGGGTCGGATTCTATGATTTCAACTTGATAAAATTTTTCCTTTCAGGTTTAGAGTCTCCAAGCTGCGCACCGGGCATGATGCGCACCCGCATGCTGCGATCTGAAGTCCACTATTTAAAGGGCCAATGCAGAAATGGAATTTGGAGGAGCCGGGAGGTGTCTAGGATGGATTCACAAAGATCAAGGGCAGCGCCCCAATTTAATGATGCTTCCACTGAATTACTGCTGGGTGCAGGAGGGACAGACCTTTCCCCAGCAATCGGAGGAAGAAACCTGCTGCTGTCACCAAGAAGGCATAGTTGGAGGTGGCTGAGGAGGTGAGCAGCAGAAGCATTGTGCCCTGGTCTTGGATGCAGTGCAAGAAGCGGTTTAATCATCTAACCAGGTCAGGAAAGTGAGTACATTTGCTGATTCACCTATATTCTGTGGTTTAACAGCTCCCACAACTTAGGGGCAGGGCAGGTTGAGAAAGCAGTTAAAAAAACATACGTGATACTGGGCTTCATAAATAGAGGCATAGAGTACAAAAGCAAGGAAGTTATGATGAACCTTTATAAAACACTGGTACGGCCTCAACTGGAATATTGTTTCCAATTCTGGGCACCACACTTTAGGAAGGATGTGAAGGCCTTAGAGAGGGTGCAGAAAAGATTTACGAGAATTATTCCAGGGATGAGGGACTTCAGTTACGTGGATAGACTAGAGAAGCTGATGGCAGTTGATCCAATTCATTAAATATATTCAAGAAGGAGTTAGATATATTTCTTAAGGCTAAAGGCATCAAGGGATATGGGGAGAAAGCAGGGACAGGGTACTGAATTTGGATGATCAGCCATGATCTCATTAAATGGCAGAACAGGCTCGAGGGGCCGAGTGTCCTACTCCTGCTCCTATCTTCTATGTTCTCCTTAGAGCAGAGAAGGTTGAGAGGAGATTTGATCGAGGTATTCAAAATCATGAGGGCCCTAGACAGAGTAGATAGAGAGAAACTGTTCCCATTGGCGGAAAGGTTGAGAACCAGAGGAGACAGATTCAAAGTGATTGGCAAAAGAACCAAAGGTGACATGAGGAAAGACTTTTTTACTCAGCGAGTGGTTATGATCTGGAATGCACTGCCTGAAAGGGTGGTGGAGGCAGACTCAATCATAGCTTTCAAAAGGAAATTGATAAGTACCTGAAGGAAAAATATTTGCAGGGCCACGGAAAAGGACGGGGGAGTGGGACTAGCTGAAGTGCTCTTGCAGTGAGCTGGCACAGGCTCGATGGGCCGAATGGCCTCCGTCTGTGCTATAACCATTCTATGATTCTATAATATGGTATATGGTCTATAGTTACACATATGTAGGTCCAAATATACAAGACACTACATAGTTCAATCTCAGTAAGGACTAGATTATAAGAGTAACAGAACCAAAGCAAGCGAGAGAGATCGATACATAAAATTATACAGTATCAGTTATTTTCCAGGACTACGTAAAGAAATCCATTATTGCTCATCAAGTCTAGGCCATTTTGCCCAAACTAAATGTTCACTCAAAAAAATATTGCCAAAATCTACGTCATATCGCATTTTTCTGAATAGATGCTCGTGAATCAAAAATATATACTGAACTTGAACAGTGTTTAAATGATATTGCAAATGTACCTTAAACATGCAGTGAAATCAAATTCTTTAAAGGCACTGGGGCCAAATTTTGCCAAATACATTCGGTGCTATAGATAGCCAAGATGAGGTCTTCAGCTGAAACGCTGGGTTAGCCTGCGTTTAGTGCAAGACACTATCTTGGTAAAGGAGTTGAAACTAACACTAGGAACGACCACCCAGAGGCTTGTTAAATAGCTGACTGCCACTTGAAATGCCTGCTAGCGCTCGTTATAGAGGCTGCACGGCATTTTGGTGGCTAGCGCTTCAACTAACGCCGTTCCTAACATTGACCAGCTGTTTGGGAGTAAACACTATCAATGCTGATTTCAAGCGCTACTTAAAGGGATACTCACCATTTCATGTTCACTTGCTGCTTGAGCTGTGAAAAGGACCTCTGAAACACATCGGGAGACTTTCCGGGACACTTTGTCAAGATCTCACCAACTCGAGCAAGTTATTTGGGAAATTCTATGAGGATTTCACCTAAAAAGAGTAAGTGCTGTGCTTATAGGAGTCACTAGGAGCAAAGGAGTATTGGGTCATGGGCATCTTGCTAGGGTCCCCCTTGGTTTGGATAAGGCCAGGCAGAGCAGCACCAGCTGCTGCAGGAGAGACAGGAGGGGGATGTGGTATCATTCCCCCTGCAGGTACAGGACATCCCTCCTCCTCTGGCCCTCCTTCACCAGGATCTACAGTGCTGCATCCAAGAACCTGTGCACCGTCTCACTCGGTCCCTGAGCTATCCTGCAACATGCCGCTGTGAGCCAGCCAGAGCACTCAACACCTTCAGTGGAAGTGGGTGCGAGGAGCCAACATGTACTGCTCCACGAAGATTGTGTCGAATCAGCACGAGTGCTGAGCCTGCAGGTGTCTGTTTAGCACCTACAGGAAAGTTCAAATTATGGTAATCAGCAATTAGGACCAAAACTGTGCACTAAATCCAGACTTTCAAACAGGTTAATCTCGTTAGCACTGCACTCAATTAGCGCCTGTTTTCACCCTTTAGCCAAAATAACCTCCATTGGCTTTTATTATGAATTCATCAAATGGAAATAGCACTATTTTCTACTAAATTATTGTTCCTTTGCATTAAAATTACTTTTTTTTAAGCCAAAATAATTGGTCAGCAAAGACTCATTCAAGGTGAAGTAGGCTCTTTCGCTCAATGAATGAAGGCAGTAAGATTCGTTAGTGTATTTGCATAATCTCTTAAGGAATGTTAATATGCGATTTAAAAACTTTTCATAAGAAATATCAAAAAAATTAAAGAATTCTAAATAAACCAAGCCTATTCACTACTAAAAAGGATGATACATAAAAATAATCTTCTGCAAGATTCGTCATAGTGGATTCCAGAAATTCATCACTGGGTTGTCAGATCTACTTGCCCTTTAAAGATTTCACTGAAATGGCATCTAATGTGGTCGTGAGGCATCACTCAGGCTTGTTAAATCAAATCAGAAGCTCTCTACATGCTGATCAATGATCTCAGTCTTGCTATGGTGAAAGTCACTAAGTAAAGGCTAGGCTAGGCCTTCCCCACCCTCCACCGCCCCCACAAGGACGGAGAGGCAATCAAATCAACCAAGTTCCCACTCACACTTGGTATTGCGTTTGATTTCTGTTAGCAAAGGGCTAGGAGCCAGCCATCTGGCTGCCTGCTTCGCCAGAAATGATACAGGGAGACTCAAGAAAACAGAAGAGAGGAAAAGACCTTAATCCTTTTCAGCCAAGAAATATTTTAAGATAACCAAGCGATATGACAAACTTCCAATATAGTTGAATAGTTCAAGTTTTATTTACTGCATTTCACTTATACTGAATTACTTATACATTTGTAAAATTGGATTAGGCAGCCTTTGTGTGTATTGTTCCTCATTCTTACCATGGGCAAGTCCGGCAATCACACAGGAAAAGCACAGGAGAAAGCCTGATCTTTTAAAAGGACTTTTCCTTGCAACACACAACCTCCCCACATGGAAGTGGCCTATCTTTGGTTTTATTTTGACTAAATTTAGTAAAATTACAAATGGAAATTCAAAGATGTGGCTTACTTGTAACCTAGGAGATCAGATCTCTGTGGTAAAGGCAAAAAAAACAGAAATGAGAATATCATAGCAATCCTTGCTGAATTGATATGAAACAATTACAGCAAGCCTAGCTCCCTGGTCTTTGAGGTCCATTTGGACCAGAGAAAAAGGAGGAAATGTGCAACTGATGCCTTCCTGAAAGAAATTCAGGTGTTGTCTTGAATGCTATCATATCAAGTGCTTCTCAGCACACCACTATTTCACATTGATCTGGAGCACCAAAGGCCTTCTAGCTGATGCACATTTTGAAGGGTGTGGTAGAAATTGAAATGTATGGCAAAGTTAAATATACCAAAAATAATTCAAGCTCAGAGGCCCCCCAAAAATGAAGCACCATCACAAAGGAAAACGTTTTTCACTTGTAGAAACATTACAAATGTAAAGGATGGCACTGATGACAAAAAGAGACTACATAATGAGAACCACGCAGTGTGTTTGGGAAGCACAAGTCATGTGATGCAAGGGCAAAAGTCTCTTAAAAACAGCTCTCCCTCAGTTTCTTCTGAGAGATTATTGGACAAGCCCACAGTACATAAAAAGGGCTACAAAGAAATAATCAAACATCAACATTGTGTTTGGCACATATTGCTAAGCTATTCGGCTGAGTATCATCCTCCAAGTAATCCAGCTGAACTCTAACATACTAAAGAAAGAAAAGGAATCATGCACAAGACAAATCATTCCCTCAGGTAGGATATAATGCAAAAAAAAGTCTCCCTAATCCCTGGTGGCTTGCAGAAAGAGATAATCAGAAACAGGGCTCAGACAGGCATCCTGGTTTTGCTTAAATATCTTCCGTCTCTTGAACTCAGTTGTACATAGAGGACCAGATTCTGTTCTACTTGTGCACACTTTCAGTAAAACTATACATTTTTCACACTGGAAATTTAAAAAACTGTTCAGCCATGCAGAGGTACATTCTAAAACGCTCATGCCTGACAATGCCTTTCATTTGCTCTCTAAACTATCCTCTGCATTCATTTCTGAACAATTTACACCATTTCTAAACCCACAAGGGTTTGCAGAATACTTCCAACTTATTTAAGCACCATTTATTGTTTTTATTCAAATGGCCATCAAACTATATTTTCTTAGTTCTTGAAAACATTTTAATTTATGGAAGTTGCAAATATTTAGCAGAATCATTAAAAAAAAAACTGGTTAAAAATTGTTGGGTCTCTGTGTTGTCCTCCAATTTCCACTAAAAAGATTCATTTCAAAGTTGCATCCTACAGGATCAGTGGTTATTAATTTTGTAGAATTAACAGCTTTGATTGTCAATGCTATAAATTTGTGCCAGTGAATTCTTTACACCTCCCAGAAAGAGTCTCTTCACTGTTTGTTAGAAATAAGCTACAATTTCCCCATTTTTGATGAACTCAATACATTTACATTTAGTTGGCAATTTGCTCAGCAGCCAAAAAGTACAACTGGTTCTACACAATCCACAGGAATCATATACAATAAAGTTGCAGGCAGAATCTACTGTTAATATTTGCACAGGAACTTCAATGCCAATTTCCAAGGTTACCATGGCAATTTGTTGAACCAGAGATTTCAATACTGATTATTTTTTCTTTGCTCTTTGACATTTTAAAGGGCAAACAAAAGATCTAGCCCTGGACTTAGGCAACAAACAATCCTACCTCATTTCTGACTCTAAAGATTTACAAACCATGATATATTTCCACGTTAAAAATTAGATGAGCAATATTAAGATTTTTTTTTTTTTTTTTTAAACTGGAACTACGCCATCTTCCAAAATGTAACCAGTTTGTGTACTAATTTGCATAAACAGTATTCAAACATTGCAGGAGTTAAACAAATGAACTTTCCTGGAGTAAAGAAGTGTCTGGATGCACTTGGGAAGATCATGAAGTTCCCTAATATTTGTGCCTTATTCTATTTGCATTGCTCCCTTCCCAATTTAACTATCTACTGAAAGGGAAAATGTGAGGTGATGCAAGAAAAGTGTGAGGTGATGCATTTTGGACAGACTAACAAGGCAAGGGAATACACAATGAATGGTAAGACCCTAGGAAAGACAGAGGATCAGAGGGACCTTGGTGTGCATGTACATAGATCCCTGAAGGCAGCAGAACAGGTGGACAAGGTGGTTAAAAAGGCATATGGGATACTTGCCTTAATTAGCCAAAGGATAGAATATAAGAGCAGGGAGGTTATGATGGAGCTGTACAAAACGCTGGTAAGGCCACAGCTGGAGTACTGTGTGCAGTTCTGGTTGCCACACTATAGGAAGGATGTGATTGCTTTGGAGAGGGTGCAGAGGGGATTTACCAGGAGGTTACCTGGGCTGGAGCGCTTCAGCTATGAAGAAAGACTGGACAGGCTGGGGTTGTTTTCCTTGGAGCAGAGAAGGCTGAGGGGGGATCTGATTGAGGTATACAAAATTATGAGGGGCATAGATAGGGTGGATAGAAAGGAACTTTTCCCCTTAGTAGAGGGGTCAATAACAAGGGGGCATAGATTCAAGGTAAGGGGCAGGAGGTTTAGAGGGGATTTGAGGAAAAACTTTTTCACCCAGAGGGTGGTTGGAATCTGGAACTCACTGCCTGAAAGGGTGGTAGAGGCAGGAACCCTCACAACATTCAAGAAGCATTTGGATGAGCACTTGAAATGCCATAGCATACAAGGCTACGGACCAAATGCTGGAAAATGGGATTAGATTAGATAGGGCTTGATGGCCAGCGCGGACACGGTGGGCCGAAGGGCCTCTTTCTGTGCTGTATAACTCTATGACTCTATGGTTAAAATATTTTTAGTCAGAAATAAAATAGGAATAGCATTATATGTAGTTTTTCAGCATCATCGGAATTTCTGCAGAATTCAGACGTCATTAGGATGGTGCTGTATTTTATTTTCAGTCTCCTTCAGTGTCGCAAGCATTGTAAGTCAACTGGAAAAAAAACAGATATGCATTCAACACAGTTAAGATCAATGACATACAGTAGCACTTTTCAATCCAAATGGCTAGGAAATGATGGCAGATGTATAGCAATGTTACGGCCATGTCTAAAAAAAGGACTCTTTGTAAATTGTACCACATTTGTTAAGTTTATTCATTACTAAAAATGTAATTTGGCATTGTTGCTGTTGCAGTCCTTGGTTTCAGTAAGCTACCAGATGGCATAGTTATTGCAGCAGTGCAGAATAGATATGAGCTGTACAAAGTAGCATCACCGTGGCAATATAAAAATAATTTGTTTTGAAAAGTGGAACTATACAAACTTCCAAAATGTAACCAGCTAGTTCGTGTGCTAACTTTCATAAACAGTATTCAAACATTGTACGACTTAAGCAAATGAACCTCCCTGAAGTAATGAACTATGTGGAACATTTTGGACGGTCGAGTAGCTTCCTAATCCCTGTTTAGTACATCAGTTTTATTTATTTTTTTAATTACAGATTTTTTTATAGATCTAATTTGGTCAACAACAAAAAATTGTCATCCTTTTTTGAAGAAGTCTACAAACCGTACAACCTAGAAAAAAAGTGGAACAAACTGATATTACACCGACTGTACTTTGTAGGGATTGCAACAGCAGAACAAAAAATGCAAAATACTGGATCATACTTTTTTCTACATTAACCTACTTTAAATTTTCATCTAACAAGATTTATTAAATCATATTAGCTTCTTCATGATTCTGCAGGACTGAATTTTTTTTAAATCACTTTGAATATATATTTTTAAGTATATAATGGAGAAATAAACCATACCTTTATTCAAGACATTTGGCATGTGTGCATTGGGGAAAAACATTTAAATATCACTGCTATCCATTTTCACCCTGCAATGTACAATTTTTAAAATATTTCCCAGACTATTTTTCTCAGCTTTATCACATTATAACTGATTCTCTATTATCCAAGTACCTACTGAATTTTTAGCAACTGAAATAGAATACTTGCATATCTTATAATTATTTACAGTTGCATGCTGGAATTTTCAGCATTGCTGCATTTTCACCAACCATACAAGGAAAACAGCTTTTATTCCTGTTTACTGATTCACTTCAGACAACGGCAGCCTACAAGAATAAAGCAATAACTTTTTTTTCCCCTTCAAGTAATTGCTTGACTTTTACCTAAAATGTCAGCAGAGATTTTTTTTTGCATCCAAGGAACTTTCAAACAGATTCAATGGGCACGATCTTGCCAGCCCTGGGGAGGCGGGTATGGAGGCTAGACTGCCGAGAAAATGGCAGAATCTTGGAGCGGGTGCCGAACCCGCCTCCATGCCATCTTACCAGGAGGGTAGCCGACACACGCCGGGTCCCGTCTCCTTGGAGGCGGGAAGGGGATTAGTGCCACTTATCTGCCTGTTAACAGGTAGTTAACAGGCAGATGAGAGGATTATACCCATTTTGCCCACACAAGTGCGGGCTTCCCAAAGGCTCCGAACCCCGTCAGGGTCACCGAGGCAAGCAGTGGGTCTGCGGGGGTCAGAGGGTTGCAAAAGTGCACTGTGGAGGTAAGTGATGGGTGCAAGTGTGGAGAGGTGAGTATGTGAGGTAAGTGGAAAGTGTTAGTAAAAGTTTACTTGCCTTTGTTTTTGCAGGCTTCAAGAGTTGGGGATGTGGAGAGTCTCGCACCTTCGCGGCAGAGATGACAGATGGCCGCCGCATTCTCCAATGTAACAACCACCTAATTTCTGTTAAATAAAGAGGTTTGACGAGTCTTGAATTCAAGAACTCATCAAACTACAGAGAATGTCAGTGTTTGACAGCTTCACAGCGCTGTCAAACGATGACAATTCATCTGTCAAAATTTGACAGATGAAACGTCATACGTTGACGTTCTCTGTAACCTGCTTTCCCTTATTTGGCCTGCTAAGCCCGCTGGGCGGGCTTAACAAGGTCAAGCAAGGGAAAATAGCGTGGGTTGGCCAGAAGTTGATGGAGGCGGGACTGAAACCCAACAAGTGGGAGTCCCGCCTCCAAACACTCCCCATTGGCAAAATCCAGCCCAATATGTTGAAGTGCTGGTAAGTAACTATAGCCAAAATGGCATACCAATATAAATACAGATCATAATTTTCCAACTTTAAACATTGATTATAGCCCTCAAAAGCAGCCACAATTTATATGGAACAGTTTTTTTAAACTATCAATATGCCATTTAATGTATGCACGTTTGTCATACATGCACAGAGCAAGGCACAACAATGCACATTAAACTTCTGTTCCTCATCTGCAGACTTTCACACATGACAAATGTTATATTTTCACACTCTACTTTGAGTTATATATTATTAGAAACTGAATGGTTGTAAAGGTGGAATTAAGAAATTGTGCATTCCTGAACCAATCATTTTGGTGTCATTATTCTTTCTCTTGGCATGAGGTAATCAGAAAGCTGATGCTATTTTTGTATAATATAACACATCAATTTGGATTTCCATTTTTTAGTAATATGTTGAGCTTTATTAAAAGAAACTAGGAAAACTTCTAAATACACCCAACTTTAATCAAAGTAGCATAAAAATGTAAAAATCAGGCATTCGTTCATTGTCCAGTGTTTCTGTTTGGCTTATATTCTTGATCAAGGCCAAAAAAGGCAAACTCTATGTTTCTCAAACAACTCTTTCAGCTTTAGACTTTTTCTTCAACACTGTCACCAATTTACTTCAGAATATAGTGTAATACTGTACTAGTAAAGACAGAAGTGCAGATGTTATCTTTTTCATTCAAAAATATTCACAATTTAGACATCCAAACCTCGTATCCAACAAGTTGCACTTCATAATGACCACAGAATGAAACAGAATTGCCAAAGATCAAGCTGTAATTTTGAGTGGCCTTGGCTGGTAGTCTGGCATAAATAAAAATGATCAGAATTTATTTAAAGCCAGTCATTGGCAAACTGGACTGGCTCAGTAATTGCATACATTACTGCTAGTGCATTTTGCCCAGCTGAATCTTCTTCCAGGCTTCAGATGCTGTAAAAATGCAAGAGTCTATGATCCCAGCAACTGTAAAAGTTCCTCCAATGATTGCGCAGATCTGGGGGTTAAAAATTATATAATGAATCAAATTATGTAATTCAAATACTGTACCACAATTTCTATGCTCAACTTTTGTGATTAATTTTTTTTGAAAAAAATCACCTGAAGCATTTTATCCAAAACAAGACTTGCAAAATAACATTTCTTTCCCATATCAAAACTAGTTTTCCAAGATGAAGTGAATTTGTACATTTATACTCAAACATAATTTTACAAATTACAAATCCCAATTCAAAACTCTCCCATGCATTAATTTAAACAATTAAATGTACTCTCTACAAATTTAGTCATTATCAAATAAAAATCTTCATGCCAGGTTTTAATCTCATCACTTAGCATGGAATAATAAAAAAATAAAATGTGCATGTATATAAATGTTTTTGTTACAAATTTCAAGTGAGCGCTAGATATTCCCTAGGGTTCAGCATCATCAGTCTCTTCTGTAAGCCAATCCCACACCTTGTGATCAAGGATTACTGCCCAATATCTTGTCCTACAATAGCATGACTTGGGGTCGCAACAGCAAAACCCCCATTCGGACACTGGATACTATAATCTCAGATGTGCCACTGTGCGCATTTCATCTATCTTCTAAAAGGTAGACTGATAAAACACTTCAGCGAGACAAAGCCAATTATGAGCAGAGGCTGACTTATTTTGCAAAGAATACGTGAAACAAGAGACAATGTTTACAGTGAATTCTAACCTATTTCATAACATTCCTTCTAACATAGAAAATAGCAAAGAATGCCACACTGTCCCTGTTGATGGGCTAAATACACTTCTGCCCAGTAATTTTTCCAAAACTGGTATGCACTAAGCTTAAGGAGAGAATCCTCACTTCACCTGCCTGACTTCCTTACCAGATCCAATCAGTGTACCTGCAGATTGTATGGACAGGAAAGCCCAGGCTTGACTTCTAGACATCCCACAGCTCTTTGTGCTCAGGGACTGACCAATTGAGCTAGCAATCAAAATGGCTACTGCCTTCCCAGGTGTGAGCATCCTTGGCTCACATGAATGAAGCCAATCTGACATTACATGTCAAACTAGCACAAAGTGTTGAAGCATGTAAGCAACATCCCATTATCTCAAACTGATATGGATAACCGTTTTGATGGCTGGTTCAATACCTTTCCGGAGAACTCAGTAAAATACCTAATTTCCCCTTTGTCCCAATGGCTCCAGCCTTTGTTTCTCGGTCAAATTAAAAAAGATGCTGGATCTTTGGGAATTAATCCCTTGAATCGGAGTCTGACTTTACTTCTAAAATTATACCAAAAATCTTTTCTAGGCCAGTTGCAAGACAGCTATTAACAGCAACTAACACCTAAAATATCACGTCAATCTCTTTAGATGCCTTGAAGTGAAAGCAGAAGGAGTCCTGGAAGAGAATTGAAAAAAGAAAAAAATGGAGAAAGGAAGAGCAAGCAAAAGTTTTTAAACTATTTTTAGTAAAATCAATTTTCAGTAGTACCTATATAGGGTTAATATTACAGTAATAAATCTAGACAAAATTGGAGTAGAGTAGAATAGTATTGTAAAATTAGGGCTCGTTTCAGAATCAATGATGCATGAGCCGAGAATTAAGTGCCAATAATTCAACCTTTACATCACCAGCAATTCCAGAGACCCAGGGCTGGTCCGTCTTTTTTTTTTACTTAAATAAAATTTCACAGCAGCTTTTCATGATTAATAGGAATATAGGAAAGTACAGCAGCAGAATAGGCTCTGTAATCTATGTGACCAGTCCTAAAAACTAATACTCTTCGATCACCAAATATTTATCCAATTCTCCCTTAAATTTGTTCACACTAACTGCCAAACCAGGCACTCTGTTCCATACATTCACCATCTAGGGGGTAAAAGTAAAGGTGACAGCTAAGGATTTTTAGTGCCTGAACATTGGTATGGATCCCAAAATGAATCTGCAGAGGAACTGTTTATACCCATGTGGGGAAGGCTGAGTTTGTTTGAGATTATTTTTTTTTTTTTTTTTTTTTTTTTTTTTTTTTTTTTTTAAATCGCACACACATTAGATTATATGAGGGCAATTTTCACATTCGGTGGGGGTGGAAAACGTGTGGTAGCAGACTGACAATCATTTATACATAGAATTACATAGAAATTACAGCATAGAAATGGGCCATTTGGCCCAACTGGTCTATGCTCCACACAATCCCCCTCCACCCTACTGCATCTAACATTATCAGCACAACCTTTTATTCCTTTCTCCCTCATACTTATCTAGCTTCCCCTTAAATGTATCTATGCTCGTCGCATTAGAACTGTCATGTTCGTTCCACAGCTGCTGACTGACCTGCTGTGAGTTTCCAGCATTTTCAGTTTTCACTCAATAACTGCTCTTTATTCTTACAAGCTGTTATGTTACAAGGCATTTTGGATTCACCCCACCTGATCTTCTTTTCCATTGCAGTCAATGCAGGATGTGTAACGGATGGCCAATCCCCTACCGCCAGTTTTCTAGCCCCTCTGAAAATGAAAATTACCCCCCATGACTCTTAAGTTATAACCTTCACTCTGACTGGAAGCTACTGGATCTAGACTTGTAACTTTTTTTCCAGATTAAAATTATGTATTAAATTAGGATGCAGTCACCAAACCTCCTAAGGGCTACATTAATGCAAGTGGACAGACTGTATTATACGTCAGGATATAAATGGTTTGAATTTAATACTATCAGAGGGGATCTGGTAGCATTTTATACCACTATTAATCTTTACTGCATTTTAACAACAGTTAGGGTAAGTAAGGTCACAATGCTCAGATTAATGTGCATTATTTTTCCAATGTCACAAATATATGGACATTTACAAGTTCACATTTTGACAATTTATGAAATTAAAATTGTGACCCATACCATTTGATGAATATGTATTTGCTGCGTAGGTGTGAAAGCTGTGGCTTCATCCCAAATGCTTGCTCCATAAACAATGCACCATCTGCCAGCCAGCAGGTAATCTCCCTAGAAACAGCCCTGGGTAGCTTTCAGTGAACCATGATGATTCACATACTGCCATAGCAACAATGATGTAAATCCTCAGGATTAACACTATTAGTCTCTAAATTTGGCCTAGAAGAATGATGCCCTTCGATTACAGTCCCAGAGTCAGAAGTACAACAATTTAAAGGAGCCTTCATTCTTAAATTTAGACCGAAAGCAGGATTAAAATCAGAATTATATATTTCCTAAAGCTTCACAGGATATATCAGAAATATTGGTCACTCCCTTGGATACAATCATTCGTATTAAGTGTATGAAGCTCAGTTTTTGGAATTTCTATATGCAGTGGTCAGTTACAATATCAATCGATTCTAATCTCTGTTCCTCCTCTTGGTAACTGGCAGGAAGCCTGGGTGGAGAAGTGAAGTGAACAGCACAAGCCCCATACATTCTTGAAATTGACCGGCTGCAAGAACTTGAATGTCCATGCGGCAAGTAAGAGACATTATGTAGGCTTTATCTGAAGTTGCTTTGGTAAGTGTTTACTTTGAAAGGATCTGTAGGTTGACAATAGACTGGTACTGGAATAACAGTGAGAGCTGATTAAAATGTAGTTTTTCCAAAGAGCACTTAAGTGCCAAGTGGTGCAGTGCTACTGCTCCACTGAATAGCTGCTATTTAAAACGTGGGTGAAATATGTAGACGGTAGCTCCATGCTCCTGAGCATCTGCAGCAGGACTCCCCTCCCCCTTTCTGCAATATTAGCAATTCTATCTTGTTTTCTCAGCCAGGACACAGTACAACAATGCAATAATGTGCCTATTGCACCTCTAACTAAATTGAACCAAGAAACAGGGTGAAGGGAGGTGCAAGAGATTGGATTTAGAAATTGCTCATCCTAAGCTTTTTTTAAAAAATAATTTAAGTATTTTACAATTAATAGCTTCACAGGGACTAAGGCACATCGGCTAAAAATTCGGTGGCGCCCCGTTTGGGGCGCCAGTCTTGCCTGGGCGCCGGAAGTTCTGCCCCAGAAGGAGCCGCGAGCGCCAGCCTGATATTCAGTTTCAGCGCCCCAAATGGAAGCGGGGCGCTGCTTGAGGCGCCCCGCATCCCTCTTGGGGTGCTGCAACTGAAAATCGCAGCGCTACGTGCCGCAGCGCCACGGCACGCTGCGGTACTGCAGGCCTTCCTCCCCTTCTTAAAAGGGGAGGGGCCTGCTGCAGCGCGATCAGAGATCGCGAGTGCCGGCAAAAGAGCCCGGCACCGAGGAGAAATGCCAGGCTCTTGGGACACAGCTGGCACTACCGGGGGGGTGGGGGGGGGGGGGGCTCAGGAGGCCGGGGACGGCAGCGCGGAGAGGTGCTGGCAGGCGGCCAACAACAAAAATGGCCACCCCGCACCCCTCCTTTAATTTGCGCCTCTACCGTCGCAGGTAGGCCCCCCCGAACCGGTCGCAAATTGCGACTGGCGCTACAGCGAGGGGCACAACCAAATATCGCGTTCGGGGCGGTAGCGGGGCGCTGCGCACACCGATGACGTCATCGGTGGCGGCGCAGCGCTACAGGCTAATGCCGCCATTAGCGCCCCGCTAAATTTCGCGGGAGGCGTGGCCAGTGGCGCTAAAACCACTAAGTGCCCTCTTTGGGTGCTAACTGGTGGCGCAGCCCACCGAATTTCTAGGCCATAAACTTTGAGTTTAACTAGAGGTTATGATCAGGCTTCTACCGAAGTACTTCCTAATCCGCCAGAATCTGCTTACGCACACATTGCGTAAGTAATAAGCAGACAATACTCATGTAAAAAATGTTAAAGTGCAGAAAATGTAGCTATATAGGATTGAGACTGGGCTACACAATTTAATTTTTTGAAATAGTATAATCATATCACAAATGGAATAAAGCTCAACAACTGAAGGAAACACAGGCAAGTTACAGAATCACCAAAACTTTGATCAAACCATAATTCTAGTTTAAAGTTGGTTATAAAATTCTTGCTGAATCAGATATGAAACATACTTCATCAGCTTGGAGGTCCACTTGTGGATGTCGCAATACAAAAATTAATTCAAAAAATTGGTATATTTAACATTGGCAGAATAATATTTTCTTCAGGTTCAACCTATAATTTGAAGTTTAGCAGTAGGTGCAATGAAAAGAATCTTCACTGGATTAAAATACATAATAATGTATTCTGCACTGGATTGAAGATTTCTAGATAGACTATTATAATATTCTACTTAAAATCTACTAATTGCTATTATGTGAATTGTGCAGTAATCTTTAGTTTGTGTGTGTGGCTAACCCCATGGGGGTAGAATGTGCTAATTAACCATACTAAAGAATATGGTATAACGTGGTACACTGTCTGTGTAATATACGCAAGAAGTAGCTGAGGTTTTAACAAAAAAATCTATATTGTACAATCTAAATTCAAATGAACTATGACAGTATTTTCTCTCATCTGAGAAAGACAGAGTGCACAAGAAAGCGCAAGAAGTGCATGGCCAAGTAGGGGGTCAAAGGCATGAATCTACATTTCAGCACCGCTTGGTGTTGAGCATCTTTGCTCAAGAGCCGTCACCACTTCCTTAATCATCAACAACTTGCATTTATATAGCGACTTTAACATAGTAAAATGTCCCAAGCTGTTTAACAAGGGTGGTAGTTTGCAAGGATGAGGGGGGTCAAGGGTGGATTTTCAAAAAGGGCATGAAGATGGCTGTTTTGAAAAGGAGGGGGATAGTACCCAAGGAGAGAGAACCATTTACAATGTCAGCTAGCATGCGGGCCAGGAAAGGAGGTTCGCTAGTCTGCAGTTTAGTGGGAACAAAGTCAAGGGAGCAGAAGGTGGGTCTCATAAACAGCATGAGCTCAGAAAGGGTATGAGGGGAGATGACAGAGAAACAAGAGAGACATGGGTCAGGGCTAGGGCATGAGGGAGCCTGGGGGAAGGTTTGGCTTGGTGGGAAAGGGGAAGGGGGGTCGTGGGGGGTTGGGAGAAGGAGCAGAGGCAGCTGAATGGATAGTCTCAATCTTAAATGACAAAGAAGTCCTTGAACTCCTCCTTGAAGGCGAGAGTGGATAAGGCAGGGGAAAGAGGGGTTTAAGGAGACGGTGAGCAGTGGAGAAAAGAAGCTGTCAGTTATCTTTGCTCTCCAAGATAATCCTAGAGTAATGTGTGATTTTGGCAGAACGCAAGGCAGTTATGTGCCAAATATGCTCAAGGTGGTGTCCTTTGGGCCTGCGGGACGAAGATTGGTGCCATACCAGTAGAAATGACCAGGATGGAAGAGAGTAAAGGTTTTCTCATGGGTCAAGGGAATCAAAGGTGGAGATGAAGAAGTGGTTGAGCAAATCAACAGAGAAGTATCATGGTGAAAGGAAGGCCAAAGGCTAGGCATTTGGGAGTTTGAAATTGCAGTTGTAAATAACTTGTGGGGGGGGGGGGGGGGGGGCGGAGGGGGAAGTCTTTTTTTACCCAGGGACAGATGCAGAAGAAAGTGGGATTGGAAGAGTACAGGGGGATGTGATGATGGATACAAGGAAGTGGTCAGTGATGGTCTCGTCAGTGATCGAGACCATAGGAGTAGAGAGGTCACTGGAGATGGCATGGTTGAGGGGATGGTTGACTGTGAATGAGTGAGAGCGTTTATATGGAGGGAAAGGTTTAGGGAAGACAGTGAATTCAGAGAAGAGTGAGCAAGGAGAGTTGAGATGGTGATTGAAATCACCAATGATGAGGAGTTGTCCACTACAGAAGCCGAGGAAGGAAAGGAGGGAGGATATCTCAGGCAAAAAGTCAGGGTGGAGCTTAGGGTCAGGGGGGCGGGGGGATGTTAGACAACGAGGAACTTAAAGGTGAGGTGAGACAGGTAGAACAAGTTGAGGGGCTAAAAGGAGAATAGGGGGAGATCAAGGTGTGACTTGATGATAAGAGCCGCACCACCACTGCAGCAGTTTGGGTGGGTGGTGGAAAGTATAGCTAGGTAAGGAGGCCGTTATGTCATGTCACTTTGTCTGCCTACCTGCAGACACTTATTAAATGTGAATTTTGTACTTATCAGATTGAGGAATGTTGATGCTAGGGAATGGAACTCTTTGCATTTTAGAAACCCGGCATCAGCATTAAGCACTGCAAGGTCAGCGATAGCTTAGTTAGATGTGAAGTAAGTCTTTCCCTACTCAGTCTCAACCTAACCACTGCAGGGCACTTCCTACTAGATTTGTCTGATGTGCTAGAATTTCCCACACCAGCCATCCTGTGGCCTCTGAGCCAATTTACTGCCAAACTAGGGTACAAATCTATGTTATGGGCCCATGTCCAATAACAACTGGATTGCCCAAACTCATTTCACATAGAACCCTTTTACCCAACAGATAAATACTTTCCTTCTATCATTCTAAACTGGTTTTAAACCCAAAACCTTAGGATGAACAGTTAATGTGGAATCTACTGCACAAAGACTTTCATTTTTTTTTTTAAATCAAGACATTAATTTTATTAAGTTCTCTTGACCTAGCCTGATACTATTATCCCCAGTTCACTATATTCTCCCCAGTTCACTATATTCAATGAAAAATCTCAAAAATCAGGTCGGTTTCATATACACCGATTACCAATGCAGCGTATTTTCTTTTTTTTAGGGAATCTCTAAGGCAATTCATCTCAAGGCAGGAGGAGAACCCATATCAAGAACCTTTGAGTCATAGGAAATCCCCATCTTAAAGTCCCTAAACGCTGCACTGGAAAACCACAAGGTCATTAATAACTAACCCACAGAATAAACATTAGAACACTGATAACTTTGAAAAATTATTTCACAAATATGGTTCATTAAGTGAAAAGTGCAATTAATTTGATTTTCACAATCAAGAAAGATCTACACCAAGGTCACTGGAGAAACAAAGCACACTGTCACAATATTGGATTTTAAATCAGCCACCTACTAATTGCTTATACATATTGTGCTATATAGTGTGATCCATGCTGTATAGTGCACTGCAGAGCACAGGCTCTTAACAGAATGAATTCATATCACCATGATTAACTAGCGTTTACTCACTGTTGTAATAAACCTGTATAATGGTTGTTGCCGCTCAACATATTTTACAGTGATTGGGCTGAGGTCATATCGGAACCAGATGGCAGGGATAATACGGCCTGTGTGGCTGTATGCCACATATTCCTGAAATATACAAAACCTAAGCATTAACCGAATTTTGACAAAGGTTATTGAAATTAAGTTCAACAGTGTTTTCATGTTACAGGTTCTCACATTTCTTTCAATCACTGATAGACAGAAGGGGCAAGGACTAACTTGCATTTATATAGCAGTTTATCACTTGTCTCAAAGGTGCTTCACATACAATAAATTACTTGGAATTTAAATTGACAGTTTGTAAGCAAATGTAGCATCCATTTTCCACACAGCAAGATCCCATAAACATCAATAGAAAGAAAGACTTGTATTTAGATAGCGCCTTTCGCGACCACCGGACGTCTCAGAGCGCTTTACAGTCAATGAAGAACTTTTTGAAGTGTTGTCACTGTTGTAATGTGGGAAACGCAGCAGCCAATTTGCGCTCAGCAAGCTCCCAGAAACAGCAATGTGATAATGACCAGATAAACTGTTTTTGTTATGTTGATTGAGGGGTAAAAATATTGGCCAGGACACCAGACAATGGGAAATTGTGCAATGGGATCTTTTATGTCCACCTGAGAGAGCAGACAGGTCCTCATCCGAAAGACGGCACCTCCGACAGTGCAGCACTCCCTCAGCACTGCACTCGAGTGTCAGCCTAGCTTTGATGTGCTCAAGTCCCTGAACCCACAACCTTCGGACGCAGAGGCGAGTGTGCTACCAACTGAGCCACAGCTGACATAGGGAGATGAATAGGCAAGGAATCTGGTTTTGGTGGTGTTGGTTGAGGGAGGAATGTTGGCAAGAGAATTGCCTGCTGCTCTTCAAATACTGCCATGCAATCTTTAATGTCAGCCTGAACCTTTGAGACAGGAAGATAGAGCCTAGACTTAATGTCTCATTCAAAGGATGGCACCTCTGACAATGCAGCGCTCCCTTAGTACTGTAAACTCGAGTTTAAGCCTAGATAACTGGAAGTCCCAGAGTGGACTGATTCAAGCACTTAGTAAATAAGTATCACTTCGTATTAAAAAAACAGACTGGTCATGTGGAATATGAATTTTAATGACAAAAGAAAGAACATGGAGGATAGAACAATATATGGCAAAGTGGTTTGTTTTGACTCCCTTCTTATGAGCAATATTTATTCTGCATTAATTTTAATTAAAGTTGTATGGGAGCACAATTCTGCATTCTTAAAGTCACATAATAAAAACTTATAGTCGGCTTACCTTTTGTGCTACTGTATACTGATAGGAAAAGCGTTGCTTTTCTTTTAAATCTTCATACACAGTGGGGACTATCTTCAGTACATAGTCATGTGATGCAAGAGCTGTGTGAGAGCAAAGAGGGTCAAATGGTTGCATTCCATATATAGCAAGGATGTTTTCCAATTGGAATCCTACTAGTATTATCTATATGTAACTATTTTAACATGTTATTCATGGTGCAAAACGATTATCAACAACTACCTTAACCTCTACTTGATTTTTGACTTGAATAAAATTGTGGCCCATACTTTGTGTTTTACTATTTTTCTGCTTTAAAAGCTAATTAAGAGTTTTAGTTTTTTTTAATGCAATTGTTTGTCCAAAAGACAAGGAATAGCAATCTCCAAGTAAATTACCATCATTACCATACTGACAGCTCCAACAAAGACCTTAGCACTGTGGAAAAGATTGTAAGTAACATTTTGTCAAAGTGCATAGCTGGAAGCACAGGTAGCAGTATATTTTCTTATTATACCTCCCTGCGGCTACCCCACCCAAATAATCAGCAGCATTTCATGTAAATGGTATGAGTGGATCACTGATCATCGGTCATGTTGCGATTAGTGTAACCAAACAATTAAATTTATCTTAATTTTGTTTTTAAATAAAAATGTTAGGAAGACTGAATCACCACTGATGCAATCAGGACACAGTTCAACAACATGGTAATTTAGTGAAAATATAATTTTAAACAACAATATCTAGCAGCCAGGTGGCACAGTACTATTCAATAGCAGTACAAGTAGTATTACACTAACTGCTGGTAATGCATGCCTGCCAGCCAGCCACATTTGGTGAGTGTTTGAGAAGATCAAACAGACTATATACCCCGCAACATGTTAACCAGGCAGTGGGAACCTTTACTATGGATCCGAAATATCTACACAGATGGCTCCATTTCTAGTCCTATTTGGCTGGACTGTTTGAAAGTGAACTATTAAATCAGATAACCTGATTTATACAAACCTACTGCCAGGTTAAATTGGCACAGGGTATGGGTGGGATGTGCTACCTTCAGGAAGCTGAACAGCCCACACCAGGGAAAAACTGGTATTCTGTTTCTTCCTGCGAAAAGCATCCCTGCTGCCGTCTCATGCTTCTTTTGCTGTCCTAGTCACACAGGAGTCTGTGGCTCATGCATGAATCTTTCATGCAGAAGGAGGGTACATGCAGGTCATGGGGTCTTGGCAGTGGGGGAGGAGAGAAAGGATTGAAAAAGGAAAAAGAGAAAAATAATCTGAGAATATTTATAGTAAGGACTATATTCAATGAACAGTGCTTATAGGAACAGAAACAGGTGAAGCCATCTGAAAGCATTTATAAATATAGACAGCCTTAATTAAATTTAGCCATTTAGGAAAGGCAGCATGGGACCAAAGTATATTGTTATTGTGTTCTAATTATACAACACAAATTGCAGGCTGTGTTGTTAAACAATATACTTAAGAGTCACAAGAAATACATTAAGGAATCATGACACATTAGCTTGGCACCATTCCAGCTTGTAAAGCTACTTGTGTGCACTACTTTCTGTTAAATAAATTTGAAATACAAAAATTAAAAGTCAAGTACATTTTTATAAAAAAAGCTAACAAAGATGAAAATTTAAAAAATATACATATTTAGATGCTCATTTAACCTTTGCACTCTCAAAGTAAAGTTTGCATTCTTAGGAGATGTAAATATAATTTTTGTTCAACAAATTTTCAGTGTTTTTTTAATACAAGTGTACTTCTATAGTCTTTTTATAACTTTAACAAATCAGCCCCCTTCTAATTCTTATCCAGCTGGCTTAAATATTAAATTACAATTACAGCTCTCCTCCAGCCCAAAACATTTCCGATCAAGGCTTCCTGCTCCCTAATAGGGGTACTACAATTGTTGTAAGGAACACTCTTTTGTGATGCTGGTGAGATTTATAGAACGCTTGCTCAAACCTCGCCTTAAAAATCAGGTTTTGTTCTTGTTAAATACTGCACCTACAACTATTTTAAATAAAAATTACAACACCTCTGACCAGACAGTTTCAAACCTTGCACATTCTGCTTTCACTGGTTTGTTCATGGCTTGATTTTATATTTGATGGAATGAAGAACCTTCCAGTACCTGCAGAGTTTGCTTTGATATTCTCTGCCCGAGTAGTTGAACACCTTCAGTTACCTTTTCAGAATAAAACCAGGTACCCTACAGAAGCAGCAAGTCCATTTTTCAGACGTACACAAGTTGGCCCAGGAGTAAATAATAGTTTGTTGGAATCTTTAAAATCTGATTTGCAGCCAAACTCCTCTTTGAATGAATCACAGAAAAGGAACTTTAACTGAATTTCTTCACGGTTCACAAATGATGCAAGTTCACTAAACTACACAATAGATGTTTCAAGTTACCTTGTTAACTAGATCACAACCCAATTATTTCCTTTAAATGTAATTTTCTTGCTACACTTTTTATGCAGTTTAAAAAGAGAGTAAAGGTAATACTCAAGCATCTAAACAGAATCTGCAAAAGTTAATTAGTGTGAATACTTACGATTTGAACTAAGTTTATCTGCTCCGCCAAGGGCATTAAAAGCACCTTGAACATTTGCAACCTAAAGAAATAAAACAAAAGTAACTTTTATACAAAAGCATATTGACTTTAGGAATAATTTCCCCATATTTAATATATTACATTTACTGTTAGACAGCTCCCAGGATATCATTTCTCCTTTATTAAGCCATTTTAATATGTACTGAAAACTTTCCCATTTCAGTAACATGTCTGGGGGTTGCTTATGTTAAAATGCATAATATAAAATATCTTTGTCAAGTTTTAAAAGCAAAGTACAGACGAGCATGGCCATTTAGTTCATTCCTTCATAGAAGCCAATAATCCCCACATCACAGTATCGTAATGCTTCTTCAATGACTCTGCGTTTTTGTCTCCACTATCTAACCGGAAGATCATTCCAGGTATTACTCACTCTTTGCATAAAGAAGTGTATCCTGACATCAGTCCTGAACATGCATCATCAGTTAGTAACCCTGTTCCTGCAGGCAAGATTTAACTTGAAATAATGCTCTGGATTAACCCTTTCTGTTCCACTTGGTATTGTAAATACTTCTATAATGTCCCTTCCCATTCACTCCATTACAAGGCTGGAGTCCAAGTTTTTCTAACCTTTCCTCATAACGCAGTCCTCTAAGGGGTCAGTCAGAATGACTCTTCTCTGCAACACTTCTAGGGCTTAGTTGTTTCTCTTCTGTCCTCATAACCAGTGGAGAATGCAGCATTTAAGGTGTTATGGGCTGACCAAAACATTATACAGCTTCAGCATAATGGCTGCAGACTTGAGTTTTACTGATTTGACAGCGCAGCTGAGCATTCGGTTTGGTTCGTTGATTGTACACGATCAGTGTTCAAGCTACTGTCACTGACGGACCTCTTTAGCTTCTCTCCTAACTAGTGTAACGCTATTAAATTTAGTTCCTCATGTGTTCTTGCAACATACAAGACCTGGCACTCCATCTGTATTGAATTTCATCTGCCATAGCTCTGCCCATTTGCAAATACTACCCTAGGCTTCTGTAACTCTTGCTGCTTCATCATAGCTTTATTTGTGCTCGGCTTGGCCTTTCCCCCCATTCTATTGCCTCTATTCTTACTGTCATTACTTATACAGGTAGACTATCCTTTATCCGAAAACCTCGGGACCAGCCGTGTTTCGGTTTTCGGAAAATTTCGGATTTCAGAAGGTATTTTATAAGACTGGGAAATTTGTCGGGGGTGGGGGTCGTGCGCACGACTTATGCTGAACGAAAAAACCTTCGGTTTTTAAGAGGGTTTCGGTTTTCGGAAGTTCGGATAAAGGGTAGTCTACCTGTAGTATCAAGGTATCCAAAACAAAAAGTTGCATTTAAAAAAAATTCTGTAATCTTTATATCGATTTTCCATTGTCTCCATTAGCCTCCTGTTCAACGATTAACCTGGGAGCCAGTCCCAGATTAGCTGAATCTGGATTCCAAATGTTTTTTGATGAGAGTCTAAATAATGAAGTGCGAACTGCTGAGGTCACTGGAGCCACCTGGTCAATACGTGATGCAATTTTCAGGCAAACATTCAGCAGCTCAAACTGGCTGAAGTGCTCAACAGATCATCATAGTCCTGATAAAAGGTAACACCTTTTATTTTATTTATTTTTAATTCACTTTTTGCTATCAGTTGCTAACTAACATGTTGGGCTGGATTTTGCCAATGGGGAGCTTTTGGAGGCAGGACTCCCACTTGTCGGGTTTCAGTCCCACCTCCATCGACTTCTGGTCAACCCGCGCTATTTTCCCTTGATTGACCTTGTTAAGCCCGCCCAGCGGGTTTAGCAGGCCAATTAAGGAGAAGCCGGTTACAGAGAACGTCAGCGTGTGACGTTCCATCTGTTTGACAGATGAATTGTCATCGTTTGACAGCTCAGTGAAGCTGTCAAACACTGACATTCTCTGTAGTTTGATGAGTTCTTCAAGAACTCATCAAACCTCTTTCTTTAGCAGAAATTAGATGGTTGTTGCATTGGAGAATGCAGCAGCCATCTGTCATCTCTGCCGGTGAGATGCGAGGCTCTCCGCATCCCCAACATTTGAAGCCTGCAGGAAGAAACAAAAGTAAGTAAACATTTTCTATCACTTTCCACTCACCTCACATACTCACCTCTCCACACTTGCACCCATCACTTACCTTCACAGTACAATTTTGCACCCCTCCGACTCCCGCAGACCCACTGCTCGCCTCAGGTGACCCTGGCGGGAGTCGCAGCCTTCGGGAAGCCCGCACTTGTGTTGGTAAAATGGGGATAATCCTCTTATCTGCCTGTTAACTACCTGTTAACAGGCAGTTAAGTGGCTGTAATCTCCTTCCCGCCTCCACGGAGACGGGACCCGGCGCGGGTCGGCTACCTGCCTCCCAGGAAGATAGCACGGAGGCGGGTTGGGGGCAAGATGGGCACCTGCCCCCAGATTCTGCCATTTTCCTGGCAGTCCCGCCCCCCCCAGGGCTGGCAAGATCACGCTCCCAGTGTTCTTATACTACATTGGAAAATGTTGGCCAACTTACTAACACAAGACAAACTCCACTGCTCTGCATTCATTCTGGGATAAATGTTAATAAAGCAACTTTTACAGAGAAAATAATATGTGAGCCCTTCCTTCAGAGCATTCCTGATGCACTGGTGATGCGATGGCATTTAATTCCGTGCAAAGGAGAAACAGTTAACAGACAAGATCATGTTTACAGTAATTTCACTGTGGATCTAGTTCCTTCTCCCCCTGGACGCCAGCATCATCCTATTTCAGTATTATCGGATTTTAGTTGAAGAAAGAACTCGCATTTATACAGCACTTTATCCTGCTTCTCAGAAAAATCCCAAATCACTTCAATTAAAATGAATTATTTTTTGAATCACTGAAGCGTGCACGGCCAAATCCCACCAACAGCCACTGGATTAATGGCCAGCCAGTCAGATGAATATTGGCCAGGACAACAGAAAGAACTACCTGTTCTAGCTCAAGTAATACAATGAGATCTTTGACATCAAGCTAAAATACCAGAACAGGCAACAGCACTTCAATTTAACAACTCAACCAAAGAACAGTACCTCTGACAGTGTGGCACTTCCTCAGTACTGCACTGAAGTGCTCGTCAGGTTTCAGGATCCTTTTCCACAGAAAATACTTTTTCCAAATTCTACTTTGACTGGGTTATAAAGCATGATATATTTGTGTATAAAAAAGTGAGAGATGATAGGTAGTTAGGATGTTAATGAGTTAGCATTAATGCTGTTTCCTCATAGATTGTAAGTTATAAGAAATTCGTTAGCTTGGCTCCATAATCGACAAACATGTCACACCCATTGTTTTGTTAAGTCTTGCATCCGTTTTGTTGGCTGTGAACAGCGAGAGATCTAAAATAGAGATAGGGACACAGGGAGGAATGCTTTCGAACCAGGATGCTGCTCAGGCAGTGAAATTTTTTTTGTAACAGAAAGCAGTGAAGTAGTGAGGCCCAAAAAAAAGCCGAGAGAAGGATATACCACAGGGAGTTAGAAATTAGTTTTACATCATGAAAGATGACCCACTGATGTGAAGAGCCGAACATGTTCAATTTTCAAGTTATGCAAAAACAATTTGTACAGATTGAACTACGTGTATCTGATCATAACTATTGCCGTGACAAAAAGCACTAATAATTCAAATCCCCTACCTACCAGCATCAAAGTGAGAGAGTTAAAAAACTTACAAAACTGGTCTGCCCAGTGAACAAGAGTTTTTTTTAAATTGACTCAGGGCTTCAAATCTCATTCATACTGGCCAGATAAATATGATGAAGGACTAACTCTCACTTGCCACTTTGGGCAGGGTTTTAATCGGTCATTGAGAATTGCGTTAATTTTAATGGAGAATAATGCACTTACCTCTATTATTTCACCAAATGACAGTTTGTTAATTATATGAGTCATGTCCGGATTATCTGGTTGTGCAGTGGCACTGTGTGTGGATACATGGAAATTGCCTGGAACCTAATAAAAAAAAAGCATATTTATTTGCTTACAACAATACAAACTAACCCTAGAATGTACAAATGCAAAATAAATGACTGAAGAGAAATACAGAATGCTTAACATGGGGGGGGGGGGGGGGGAAAAAGAGATGTTATACTTAAACCCAAATCAAGTTATTGACCCGGATTTTGCTGTCAGCGGCGAAGGAACAGCACTTGCCGTTCACCTCACTGACTGCTGCCCACAAAGTTTTTGCGGGCTTTGGAGTGGAGAATTGCTCTAATCCAGTGTCAGATTCAGCACGGTGCCCTCTACAGGGCATCTGTGAGCAGGTCAAGAAACAGCGAGGCTCTTCAACCAATCAGATCAAAGCATCCTCACTGAGACACGCAGAGTCCAAACCAGGAAATATAAATTAGATTTAAATCATGTACAGAAAGGAGAATAAAGATTCGGAAAGGCAGATAGGATTAGAGAGATAAGAGAGACAGACAGAAAAAGTAAAAAGAAAAAAATATATATAATTTTTAAATCTCCAATATTAATTAACTTGTGAAGGAATGGAACTCACACTTCTAAAATTAAATTTTCAGGGCCAGAGAGGTTGTTTGGCAGTAATTATCACGCTGTTAAAAATTCACTTACTCCTGAATACGCAAGCCCTAATGTTTTATGGCATCTTTAGTGGGGAATGAATGGGCAACTACCCCAAGCTAATGCCATTGCATGTCTTTCAATGCTGAGTCTATCGGCGAGGACTGTTACAGTCCACCCTGTGGAGGAGCGGGGTATCTCGGACAGCAACTTCCGGATTTCCACGTTTAAATGCGCATGTGTGTTAGAAATTGCTGTCCAATTTACCCTGTAATAACGGTGCGTGCCGTTAGCCTCACTGTTGTTATTAAAGCAAAGCCTAGGCCTTTATACTTCATACAATTTTTAATCAAACTATATCATTAAAATTAATGGACTCCAAATAGAGTATGTTTCAATCTTCATAGTCATGTTTCATGACTGATTTTATTGAAACCGCTTCTTAAATATTATTATATATTAAGTCAGAAGAGGAAAGCACAGATCAAAAATAAATGTGGTCAAAAACAGAATACAGATGTTTAACCAATACAATTTGTACTGCATTCAGTTTGATAACTTTCAACTACTCAATGATGGTAGAAATTCCTAACATTGCCTGACAAAGTATTGACTCTATTCAGACTGGTTTCAAGCAAGTAATATACAGAAGTCAATAACCCCAGTCATGCCAGGCTTCAGGTGGGGGGACTGAATCATATACACTCATCAGGATATCTATAAAGTGAGACATCAAGATGTTGTTCTTTGTTTCAGCATACTGAGAGAATTATCAGTCTGAATCATTTGTGCCCGTGTTCGCAATCAAGTCGAGATTTTATTATTTCCCCTCCTCTCCTGAAGGTACTGACTAGATACTGCTCCATAGGCACCAGCTGACATCTGGTGAAATAATGATGGTTTAGACTATAGCAAAGTCTCTCTCATTGTCTTTTGGATAATCACTAGACTGGTATCAATGTAGGTGCCTCAAGTTCCAATCCCAGATCTGTATTTACTGGCTAATATTGCACGTACAAGCCCAATATTTTTAAAAAAACAATTCACTGTTTAGTCAGATGTTGCCACTCCCAAAAAATAAGCAATTTTAGAATCCACTCAAATGTTATTTGAAGATTAAATAGCCTTTACCTTACACTTCACTAAATTGATTAAGACACAAAAGGAATTCCTACCCATATGACTCAATATCCTTTACAAATGTAATGCGAGTCACAATAAGGCAGTTACAGAAATAAATGTATACTGTGGAGGACCAGTAGCTGGAACAGCATTTGAAGGTGAGGCATGACAAAGGAAAGGAATTCTGATTCACAACATTATTGATGAGTCAAGATTGGTAAGCATATTGAGTAAAACTTCTTTACTTCACCTTAATAGTGTTAACAGCAAACCATTCTGCTGAAGGAAATGGTACAGCTGGTATAGATCCTTTGCTGCAGTATAAAACCCTGTTTTTATCTTGGTTATGAAACTATTACTTTTTGGTTTTTAATAAACAAAAGTAGACGGACCTATTTCCAAATCAGTTAAATATTCCAATAAACTGAGGGGGATGGGTGAACCAAATAAGTTTACAGCACAGAAGGAGGTTATTTGACCCATCATGCTTTTAGTGTAGATAACATTTTATATTTATGTAGCCCTTTTGTATCTTGTATTCTTTCCTGACTACAGGAGCTAGCTAGTTACCATATCTTTTCCTGTGACAATTCCAACAACAACTTATATAGCGCCTTTAACATAGTAAAGCGTCCCAAGGTGCTTCACAGGAACATTATAAAACAAAATTTGACACCGAGCCACATAAGGAGATATTAGGGCAGATGACCAAAAGCTTGGTCAGAGGTAGGTTTTAAGGAGCATCTTAAAAGGAGGAAAGAGAGGTAGAGAGACAGAGAGGTTTAGGCAGGGAATTCCAGAGTTTAGGGCCTTGGCAGCTGAAGGCACGGCCACCAATGGTGGAGTGTTTAAAATCGGGGATGTACAAGAGGCCAGAATTGGAGGAGCGCAGATATCTCGGAGGGTTGTGGGGCTGGAGGAGGTTACAGAGATAGGGAGGGACGTCGCCATGGAGGGATTTTAAAACAAGGATGAGAATTTTAAAATCGAGGCGTTGCTTAACCGGGAACCAATGTAGGTCAGCGAGCACAGGAGTGATGGATGAACAGGACTTGGTGAGAGTTAGGACGCGGGCAGCAGAGTTTTGGATGACCTCAAGTTTACGAAGGGTAGAATGTGGGAGGCCGGCCAGGAGTGCACTGGAATAGTCAAGTCTAGAGGTAACAAAGGCATGGATAAGGGTTTCAGCAGTATATATATTAAATATTCCAATCAATTAGACTATTTTCTACAAACTCAGCAAAATGAACAAATCCAATCATTTAGAAACCCTTTGGCTTGTTTTGATTTTCATAACTGACAGTCCAATTCAAAAATAACTGGTTGTCAAGCATTTAACTGAAAAAATCTCATGTCTGCGTTTACCGTTTGGTTCCTCACTTAAGGCCTACAGTTCAAGAATCAGTTTGAACCATCCTCGCAACATTTGAAAACTGGGACATGGCTTTGCAGGCTCTTTTAAAACTGTGATTGGCTTGAAACTCCTTGGGGTAGAGTTTCCGCTTTGGGTGTAATCGGGAAATTGCACCCAAAATGCGCTGGTTAGGTTACAGTTCAAGTTTCCATTAAAATGAATTTACATAATCACAAATGTAAAATTTTCAATGAACCAGCGCAATCAGGCAGCGTAATGAAACCAAATAGTTTATTTTCTTCTTTCCATTAAAAAGTATTCCTCATTCAAGAGTGGTAACCTGGTGCAGTTTTATTCATACAGCTGAAAATGGGTTTATCAGTAAAACCAAGCTATTTAATAAGGGTGTTCAAACTTCCACCTGCAAGTAACCTGACTTAAAAATCACTGAAAATGACTTAAAATAACGATACGGAACCATTTCATAGTTTAATTGGTGTACACTAGTCAGTTTCTTCGTAAATTAAACATTGTTTGATATGAAAAACCCTTTTAAAACGTGCCTACTAGTGCCGGTGAGCCGAAGAAAATGAGCACAATTGAAGGAGCCTTCCCGAACCAGCAGAATCTCACAACTGCACCCGAGGCCGTGGCCAATTTTGTGGACGGGGCCTGATCCAGGTGAATTGAATCTTGAACCAATGTAAAAGATTGTGGGAGACATGAGTGCAAGTGGTTTGGGGCATAATTCACTTACGCTTAAAATTCCCCAATCTTTTGCGCTGGTTTGGCCCATTACACTGTAATCTGGGTACAAAACCAGCGGAAGCAAGTGAAAATCCTATCCTTGTGCATTGTGACCGTATTTAAAGGGACAGCCACTCAGCCAAACCCAGATACACAAAATTACTACATTTTTCGCAAGTTCATCTTTTTCTTTTGTTGTATCACTCACGTTTGGACATAATCATAAAAATTCTAAACACACATGAACGCTATTCAGATTTAAATTTTTCAGAAGAGAATGGGCTTTTGTAAAATATCTTGAAGACCCCCCAGGCTCCTTTCAAACTTACCTTATTAATGCTGAACTGTCCCTCAAACCTGCAGCCCTGGCCATTATTTAGAGGAAATTTCATGGAGTTATCAATATGGCCAACTTCATGTCTTCCCATTTCATCTTGGATGTCTAGTCCAACAACTGAAAAAGAGTTTAAAATTAATAAACTGCTACAGCTTTTCAAAAATGAAACCAAACACTTCAACATTTTCAAAATAACTTTAACCACATTGTCTACTTAAAATTCTGAAGTCAGCTTTTGATCAACTGAAACAACTATTCAATGTGTTTGAACCATTCATGGTACATGTCTTCCCTGGCATCAAATGGTCTTCCCTGGCATCAAATGGTATTTATTAATGATAAACATAAAATAATTACTATTAGTCCTAAAAATAACTGGAATGAGTTATTAATGCCATATCCCTCATTGTACAAAGAAGCATATAGGAGTTCCATCTGTGAATTATTGACACAATAAAACACTGGCAAGATCACGCATGGAAGATTGCATTTACCCGTGGTAAGATTAAGAAAATTAAGAATATCTGGTCTTAAATCAATTATTTAGGAAGAGTCATGAGTGCCAACCACAAAAGATGATGATCAGCCTCCACAACACTGACATCTCAAAAACAACACTGAATATAGGCCTATGCTTAGGGTGACTGGATATGTTAAGTGTTTTGAGGACCACATTTTGCAATTTAGCCCATTTTTTCATGAAAGCCAAAACCCAAAAATCTTTCCAATGACTTACAAAAACAATTAGTTATACTGAATGTGTAGTGGTGCGTGAGCTCATCACAAATTAAACTGTAGGAATACACAATTCTCCCTTCATTGTAGTACACACAAGTACACAAAAGGGCAATTTTTTGGTAGTGGATTTAGAAATTTCTTATGGGGACATGAGCACTGAAGATGGAATTATTTCCTACGGTAGTCTGCAGGCAGGTAACCCCCCCACCCCCTCCCCAGTTTTGAATTATTGGCACATTCCCAGTATTTTGAAATTTACTCCAGTTCTAACTTTGAAGCCAAAAATAATTGTATTCTGGAAAGGTTGCTTTTACATCACTTTTTCCAGTATATTTTACATTGATTTCTGCAGCATTTCTCCCCGATATATTTTACACCAACTAGTCTCCCTAGTACAATTTACATAAGAAGTCTCTGAAGCATATCACCACCCCGCTCCTGAAGGTACAAACACTACTAAGTACAATGTTATGACAAACCAGCAAGAGACCACAAGTTCCTCTGTGCACACGTGCAAATTAGGAGGCATTCTGGGGTGATTTTGGAAGACGATCCAGGCGATACAAGACCCACTTGATTGAGCGTGCACACAAGCTGTGGTGCTCGCCCGTGTAGAAGAGAATTTTGGGGCATTCCGCGGCAACAAATGATTTCTGCCAGTAGATGCTGACGAAACTCTGCAAAAGTTGACCATCAGTGTCAAACACTGACGATTGGCAAACAGCTTCGCCTGTATGAAGGATTCTGGGTAATAGTGTGAAATAAGACCTTTTCTATTGAGGGATTACATCAACTCATTGTCCAGGAAGATTCAATTGCTTATGCTTCATGCAATTAGGGGCCTTTTGATGAAATACTGTCAAGAATAATTGTTTACTCATGTGTAGCATAGTGACCATTTACCATAAAATACTAGAAAAGAACAGCTGACCCCAAATTGACCATAGAATCCTTCATTCGGCCATCGACTCCTGGTTTCTGCCCCATCCAACTATCAAAAAATGCTTTCTTACCGACCTAATCCTGAGCCAGCTTTGGACCCACATGACCATACCTGCACACAAGTCCGTGCAGCTCATAAGTGCACAGAGTAGAATTGCAGGGCACTCGGGGTTGACCTCAGAGGACAAGCCAGGCAATGTTGGAAATCCTGATTTTTTTTTGGCAACAAACGCCAACACAACTCTGCAAACACAGAGCATAAAACATGCATGAAGGGTGCCTAGATGAGCTAGAATGGCTCTCACTGGAAAGAGGACAATGGGAGTGGCTGAGAAGAAGAGGGTGAACTCACGATCTAAGTTTTCTTTCTAAATCATGAAAGGAAAATTTTTGAGATGGATGTGAAAATTTCTTTCTGCCTAACGAAGAGAAGAAACTGAGAAGCGGGATTATCAGTTTAAGAAATTATCCACTTTGGTGTCAAAAACAAGGCGGCAGATTATTATCTGAATGGCAATAGGTTGGGAGAAGGGGAAGTTCAACGAGACCTGGGCGTCCTTGTGCACCAGTCACTGAAGGTAAGCATGCAGGTGCAGCAGGCGGTTAAGGTGGCAAATGGTATGTTGGCCTTCGTAGCGAGAGGGTTCGAGTACAGGAACAAGGATGTCTTGCTGCAGTTGTACAGGGCCTTGGCGAGACCACACCTTGAGTATTGTGTGCAGTTTTGGTCGCCTTATCTGAGGAAGGGTGTTCTTGCCATGGAAGGAGTGCAGCGAAGATTCACCAGGCTGATACCTGGGATGGCAGGAATGACGTATGAGGAGAGATTGGGTCGATTGGGCTTGTACTCACTGGAGTTTAGAAGAATGAGGGGGGATCTCATTGAAACTTATAAAATTCTAACAGGACTAGACAGACTAGATGCAGGAAGAATGTTCCAGATGGTCGGGGAGTCCAGAACCAGGGGTCACAGTCTAAGGATAAGGGGTAAGCCATTTAGGACAGAGATGAGGAGGAATTTCTTCACCCAGAGAGTGGTGAACCTGTGGAATTCTCTACCACAGAAGGCAGTGGAGGCCAATTCATTAAATATATTCAAGAAGGAGTTGGATATATTTCTTAAGGCTAAAGGGATCAAAGGAGAAAGCAGGGACAGGGTACTGAATTTGGATGATCAGCCATGATCGCATTGAATGGCGGAGCAGGCTTGAGCGGCCGAATGGCCTACTCCTGCTCCTATCTTCTATGTTTCTATATTTCTAAACCAAAACACAACTTAAAAAAACACGGAGTAGTCACTTCACAAGGAGAGTAGTTTACTAAAGAATAGATTGTAATCTACAGTAGTAAAGGCAGATATGGTTGAAACACTCAGGAAAATAAAAGGGCCAGATTTCTGATGCAACAAGTAGCAGTGATACAGGCTTAAAACCAACTCTGAAGGAAAGATGAAGTTTGGTCCCAGGAGGGTTGCGTATTCAGACATAACTGAAAGGGTGAGCTAGACAGGTAAAATGACTCATTTTCTGCTACTTTTCATTAATGGGCCCATATACTCACCATCGCATGAAAGGTTAGGTAAACTGATATTTAGATTCACTTCAATTTTTCCTCCACTATCTTTGTCAGGATCATCCACATACAATTCATTCACTCTGTAATAAAATGGCAGTCGCTCATTCTGAGAACATTTGGTGATGACAAAAAGTTTTAAATGTTCTAATAGACATTGCCAAAGATAGAAAGAAATGTAGCATTTCCCTAACTAATCCTAGTGCAATGCAGACAAGTTTACTCATCTGGGCGCCATCTCTCTGTAGAGCAGCAGATTAATATAATTCCTTTACAGCTTCCACTTTCAACTTGGCTGCATGAAATTCCATAATTTCATAACTGTTTGATCATGACCAGGCCAAACTACTCCTGAGATAGGTATTTTGTGCTGACTCTGCTTTGCGCTCAGCGAGCACACGAGAGACGTACACAAGGTGGTCGAGGAGCTACTGAAGACCCGGGATCAAAATTTGAAATGACAGATTCTGTAAAAAGGGGGCAGCAGTGCCCCGGAATCCAATTATGAGATGACAAAAAAATGAAGATGACATTTCAAGTAAAGGAAAAAGTCTCATCAGCAAGCAAATGGATATCCATATTCAAGGCGTTGTGCGTCGTATGCAGTGCACAGCATGCCTGGCTTCAGGGCAGGTTATATTCTCATCAGCCTTCATTGTTTACTCACCACCAGAGGCAAAATGAGCATTTCAGAAAAAACTGTCATGCAAAAATTTCATCTAAAGTTACAGGAACAAATGTTTAAAGAATGTTTTTTTTTCCTTCTTAAAAGTGTTTGCAGCACACTTTGATATTTAAACGGCATCATTTCTCCTCTCTCTGTCTCACTCTCTCCATCCTGCTAGCCAGTCTTTAATTTTTAAATCCACAACAAGAGCTGGAACTGAAATCTGGAGTCAGGAGGAAAAGCTGTCATTTAAATATCACAGGAATCTGCTCCACTCCTCCAGCTCTATCAGCTGTTGCTCTGCTCTAAACCTCAAGAGTTTATACTGATTGGTACTTTGAAAAATTGAACGATCCAAGGATAAAGAGTGCGGCAACATTATGCTAAACTGGAAAGCATACTTTGTGGAGAGTAAAAAATAGAAACAGCTAGAAAGCTGCAGCATTAACGCCCCCAAGATGTTAAGTGGCATAATAATCATGACATTTGCCCACTTATTATGATGCTTAGCCAAATGATCCCAGCTGCTAAGGCTGACTACAGGTCTGGTGCTTCAACTGCATAACTAACATTATAACTAATGCACGGGAGGGGTGCATTTATGGAGATTTATGTAAAAGGTTTTCCACAAAAAAAAGTCTGTTGTCTGTTATATTTTGCACATGTGGGATAGAATTGGCACAAGAGGGCATAACATTAAAATTAGAGCTAAGCAGTTCAGGGGTGATGTCAGAAAGCACTTCTTCACACAAAGGGTAGGGGAAGTCTGGAACTCTCTTCCCCCAAAAAGCTATTGAGGCTGGGGGTCAACTGAAAATTTAAAAACTGAGACTGATAGATTTTTGTTAGGTAAGGGTATTAAGGGATGTGGAACCAAGGCAGTTGATGAAGTTAAGAGACAGATCAGCCATGATCTAATTGAATGGCGGAACAGGCTTGAGGGACTGAATGGCCTACTCCTGCTCCTAAAATATATCCAGCTTTTGCAAAAATGCATATGATGTAGGGATTCATTGAGACATGTTGCGATAGACAGTCTAACAGAGAAAAAGAGGGAGGGTAAGTATTATTTATTAACAATATACAACCCAGGGAGAATGAAATGCTGTAAAGCCTGCTGTCAGCTCAAGGGCCAACAATATTGAGCAATGGTAATTTTAATTGAGCCTCATGCATTAAACTTTCCTCTTCAAATGAAGTCATCTAATCACGGCTAATCATCATCAGTGGTCAAGGGATGTACTGTTGTACTTACATTTCAGTGGCAATGAAGCCAGTCAGTTCTGACAAGAAAAGGAACAGCATGAACAAGCAGCAGCAGATGGAAACTGTAAAACAAATGAATTCATTTAAAAACAAACTCCAGTACTCGTTTCATCCAAAGTGCAGGATATATAGTCATAACAAAAAGAGTGAGAAATTGCTACTGAATTATATTGGTACAGACCATAATTCAATGTTATTAACCCATCATCATTTATATACAGTAGTAAAGGAGTGACAGTGTTTGGTGTAATAATGCAGCAAAGGCTGCCTAACTGGTCACTTGGGTGAGGATAAGTATTGGGTACAGAAACAAAAAACAATTTTTAAAAAGTACTTATATCAGAATATTACACAGCATTCATAAACTCTGTAAAGGCAAAAAAATTGACAGCAAGAGTTTAATGATGCTGGATCCAAAGTAACTAATTTTCATGTTACCCTGTGAAGATGGGAGAATTAAACACACCAAAAAACGAGTAACAGCATCATTGTTTTGATTTGGAGAAGCAATGTTCCACGTCATTCCATTTTTCTGATGTGAAATCAATTATTCATTAGAGTAATGAACCATTACATAAGACAAATTCAAAAGGGAATGTGCCACAGCATACAGTAAATGAGCTGTTAAAGCTCAGATACAGCAAGAAAATAGCAAACCATATTACAATAGCGACTACCCTTCTAAAAGTACTTCATTGGCTGTAAAGCACTTTAAGACGTCCTGAGGTCGTGAAAAGCACTATATAAATACAAGTTATTTTTCCTTTCTCTTAACCAACTATACCGATGTCTGGTTTTGTATAGGCTATTTGGTGAGATGCAGCAAAATCAGAACATCTCCCAAGTGCAACCTCCCCACAAAACAAACACCTCAAATTTAATACATTCAAATTCCTGTAAGGCCCATCAGTCATGGAAAGTTTTGAATGAACCAGTGGACATTTATCAAACACCATGGTCACCAGGGCACAGAATAGAGCGCTAGACCTGAGCAGTCAAGGAGACCCAGCCCAGTGATTCTCCTCATATGGACTTGTCTCGGCTGTATTTCATAAAGCCCAAGAGAAGACCCACCAAGAGATGTTTCGACCTGCTTGCCTTGTATGCCAGGTACCCAAAAATAAAGCAATATTGGTCAGAAGCGTGGCTAAAAGTTAAGGAGCAGTCTTTTCAAATAGTGGAACAGGGGCCAACACCCTTGGTACTGCAAATATCCATGGTTTTTGAATTCTGGCTGCAAAAGGGACAGGCGGTGGTAATGTCCATGAAGAATCGTAAGTACTCATTACATGCCACCACACCATGTAATGCTCTCTGCCCCAGGTTCCCATGGTGCCAAAAGGGATCCCCAAATATAGAAGCTTCATGCACAACAGAATGTACTGGTGTCAAAGTTTGAATTTCAGCAGTTCCCCTCACATCATTAACTCATATTACACAAGATTATCAACATTATCTTGACATTAATAATTAAGGTTGCTTTTATATCTTCACACTCTTCCCTTAGAGAACAGTGTGAAGAAGTGGAAAGATTTACTGGCCGATTAAGAGTCTAACAGACTCCTTCCATGGCCGTAACCATCTTTGTACCAGCTAATAAGGTGGTTAATTCTATACGGCGGAGGGTTTTAATGGGCTCTCACAAAACATACGATGAGGAAGGGACAAGAATCCTGCTGGATGATAACCCAAAATTCAGCGCTCCAGTCTCCTAGCCAGGACTGTCTGGAGTGAGATTCAAACCCTGCACCTTCTGATTCGGAGGCAGGAATGCAACCACTAAGCCAAAAGCTCACTCCAATAATTAAGGTGTAGATTTAGGTGTCTGACACAAAGGGTCAAAGCAATATTTTTTGACAAAGAATCTACTATTGCATTACCATATATTTAACATTTCCTAAACAACTGTACCAATAGAAATAAATATAATTACACAAGTCTTCCACAGGCTAGGTTTCAGTGACATGTTTTGTTCATTACAAATCCAACTGTGGTATAGATACTCTAAGCAACCAAATAACAAGAAGAAAAAACTTTCAGCCTGTGGACAGCAAGACCAGTATCATAGAATGACACAGCACATAAGGCGGCCATTCGGCCCATTGTGCTTGTGTCGGCTCTTTTGAACGAGCTATCCACTTAGTCCCACGTCCCTGTCCTTTCACCAAAGCCTTGCAAACTTTTCCCCTTCAAGTATTTATCCAATACTCTTTTGAAAGTTACTACTTAATCTGCTTCCATCGTCCTTTCAGAGAGTGCATTCCGGATCATAACTCCCTACTAAAACATTTCTCATCACGTCACCTCTAGTTCTTTTGCCAATTACTTTAAATCTGTCTCTTCTGGTTACCAACCCTTCTGCCACTGGAAACAGTTTACCCTCATTTACTCTATCAAAACCCTTCATGATTTTGAACACCTCTACTAAATCTCCCCTTAACCCTAAGAACATAAGAATTGCAGCAGGAGTAGGCCATTCAGCCCCTCGAGCCTGCTCCATCATTTAATAAGATCATGGGTGATCTTCTACCTCAACTCCACCTTCCTGCACTATCCCGGATTCCCTTAGTATCCAAAAATCTATCGATCTGTCTTGAATATACTCAACGATTGAACTTCCACAGCCCTCTGGAGTAGAGAATGTCAAAGATTCACAACCCTTTGAGTGAATAAATGTCTTGCCATCTCAGTCCTAAATGGCCTACCCTTTATTCTGAGACTGTGACCCCTAAGTTCTCGACTCCCCAGCCAGGGGAAACATCCTCCCAGCACCTACCCTATCAAGCCCCTTAAGAATTTTATATGTTTCAATGAGATCACCTCTCATTCTTCTAAACTCTAGGGAATATAGGCAGATTCTACTCAATCTCTCCTCATAGGTCAATCCCTCCATCCTAGGAGTCAGTCTGGTGAACCTTTGTTGCACTCCCTCTGAGGCAAGTATATCCTTCCTTAGGTAAGGAGACCAAAACTGTACACAATACTCCAGGTGTGGTCTCACCAGGGCCCTATATAATTGCAGTAAGACCTCTTTACTCTTATACTCCAATCCTTCTGTAATAAAGGCTAACATACCATTTGCTTTCTGAATTTCTTACTGTACCTGCATGTTAACTTTCTGTGATTCGTGTACAAGGACACCCAGGTCCCTCTGAATACCAGCATTTCCCAATCTCTCACCATTTAAAAAACTCTGCTTTTCTATTTTTCCTACCAAAGTGGATAAATTCACATTTCTCCACATTATATTCCATCTGCCATGTTCTTGCCCACTCACTTAACCTGTCTATATCCCTTTGCAGCCTCTTTGCATCCTCTTCACAACATACTTTCCCACCTAGCTTTGTAGCGTCAGCAAACTTGGATACATTAGTCCCCTCATCTAAGTCATTGATATAGATTTTAAATAGCCGAGATCCAAGCACTAATCCTTGCGGTACCAGAGTTACACCCTGCCAACCTGAAAATGGCCCATTTATTCCTACTCTGTTTTCTGTCCGTTAACCAATTCTCAATCCATGCTAATATATTACCCCCCCTATCACAAGCCCTATTTTTGTGCAATAATCTCTTGTGTTGCACCTTATTGAATGCTTTGTGAAAATCCAAATACACTCCATCCACTGGTTCCCCCTCATCTGCCCTACTAGTTACAACCTCAAAAAACGAATAGATTTGTCAAACACAATTGCCCTTTCATAAATCCGTGTTGACTCTGCCCAACTATATTATAATTTTCTAAGTGCCCTGTTACCACGTCCCTAATAGATTCTGGCATTTTTCCTACTACTGATGTCAGGCGAACTGGTCTATAGGTTCCCCGTTTTCGCTCTCCCTCCTCTCTTAATAGCAGGGTTACATTTGCTACCTTCCAATCCGTGTGGACTTTTCTAGAATCTAGGGAATTCTAGAAGATCAAAACCAATGCATCCACTACCTCTGTAACCATCTCTTAAAATCCTAGGATGTAGGCCATTAGGTCCAGGGGATTTGTTGGCTTTTAGTCCCATTAATTTCTCCAGCATTGTTTCTTTACTAATACTAATTTCTTGAAGTTCCTCAATCTCACTGGACCCTTGGTTCCCCACTTGTTTCTGGAATGCTTTTTGTGTCTTCTTCAGTGAAGACAGATACAAAGGACTGGATTTTCATTGAGGAGGCGGGACTACAACTTTCGGGGTTGTAGTCCCGCCTCCGTAGAGTTGTAGCCAACCCACGTGATTTTGACTTGATTGACCTTGTTTAAGGGCCACCCGGCAACAGGTGATGTCACAGATTGATATTTTATCTGTCAAGACCTTTTGACAGATGAAATATCAGCGTTTCACAGCTGTTTGAAACTGTCAAACACTGACAATCTGTACTCCAAGTTAATTCCTTTCTCTCAGGATGATTTAGAGAGCTCTCCAGAACAGAAAGCTGAATGCTGCAATTTTTGACAGATCGCGGCCATTCTGCTTTCTGTGCCGGTGAGATGAGGGACTCCCGAGACCTGAAGGAAGGAAGGCCGTAAAGGTAAGTAAAACTTCTTTAAAGACTTTAAACACACTTACCTCTGCACTCATGCACCCATCACTCACCTGAACACCAGACATCTTGACCCCTCCAAGCCCTTCAGCCCGTCTCGCTAACTTGGCGTGGTCTTGAGCCGTCGGGAATCCCACACTTCAAGAATGAAAATAGGGATTAGGCTAAAAACTGCCCATTAACTACCTGTTAACAGGCAGTTAATTGGCACTAATCCCCTTCCCGCCTCGGGGAGGCGGGTCTCAGTGCAGGTCAGGTACCCGCCTTTGAAACTGGCATGGAGGCAGGTTGGGTTCGTGCCCCCCGATTTTGGGATTTTAACCCCCCCACACGCCTCCAATCCCGCCTCCACGGCCCAATGAAAATCCTGCCCAAAGTATTTGTTTAATGTCTCTGCCATTTCCTTAGCCCCCATTATAATTTATCCTGTCTCTGCCTGTAAGGGACCCACGTTTGCTTTTGCTAATCTCTTTATACATACCTATACAAACTTTTACAATCTGTTTCTATGTCTCTTGCTAATTTATTCTCATTCTATTTTCTCTTTCTTTATCAATTTGCTGAATTCTAAAATCCTCCCAATCCTCAGGCTTACTATTCTTTTTGGCAACATTAATCTAATACTATCTTTAACTTCTCGTCAGCCATGGTTGGACCACTTTTCCCTGTGGGGTTTTTATTCCTTAATGGAATATATATTCATTGTGAATTAGGAATTAATTCTTTAAATGTTTGCTATTGCTTATGTACTGTCATATTTTATTCTAGTTTCCCCAATCTACCTTAGCCAACTCACCCCTCATACCTATGTAGTTTGCTTTGTTCCGATTTAAGACCCTAGTTTCGTACTTAACTAAATCACGGTCAAACTCAATATAAAATTCTATCATATTAATAGCCCCGATTTTAACTCCAGGTGTATTCCCTGCTCAGGCCAGAGTTACAATTACAATTGTGTATCAATTATGTCATCGGGCCACAACATGTGTATGTAAAGAAGGACCCTGTTGTCTTTGGGCATGTGTCCTTGCTGCCTGCTCAGGTGAGCAGGTTAAATTGCAGATGTTGCAATCATAGCGACTTTCAGACAGGTAAGAGCCAGGGTGACTTAACTGCTCACCCGCCAGGTTTCTTCTGAGCGAGTAGGGTTAAAATTGCCCCCCATTATGATCACTCTTCCCCCGAGGCTCTTTTACTACAAGGTTATTAATTAACCTGTCTCATTGCGCAATACTAGATCTGAAATAGCCTGTTCACTAGTTGGTTCTTCAACATACTGATCCAGAAAACTACCTTCTCCGCTTTAAGAACAACCCCAGCTTCTCTAGTCTCTCCCCGTAACAGTATTTAATGGTTTAGAAACCAATTTACAGCTAGACATATTACTGCCTGCAAGTTCTGAAGTATTAGGTAAAAACCTAAAAAATGTTAGATGTGGATTTATTTTATATGTATGAAAACTTCAGAACTTAGGACACAACTTAATAAATGGTCTTGAAGGAAACTGTATTCCACTCGATTCTCAAGTAATCTCAAGTGATATTGAAGGAAATATCTGGACACTTGGCAGAATCTCTGCCACCCCCCTTGTTACTATGCGTTATGCCTTGCAGCTGCCGGTTCGGCACAGCCTGGGAACCAATACTTACTGTGGAACTCCCCCTGCTGTGGCTTCCTGAAATTCCCCTTCAATGACATGAACCAGAACGGTGAGCTGTGGGCAGCAGTCACTACTCATGAGATCACTGGAGTGGAATTTCAGAGAACAACAGGAAGAATGTCAGCACAGAAAATGTCCCACCCTTAATTTTTAGAATGGTAAAAAAAAGTCAATAAATTGTATGTTAGTGTAAGTATGTACATGTGAAAGTGTGTATCTGTGTTTTATAATCTGTGACAATCAAATATAGGTCCTATTAAGAAAAAGTACACAAAGAAATAGAGACCAAACCAATTACAAGCGTATAAAATATTTATATAGAATTACATAGAAATTACAACACAGAAATAGGCCACTCAGCCCAACCACTTCATGTTGCTGTTTATCCTCCACATGAGGAGCAATTCTAATCCCATGTGCCCACCCTGTTCCCATATCCCTTTATTCCCCTTTCCTTCAACCACCTAACATATTCTTAAATGTTGGCCTCTGCTTCAATCACCAACTCCACAGCCTCACAACCCTGTGTAAAAAGGTTTCTTCTGCTCGCTGTCCTAAATCTCTTAATTTTATATCTACATCTCCTCATTCAACCACTGGAAGCGGTGTGTTTCTATCCATTCTGTCCCATCCCTTTTTAATTTTAAACATCTCTAGCAAATTCCCTTTAATCGCCTGTTGTAATGAAAACAACCCAACTTTCTCCAAGTCTTCCTTCAAAACTATTTTGATGCATGAGACAAACACATGACAGAAAATGTCAAAGAATGAAAAATTACAAAATTGTAAAATGTTAGCATATCAAACCTTGTAGAAATGGAGAAACAAATGTTAGAGAGATGATAATCATGAAGGTCAAGAAAAATATGAAGAAACCTGCATATACATTTATTCCATGTTTGTAACAAAACAGCAGAAGCACCAAAGAATGTTTATTTTTAAATTTTAAGTATTTCGGAATTTAATTAACATATCACTCTACTTGTGCCATCAATATGCAGTTTCTGATTAAAAGGCGTACTTAGGAGGCTTTTTTTTTTTTTTTTAATTCATTCTCGGGATGTGGGCATCACTGGCAAAGCCAGCATTTATTGGCCATCCATAGTTGCCTTTGAGGTGGTGGTGATGAGCCGCCTTCTTGAACTACTGCAGTCCCTGTGGTGAAGGTACTCCCACTGTGCGGTTAGGGAGGTAGTTCCAGGATCTTGACTCAGCGACAATATATGTCAAAGTCGGGATGGTGTGTGACTTGGAGGGGAACATTTACTGATCTTTATCTCAGATTTATTTGTTTATTTATTAAAACTGAATTAAAATTATCAAACTGCCATGGTGGGATTTGAGTTTACATTCTCTGGATTATAAATCCAGTAGCATACTATCCCACTTAGCATAGTGGTAGTGCCATAAGACATGATGGAGGGTATCCTCAGTGCAAGAACAGGACTTGGTTGCCACACTGACTATGCGATGGTCACTCCTATCAATGCTATCATGGACAGATGCATCTGAAACAGGTAGATTGGTGAGGACAAGCTCAAGTAGGTTATTCCCTTGTGTTGGTTCTCTCACCATGTGCCACAAGCCCAGGACTTGACCAGCTCGGTCAGTGGTAGTACTACGAAGCCACTACCAACCAGAGTATATTCTGTGTCCTTGCTACCCTCAGAGCCTCCAAGTAGTGCTCAACATGGAGGAGTATTGATTCATCAGCTGAGAGAGGGCAGTAGGTGATAATCAGCAAGAGAATTCCTTGCCCATGTTTGACCTGAGGCTCCAGGGGTCCAGAGTCAGTTTTGAGGAAGCCCAAAGTCACTCCCACCTGGCTGTATACCACTGTTCCCCCACCTCTGGTGGGTCTAGCCTGCCAGTGGGACAGGTATGGTAATGGAGGAATCTGGGACTTTGGCGGATAGGTATGATTCTGTGAGTATGACGAGGTCAGGCTGTTATTTAACTAGTCTGTGGGACAGCTCTTCCAACTTTGGCATCAGTCCCCATATGTTAGTGAGGAGGACTTTGCCGGTTTGCTTGCACTGGACACACCTTTATTGTGTCTTAATTCTGTGCCACTTCAGAGAGCAGTTAAATAAAAGAGTCAACCACATTGATGTGGGACTGGAGTCATGTATAGGCCCAACTGGCTAAGAACAGCAGACCTCCTTTCCTAAAAAGGACATTCGTGAAACAGTTGAGTTTTTAACAAAAATCCAGTAGCTTCATGGTCAGTTTTACTGATCTTTATCCCAGATTTTATTTATTAAAAAAAAAACTGAATTCAAATTCTAAAAATGCCATGGTAGGTCTTGAACTCACTTTCTCTGGATTATAAATCCAGGCCTCCAGATTACTCGTCCAGTAACATAACCACTACGCTACTGTGAACTGTAAAGTAGCCATTTGTGCCCCAGTTTTCCTTCACCAGTAGTTTTAATTTACAGATTTTAGAACTATTACTGTAGATTCTCTTGTAAAGTACAGTGAAAAAAAGACTATAGCTTTTAATCTTTGAGCAAGAGCCTGACTCAGAGGGTGGGGATAGAGATGCTGCAAATGGAGAGGACAGTTTCGCTCCACATTGAATTTTATTACTCCAGCACTAAGCGCTATGTTCTGAAGTTAAAGAGTTAAAGAGAGCAAGTGTAAAAGAGACTCTTGACAAACCAGCGGCTATAGCTCATCATACATACATGGTGAACTCTACTGTTTTACTTCCTCTTATTTACGAGAAATTCCTGAATGTATGACTCCTCTTCTCAGAATACTGTTGATTTGTCATCACATGGATATTGTAGCATCAAATAGCTTAAGCAGGCTTTTTTTTTAAAAAAACAGAAGTTCCTAATTGTCATCTCCCATCATCAGAGCCACTCTTTTACTGTGGCTAAAAAGTTAAACTATGTTTTTATTACATGGGATTATGTTTTATGGAACCACATTCTGCAATTTTATCAATTTTCTGAGAAAAAAATGCAGATCAGGTACCTTTTTAATCATTACTTTTGTAATTCTATCCTCTTCTTCAACTAAATGCATTCTTATTTGAGCTTCAGGTCTGTGAAGGATGTTTCTGTTCTCTACCTTAAATGAGGGAATGAATTATTTGTGTATACAAACACTGTACATTTTGAAAACCATATGAAATTTTGTTTGCTGTTGATTTATCTCAGGATTATTTTTTTCTCAATGTTTACAAAGACAAAATTTTTGAGCAATACTGACACTAACTGCATTTCTGTTCTCAGTTCATTTCCAATTTACATTCTTGTTTTGGGTTGTAAATCCACCCTATTTTCCTAATTAATAACAATTTACATTTTAGAACTGTATACTTCACAGTACACAACCCTTTAAGGGTACCACTGTTTGTACTTGAAGGTAAAGTAGTCACCGTATTGCAAAAGTGATGTGAGTTATGACGTGCATTAAAAGGGAGGAAGCGTGTTACAGCACTAGGAGACATGCCATTTACAGACACTACAAGCCAATTATTCTGACTCATGGGTACTAATCTGTCAAAAATGAGTAATCCCAATGCATCACCACTGTCCAGTTACAGGTCATGTGATTTTTCTGAAATAAAGATCAGGAAAGCATGGTTACGCCATCCAACTGCAATAACTAAACACTGCATTTGTGCAACTGCACCATGGGTAGACAGAGGCACACATGTTTAAGGGAAACACTGCAGCATGTTTTTGCTTCAAAACCTATCACAAAAAATTTAAACAGTTAGTATGATACAAGTACATGTTATCTATTCCATTTGGGGTGTTATAAATGGGGCATAAGGTAAAGAAGTAATGATAAAATTGTTCAAGGCAATGATTAGGCCAGAGTTAGCGTATTGTATTCAAGTTTCAGGCACCTCATTATAGGAAGGACATTAAAGCCTTAAGAGTGCGCAATGTAGATTCAACAGCATGTAGTCAGGGTTGGGAAGCTATAGTTACCAGGAGACTTGAGATGCTGTGCCTATTTCCACAGGAGCAAAGAAGACTAAAATAAGATTTAAAAGGAGGTTTTTTAAAACTATGAATGGTTTTGTCATAGAAGACTCTGGTTGGAAAAATCAGTGACGAGGGGTCATCAATTTAGAATGGTCACCAAGAGAGTGAGGAAAGGGGGTGAGGAGAAATGCCTTTATTCAGAGAGCTGTTGGAGTATGTAATGCTTTGTGATATGTGGAGTGCTTGAGGCAGAGACCATTGCATCTTTTACAGCAAATAGAATAAATATTTGAAGCAGAGGAAGACACAGAGCTATAGGAAAGTATAGGGCAGTGAGATTAGTTTAGCTTAGATACAAGTCTACAACCTGGGCAGCCCAACAGTGGGAACTGGTTAACTGGAAGCGATTAGTTTTAACAAAGAGTTGGCACAACCCAGAATAGGCTGAATGACCACCTCTCCTCTTCTGTAAAATTCTATGGTCCTACTCAAATATAACTAAAACTGTAATTGTCTCACCACTAGGCCACTCAATAGGACCTTACTGTCAGCACACTAGATTTGGAATTAGCATTTGGTCTGAAACATGAAAAATGGCATGGTGATGACAACAACTTGCATTTATATAGTGTCTTTAACATAGTAAAACATCCCAGAGCTCTGTCCTACATTAAGAAGCATATTAAGACAGATGGGCCAATGTGATCCTCAAGAAGTTTTTTAAACTTTGTGAGGAAAGAAAAACAATAAGCAGAACTTTTTAAAAAGATATTCACATTTTTCATATGGGTTACTTGGTTTAGCTGGTTACCAGCGTGATGGTGCTGTCTGTATTCCCAAATTAACTGCACCAGAAATGATCTGCTGCCTTTGAAATGTTAAATACTGGTGAACTTTCAAACATTCACAATGATTTCTGTTGAGGCCAGATGCCAGAGCAAATGACAGACACCTAATCGGCTTGCATGCTAGAAATAAAGAAAATAATAAGAAATAAATAAATTGCCTGACTATTGAAAGAAAAACTTTGATCTTCAGAGGAATTCTGCCCTTTGGATGCCTAGAAGAATTGCACAAGAGATATGGCCTTTCCTTGAATCTCTACTTCCCTGCTTTGACTGCCTGTATCCAATGGTGGGACACTTGAGGTAGCACTTAATCAGAGGCTCAGTTAAAATATTTTGAAAATAATTTTTGGTCTATTATTTTTGGAGAAGTTTAAGTATTGTGTCTAGTATATTATGTTACTAATTACTTGTTTTGTGGATTCTGCTCCTGAAACAATCATATTAAGTTCATCAAGAAGCATTACTTTTAAAGTGCAGTCACTATTTTGTAAGAAAACTGACAGCCAAATTTAGCACAGTATGGTCCCACAAACAGCAATGAGATAAATAACCAGTTAAACCGATTTTGGTAAAGACTCAGAAGATTTTTTTCTGGGTTGGGTGTCTGACACAAATGGAAACCAAATCAGTGTGTTCCAGAGTCTCCAAATTGAGCTATCCTTCCCCAAGGACTACATCTTGACGTGGCAGGAAGGCTTGCATGCTCCTATGGCCCGGAGAGCTATGCTAGTGGGAGTATAACTCCTGGTAGGGCCATTCCAGCCAGACAGGTGGAATGATGGGAGCCAGACTAAAGGCAATCCACTGGTCTTCCTGATAGAGGGGCTGTGAATCAAGCTTAGGACCTGTCCACGTAAAAATGCTCATCATTACAGAAACAACCCAGAGACAAGAGGAGCCTGTTACAGACTTGCAAATATAAACATCAACTGTGGAGAGCCATGATCTGCGGGAAGTAAGACAAGATGAAACTCCGTTGAAGTCAAATATCTTGCTTGGGACAGTCAGCAGTACAAGAAATGGGTTACCTCATGTGCCACAAGACACAGGAGACTCTAAATAACTAACTAACTAAAACAAAACCTGAATTAAAAACATAAGTTGCTGGCAAACACTCAGCAGGCCAAGCAACATCTGTGGAGGGAGAAACAGAGTTAATGTTTCAGGTCGATGAGCTTTCATCTGAACTGGAAGGTATTAGAAATTAACAGCTTTTAACAAGTACAGAGCCAGTGAAAAGGTGGTGGCGGGGGGAGTTGCTGAGGAAAAGAACAAAGGGGCAGGTCTGTGAACAGAGAGTTGGGAGAAAACCAGAATTGCAGCAGTGAATTTACGATGCAGCCCAGCATCCCATCATAGTGTTCTCAAAATGGCAGCTGTGATTTGGTTTTTCATTTTGTTGCCAACATAGAGTTACCAAATTATGGACACTGCTGAACTGCTTCAACAACTTGCATTTACATAGTACATTTAGTGTCTACACGGAAGACGCCGCAAAAAAACCTCCCGGATGTACTGGAGAACCAAGGGTCGAGCGAGAATGAGGAACTGACAGAAATTAGTATTAGTAAAAAAAAAGTACTGGAGAAATTAATGGGACTGAAAGCTGATAAATTCCCCTGGATCTGATGGCCTACATCCTAGAGTTTTGAAAGAGGTGGCTAGCGATAGTGGATACATTGGTTGTCATCTTCCAAAATTCAATAGATTCTAGAACGGTTCCCGCAGATTGGAAGGTAGCAAATGTAACCCGACTATTTAAGAAAGGATGGAGAGAGAAAATGGGGAACTACAGACCAGTTAGCCTGACATCAGTAGTAGGGAAAATCTTTGGAATTCTCTACCCCAGAGGGCTGTGGAGCTCAGTCGTTGAGTATATTCAAGACAGAGATCGATAGATTTTTGGATATTAAGGGAATCAAGGGATATGGGGATAGTGCAGGAAAGTGGAGTTGAGGTAGAAGATCAGCCATGATCTTATTGAATGGCAGAGCAGGCTTGAGGGGCCGAATGGCCTACTCCTGTTCCTATTTCTTATGTTCTTTAACATGCCAAACATCCAAAGTGCTTCACAGTTGGGGTCAGATAGGAGTGGGAGATTATTTTCGGTATCAGCAGAATAGCAGTTGTGTGTCGAGGACCCACCCTGTTAATGAAGGGACTCTCTTTTGAAGTGTTATTTTTACATGAATACTCTTACCACTTTTTTTTTTAAACTGGTAGGAGATTAAGTTGTAAAAGCAAGCAGGATGTTATACCACAATACTTACTGAAAGCTCCCGTGTATGTGGGCTGTGTAAGGTCCTTTGGTACTTTCCTGTAGATATCAAGTCTAGGGGAAAACATGAAAATATTTTAAAATTTATTTTAAATTTAAATTTAAACCCCCCACCCCCCAATACATCAACATTTTCTGTCAACTGTATTACAATTTACTAGCACTGCGTGCTTGAATTATTTAGGAATCTCTTCGAGAAAAAAATTTAATTGCTCTGATTTAGCGGTCATTAATTCCCACTTAAAATAAAATAGCAGCTCTTATCATCCTCACAGCCAATTAACACCAAGTTGCATTTGCATAGTGCCTTTAATGTAGAAAAAGGCACATGGCACTTTACAGAGGGGATAGAAATAAATAAAAAGGAGTAAACGCTGAGATAGAAGATAGCCACAGTTTGCTCAAACAATTGGGTCTTAAGAAGATTTTTTAAAGGAGTTTAGGGAAGGAGCTTCAGAGTGTGTGGGGTTGAGTTGCCTAGAGGCTCTGCCGCCAGTGGTGGGGCGAAGTGGAAGATATACACAGAACGTCAAAGTTCAAGGACTGAAGAGTGCGGGAGAAGGTTGGAGAGATAATGTGGGGGGAAGACCATGGAGGGATTTCATTTTGAGAATGAAGATTTTAAACTCAATGCAGGGGGGCAGGAGCAACGAGAACAGGGGTGACGTGCAAGTGAGACTTCGTGTGGGTCAGAGTTTGGTCAAGTTGAAATTCATTGAAGATGAAGCTATGAGGCCAGCAAGTATGGCATTGGAGAAATCCATCTAGCGGTAACAAAAGCACAGATCAAGCTTTCAGCAGCAGCAGCAGCTGCAGCAGGTGTCAGGGCAGGGCAGACACAGCCAAGGTTAGAGGTTGGGGCAAGTGGTCTTGGTGACAGATAGAATGTGACTTGAAATTCAGCTCTGGGTTGAACAGAATGAAATGTTTTTGCATGGCCTGATTCAGCTTAAGGCAGAAGCATGGAATCAGCAAGGGAGCAAAGTTTATGATGGCAGCCAAAAATGATGGTTTTGGTCTTCCAGATATTCAGTTAGAGAAAATGTTCCACTCATCCACAACTTAATGTCAGACAGGCACTACATAGATGGTATCAGGCAGAGATGATTAACTGTGCTTTTTTGCACTTGGTATTGGAGACAAGGGGGTAGAGGGTAGGAGAAAGGTTTGAGGAGGCAGTTCATAATCGAGAAAAGAAACCTTGAATTATCCTAATCCTCCAGGATAATCATGGAGTAGGTGAAGGACTGGCTCCAGACAAATGCAGAGTACTGCTCAACATGATTAAGCCAGATCTCAAAGAATGACAAGACCAATCTTGCACCTCTTGAGCATGTGTTTGCAGCCCTCAGACATAAGGGAGCAAAAAAAATGGAGGACTATACCAGAGGGAACAGTAGGAGTGAGAGCAAGGACGTCAAATCAAGATAACTTTAGGTACAACTGAAACATCTGACAATGGAGGGCACGGTGGCATAGTGGTTAGCACTGTTGCCTCACAGCGCCAGGGACCCGGGTTCAAATCTGGCCTCGGGCAACTGTCTGTGTGGAGTTTGCACATTCTCCCGGTGTCTGCGTGGGTTTCCTCCGGGTGCTCCGGTTTCCTCCCACAGTCCAAAGATGTGCGGGTTAGGTTGATTTGGCTATGATAAATTGACCCTTAGTGTTAGGGGATTAAATACGTGGGGTTACGGGGATAGGGTGGGATATGTGTCGGTGCAGGCTCGATGGGCCGAAATGGCCTCTATCTGCACTGTGGGGATTCTGTGATTCTGTGAACATTAGGCTGGGGGAAGGGGAAATAAAAAACATCCTGAACTGTATTCATTAAAGCCAACGATCAAAATTCCAGTGGCAGAGGGTATCACACATCATGGAAATGTGATGTAAATAACTGTAGGCAATCAAAGCCCTTTCAGCTGTTGTGTTCAGAAACAAAATGTTGACACTGTAGTATGCTCAGGGGACATTCACAGGAAGCGGATTACAGTTTACAAACGCAAATGTATTACCAAAGAAGGAAATAAGATTCCTCCATTTTGGCAGGACAGGCTTAACAACGCCAATTGACGTAAAATTACGTCTGCGGGCCGGATGTAATTGGAGGCAGGACTGGAACCCGGAAGCTACTTGACCCGCTCGCTACTTGACCCGCTCCCAAGCCGCATCGATCGAGAAAATCGCGGCCTATATAGCAGAAACCCAGAAGAGAAGACAGGGAACCAATTGAACTTTACTACTATAGTCTAAGACAGATTTCAACAACACGGGAAGCATGTCCCAACAGGTTTATAACGATTATTATCTGAACCCAAAGCATTTTTGTGATGTATATAAAGATGCACTGTAAAGCTCGTGAGCTAAGCATTATTCCACTTTGTCTTTTTTTTGTCTCTCTTAAACAGCAGCGGGTGCCCATAAAAAAGTACATATATTGTAACAAACACTAGCCAGTTACTTTGTGAAAATCAGCATTCGATTCAGACAACCCATTTTCTGTATTCCCCCTACGCAACTCATGGTCCTCCTTTGTCAGGCTAAAGGGTCAATTCTGTGGACATTACTTCCCCCCCGCCCCCATACAGCCAACTGTTCCTTGGTTGACTTGTCAAGTGGTACAAAAAAAGGGTCACTTCCCAGACACCATTCCTACCTATACAAGAAATCCTAAATTTCATCAGTATTACAAATACTGCAGCCATAATCAAAACAGCAATCATAAACTCAAATGGTAGGCGTTTGAAGTGGCTGAGAATTGGTGTCTGTTTAAAGAGGGTGTGCTTGCCTCAGGAGTTTTCTGGTGGGATCAGTTCCTAAAATAGTCAGCTGCAAAAACTTGACTGTTGAGCCATGCTGGCAGCTGCATCACTTCCACTCTACAGTGAACATTAGTCTGCAATCAGCTTGCTGCTGTTCCAGTGGGAAATATTTTCAATCCGTTCTTCTAGTATTTATTAAGGGGAACATTAAAGAATAAAAAAGTAGCAGACACAATGACATAATTGCGAACAAGGCAACATGCTTCCAACCCATTTAACTCTATACATCAAGTGCGATAAATAAAACCAGCATGTTTGATTTTTTTTTTGAGGGGGAAAAAAAATCACTGGCCAATAAAAATAAAGTCATTTGAGGTTTGGTTTAGTACCGCATTGTAACCAAGTTAGTATCATTGCTTATAGATTCAGGGAGAGCACCACATATACTCAATGCATGGATGTTATTATTTTTAAACAGGATGTTAGTAAATGCCAGAAAATAAAGTGACCTCGGGTAAATAACTTATAAATGCCAGACGGAAATGAGTTACATTATCTACAAGTGATTTATTTTCCATATACACCACCAGTCCCAATCGTCATGCAACACAAAATAAATCAAAATAGAATTCCAATGGTATTTCATGGGAAGTACAAGTCAACAGTCTATAATGACACATTTTCATGAAATTAAAAATAGCTGTAGGGTACTGACAAAGTAAATTGTTTTCGGTAGATGTGGTTATTTAGCGCAAAACTCAAGTTTATGGTAAAAAATCTAATAAAACACAAAGTGCTGAATTTTAATGGGGAAGGAGGGTTGGGAGTGGTGAGGTGCTCCAAAGCAGTCAGGAAACCCAGAACAGGTTTCCTGCAGGCCCTGCCGAATTTAACGGCAGGGCCTGATTTGCATGGGAATCCTCCGTTTCCCACTCGCAGTCAGCCAGATTGAGAGGCTGGTTGGCTCCAGCCGGATAGGCCTGCGGCACTAGGCCGCAGAGAGGAGGGGCCGGCGAGTGGCCGGAGGAGTGGGGGGGGGGGGGGGGGGGCGTCGCATGATGATAGGGGGCCGGGGAGCAGCTGCAGGAGCGGGAGGAGGGGGACATCGCAAGATGTTCGGGGGCTGGCCAGAGGAGCGAGGTGGTGGTAGTAGGCGGACCAAATTGGAGGGCCACAGGAGGCAAAGGGTCCTTGTAGTGGGGATCGGAGGCCTTGGGGGGGGGGGGGGGGGGGGGGGAAAGAAGGGGGGGCTCCGATCGCAGCGGGTGGGTTAGGCAGGGAACCTGGATTCAAGAGGTAAGCGTAAAGGCCTCGCCTTTCATTAGTTGGTGGGTTTCACAAGGCCTGCAAAACCCAACCAGCTAAAGTTAAATTCAAAATGGAGGTTAATACAGAGGATTCCAGCCTCATTATAAATATTTAAATAGACAACCCGCTGCCCACCCCTTATCCCACCACCGTTAAAACTGGAAGTGGGCGGTTTGGAGGCAGGCTTGGGTCGGGATTCAGATTTTTAACACTTTATCCCCAACCAACCCTTTTTTTAGGTTAAAATTCCCCCCAAATTATTGAAGGAAAGGAACCATGAAATGAGAGGAAGCATAAATGAGAAAATAACAGGCAGTGGGTGGGGGGGGGCGGTGGGAATAAGGGAGCTAGAAATAGAAACAGGAGAAGCTGGCAAAGCAGAGCAGGCTCCAAATGGTCCAGAAACCTAGGAGAAAAAAAAGCAGAGCAACACCCTTGATCACCCTTACATTGATATTTTCCAAATAATTGTGTTTATATAGCACTTGATTACATCTGCCAAACCATTTCACATACGATAAATTACTTTGAAATGCAGTGATTATGTAGGAAGCCATAGCAGCCATTTTATGAACAGCATAAATAAACAAATAACAGGCAGTGAAATAATTGACCAGTTAATTTGTTGTCTTTGCTGCTCGTTAGAGAGAAATTTTAGCCAGATTTCTTGATCATCTTCAAATAATGCCATGGAAATCCATCATTGCTTTATTGTTCAGGACATCTGACAGTATAGCATTCTCCCCAGTGCTGTATTTGAGTGCCAGCCTAGGTTACGGGCTTAAGTCCTGGAATGGTGATTGAGCCTCTGACTCAGCCGAATACACTGAGCAAGATGACAGGAGCGAGCATATCATTTTTCTTTACCTCCCTTTTCCAAAGAGCACTGGAAAAGTTGCATACATAAAGGATTAAGCCCATTTCCTCTCTGTGTGCTCATGAAAATTGAGATAGTTTGCATCATCAACACAGACTTAAGACCTACAATTTCCAGTGCCATTTTCAAAAGGAGCAGTGGCCGGAGAAGGGAATGTAATTGATGAGAAGGGTATGGAGTTTGTGGCAAGTTCAAAAGAAGATCGCTTCAGTCTTACTAATTTTTCAAATGAGAGGAAATTACAGCTCATCCAGGACTGAAGGTCAGACGAGCAGTCTGATAACACAGAGGCAGTGGCGGGATCAACAGACATGGTAGAGAGGGAGAGCTGTGTGCTAGCAGTGTACATGTGGAGGCTGAATACAACACAAGTGTTGGACCATGAATGCAACAAAAAGGAGCTCGTGTTAGTATGGAATGTTATGGCCATTAAATGATCTGTGTGTCTTAAAGCAAGATACAGTATAACTAAGCACACTGCATGCGAGCTTGGCTCCTTGGTAGCACTCGCCTCTGAGTCAGAAGGTTGTGAGTTTAGATTTAAACACGTAATCTAGGGTGGAGATTTCAATGTACTGCATTGTCAAAGGTGCCATTAAACCAAGGCTCTGCCTGCTCAGGTGGATGTGAAAGATATCATGGCACTATTCAAAGAATATCAGAGTTTTCTCAGTCTCCTGGACAACACACACACACCAAGATACACACAATAGAATGACCTATGAAGTGCTTAAATGGTAACAGGAGATGATTAAATGGTTGAATCAACAACAGGAAATAAGAGGAAGCATGATGAGAAAATAACTGAGACATTGATGGTGGGGGGCAGGGAATAAGGGAGGTAGAAATAGAAACAGGAAAAGCTAGCAAAGCAGAGCAACTCCAATGGTCTAGAAACCTAGAAGAAAAATAGCAGTGCAACAGCCTTGGTCAGCCTAGAATGGAAAAGGGCAAATTTTACAAAGATGCAGAATGAGCTCGTTGAGGTGAGCTGGAAAGAGAAATTGATGCACAGGATCAACATTGCTTTTTCAAAAAAAAAAGAGAATGCAAATGTGCAGAATAAATATACACCATTAAAAATAGAGACAATGGGGCACGATCTTGCCAGCCCTGGGGAGGCAGGTGTTGAGGCAGGACTGCTGGGAAAATGGCAGAATCTAGGGGTGGGTGCCCATCCCACCCCCAACCCGCCTCCATGCCATCTTGCCAGGAGGCAGGTAGCCGGCCCGCGCCGGGTCCCGTCTCCTTGGTGGCGGGAAGGGGATTACAGCCACTGAATTGCCCGTTAACACGTAGTTAACAGGCAGATAAGAGGATTATCCCCATTTTACCCACAGAAGTGTGGGCTTCCCGAAGGCTGCAAACCCCGCCAGGGTCACCGAGGCGAGCAGTGGGGATTGGAGGGGTGCAAAAGTGCGCTGTGAAGTTAAGTGATGGGTGCAAGTGTGGAGAGGTGAGTTTGTGAGGTAAATGGAAAGTGATAGAAATAGTTTACTTACCTTTGTTTCTTCCTGCAGGCTTCAAGAGTTGGGGATGCGGAAAGTCTTGCATCTCCGCGGCAGAGATGACAGATGGCTGCTGTATTCTCCAATGCAACAACCATCTAATTTCTGCTAAAGAAAGAGGTTTTATGAGTCTTGAATACAAAAACTCATCAAACTACAGAGAATGTCAGTGTTTGACAGCTTCACAGAGTTGTCAAAGGATGACAATTCATTTGACACATAAAACGTCATACGTTGACATTCTCTGTAACCAGCTTCCCCTTAATTGGCCTGCTAAGCCCGTTGGGCGGGCTTAACAACGTTAATCAAGGGAAAATAGCGTGGGTTGGCCAGAAGTCGATGGAGGCGGGACTAAAACCCGACAACTGGAGTCCCGCCTCCAAAAACTCCCCATTGGCAAAATCCAGCCCTTAGTTTCAGAATGCACTGGATAAATAGAGGTTAGAAACAAGCAAATAAAAGAAAGTTAGAGGGGGATAAGGAAAGATGGAGGGAATATGAAGAGAGTTCAGTATTATACACACGAGTAAAAATAGAATGGTTAAGTGTGAGGTGGAATCCCTGAGAGGATAGAGAGCTAATAAAGGATAAATGGAAATTGGCAGCAACGCTTAAGTTCTTTGCATTAGTATTTAGAAACGATAAGGTTATGGGGGAGGAGGTTAATCTTGAATTAATTAAAAGCAAGATGAGAATTTTTTTTTTTTTTTTTTTTAAGAATTACATAGAGTCTACAGCACAGAAATATTGCAATAAATAAAAAGTATGAGAGAAGTTAGCAAAGTTAAAGGGGGACAAAGTGCCAGGACCTGAAGGGATACATCCAAGGATCTGGAGAGAAATTGTTTGGGGTGGGGGGGGGGCAGGGGGCAGAAATAGCAGTGGTCCCAAAAATTATTTTTCAGGGTTCTGTTGAGAGTGGATCTGTGCCGCAGGAATGAAAAATGGCCACTGTAATAACCCTTTTCAAAAAGGGAGACAGACCTAACTCGGGTAATTACAGGCCAGTTTTAATATTTTTGGTAGAGAAATTTTAAAATCTTTAATTAAAGATGAAATTACTAAATATCTAGACGGAGAGAAAATAAATAGAAGCAGTCAACATGGATTTCAAAAAGGAACGACGTGCTGGACAAACCTGACAAGAGTTCTTCGTAATATTTTCTAATACCTCCTCAAACTATTTACTGCACAAAAACAGGCCACTCGCCCCAACAGATCCACGCCAGTGTGTATGCTCCACTCGAGCCTCCTCCCATCCTTCCTAATCTAACCCCATCAACATATCCTTCTATTCCTTTCTCCCTCTTGTGCTTATCTAGCTTCCCCTTAAAATGCATCTATGCTATGCCCCTCAACTACTCCTTGTGGTAGCGAGTTCCGCAATCTAACCACTCTCTGGGTAAAGAAGTTTCTCCTGAATTCCCTATTGGATTTATTAGTGACTATCTTATACTTATGGCTCCTAGTTCTGGTCTCACCCACAAATGGAAACATCTCTACGTCTACACTATCAAACCCTTTCATAATCTTAAAGACATCTATCAGGTCACCCCTCAGTCTCTTTTCTTGATTAAAGAGCCCCAGCCTGTCCAATCTTTCCTGGATAGGTATAGCCTCTCAGTTCTGGTATCATTCTAGTAAAAAAAAAAAATTTGTACCTTCTCCAGTGCCTCCATGTCCTTTTTATAATATGGAGGCCAAAACTGTTCACTGTTGAGGTGACAGATATGATCAATGTGGGTAATGCAGTGGATATGGTGCACATGGACTTTCAAAAAGCCTTGGAGAGGTGACCACACAGGAGACAATTGAAGATTAAGGGGTATGAAATTAGGGAAAGGGCAGCAAATTTAACTTACAAATGGTTAGAACGGAGGAAACAGAGTTAGAGAGTTAAGGGCAGTTTCTCACAGCAGTTGGAAATGGGTAGTTCTGTTCTGGGACTGCTTTTATTCATGTGTACATTAGTTATTTGGATATAGGGAGTGGTATCTAAATTTGTAGGTGATACTAAAGTAGGAGGCATAGTAAATAATTCTGAAGACCAAAGAAAGCTGCAAGTGAATATTGATAAGATGGTGGAGTGGGCAAAAAAACAGTAGCAGACAAAATTCAGTAAGTGTGAGGTGGTACATTTTGGTTAAAAAAAATTATACTTTGAATGAGGAAAGCTCAGATGATGTGGAAGAGCAGTGAGATTTGGGGGTTTAGGCTCGCAAGATATTAAAAGCAGACCTCAAGTGGATAAGATCATAATACTGGGTTTTGTGATAAGAGACAATAGTGAATCTACAGAAAACCTTAAGACCATAGTTGGAGAATTGTATGCAATTTTAGGATGCACATAATAGAAAGGATGTTGAGGTAACAGAGGAAACAGTGCAGATTCACTCAGATGATGCCTGGTATGAGGAAAATTTTTTTTTAAAAGATAAATTGGGGCAGTTTGCATTAGGAGAAAGGAGATTATTTGGTGATTTGACAGAGGTGTACAAAATTAGGAAGGGATGGAACAAAGTACATAGAAACAGACCGTTTCCAGTGGTTGACGGGCCGAGCACAAGAGAACATTGAATTAAATGCAAGCGATTTAGCAAAAGGAACTGCTTTAAAAAAAACAGGGGGGGTAGTGCGACTGTGGAATACACTCCGAGTTTTAGTGATTGAACCAAAAGCCATGACAACATTTAAGAATCAGTTAGATAGGTGGTTGAAGGACAAACGGATAAAGAGATATGGCAACATGTTGGGCACATGGGATTCGCGTGGAGAACAAACACCAAAAAATGGACTGGTTGGACTGAACGGCCTGTTTCCATAATGTCAAGTCCTGCTCTGCTTTGCCAGCTTTTCCCATTTCTACCTTCATCACTCTCCACTACCTTAGCTATTCACACGTTCGCAGTGCCTCTTAAAAGTCTTTAATTCCTCTCATTATGACTCATTATCACTTCATCTATGACAAGCAGCTGAATATTTGACCTCATACACTTTCTATGTAGGCAGTCTCATCGGCACCAGCCCATGCATGTACAACGAATAGGTTCTGACGCTTTAGCCCAATAACAAAAAGTGAACGCAAAGTTTAAAATAAGTGGATTAATGCGCTCATTAAAACAGCTAACAAAGCAATTTCTTACAAAAGTTTTAAAGCATGCATATTCTAATATTGCATAGCACAACTTCATTCTAGTGGGGTTTTAAGGATAAGCTTGCAAGAAGCAGAATTATCAAGCGAATACCAAGTGCTAGCCTCTATGTAGCTAATTCTTCTAGTTTGACCATTAAATAAACACATGTACAGCAAAGGTTTTCAATAGTCTGCCAATTATGTCAACCAAAAGATTTTCCATAATCTACAACATTGACACTAAACATTTCTTCCTGCCTGGTAATAGGTATGTAACAAAAGGGCTTGGCGGCAAAAAAAGATGGCTGTGGGGAAGACCGAGGTCTATCACAGAATGACCCATGTTAAGTAAGCCTGGTGCTTGAACATAGTTCTACAGTAACTGCACCTTAATATGCACCAAACGGTTAGTTAGTAGCTAGAAAGGACAATGCAACACTGTACAAAGTGGGTTAAAGAAAGAGCTTACTTTCTGTTTAAATGTGTAAACAATTTGTGGCACATTTCCAGCACTGTCCCACTGTAATTAAGTGCCCTTGCAGGTTAGAAGCACCAGTTTATAACGTATGCCTTTAGCAAGTGATTGGAGCTTAGATTTTAAAGCTCAAAAGGGATAATGTAGCAGCCTTGTAATACGGTTAAGACATGCATTACAACACGTGGAGTTGAGTTCGCTGCCCCCCCCCCCACCCGAACCACCCGTCAGATAAGAAATCTGGTCAGACCTCAATGACAGTACATACAGTACAGCACACTTACCAATGGAGCATAACTGGCACTGTCACAAGTGGAAAATAATTCACTAATGGCATCACTGAACTTACTTTGTGATGGCTATATGGAAATGAAAAGGCCTTGAGAGAAATAAGAACAAAAAAAAAAGCAACTTGTGAAAATTTTACCATTGAGGTTCCCAACTATCTTTGCGATGTGACCCAATTTCTTCACTCTGCTGCAAGCTGTATTGGTCATTTCCCCACCCCACCCCCCAGAACAGAGGAAAGATGGGATACATCCATAAAAAAAGTTTTCATTTTAACACATCCGCTGTAAACAGGGGATTGAGTGGTGCTGCGTATTAGATTGCAATTCTTTCATTTGAATATCAGACAACTGCATCAGTAGTTTACCTTTACTAAGAAACTGGTGCTTATTTTTAGCTCAGTTGGTAGCACTTTCGCTTCTGAGTCAGAAAGTTGTGGGTTCAAGTCTCACTCCAGAAACTTGAACACAAAAAATCTAGGTTGACAATCCAGTGCAGTACTGAGGAAGTGCTGCACTGTTGGAGGTGTCATCTTTCTGATGAGACATTAAACCAAGCTCTCAGGTGGACGTAAAAGATCTCATGGCACTATTTCAATGAGGAGCAGGGGAGTTATGCCTGGCATCCTGGCCAATATTTATCCTTCAATCAACATAACAAAAACAGATTATCTGGTCATTATCACATTGCTGTTTGTGGGAGCTTGCTGTGTGCAATTGGCGGCCGCATTTCATACATTAGTGACTACACTTCAAAAGTATTTAATTGGCTGGAAAGCGCTTTGGGACAGTCCAAAGTCGTGAAAGACACTATATAAATGCAAGTCTTCCTTTTATAGCAGCTTTCAAATTCAGTGTCACTGCAGCCTTTCCCAGAAATGTGTGCTTCAAGTCAAAATTCCACACTGCCAAAATAGTTGTAAATAATTATAGTAAATTAACTCCAAGCTCCACAAGCTGAAAATCTTCAAGTTTGGTGTTGCATTGGAATATAAAAAAAAGACAGTGGTAAAAATACCAGTCACCAGAGAATTATTAGTCAAGTTTCAACATCCATTAGCTGTGATAATTAGGAACAATGAAAATTCACTAGCATGAAATGTTGGTGAAATTCTGCTAATTTACAAGGATTGCACAGAACTCTTGGATACCCAGGCATCCTAAAAAAGGATCATCTACAACTGTACTCTGGCTAGTGTGACAAAGAATCTAGTGAGCCCAATAACCAGCTACTACGGATCATCACTAGGTTGTAATGCACTCATGACCTTTATCTGTATTGGAAAAATCAGACTTAGTTCAAAGACTCGTAACTTTGCTATTCGCCACCCACAAGAGTTTGAGAAAAGTATAACTAGCTGACTTTTAGCCAATGAGACTTCTTTTAATCACTCGACTGACAGCTGGTCCAGGGAAACAGCTATTGTCTCCTCTGCTATTTGGCCAGCTACTGAGGTTTTCAGCTGGTGCATGGCAAGGCGGAAAACAAGTATTACAAGAAAAGCGCTGCTCAAATGGCTGCAGTGGCTTTATTACCATGATCGTAACTCTTAGCTACACACTGGAACCAAAAGAAATGCATCAATTCCACTCGCCTTGCTGTCCAGTTTATCTTTCGGTTACTCCAGGGATTGTAAAACAGCAAATGTACAAAATGGTATTAAAATGGACAAATATGCTAATTTGAAACACCTGCTGTATAATGTCACCAGGATCACTAAAATAAATCTAACACTTGCCATCATTAACTACTGCAAGTACAAACATACTACATCTCCGCATCCCTTTCAATAATCCATTAACCAACAGGAAGCATACAGAGTGGGAAACAAACAGCACAGTGCTGAGCTCATCATATTGTAAATGCTCGACATGTTCAGATAGTATGAATGAACCAAGCTAGGGGCCTTTGCAGCTCAGCACTTTTAAGTCAAACTTTCGACTTTAATTCTGGGTTTTTTGGGCATTTTTCCTACCTATTTTTGGTTCTAATTTTCTCCCGTCATTCTAGTTTCTTCATTTATTCTTCTTATCTGCATAGCTGTTTTAATTTCTCTCTTTTTCATTGTACTTTGACCCATTTATCTATCTATCTTTCTCCTTTTTTATTGCTTCAGTGTGCACTCTATTATTTCTGACCCAGTGTAAATTTCACATTTTTGCTTCCATCATCTCCCCCCCAGATACTTTAAAGCTGTATAAAAGCATCCACATCACAAGTTTGATAGTTTTAAACATTTTTAAATTATTTTTATTCTGCAAACAGAGGATATCCCACAGACCCTGGTGCGATGTGATATGCAACACATCAGTCAAACTGAAAGCGTGCCGTTTCCGATGGGGCTTAAAAATAGCTCAAGAAAAATTGAACCCGAAAGAATATTAGCAGCAGCTTCCATGCAATTTAGTAAGCAACAGGTGAAAACAGCTCTATGAAAATGTATCACGGTGCTTCAGAAGCTATGCCCATTGCACAGTACTTCCTTCTTTGCTACTTACACCATATTTTGAAGTCAGCACAAGCATATGTGCACAAAATTACATATGTGCACAGCATTATAGATTCTGAAGTTTTCCCAAATGTATGTTCAGGTCATTCTAAAACTACAGGAAACAATTTAAAGCATGCACTCATTATCCAAAAATTAATCCCAAGAGAGCAGGTCTTTTCTTGTCTGATACTCCAGGGATCTAACTGACATTTAAGAAAAAAATCATTCCTGCAACTGCCAATATACCATTTACAATCTTGGGGTGGAGTTTGGAGAAAAGGAGGAAGTCAATCTGAACACAAACAAGGTCAGGATGAGAATGGTTTTAATATTTACCTTCAAACTCAGGTTTGCCACACGCTTTTGGATTCATGATTTTCTTTCACCTCCTCACGATCCACCCCCCAGCCCAAAACTAATCACAAGGGCTTTACCCCACTGTACAGGAAAATTGTTATCCATCAATTTGCCATAGGTGTGGAATACTGTCACCACATCCCTCTGGGGTAATTTCTAAGAGTATTACTATATTGGCATTTTAGTTCAGTTGTATGATGGGGCATTGAGATCGATACATTAGTGCTCATCCTGGAGATCGGTTGGTGTGGCGGAGCCAGTGACTTAGATCTTCCATCTGACTGCAGCACCGGCAGAAGATGGGGTGCAGGGTCTTCTGCTTACTTGATGTGTACATGGTTAAACCCAGCCTATTTTCCAGGATCAACTAATCTAAATAATGGTGGGCAGGCTTCCATTGGAGTGATGCCTGTGATTAGCCTTTTGCGTGGTGGGTGGTTGGGAGAGGTGGGGGGTGGGGGAACCTTGCACTGCTATAGATTTTCAAGTATTTCAGCAGCTTAAAGGGGCAGACAGTGGAAAAGGAGGCAAGACTATATGGAAGCAAGGCCTCTTCGTCACAACATACAGTTTTACAGACAGTGAGATGGAGGTGCTTTTACAGGAGCTCAAACAGAAGAGGCACAGCCTGTTTGGAATCCATGACAGGAGATCCCAAAGATCAATGACTACAGTTCACTGGAGGGAAGTGGCACTGGCTCTTACTGCCAGCTCCGTAGCCTCCACACAGCTGTTCAGTGACGTCAGGAGGATATTTCAAGGTACAGGAAACTCTTTGGTATCCGGCACCGACGGGACCGGGATGGTGCCGGTTGATAAAAAAATTCCAGATAACGGAGAGGTATATCTACCGAGGCTATTTTTAACAAACAAAATTTTTTTAAAAATCAGGAAATGTGCAGTATAATTGGGTACTCACCTACAGAATGTTGTGTTAAATGGATGGTGGAAGGTGCTTGATTAAGTACAGTAATGCCAGTTGAGGGTAATCCATAACTCTAATTACTTAACAGTAAAACAAAACTTATAAACGACTGTATACTGTAGTTTTCGGAGTGAGAATTGTGCCGGTTATTAGAGAGTTTCCTGTAAAAAGAACCACATTCCCGCACAGGTAGCCAAAATATACTGTCCAACTATGTCGGCCCTTTGCTCACATTCCTGACTTCAACAGAGCACAACAGTGAGTCACTGTCAGCAAAAACTTTTGCCCTGCAACCTGCTAGTTGCAAATCAATCTCCCTCCATTGCATCAACTGTGCCTTTCCATGGCACAGATGGTATATTTCGGTTTGCTTGCACTGTCATTATCTCATTCATGCTCTGGCTGCTGCCACCTATATTTCCTGCCCAACATAGGCTTTTCACACAGTCAGCAGAAAACAGTCCATAAGAAGGAGAGCCTGTTTCATGCTTGTTGCAGAGACACACCTAACCTTACTGCTTTCTATGCAAATCAGAATGGAACACCATTTCTTCCCCCATCCGTTCGAACCATTCCTCTTGCCAGAGATTTCATGAAAAGCCCAAGGGCATCTAGCATTAATGGAGTGTGTGGTGCCTGGTGAGCTTGAATTTTCTGGCAAGACAAATCTTGAGTCATGGCAACTTTTGTGTACCAGACGTGACTTGCAACATGAGCACCCTCCAATTCAAATGGAGGTTGGCAGGCTGGTGGAATAAAGTGACAGAATGTTCTGATGTTGAAGTAGATAGCTGAACAAGACTGCTTACATTTACTGTGTGACCCAGAACCATGATGCTTTTCAACCAACTGATCACATTTGTCTGAGCATGTTACCTCAGTTGTAAACTTTAAAAAAAAACCTGGCTTTAACTTTAAGTCACACCTACTCGCGCCTGTACGCCTAAGAAAATGAGCGCAATTCGAAGAGTCTTCCTGAACCCGCGCAATCTCGCAATGTCGACCTGTTTTATGGGCGGGGCCTGATTTGGGCAAACTGCAACTTTAAGCAGCGTAAAAGATCATGGAAAACACGAACACAAGTGGTTTTGGGCGTAACTCACATTTAAAATTCCCTGATCTTTTGCACCAGTTCAGCCAATTTCACCCAGATTGCGCTGATATTACAGGAAACTCTCGTTTAAACGGCACCTAAATATCCGGAATTCTCTATTAACCGGCAAAATTCTCGCTCCGAAAACAACACCTCAATAACCGGCAATGTTGCCGAGGCCGAGTTAGTCAGTGGGGGTAGTTCTCCAAACTGCTACTCGGCTTCTTGGCGCTGTCGGAAGTCGGAACACCTCAAAATCCCTGTAACAGGAGTCTGACTCTCCCGCGCTGCCGGTAGTCTCTTCTGATCCGCCATTTTACAGGGATACTGTGTGTCTCCCACGCTGCTGGTAGTCATTGCATTGCATTACCCTCAACTGGCAGTACTGTACTTAATCAAGCATCTTCCACCATCCATTTAACACAACATTCTGTAGGTGAGTACCCAATTACTGTATACTGCATATTTCTTGATTTTTTTTAATTTTTCTGTTAAAAATAGCTTCGGTAGATAACCCGCTCCGGCAACACGCCAGTCCCGGATAAAAGAGTTTCCTGTACTAGCATAAACAAGCAGAAGCTCTACCCCGCTGTTTCTATGGAAACAGGAGTCAGTCATAAAAGATGGTACATTCTTTGAAGTGAAGGGATACAAAATAAAAGTTCTATGGTAGAAGTTAAAGACATTGCATTAGGCAATTGCTGACATGCACATTTAACCATAAATAAATAACAGGTACACGATTTAATATGATCTCTTCTGCAACTATTTGTGATCAGATAGCTACTAAAATTATGAAGCAAGTATTCAACCAACTTCAATCGTTCTTTACAACAGAAAACTATTTTCACTTTTAATCACACTTAAGCAATGCTATAGAAAACCTAGAAAGAAACCCTCGGATTTAAAATATGTGTTTCACTTACCCCTACTCAAATTCCTCTTAAATAAACTATTCACTTTAAAGAGAGAAACTTTATGGTCTACTTTTTAAAATTAGCCCCAATATCACTATTACTATCATTCCTATTCAACTTTAATTATCAGACTGGATTCTGGCAGTTCTCCCGTGCAGATCAAGAATCTTTACTGAATGCAGATGCATGATTACAGGGTAGTTTCAGGCGAAACAGCTGAAAGTCTCCTGCTGTAGTAATTGTCAAAGCTGCAGGTTTTCTTCAGAAGCAGCTCAAAAGCCTCTCTTCTGTCATAATCCAGCTGAACGAAATATGCTAAGGGTTTCATTTGCTGTCCTCCACAAGAACATTTGATCATTTGCACTATGCGCAAACCAATGGCACCCAAGGTTGGAGGCTCTTTATTCTTGATCGCGAACTCTAGAAAAGATCAGATTGCACTTAGCCAATATCTGATGAGGTTAATGAATCAGGAGAGGCACCAAATGCCCGAATATTTTCCTCGGTTGTGTCCAATAGTGCACTACTCTAGACTTGGTGAACAAAGACCAAGTCATATATATTTCTTGCACATGTGTAAGTTTGAGCTTTCTTCTTTCCAATGTAGCTCAAAATCCTCATCTCATCCATTTACTGTAGGGGATCCTGCTATGACCAGGTCAGATCGCCAACCTCAGCACCTCCCACATGTACTGGGATATATTATGCTTTATCCTTCCACAATTCATGAGCAGATATCTGTAGAAAGAAGTAAATGCATAAAACAGCCATATCTGCATCTGAAGAGTTGATCTCCTCGGAGGCAGGGAGATGGGGATTGTATGCAAGGAGCTAGATGGCCCAAAATGTTCTTCCTCATCTGTACTTGTCTTTGTGAGGATCTTCAGATGCTTGGAGTCACTCATGTAGCTGTGGACACCCTGTCTTGCAGCCATGAGGGTGCAGATCTCATCCTCATATCTGCAAGACAGAATGTCAACAGCAACTTAAATTCTTCCAGAGACGGTTTAGGCAAAAAAAGACACAAGAAAGCGACCACCAATCACTAGCTGCTGAGACAGAAAGAGTGCCAATTTAAGTCTATTACACCACTGCTCTGAAACAAAGCTGTAAGATTTGCTTTGTTTTTGCATTATTGCTGTACTTTAATCCACCATTTGTTCACTTATGTACGTGGCCCATATAATGCATGCATATTTTCCATAAATGTTCCAAAAAAAGAAAAATTAAGCACAGGTTTGGTCCAATGACTTTTATGGATCTTTCTTGACTTGCATACATGGTCAAGAAAGTGATTTGCCAGTTTTGCGCCACAGGAACCTAGGGGGGAAATTTTCCCAGGCCTGGGGAGGCGGGACTGCAGGGAAAATGGCAGAAACTGGAAGCAGGTACCAAACCCGCTCCCAACCCGCCTCCGTGCCATCTTCCCGGGAAGCAGGACCCCGACTCGCGCAGGGACCCGTCTCCTCGAGGCGGGAAGGGGATTACAGCTACTTAACTGCCTGTTAACAGGTAGTTAACAGGCAGTTAAGAGGATTATCCCCATTTTACCAACACAAGTGTGAGCTTCCCGACATCGGGAAACCCTGCCAGGGTCAGCGAGGCGAGCAGTGGGTCTGCGGGGGTGAGAGGGATCGAAAAGTGCACTGTGGAAGGGAGTGATGGGTGCAAGTGTGGAGAGGCAAGTATGGGAGAGGAGTGAAAAGTGTTAGAAAAAGTTTACTTACCTTTGTTTCTTCCTGCAGCCTCCAACCCTTGGAGATCCAGAGATGCCTCATCTCCACGGCAGAGTTGACAAAATGGCTGCTGTATTCTCCGATGCAACAGCCATCGGATTTGTGCTCAGGAAAGAGGTTTGGCGAGTCTTGAGTACAAGGACTTGTCAAAGAACAGAGATTGTCAGTGTTTGACAGCTTCTCAAAGCTGTCAAACGATAAAAAATTTTGACCGATGAATTGTCGACAGATGAAACGTCATACGCTGATGTTCTGTGTCACCGGCTTTCCCTTAACTGGCCTGCTAAGCCCACAGGGTCAGCTTATTAACAAGGTTAATCAAGGGAAAATAGCGTGGGTTGGCCGGACGTCATTGGGGGCGGGACTGAAACCCAACAACCAGCAGTCCCGCCCCCATTGATAAAACTCCCCCCATAGTCTATGAGTAAAACGTATCCTTACTTCCCCAATTATAAGATGGATTTGCAAATAAGAACAAAGGAAGCAATAAGAAATAGGAGCACGAGTAGGCCATTCGGCCCTTCGAGCTTTTCAAGAAGGTCATGACTGATCTTCTACCACAACTCCACTTTCCTGCACTATTCCCATATCCCTCGATTCCCTTAGTATCCAAAAATCATTCGACCTCTGTCTTGACTATACTCAATGACTGGAATTCTCTATCCTAGAGAGCTGTGGATGTTCAAAGATTCACAGCCCTTTGAGTGAAGAAATTTCTCCTCATCTCAGTCCTAAATGGCCGACCCCTTATTCTTAGAATGTATATCGAACAAAAACATTGAGCTGCAAGTCCTTACTGACCCTAATGTTTGGTAATACAGCAGGCTCAATATTGTTTCTTCCATATTTCTTGATCTACACCACCTATCAGCGTTGCTGCGAAGAGAATAGTCTCATTTCATTTACTTAGCCATTTCACACAAATTGGGGCTCCAAGTTGTAGTCCAGGAGCGAAGTCCCAGAATCATCCTGGTCACTCTCCAAGGACCTTCGATGTATCAAAGTCTTTCTAAAGTCTATTATTTGATTAATTGAACAATTACAAATATTAAAAAAGGAACTAATTTTCATAGAAAAATGAGAAGTATACACGAGGCAATGGGATTTATATTGCACAAGTATGACCAGTGTCACAAGTGAGATATTGGTCATATTTTGTTTACAGCACACATTAGACAAATAATCAAAACTTAAATGTAAATTTTATACAAGACCTCAACAGTTGAACTCTACCTTAATTTTCTCACAACCAGTTTGCTACATAAATGGGCTATTCAGTTTCTGTTTCCTTATGTTAAAAGCACTATATAAATGAAAGTTGTTGTTAATATTGTATCTTTTTCAGTAGAATGCAGTTTGGGAAGCAGCTACAATGACATCACTGTTAAACTTCTTCTCACCAGACCACGTGCTTTCAATTGCCTCATCTTCATGAAGTACAAAAATGATTTCAGAAGCGATTCAATCATCAGATGTAGTCTGGGAACAAACATAAAGGTCGAATGCTTGCATAACCCAACTTCCCGCGCCTCCAGGGCCCATGATTAGTCACTTCTGGTTTTCAGTACTGCTCAGTTTCCCAGACAACGATAACAATCAAAACACAGAATCGGAAGCAGACAACGGGTTTCAACCAGAACATAAAATAAAATTCACAAAGCTAAAAGTCACATCACAAATGACAACTTTCAAGTTTACCTTGTTCTATGAGAATGTACACATGGGGATTGGTTGAGGTAGAGATTGATGCATCTTTTAATGGAAAAATTATAGATATTTAAAAGCAAAGGAAGATACAGGGCTATAAAAGGAGAAGGCAGGGTAGCAGCATTAGTTTTAGGTTGTTCAAGCGAAGAGCCAACATTTCCCAATTGCTCACTATTTAAAAAATACTCTTTTCTATTTTTCCTACCAAAGTGGATAACTTCACATTTCTCCACAGTATATTCCATTTGCCATGTTCTTGCCCACTCACTTAGCTTGTCTATATCCCCTTGAAGCCTCCTTGCATCCTCCTCACAACTTACATTCCCACCCAGCTTTGTATCAGCAGCAAACTTGGATATATTACATTTGGTCCCCTCATCCAAATCATTGATGTAGGTCGTGAATAGCTGAGGCCCAAGCACTGATCCTTGCAGTACCCCACTAGTTACAGCCTGCCAACCCAAAAATGACCAGTTTACTCCTACTCTGTTTTCTGTCCGTTAACCAATCCTCAATCCATGCTAGTATATTACCCCCATCCCATGAGCCCTAATTTTGTTTAATAACCTCTTGTGTGGCACCTTCGACTTTTCTCAAAATAACCCAATGTTAATATTTTTCTGTGGCAAAATGGTTAAGCTAAACTAAGAAATAAGACAGTTGCGCAGTGCTGAATGCACTGCCTCACACTGTTTCCAGCAATAGTGGCAAACTTGTAACCACCAGTACTCCACTCTAATGTTATACAGCTGTATCCAAATACCATCCAGATTTGGAAGTCAGCAACAATGTGCATTTATATAGTATATTTTACATAGAAAATGTTGCAAAGTGCTTTGCTGAGGGGGGGGGGGGGGGGGGGGGGGAGGGAGAGAAAATAAATCTGGTGAAGGAACTGGCGCTGAACCATGCTGGGAGTGTTTGGAGAGATGACTGAAAGTTGGGTTAAAAAGCTGGATTGGGAAAAGTTTTTTTAAATGAAGAATGAAGCAGAGAGGCTTAGGGATGGAGTTCAGTAGTGTGGGCCAAGGCAGCTGAACATTCTCCAACTAATGGTGGGGCTTAGGGTGCACAAAAGGAGAGTGGGAGGACTGAAGGATATGGGAGGTGATTAAAATCATGAATTGTATTGCTGGCTGATTTTTTACAGTACACTTGGACACGAGTAGGAAATTTCACACCTACCACTACACTTCACTGAAATTATATTGATAATCCTTTTCATGTGTGTTTCTGGTCCATTTTGTGAAAAGCTTAAAAGTATTGGTGGGGAAGTGACTATCTTATTGCAGGTGCAATATTTTTTTTGCACCAGTGCTCGGTGTTGATGGGTATGCAAAAGTCTGATTAAGATAGCCAGAAAGCTGCTTCCCCTGCAGTAAAGAATGGCGCAGGGATTACCCCAAAATTTAGGTCAGTTAACAGTATTCCGGTTTCTAAAATGAAAAACAATGTATCCGGGGGGGGGGGGGGGGGGGGGGGAGGGAGGCAGTGAGGGGTACTGTTTAGCAATGCTTGGCTGCTTTGGAAGGAAAGGGGTTAGAAGAAATATTCCAATTAGAAACCTTAAAGCATATTCTGGTGCCTTATTTGTTCAAATCCAGATTGCTAAACTATGCTGCGATTTGTGTGGTAATTAAACACTGGTACTTGACAACTAACATTTTGCAGTCTATGAAGAATTTAAATTGAACTCTGAAGTTCTGAACATTTCTAAAAAGTTAACAGCTGCTTACCAGAAGTATAAGTTTAAAAAAACAAATTGTTGGGTTATTAATTAAGCAACTGCTTTGCTGCATAAAGCCAACATTAGCAACTAATCAGTGGGCAGACTGAAAGACAGATCAAGGAGAATTTATATTCAACCCTTTCTTGTGCGCAGCAAGGTGCAGCTTTATTAAATGCAGTTTTTCTGTAGTTTATTGGACTTTTGCTGCATGCTGTTAAAATTGGGTTCTTTGTTCTATTTGCCAGAGGGAGTGATTTTAAGGAACTATGTAAATTGAAATGAACATGAGAAACTGCTGATTTTGCGTTGCTTGTTACAAATAAATTGCTATTACGCGTCAAGACTTTTCTCTGATTACTGGAAACCGATCACAGAAAGTATTAAGAATAATAAGCAAATGTAGGAAAAACTGCATGTTATTTTGGCTTGTCATTGCAGTATGTAGCATAAGCACAATGCAGCAGCTTCCCACAATAAGATTAATGCACAATGATTTCTAATAAGGTGGATCAGTGACCGAGAACTCCATATCCATTATACTAACTGATGGGGCTTCCGGCTCCTAATAATAATCCCATCTTCTGCCAGTGTTTTCACAGGTGCCAGCTGTATTCTGGTACCTTGATGATGTACGAGATCAGAAAGTGAATGTTCTTCCCTCTCTCTGCTCTTCCATTCTCTTCCCCCCCCACCCCACCCTCTCTGCTCTTCCATTCTCTTCCCCCCCCCCACCCTCTCTCAAGCCCATTTTGTCTGTCCCTTCCTCCTTCTCTTTTGTTCTGTCTCCTCCCAAAGGGCTGTGGATGCTCAGTCGTTGAGTACATTCAAGACAGAGATCGATAGATTTCTGAATATTAATGGAATCAAGGGATATGGGGATAGTTCAGCAAAGTGGAGATGAGGTAGAAGATCAGCCATGATTTTATTGAATGGTGGAGCAGGCTCGAAGGGCCAAATGGCCTACTCCTGCTCCTATTTCTTATACATACGAACATACAAATTAGGAGCAACGGGAAACTGTTCAACCTCCGTCGCCTCCAGTCCAGATCCAAGGTCGTCCCATCCTCCGACGTCGAATTACAGTATGCAGACGATGCTTGCGTCTGCGCTCACTCGGAGGTCGAACTCCAAACCATCGTAAATACCTTCACCGAAGCATACGAGAGCATGGGCCTTACACTAAACATCTGTAAGACAAAGGTCCTCTACCAACCTGCCCCCGCCACACAGTGCTGCCCCCCGATTATCAAAATCCACGACAAGGCCTTGGACAACGTGGCCCACTTTCCATACCTCGGGAGCCTACTGTCAACAAGGGCAGACGTCGACGACAAAGTCCAACACCGCCTTCAGTGTGCCAGTGCAGCCTTCGGTCGCCTGAGGAAGAGTGTTTGAAGACCAGGACCTCAAACCCGGCACTAAGCTCATGGTCTACAGGGCAGCAGTGATACCTGCCCTGCTGTATGCCTCAGAGACATGGACCATGTACAGCAGGCACCTCAAAGCACTGGAGGTGTACCACCAACGCTGCCTCTGCAAGATCCTGCAAATCCATTGGCAGGATAGGCGCACCGTCAGTGTTCTTGCTCAGGCCAACATCCCCAGCATCGAAGCTCTGACCACGCTCAATCAGCTCCGATGGAGGGGTCACATTGCCCGCATGCCCGATATGAGACGCCCAAAACAAGCACTCTACTCGGAGCTCCGGCACGGCAAGAGAGCCCCAGGTGGGCAGAGGAAACGCTTCAAGGACACCCTCAAAGCCTCCTTGAAAAAGTGTAACATCCTCACCGACACCTGGGAATCCCTGGCCCAAGACCACACAAAGTGGAGGAGAAGCATCCGGGAAGGCGCCGAACACCGAGTCTCTTCGCCAGGAGCCAAGCGCAGGCAGCGCAAGGAGCGCACGTCAACCCAAGCACCCCACCCAACCGCCCCTTCAACCACCATCTGCCCCACCTGTGACAGAGACTGTAGGTCCCACATTGGACTCATCAGTCACCTGCGAAGTCATTTTTAATGTGGAAGCAAGTCATCCTCGGTTCCGCCTAAGAAAATAGGGCAGTGTAAGTCAACTCCCATAAAAGTAAGTTACTCTGACTGCTAAAGGGAGCAACTGACACCACTGAGCCAGAGAAGGTACTATGGCAGACCTGAATTTAACTACATAAAAGCATGATGTTTTAAATAGGATTTTTTTCCCCCTTGTGACAACATCGCTGTGGGATACAATATACATCTCCTACTGGCATAATAATATTGTGGCATAAATCAATAAGTTAGCCTTATTAAACAAAAGAAAGAAAGTGTAGCTGCTGCAGAAACAGTATTAGAGTAATAAGGTATTATTATTATTAACTTGTTTACAATTGAATTTTGTTCTACAAAATGGCAGATGGCTTTCAACCATCTATTTACAATGTGGCACTGTATCTAGCATGATAATTAACAAAACCATTTGACAATCCCTTTTAATACTCCTTGTAATGAAACCACCACACAATTGTTGCTGCGACCTATTTTCTACATGCAGCTCAAAACCCAGGGAGCAAACTTAATTCCATGCAAAGCAATATTTCCCCACACACACTTAATACAAAATAATTTAAAAATTGATGCAATGCAATGGATTTAAAACCAACACAATTTTTAAACAATGTCAAAAGAATTCTAGCAGACTGATGCTGTTCAAACAAATACATAAAACATATGCACACCGTGATTGTAACCAATTTTTCATTAATAAGTGTTAGCTTTGTTATTTCTTTAATAAGTAGATGATTTGAAAGGGACCCCTTGAAGTGTTAAATAGCATCAACTAAACAAGCAGTCACCCAAGAGGTGAGCTACTTGAGGTCTAGCAAGAGAAACAATAACCAGAGTCAAATACCACTAATTTCACAATAGTGCATTTAACACCTACTGAATAGCAATGCCGAATCACGAAACCCGATCCCCCCCCCCCCCAAAGCACCTACTTGCATTCTTGGAAACGAGACCAAAGGTGAAAAGGTGCATTCAAATGTGCACATTGTTGAGGTTTTAAACATGTAGCAGCAGACACTGGAATATGCAAACTTTCCAGGTTGAACCATTGCTCAATTGCAATTGTGACTTTTGCCATCAAATTATTCTTGATTCTATTGCTGTCCACCATGTATTTTTGCATTGTCTGGCAAATATATACAATGTTCAACACACTGGAAGGGTTTTCTGGGATGCTATGAAAGAGCTCAACTAAAGTCTCCTGACATTTAACCAAGTCAGTTCTTGAAAGTACCTCGTAACTCTCCAAATGTAAAAGAATAGCACAATCAGTAAAAGACATCATCCATAAATCATTAAATCAAAGCCTATTAAAAATGATACAAGAACATGAAAAATAACACAATGACTGGCCAAAATGTTGTACATATTAAAAACAAAGTGCACATGTTGCATATTAATGTAATAATTTGAAAGCTTGGAGCCATTTCATTGTGAAAATATTAAAAATCTGCTGCAGCAGAATGTGGATTTGAAACACATCCTATATCCTCCATTAATAGAACATGGGATTGATAATTCATTTCCCACTGAATGTGGAACTGTAGTAACCCTAATGCAGACTGACTCAATATTGAACTGAAGCAAAAAAACTATCCAGTTCTGAAACCCCTGCATTAGATCTTGGCTGATAAACTCTGTACCAAGAGTTATTGCATTTGACTGACATCTTCAGTCACACACTTTTAATCCTTTCTTTGGATGACCATCTGGATTATGGAAATCATTTTTTTGAAGGAGGTAGCAAAGAATATTCGATTCAGAAGAAGCTGAAATGTTTAAACTAAAAGCTATGCACATTGACTGGTGACAGTGAATGCATAAACACATGAATGCTGACATTTTCAGAAATACAACACCATTTTGCTGGTCATTGTGACATCTTTTTAATCCACAGGCTACTGAAACTTGTGCTACTACAACTCATTACTACTGATAAATTAATATATATTTCCCTTTCCGATCACTTATCAAAGATCTATTTGATATAACAGCACTGAAGACCAAAAAAAAAAATTTAATAAATGAAACATCTACTAAGCTTTAAGCTCACAAGAAGCAGGATGTCTAAACATTCACTAAAGAAGGCCTAAGAAATCAAAAGTAATTTAGCATATCATTTATAATTCCAAGTGCTCTGCACTCTTCGGCTCTACAAATTCATTGTAGCAATGACCTCTGTTAACTTAACCATTCCCAGTATCAGAAATATTAGTCCTATTTACCATTCATGGTATTCTAAAATGATTTAGGTGTTATAATCACCCTCTAGTAACATTTTTTTGTCCTTTACAACTTAAATCACTTATCACAACATCCAAGCAACAACACACCCTGAGGTACCAGCTGCAAATATCAGATAGGAGCAGGAAGGAAGGGAGAATATCCCAAGTAATTCTAATATATATCTAAATGTGTTCATTTGATCCTTGCTTTGATTGTTAGAAAGACAAGATACAAAAAACCAAAAGGAAATTAAACAGTGAAAAATGGAGGGGGCGAGGAAAGAGATAATAAAGCATGAAAGAGGAAGGATGCAAGATGATATCACCACGTGTTTAAATGGGTAAGTGCTGCACCACACAACAGAAGGTCCCAGATCTGCCTCGAATTAGTTCTCAGCCAGAGCAGCGGTAAAGAGACGGCCATTGATTCAGCACTTCTGGGATAGGAATGAAAAAAGAAACAATCAGGATTCCCGCTCCCGAAGACTATCCAGGAACACCTGTTGGATGTTCATGTGTTCCAACATCAACACATGTACAGTATTGGGTTTGACAATGATGGCCACCACAGCCTATCAACGCTCATCATCTAGGCTTACAAAGGAAAAATGGCCACTGGGACAAGGTACCAGAGAACTATTAGCACCTATTAAACCATATCCCAGGAAGGAGTCAGCACCTTCAAGAGAAAGAGGGGCAAAGATAAACCTAGAAGGAGGCAGGCCGGGGCAGAATCATTCATGTTGGCTCAGTACGTTGTTGCACCAATGTGCTGTAGAGTGGTAGGGCATTCTCACTCATTTAATTTGTGTACTTGTACTATTGAATTCTGCTCTTCGCTTGCCCTCTAATTCTTTATCGGGAGCCCAGGGCAAGGCATAGGAGGTAGGCAACAGTAGTTCACAAACCACAAGCCCTTAAATTCACTCAGATGCGAAAACCTGAACTACCTCGGTGTTTATACCAGGAAGACCATTTAAAAAAAAAGATACAGCTCTCGTATAATCATGAGAAACTGCATCTTGAAATCTGAAACACTTTTTAAAAAAATCACTATTACCTACAGTAATGGCTGGGGGTGAGGAAGAGTATCCAATTCATGTTGTATTACAAAATTGTATATGTACTTCTGAATGGTTAAATGTAACTTCACTTCCAGGCAGTTACACACCTGTACCGTGCATCCAGTAATGGCAACAATAACCCAACGGGAGTTTTAAGATATCTATACAAAAATCCTGTGGGTAAAAGGGCTAAAACACAATGTGGAAGGAGTGAGGGTGGCTCAATTCGAACCCTAATTTACCACAAAAATAAATCTCCAAATCAAATCAAAATACCCAAGTCAGAGGATTTAATCAATAATGTAAAATTGTTAATTATGAGATATCTCTAGAGGTTAAAATTGTCTAATTACTTTTTTTTTTTAATTCTCTATCTCCTGTACTGAAATTACTGGCGATGTTCAACACATTTAGTTTCTGAAGATGCAATTTAAAACAGAGGAGAAAAAGCTTCCGGGTAGAGCCAGACCCGAGCTGAAACAAATCATTGGGCGCCACGTGTTAATAAATTAAAGCTACACCAGTGTACAAGAAAGAAATAATTGGGTGCAATCAACCACAAAGATCAATTCACCGAACTGGAGATACAAGTTATTTCATAACACATTGAAATGGCACTCTCCTGGGCATTTTATTATTTTAACGCTAGTTATAAAAAGAACACAAGTGTACATTTGCTTAAGTGCTCACATATACTGGAGACCTGCCCCATATCTGACATGGGCAACATATTCTGTTGTAAGGCCATAAGTTAAAAATTAAAGACAATCCTGAAAAGGTGCATTCCTCAGCTCGAATGAAGCAGCCCAAACTAGACTACAACTGCAAACACACACAGCGAATAACAGCTCCTGGGTTTCCCTTGGTGGGCTTTGCACTGTGTGCCACGAATGGAACCTTTTTGCAGGAGATACAAGGACCACTTTGCCCCGAATTCTGGAATTGTGCAGCATTTCTAAAAACTCTCTACATCCTCTCCCAGCTTCGCCTACACAAGAAATAGATATTGATGCACCAACCCCCTCCCCAGCGCAAACTCACCTCCTGACGTCGAAAGCCATTCCGGCGACTTTAACGGCAACCAATTCAATGAATACAATTTAGTGCAATTATCAAAGGTAAAGTCAGCAACTTTCTCCAGAGCCCGCCGGCTGCTGCCCGGATGTACCGTCAGTGTTAGACGCCTTGCACTTCGCTATTGGCTGCAGAGAAACCGCTCGCCAGTCTTTTTCCGGTCTGATCAATGCAGTAAAGTTGGTGCGTTTGCTGTGTGCTGGTCTTTTTACTCTCTGTAGAAGAAAGTGATCCCCCCAAAAAAGACACCCCTCCCTCCCTCTCACTTGTCGACATTAGAGCCAAGAGACGAAAGATGAGGCAGAGGTCCAGGTGAACTGCTCCTGCCATGAATTCCACTGCGGAAGATGCAGTGCTCAACAGACTTTGTTGAATCTTACATGGCAAATAATGGACTCTGGCCACGTCTACCTGTTCCACTCGGACCAACAATTTGTTGAGCCACTTCAGATGCTGGTCATGAGAAGATCTTGAACTTTGAACTGTTCTAGTGCTGTGCCTTGATGTATAGTAGTTATAAAATAAAATGTGAAAACTTTTTTTTAAACCATATGATCACAGTTTGGTGGCATTCGTTTCCTTACTGGTGAAACATGTATGTGGAGGTTAGAGAATATCTAACCTGTCTAAAAACGTTGAGAGATGAACAATTCCAATTGGTTGCCTCCATTTTGTACACTTTTGTAATTTGCAATAACTTGAGTAAATATTTATAGGGAAGAAATAGATTACTGGAAAATAACTTTATTTTAGAGATTTTAAATTTGTGATTATTGAAGAAATCTATAGAGTTTTACCACAGCAGTAATTATTTTGACATAAGGAGAAATGGAGTGCCTAGATCCTGCAGTAGTTAAAAACTTAGTAGCCCATTCTTGAAATCAAATTTTGCTGATATGGATGTCAGTGCAATGATGTTGAATCACCACACTGGTATTCATTGTTTCCTGGAGATATGGGCAACCATGACATACCTGTACCAGATCAGGACAACACGATATGTGTTTGATATAGAAGCAAACTGCCTTTATCTAACATAACTGATATACTCACTCAGGAATTGCTGGCTATCAGGGGTGGTATCAAGGCTATGGACCAAGAGCTGGAAAGTAGGATTAGGCTGGATAACTCTTTTTTGAGTGGCACAGACACAATGGGCTGAATGGTCTCCTTCTGTGCCATAAATTTCTATCATAAACTAGCAAAAAAACATTTTAAATTGCTGTCGTTGCTCTGATTGCTCTATAGCAGACTTGCTTTCCCCTTATTTAATATTTTTTCTCTTCATGTTTTGTTCCATTTATGTTCCCATGCAGCAGCCACTCTAGGTAAAGGGTTAACCAAAGGAACAATCATGTTATTGGCAGCCAATTTTGAGGTGGTTTTTAAAAGCCAGCATGAATTTCTTAAAGGCAAAGTAAGGTAAAGAGTGGGTAAGGGAGCGTGGTTGATCTTGTGGACCTTCAAAAGGCATTTGATAAACTACCACATAATAGACTTGTTAGCAAAATTGAAGCCCATGGGATTAAAGGGGCAGTAGCTGTATGAAAATGAAATTGGCTAAGGGACAGAAAGCGGAGAGTACTGGTGAAAGGCACTGTATCTGAATGCAAAAAGCATTCATAATAAGGTAGACGAATTAACAGCGCAAATAGATGTAAATGGATACAATATAATTGCGATTACAGAGACATGGCTGCAGGGTGACCAAGGCTGGGAGCTGAATATCCAAGGATATTTGATATTTAGGAAGGACAGGCAAAAAAGAAAAGGAGGTGGGGTGACGTTTTTAGTAAAGGATGAAATCAGAGCAATAATGAGAAAGGATATTGGCTCAGAAAATCAAGATGTAGAATCAGTCTGGGTGGAGCTAAGAAGCACCAAGAGGCAGAAAATATTGGTGGGAGCTGTCTACAGGCCTCCAAACAGTAGTGGTAATGTAGAGGATGGCATCAAACAGGAAATTAGAGATGCATGTAACAAGGGTACTACAGTAATCATGGGTGACTTTAATCTACATATAGACTGGCCAAACCAAATTAGCAATAATACTGTGGAGGATGAATTCTTGGAGTGTGTACGAGATGGTTTTCTAGACGAGTACGTTGAGCCAACTAAGGAACAGGCTATCCTAGATTGGGTATTGTGCAATGAGAAGGTTAATTAATAATCTTGTTGCGCGGGGTCCTTTAGGGAAGAGTGACCATAACATGATAGAATTCTTCATTAAGATGGAAAGTGAAGAAGTCCAATCCGAAACTAGGGTCCTAAATCTAAACAAAGGAAACTACGAAGGTATGAGGAGTGAGTTGGCTATGATAGATTGGGGAGCTTCAATAAAAGGCATGACGGTGGATAGGCAATGGCTAACATTTAAGGAACAAATGCATGAATTGCAACAGTTATACATTCCTTTCTGGCGCAAAAACACAAAAGGAAAAGCGGCACAACCATGGCTAACAAAAGAAATTAAGGATAGTATTAGATCCAAAGAGGAGTCATATAAAGTTGCCAGAAAAAGTAGCAAGCCTGAGGATTGGGAGCAGTTTAGAATTCAGCAAAAAAGGACCAAGAGATTGATTAGGAGGGGAAAAAATAGAGTATGAGAGTAAACTTGCAAGGAACATAAAAGCGGACCGTAAAAGCTTCTACAAGTATGTAAAAAGAAAAAGATTAGTGAAGACAAATGTAGGTCCCTTACATTCAGGAATGGGAGAATTTATAATGGGGAACAAGGAAATGGCAGAGCAATTAAACAAATACTTTGGGCCCGATTTTGTGGCTTGTGTGGGAAATGGTCGGATTCCCCCGAATGTGGGGTTCTGACACACAAACAAATGTGTAAGCCAGCTCCACACAATTTTCCCTCAAGTGGCCAATTAATTCCCAGCATGTGGGCAGCCTTGCTAATTGTCCATTTCTAGTCAGAAAGCCCCACAGTATGATGTCATAATTCGTGGTGCTTTCAAGGTCCATATCAAGCACTGCATCCTCTGAAGGGTTCCAAACGAACCATACAGGATGGCAGAGGAGCCTGCAGCAGCTGTGGCCAGTGCCAGACCCCGAGCTGCCTCCAAATTCAACGAAGCTTCACTGCAGGCATTATTGGATGGGGTTAGGGCCCACAGGGAGGTCCTCTTCCCTAGGTCAGGCAGGAAGAGGCCTCCCACTGAGACCAAGGCTGCATGGATGCAGGTGTCAGCGGATGTCAACTCGAATGTGCATGTAACCTTGGCATCACATCTCTAACTCCTTCCTCTACTTCCCCACAGGACCATCCAGAGCCCCCGTCCCCACTGTGGAGGAGGAAGTGGCTGTGCAGCCAGACTCCTCAGAGGAAGCTCCAACCTCTGAGGGCGCAGCATCAGCATAAGTAAGCGCACCCAGCACCAGCGCAGACACTCACACCTCGGGGGGACCTTCGGGACATAGAGTAGTGTTGTCACCTGGTGCTTCACAGCTCACAAGTGAGCCTCAGCAGATTCTGGAGACAGGGACAGCAGTGAAGAGTCCTCGTCGGAGGGCGCAAGTCTCTGCCAGCTCAGCTCAGCTGTGCTGCATGTCGACCCTCTGCGCCTCTCTGCAAGAGAAGAGGTGATGGATCTCCATGCACAGATGCAGGAGTCTCTGGCAGGTTTTGTCTCCAGGGTCGCTGCGAGTGTGGAGCGAATGGAGGAGTCCATAGCGACCATGAGCAGAGCCTTTGTGGAGTCATTGGCGCATGAACGCATCACCATGGAAAGGCTGGCAACCTCCATGGAGGAGATAACTCGCCAGGGTACGGAAAACATGGTGAGTGCTCATAAGAGAATGATATCTCTTGAGCAGCGTTGGCCATCTATTGAACAGTGAAACCAGTTCTTCATGGAAGTCCTTCTGAGTAGGACTGCCAGTGCAGAAACGGGTCCCCATGGTCCCCTAAAGCACAGCAAGGTGCTCTCAAGCTCCTTCCAAGCACTGGCCCCTTCTGGCCTGTGCAGCTTCAGGTGAGTGAGCAGCAGCCTGGTGCTCTTGGTGCTCATCATGCTGTTCCTGGTTCTGCTGCTGCCGCCTCTGCTGCTGGAGATCCTCTAATGGCAAGAAGGGAAGGAAAAAAAGGCGTCCCATGCTTCTCGTAGATGCCTCCACTGAGGAAGCGCTGAGCGAGGGTGGCGAGAGGGGCTTCCCAGGAGATCGCATTGGAGAAGTGTGTGAGGCTCCAACCTTCCACAGCTGTGCCTAAGCCTTGAAGAAGTAGCCCCAAGCCTGCAGCAACAAGGTCCTTCACCAAACAAATGCTGTCCCTTTAAATCACAGCTTTCCCGAATGACCTGCAGCTGACAGCAAGCAAGCCGGCAAGCTTCACACCAGGTTTCATCAGCAGGGTTCCCTGCAGGCGTGTTTAGCGTGGGGAACCCCACAAAATCGCAACGGCCCCTGAAAATCGGCTTAAACATGGAAATAAGTGGTAATTAATGTTCCGACGGCCAGTCCCGCCAGCGGCGGGCGGGACTGAATTGGGTTGCGGTGAAATGGCAGTCCGAAAGTCAGATGGGGCGGAGAATCAGGCGGGGGGCATCGCGACCCACTTTTTCGGCGATTTTCGGCCCCCGGCCGCATGAATAGCCGCCCGACGGCTGCCAGAAAATCGGGGCCTTTGTGTCCTCTTCCGTGAAGACAGAACCAAATAACTTCCCAGAAATGCTAGGGAGCCAAGGTTCTAGTGAGAAGGAGGAATCAAAGGAAATTAGTATTAGTAAAAAAATAGTGCTGGAGAAATTAATGGGACTGAAAGTCAATAAATCCCCAGGGCCTGATAATCTGCATCCCAGAGTACTAAAAGAGGTAGCCATGGAAATAGTGGATGCATTGGTTGTCATCTTTCAAATTTCTATAGATTATGGAACAGTTCCTGCAGATTGGAGGGTGGCAAATGTAACCACACTATTTAATAAAGGAGGGAGATAGAAAGCAGGGAACTACAGACCTGTTAGCCTAACATCAGTAGTAGGGAAAATGCTAGAGTCTATTATAAAGGATGTGATAACAGGACACTTAGAAAATTTCAACGGGATTAGACAAAGTCAACATGGATTTTGACAAACCTACTGGAGTTTTTTGAGGATGTAACTGGTAGAATAGATAAGGGAGAACCAGTGGATGTGGTGTATTTGGATTTTCAGAAGGCCTTTGATAAAGTCCCACATAAGAGGTTAGTGTGCAAAATTAAAGCACATGGGATTGGAGGTAATATACTGGCATGGATTAAAAATTGGTTAACAGACAGGAAACAGAGAGTAGGAATAAATGGGTCTTTTTCGGGGTGGCAGGCGGTGACTAGCGGGATACCTCAGGAATCGGTGCTTGGGCCCCAGCTATTCACAATATATATCAATGATTTGAATGAGGGAACCAAATGTAATATTTCCAAGTTTGTTGACGACACAAAACTAGGTGGGATTGTGAGTTGTGAGGAGAATGCAAAGAGGCTTCAAGATGATTTAGACAAGTTGAGTGAGTGGGCAAATACATGGCAGATGCAGTATAACGTGGATAAATGTGAAGTTATCCACTTCGGTAGGAAAGGCAGAGTATTATTTAAATGGTGACAGATTGGGAAATGTTGATGTACAAAGGGACCTGGGTGTCCGTGTACACCAGTCACTGAAAGCAAACATGCAGGTGCAGCAAGCAGTTGGGAAGGCAAATGGTATGTTGGCCTTCATTGCAAGAGGATTTGAGTACAGGAGCAAGGATGTCTTACTACAGTTATACAGAGCCTTGGTGAGACCACACCTGGAGTACTGTGTGCAGTTTTGGTCTCCTTATCTAAGAAAGGACATATTTGCCATAGAGGGAGTGCAGCGAAGGTTCACCAGAGTGATTCCTCGGATGGCAGGACGGTCGTATGAGGAGAGATTAGGTTGACTAGGTCTGTATTCACGAGAGTTTAAAAGAATGAGAGGGGTTCTCATTGAAACGTATACAATTCTGACAGGACTAGACAGACTGGGTGCAGGGAGGATGTTTCCCCTGGCTGGGGGGTCTGGAATGAGGGGTCACAGTCTCAGGATACAGGGTAGGACATTTAGGACTGAGATGAGGATAAATTTCTTCACTCAGAAGGTGGTGAACCTGTGGAATTCTCTACCACAGAAGGCTGTGGAGGCCAAGTCACTGAATATATTTAAGAAGGAGATAAATAGAATTCTAGACACAAAAGGCATCAAGGGGTATGGGGAGAGAGCGGGAAAATGGTATTGAGATAGAGGATCAGCCATGATCATATTGAATGGTGGAGCAGGCTCGAAGGGCCGAATGGCCTACTCCTGCTCCTATTTTTCTATGTTTCTATGAACAGTTGTTTTTCATACTGAGGGAAGTGTGCATTGATGTCCCCCAGGGATCGGTGTTGGGACCACTGCTCTTTTTGATATATATTAATGACCTAGACTTGGCTCTACAGAGCATAATTTTTCAATGCTTGCAGATGACATGAAATTTGGAAATATAGTAAACAGTGAGGAGGATAGTAACAGACTTCAGAAGGACATAGACAGACTGGTGAAATGGGCAGACACAAGACAGGTTAAATTTAACACAGAGAAGTGTAAATTAATTAATTTGGTAGAAAGAATAAGGAGAGGCAATATAAACTAAATGGTACAATTTTAAAGGGGGGTGCAGGAACAGAGAGACCTGGGCATGTACATATACAAGTCTTTGAACCTGGCAGGACAAGTTGAGAAGGCTTTTAAAAAGGCATACGGGATCCTTGGCTTTATAAATAGAATGAATAGAGTACAAAAGCAAAGAGCCAAACCTTTATAAAACACCGGTGAGGCCCCAGCTGGGGTATTGTGGCCAATTCTGGGTACCACACTTTAGGAAGGATGTCAAGGCCTTACAGAGGGTGCAGAGGAGATTTACTAGAATGGTACCAGGGATGAAAGACATCAGTTACGGGGAGAGACTAGAGAAACTGGGGTTGTTCTCCTTAGAACAGAGAAGGTTAAGGGGAGATTTGATAGATGTGGTCAAAATCTTGAAGAGGTTTGATAGAATAAATAAGGAGAAACTGTTTACAGTGGCAGAAGGGTCAGTAATCAGAGGACACAGATTTAAGGTAATTGGCAAAAGAATCAGAGGCGACGTGAAGAAAAAAACAATTATGCAGCAAGTTGCACTGGAATGCACTTCCTGAAAGATGGTGGAAGCAAATTTAATAATAACTTTCAAAAGGGAATTGGATATATACTTGAAGTTGAAAAATTTGTTGGGCTATGGGGAAATAGCAGGGGTGTTTGACTAATTGGATAGCTCTTTCAAAGAGCCGGCACAGGCTCGTTGGACAGAATGGCCTCCTTCTGTGCTATATCATTCTATGATTCTCGGTGAGTGCAATTCTGATGTCAAGTCTTTGTGTTCCGTTTCATCTCGTGCCTTTGAATCAGTCCAGTTTGAGACCGGAGTGGGTCCCAGGTTAATTCTGATTTGGAAATTTGCATAGCTTTGTCTACAAAAATATTGTTGGATTCATCCAAATTTACATTGCATAATTGTTTTGGATGCCTATTTGAGCTAATTCTTTCAAAATACAAACTATCTCCCGTTACACAATTTAGTCAATTCTTAAAGGTGCCCATGGTCCTGGCCACAACCATCTTTTCTAGCAACCTATTTCAACTGTTCATCACTCTACATGCAAAGAAATACTTCTGGCATCTATCTCTTCTCTAAATTTATGTCTTCTTGCCCCAATATATCTGAAAATATTGGATTGCAATGACTTTCTGTATCCCATTAAAGATCTTCTGTACAAAATCCCATCAGACCTCTCTTTTCAAAGCTGAAGAGTACCAGTTTAGTAAATTATTCCTCATAGCTCTTCCCTCTCACACCAGGGATTAGCTTGTATGAGAGGGACTTACATTAAGGCCTTGATGACTCCTTTATGTCACAATGACTAGAACTGTATGCAGTACTCCAGGTGTGGCCTAACTGGAGCACAGTACAGCCGCAGCACAACTTCTGATTTGTTTATTGTCATCTCGCATTGTTTCAACATGGTGACAACAGAGCTGATGTTGGCCCAGAAAATCTGACAACTCAAAAAAACATGCAACTACAAAACAGCCTATAAAAGCCTATGACTAAGGCCACTGCTTCAAGACAACTGAGTAAGTTCAGTTCCTTTTTATTACATTGGAATTTAGGATATTAATTAGTCCTTGCACTTCAAAATTTGCAATTCAATTTGTTTTTCCTTGAAAACCAAAACCCAATGGATTAGTATACTGCATACATAAAAAAATGTAGTTCTAGTGGCTAGCTAGCTCAATTTGTATTTAAGGACCCGCACTAAGTATTTCAGTGTTTATGTAAAGTTTAGCAATAACTACTTCAAAAGTCTTGCAATGAGTATTTGCTGCTTCAATAAAAGTTCACTGTTTCACTTTCAGTCTTGCCTGTTCTTTTGTGTGCCTTCCTGGGAGAGTGGGAGGGAGGAGGCATCTACGTCACTCTCATTACTGTCCAAATGCATGAGCCACCAGCTGCTCTCTAACCACCCTGCCCACTGCAGCAGTGGCTTCCTCGGGTGCTCCACAAAGCATGGCCTCAGCGACATCCATGTTGGGATGCTCCATGTCGTCCATTACCACCAGAATCTCATCTGCCAGGTCAAGGGTCAGTCCTTCCCGCAGGGGAAAGTTGTGTAATGCGCAAAAGATCACCACAATCCTCGCCACTTTGACAGCTGAGTACTGCAAAGTCCCCACTGACCTGACCAGGCTTCGGAAGCGTGATTTCAGCACCCCAATTGTCCTCTCCACCCCTTAGCACTTGCACACATGTGCATGGTTGTATCTTTCCTGTACTTCACTATTGGTCCTGCGGTAGGGTGCCATCAGCCACGGCTTCAGCGGGTAGTCCTTCTCATCTAATATCCGATGATCTGCATTGACATCCAGGATCCGCAGTTGGGCATCACATTTAATGAATTAAACCCTGACATGAATCTTGTCATTCATGTGGAAATGACTTATGAAATGATACTGGGCGGCCTGCTGGTGGCGCTGTCCAAGGAGAGTATAAATTCTAGGGCATGGGCCCAGCTTGCTCAGGACATTCTTTAACAGGAACTAGTGAAGGACACAACTAGATCTCCATGTTGAAAAACAGTTGATTAAAGCCTTGTTTAATACTTAGACCAAGTGCCTAGTAGTTTTCTTACGTCAAACCCCTTCCTGTTTAAGTATGTAACAGGTGCATCATTTGGGATATGGGTTCCACCGATGGCCCCAAACACTTTGGGGAAGCCAGCGATCCTATGGAATGCAATAGACCTCTCACTTTGCTGCGAGGGGGACATGTCAAAGTTGATGACATCAGAAGCCCTACAGAATATGGCATCCATGACCTGGTGAATGCAGGTCCTCACAGCACTCTGGGTGATGTTGGATTGAAATGATCCACATGCATAAAATTTGAGTGCTGTCGTTACCTTCATGACCACTGATAAGGCAGTGTGGAACTTAGAATGTAGCTGTAGTTTCTCCTTTAACATATCACATATGTGGCCGATTGACTCTACTGAAGCGTAGTCTCCTCACACACAACTCCTCCGATATCATCGTGAAAGACAGCCTCTCCCTATACACGCGGGTAAATATTCCTCCTCATCAGTCTACGGGCATGGTGTGGCCAAAAAGAGGAGTAAGCCTGAGGATTGGGAGCATTTTAGAATTCAGCAAAGGAGGAACAAGAAATTGATAAAGAGAGAGAAAATGAGAGTAAACTAGTAAGAAACATAAAAACATATTGTAAAAGCTTGTATAGGTATTTAAAAAGGAAGAGATTAGCAAAAGTAAACGTGGGTCTCTTACAGGTAGAAATAGGAGAAATTATAATGGGGAAGAAAGAAATGGCAGACACTATAAACAAATAGTTTGTAACTTCTGTCTTCACAGAAGAAGACACAAAAACATTCCGGGAATAATGGGGAACATGAAGAAATTAGTATTAGTAAAGAACAAGTACTGGAGAAATTAATGGGACTAAAAGCTGACAAATCCCCTGGACCTAATGGCCTACACCCTAGGATTTTAAAAGAGGTGGCTATGGAGATAATGGATGCATTGGTTTTGATCATCCAGAATTCCCCAGATTCTAGAATTGTCCCCACGGATTTGAAGGTAGCAAATGTAACCCCGCTATTCAAGAAAGGAGGGAGAGCTAAAACAAGAAACTATAAGCCAGTTAGCCTGCCATCAGTAGTAGGGAAAATGCTAGAACCTATTACTAGGGACCCGGTAACAGGGCACTTAGAAAATCATAATATGATTGGGCAGAGTTAACATGGATTTATGCAAGGGAAATCGTGTTTGACAAATCTAATAGAGTTTTTTGAAGATGTAACTAGCAGGATAGATAAGGGGGAACCAGTGGATGTGGTGTATTTGGATTTTCAAAAAGCATTCAATAAGGTGCCATACAAGAGGTTATTGCACAAAATTAGGGCTCATGGGATTGGGGGTAATATATTGGCATAGATTGAGGATTGGTTAACAGAGAGAAAACAGAGAGTAGAAATAAACAGGTTGGCAGGCTACAGCTAGTGGGAAAATGCTGGAGTCCTTCATTAAGGAAGCAATAGGAGGGCATTTGGAAAATGATAATGCAGTGTAGGGGGTTTTGGTTGTGTGTGTGTCAGCTTCACCTCTGACTCCTTTGAGCGGTTTGAATCGCTCCACACCCCCCTGGGTCCTAGACACCGGACTTAGGTACAGGCGGAGATACAGAAAATCGAGTAGACAAGTGGCTTGATGCAAGAAAACCAACTTTTATTAAAAGGCTGAATAAAACACAATACTACTGAGAATTACTGGTGTAGTTACAGGCATAAAACAGTTAATACACTTATATGGGAATGGGGAACACACGGCACATCGAGGGAAACAAATACATTAAAAATCCCCTTATCCTTAATCCCACCCCCTATACCTAACTAGATTAAGCTATGAGGGGCCAGGATTTCATGCTCACCAATTCAAAACCTGTCGCTTTAGATGGTGGGGTTTGAGGTCCGCTCTTCCTGTCCTTTGGGGTATCCCGTCGCCACGTGGTCACAGGGCGCAGTGCTGAAGTTGTTTGTGCAAAGGCACCCTCCCTTTTCCTCTGTTAACGTCTTCGTCGAGTACTTTGTCGCGATGGGCTCTCTTCTCCTTTGGGCGGTCGCCGACGGTATTGCTGTGGTCTGGGGTCAGTAGGCGGTCTTTACCGTCTAATGATGTTGCTACCCATGCTTCGAACACCAGCTTATTCTTCAACTGGGCTAATGACTGTCCATGTGACAAACGCCAGCTTATAACTAGGCCGTTTTGTCTAGATTTTTCTACCCACTCTTCGAATACCAGCTTATTGGGGTTTTACTGTCCATGCATGCAACGCCAACTTATTCACCAAACGCCAGCTTATAACCAGGTGTTTTGGTTTCCCCAATTTGTCTTTCGCTGCCCTTCTCTGCTCTTACCGGTTTACTGTAATTCTTCGTCTCATCTGCCCGTTTGTGGCCTGTGTCTCCAGTGTGGTTTCAAACTCGGGTCTCGTTCTCCTCCCACGTTTGGGCCCTCAGTGTAGTAATGGGCATCCTTGGTGTTGAGCGGCGCGGAGAGTGAGAAGAGAGCCCGCCACGAGGCCAGGGCACGAGAATGAGCGGCAGCAGGCCAAAAGCCAAACGATAAGAGGCCAGAGCAAGAGAGAGCTATCACTACCGATGGGTCTACAATTATACCCGAATCTTCATTCCTTATCTGTGCACCAAATCAGGTCAGTCCTTTGTCTAACTTTTGGCGGGCTCATTTAAACTGATTACAGCCATTTACTTTAACAACCCTGAAATGGCTGTCTCTGTGTTATAATGGTTTTGATGTCCTGGTTGTTGGTTATGCATGAGGCTTAATCGGGTTTTCCTGACTTGATGGCTTCTGTGAGCTGTTACCGATTAAAATGCAGAAATCTAATGGACTCGATTATAGGCCCATTCTAGCTTGATTTTTTTCAAGGCGAATGAATGCATATTCTGCGTTAATTTTGGCTGTCTGGCTCCAGAGTCTTTTCACAGATTCCTGCATTTTAAGTTTTGTCCCAGGCTTGAAAAAAAGGTGTCTGCCTGCTTGCAGAGCCTTGCTTTTAAAATCCTGTCCCTTTGGTCACGAAGTTGCAGAAGCCATTTTGGGTACCCTGTCTTTTCATAACTTGTCCATGCAGGGTCCCTTTATCCATAACTTTGGGGAATGTGGGAATTTTGAGAACCCTACAACAGTCAAGCAGAGTTGGCATGGTTTTATGAAAGGCAAATCATGTGTAACAAATTTGCTGGAGTTCTTTGAGGATGTAACGAGCATGATGGACAAAGGTGAGCCAGTGGATGTAGTGTATTTGGATTTCCAGAAGGCATTTGTTAAGGTGCCACATAAAAGGTTACTGCATAAGATAAGAGCTCACGGAGTTGGGGGTAATATATTAGCATGGATAGAGAATTGGCTAACTAACAGAAAGCAGAGAGTCAGGATAAATGGGTAATTTTCCGGTTGGCAAACAGTAACTAGTGGGGTGCCACAGGGATCGGTGCTGGGCTTCAACTACTTACTACCTACATTAATGACTTGGATGAAGGGACCGAGTGTAATGTAGCCAAGTTTGCAGATGATACAAAGATGGGTGGGAAAGCAAGTTGTGCAGAGGACTCAAAGAATCTGCAAAGGGATATAGACAGGCTAAGTGAGTGGGCAAACATTTGGCAGATGGAGTATAATGTGGGAAAGTGCGAGGTTATCCACTTTGGCAGGAAAAATAAAAAAGCAAATTATTATTTAAATGGAGAGAGACTACAAAATGGTACAGTTCAGAGGGACCTGGGGGTCTTTGTGCATGAAATCAAAAAGGCAAATGGAATGTTGGCCTTTATTGCAAGGGGGTTGGAGTATAAAAGCAGGGAAGTCCTGCTACAACTGTACAGGGTATTGATGAGACCGCACCTTAAGTACTGCGTACAGTTTTAGTCTCCTTATTTAAGGAAGGATATACTTGCATTGGAGGCTGTTCAGAGACAATTCACTAGGTTAATTCCAGTGATGAGGGGGTTGCCTTATGAACAAAGGTTGAGCAGGTTGGGCCTATATTCAGTGGAATTTAGAAGAATGAGAGGTGATCTTATCGAAACATATAAAATACTGAGGGGACTCGACAAGGTAGATGCAGAGAGGATGTTTCCCCTCGTGGGGAAATCTAGAACTCGGGGGCACAGTTTCAGAATAAAGGGTCATCCTTTTAGAACTGAGATGAGGAGGAATTTCTTCTCTCAGAGGGTCATAAATCTGTGTAATTCTCTGCCCCGGAGCACCGTGGAGGCTGGGTCATTAAATACATTTAAGATGGAGATAGACAGATTTTTGCAAGATTTTTGCAAAATAAGGGAGAGAAGGGTTATGGGGAGCGGGCAGGGAAGTGGCTTTGAGCCCAATATCAGCCATGATCTTACTGAATGGCGGAGCAGGCTCGAGGGGCCAAGTGGCCGATTCCTGCTCCTATTTCTTATGTTCTTATCTCATTGAAACATATAAAATTCTTACAGGGCTTGACAGGGTAAATGTTGGGAGGATGTTTCCCCTGGATGAGGAGAAATTTCTTCACTCAAAGAGTTGTGAATCTTCAGAATTCTCTACCCCAGAGGGCTGTGAATGCTCAGTCATTGAATATATTCAAGATAGAGATTGATCGATTTTTGGATATTAAGGGAATCAAGGGTTATGGGGATAATGCAGGAAGATATAGTTGAGGTAGATCAACCATGATCTTACTGAATGACGGAGCAGGCTCGAAGAGCCGAATGGCCTACTCCTGCTCTTATTTCTTATATTCTTTTGTTCTTATGGTGCCTGACTCTTCTTCGTTGTTCCCTGCATCATACTCCCATTACGTACAAATCATACAATATTGGGGCCATGAGTGAAAAAGGCATTAATTATCCTCCACAGGCTTCCTCTTTAAGCAGTTCCAGTAGATGTGGAAAAAAATGAAAAATTCCTGTAGATACGAAAAAAAATTGAAAAAAATCTCATACCTGGGTCTCACAGCTGGTTTGTGTAAGTTTCTTCCATGTAAAAATCTCCATCTGGTAGAATCCTGGCTTCACTGAATATGCATCAATGGCAAACATGCTCCTTGTGCCCACTCAGACAAGCCGAAAATGTTCTAGTGATTTTAATTCATAAGACGTGGGCAATTAGCCCAAGTTCACGTCACTACCTTGATCTCTGTGTTAATTTCATCGTCGGAGACTTCAACAGTGCACCCTGTGGAGGACCGGGGAATCACTGACAGCAACTTGTGGATTTCTGCCTGTAAATGTGCATGTGCGAACGGCAGAAGTTGCTATCGGTTTCACAGAGTAAAGACGCTGACGATTTCGCTGACATGACAACTGCAAAATGCAGGCCAATATGTCACACTGAAGAAAACTTATGATACCATTTTAAAACGGGAAAGCTAAATGTCACCTTTTCACTGTCATGCTTTGTTGATGAACCAATTGAGTCACTCAAACTGTTGTTTGAAAAAAATGCAATTTTTTGCTCAGTAACTGAAATTTCTAATGTCCAAAATAAGATTTGAAGCATCATTAAAAATGGAATAAATTACATATTTCCCAATAACATGATTAAATTTATCAATTGAATTGTCTTTTGTGAATTTTAATATCTTCTGAAGTTCTATTCTGAACCATGTTTAGCCTCAAAAAATTTGAACATTTAGCATTTATTGTTTGTTTATGAAAATGTACGTTTAATATAGACTATTTAAGTTAGCAAATTTGCTGATCAGCTTTTGCACTCCTGGCATATGCTGGAAGCACATATCTGGAAATCCTACATCTGCAGCCCATGATTTTAATACCATTAATATTAAAAGGCAGAGAAAGTACTTATGCGGTTTAAGGCAGAAACATAAATACAGGAACTGATTGATGATGGGGAATTTGGTGGGCGAATACGTAAGGGTGCAAAAGAGACTATGGGTGGATTAGAGGAGGAGGTAAAGGCTGATCAGTGAGAACAACAAGGTAGGCAGGTGGGGCCTACTGGTTCAAAATGACCCAGTGGTAGTTTGGATCCCATTCTCTTGCTCCCTTCTCCACAAAACAGCTAGACCTTGCATCCCCCCACCAATACTACTGGAGCCCAGCAGTCCTCAGCGCAGGAGATGCAACACCTGCCTTTTTACCTCCTCCCTTCCCATTGTCCAGGGCCCCAAACACTCCTTCCAGGTGAAGCAGGGATTTACTTGTACTTGCAAATTAGTATTCTGTATTTGCTGCTCATGATGCAGTCTCCTCTACATTGGGAAGACCAAACGCAGATTGGGTGACCGCTTTGCAGAATACCTCCATTCAGTCCGTAAGCGTGACCCCGATCTTCCAGTCGCCTGTCACTTTAATTCTCCACTCCATTTCTCCTCTGAACCCTCTGTCCTTGGCCTCTTGCACTGTTCCAATGAAGCTCAACATAAGCTCGAGGAACAGCACCTCATCTTTCAATTAGGTACTTTACAGCCTTCTGGACTCAATATCAAGTTCAACAATTTCAGACCATAACCTCTGCCCCTATTTTTTCACATGGCAGCTGTTGATGATTCTGCCATTCCCATTTACACCTCTTCTAGACTCATCTTTTGTTTCTTTACTTGTCCCATTACCATCTCCTTTTGCTTTGTACAATCATACCTTTTTTCATTTAATTACTCCTGCCTTCCACCCTATCACAGACCTTCCCTTTTGTTATTTCCTCCCCTTTCCCTGCACTTGCTTAAAATCTGTTACATCTCTAACTTTTTCCAGTTCTGACAAAGGGTCATCGACCTGAAATGTTAACTCTGTTTCTCGCTCCACAGATGCTGCCTGACCTGCTGAGTATTTCCAGCATTTTCTGTTTTTATGACCCAAATCAAATGTTTAGTAAGTATCAACTCACCAGACTTTGTCCAATCAGCAGAAAAGGATAAGCAATGTGCAGTAGTTTTTTTTAATAACAGTCTGATCTTAATTTCCCAATTTATAGACCAAGCCAGCATCATAGCAAGTATGCAATCCCCAGAAAATAGGCATTCAAATTCAGAATTGAAAAAGAATGCTTGAGTACCAGATAGATTCACAGGCTGTGATGGGCCAGAATCACTCTTTCTAAACTGAATGTGGGAATGGTTGCTGTTAGTGTAACTAGCCTTGTACCAGCAACTATAAAAGTAGACAGTTGTTCAGAATTTCAGAGAGGCATATACTACCAGTGTTCTGCTGCACTGATGTTATTTTTGCATATCTTTTGAAGTTCCATATTGATTTTCAGTATTAAATGATGTTTTGTTAAATGTATGCTTGAAAACAATTTAAGTTTTAGGTCTTAAATAGAAAATATTCTGGACTCCCTGTTCCTGGGACTAGGGACAGGGTCACTAGCTAAGGCTTGGAAGCTAAGCAGAGCCAGGCCTGGTTAGTATTTGGAGGGGTGACCATCAGGGAAGACCAGGTACAGAAGGTCACGGAAGGAGCCCTGAGGAGGGGTGGTTGGTGAGAAGGTCACAGATAGGAGCCCCGGGAGGGGCGGCTGGTGAGCAGGCCCGGGCGTTGGGCTGAAGATTGTCGGACAGGAGGAATGGTGGAAATGGAATGGCGGCGCGCACAGACGCAGCGGCTTTGCTTCTCCCAGGATGGTGCTATTTACATTTAATGTTAATGTTATTTGTACTGGACTCATGGGAGCTTGCAAGATCACATTTCGTTGTGCATTGTACAATGACAATAAAATTGAATTATTATTATTATGTTTCACCATTTTTATTACTCCCCTAGCAAAATAATTGACAATTTTAAAATATCATGTATATGCACTCAAGTTTTTAAAACAGTCATGTAACTAAACCACATGTTCTCTGTTTTACAATGTAAAATGTTCCACTGTTGAGAAATGGTGCTTCTCAACACATATGGGGTTGTGACTTGCTTCCTCAGTTTAACAAAAACTATCCAGATTCAGAAGTTGGGGACTATGTGTATTTGAGTGATAACATTTATTATATGGACAGTAAAGATTGCTGCAAACTATTTTAATACACGCCACAATGTTTTATTAGCAAAAAGCAGAAGGGTTGGATTTAAGGGCCCAAGATACTATAAGGCAATAGGACACACAGTAAGGAAAAAATAATTCGAGAGCACACAGCACATCAGCAAATTTTTGTAGATTTCAGCCAATGTACATCATTAGCCCTTAACAAGTAGTTCAGGTTGCTCTGGCAGCCCGCCTCTCTTCCGCAGCTATGTCTGCACCTGGGCGGCCCTGCCAAAGCAGCACATGGTGTCCACCAGTACGCTTGAGGCCTTCCGTGACATGTAGGGACTGGAGTGCTTAGTCGATACAGAAAATATGTTTTCATTTGATAGGTTTAACTTTTCTTTGGTACAATGTGGATGTCTATTGTTTGTGCCCCTCTTAAAAAGGGGGCACTTGTGTTAGATTTCTTTAGTTTGGGTTGGTGACACTTGTTGTGTCCGTGTGTTAATAAAGACACTGAAGACAGGAGTTGGTTTCACAGGTGTTTACTGAACAAAGTCTGGAGGGGAACTAACTGACACAACACAATATACAGGCCCATATAGCCCGAGTGGCAACCACCGGTACTACAGTACACGGGGGGCTCCTAAAGGGACATACACTACAAAACTGGGACAACTCAATGTCTCCTTAAGGGTTCAATCAAAAAGAGGTAGACTCTCATTGATAAAAATAACAAGTGGTCCTCTTTTGGTAAAACCATAAATTTAGACAGATAAAAACTGTAAATAAACCATTAAAACTGTAAATAAACCAATAAAACTGTAATAAACCAATAAAACTTCAAATAAACCTTAATAATCAAATTAAAATTTGGTTCTCCAGCCCAATTATAAATAACAAGTGGTTCAGCTCCATCATTGGACATGTAATGCGACTGGCTGCTCAGTTATATCCTTTTCAAACTCCTATGAGTCCAAGAATAAACGAGTACTTTATAACAGGTGGGCTATAAATCAAGGAAGCCAAAGGTAACTCACTTTTTATCCAAATTGAATGCACAGAAATTCTAACCACGTATGCGTTATCAAGTCAGCCTAGTGGCAAAAATATATTGTACACCTTGTAACTTTACAAATTGCTTTATTTCTTGTTCCCCCAACACACAAACCTATCTTGTGACTTAATGGGTTGATTATTGCATCAACAGAGGCAACTGTCAGAAATCACATTTAAATGAATTACAAACGCGCAGGAATGCTTTTCTGTCGTCACCATAGATCCCGAAATTGTTATGTTTTAATGAATTGATAATTAAACTATATATATTTTGTTAAGTGTGTAAAACTATTTAGGGTTTTCAGTTTCTGTAGTTTGACAAAGCTAAATTGTATAAACAATGTAAAAGTTAATGTTAAAAACAAAGTTTTTTTTAGTACTTAACATATGTGCATCAATTGACATTAATTACGCGTTATAATCGATTAAAACGCCAAGATATTCACGTTCGTTGATAAATGTAACGTTATTGGCGACATCCTTTTAACAGCAGTGTTGCATAGCTTTCCTGACAGCAAAGTGTCTACAATGGGTGACTGGCTATTTAATTGCATAATATATTATTAAAAGATATGACTTCACATTTTAAGATTTAGCTCATTCGCCGCATTATCGCAACATGTTTCTGTTCTTTAGCAGCGATTCTATGTGACATCGGTTTTGGTTTTGTTCTGTTAAGTTAAAAAAAACATTCGTTACTTGATCGAAATACCCACTCCGAACGAGTTGTACTTCTTTGAATTAAGCACGAAACATCAGAACATCTGTTTTAATCTAACCTTTATACCAAATTTATAGATTCTAATGAAAGATCTCCCAGTTGGTTTTACAGAAATTGAGAACGCGACATACGATCCACCCGCTTACTTCGGGGTTTTCTTTAAAAGTTGGATTTCTTTGAACATGCGCGCATGCACTGTCAATGATTTCACTGGTAAACCGGGAAAGTTGGCAGGTAACTTCATCATACTAATATCATGACTATTACCTCATATTTGTTCTTTGCGTTGCAATAAAATTACGCTGACGAGAAGGTATTATAGAACCTCTGGCGCTTAGTTTCACTCCAAATTAAAGGTTAAGGTAGTGCATTCTCTGCACCGAAATTAATGAGTAAACGAATTATGTCGCCAAATGACTACGTAAACCAGATAACTGCAGTTTAATCATTACACAAGTTCCACAACGGTATATTGAATAGCTCGGTTTAAAGGTATACAACTTGGTTAATGACATATGATTAACTATTAAACAAATTGTCATAAGCCTTCCGTGAGCCCCTGATCCGGGTGTTCTTTGCCAGCTCTGAGTTGCAGGTCACCTGGTGTTTAAGGTTACATCACACGGTTTGTTTCTAATTAAGCGGTAAAACAGCGTGACGTGCCTCTCTGGCACACGTCAAGGACAAGGCGTGTCAGTTCCACCAGGCGCCGAGTGCGTCACACAAATGCAGCACGTGACAGACAACGCGTCAATTTCATTCACAAAGTCGTACATAAAAAGGCAGTCGGAGCAGCAGGGGCCAGAGCAAGGGCAAAGACAGCCTGGAACACAAGGCACAAAGAGCAAACCTTACAGCAGCAAGGTTTAAAAACCAGAAGAAGCGGAGCGGGCTTCTTGTGAATCAACTGTGTAAACCAGCAATTATGGTCATGATGGAAGTCTCAAGTGTGAGCAATGAAACTCTTGGACAGCTTCTGAGCGAGGATTCTTCTAAATGTTTGCTGCTGGACTGCCGATCATTCTTCGCCTTTAACGCTTCGCATATTGTGAATTCACTCAATGTCCGTTTTAGTACCATAGTTAAACGAAGGGCTAAAGGAACAATGGGGCTTGAGCATCTTGTACCCAACGAAGAGTCTCGCAATAATTTAGTTTCCGGTCTTTATTCTTTAGTTGTTGTATTTGATGAAAGGACCTATGAGTTTGATATGCTGAAAAAAGACAGCACGGTACTCCTGGCAGTCAATACGTTATGCAGAGAATCCTATGGGGCAACGATTGTTTTTCTCCGAGGTAAGCATATTGAGCATCAAAAAACTCTTGTCATTGATACACAATAGATGTACCCGTGCCGTTCGTTACCTAGAACGAAATTTTAAACACCGGAGATATTGCTAGAACCATATAGCCCTTGTAATGTATAATAAACCAGAACATCTGGTGATCGTATAGTTCCTCTTTAAAACATTGTATTCACCCCATTAAACGAATTACAACTTTATTAAAGTTGAATATATGCGATGGTACTATCTTTTTGAACCTTGTACCCGTGTGTCTAGTTCACTCTACTGCAGTAAGTTCGAAACCTGATGTCTACGGTTACACTGAATTAACCAGGTATGAATTCTGTTTAATTTCAGGTGGCTATGATGCGTTTTCCTCGGACTATCCAGAGTTTTGCACTAAACCTTCACCTCCTTCGGGATTATCTCTACCTCTGAGCGCCAGCAGCCGCCCCAACAGTGCAGAGCCGGGCTGCAGTTCCTGCGATACTCCCCTATATGATCAGGTCAGTTAACCACTGGGTGGAAAATTAATAATTGATAAACCTCAATGTTGAGCAACAGTTAATATTACCCAACACTTCATAAAATGTCATTTTAATGTAGATGCTGTGTGGTAAAACTATTATTTTTTGTTTTATCGTTATATTAACGCGAAAAGTAGTCTATTAATGGAAACGTTCGCTTCAGGGAATGTCCAGAAATAAAATGAAATGTCATGCGGTTTTATTTGGAAACTGACGGGTGATGTTTTCTCTTCTCCGTAGGGTGGACCTGTAGAAATCCTCCCTTTCCTCTACCTTGGAAGTGCCTATCATGCGTCAAGGAAAGACATGCTGGACGCCCTGGGGATCACGGCCCTGATCAATGTCTCTGCCAACTGCCCGAACCACTTTGAGGAACATTATCAATATAAATGCATTCCTGTGGAGGACAGTCACAAAGCAGACATCAGCTCCTGGTTCCTCGAGGCCATTGAATTTATAGGTAAATTGGGCTCTTTCATATCAGTTAGTTTAGCAAATGGAAACTTTAAAGACTTAAGTTGTACCATATGTCTCTTTTGTGCCATAAAAATCTTTTAGCTTGTTAAAATATATAGTTTCCATTCGCCTACCACGGAAAACGTGGAGGCGGGATTTGACCTTCTCGGAATTACCATTAATTACAATTTTAGTTTTTACTTTAAGCTTCATTGGCCATTCTTCCTGAAATCTTTGACATTCTGGTCATGCACATAGTCGAGGCTCATTAATGGTTATACCAATTAGTAAAACCTATTCTAAACTTGAATCGTAAACTGTGTTTTAATATATCTAGCCTTTTGATCTTGTTTTCTATCCAGTCTCCGGTACTAAATCCGATCTGTTTCTTTCTTTCAGACTCTGTGAAGAATACTGGTGGCAGGGTGTTTGTACATTGCCAAGCCGGGATCTCCCGATCTGCCACCATCTGCCTGGCTTATCTCATGAGGGCAAACCGGGTGAAGCTGGACGAAGCTTTCGAGTTCGTTAAACAGCGCAGGAGCGTCATTTCCCCCAATTTCAGCTTCATGGGACAACTTTTGCAGTTTGAGTCTCAAGTACTGACCCCTTCGTGTTCGACAGAGGCTGCTAGTCCCTCTAATAATCCCTCTGGTACTTCAACTCGATTTGTCTTTAACTTTCCAGTCTCCATGCCTGTCAGTTCGGCAGCTAATTCCCTGAGCTATCTCCAGAGTCCCATCACCACGTCCCCTACGTACTGATCTGCTGGAAAGGCTGATTTTTAGGACTAAACCAAGTACAATAAGCTGAAAGATCGTGTTCATATGTTTTTCAATATACAGAAACCCATCTATGATGGTTTCCAGACCAGAAGTTTGATGTTTTGAAGAACTGCAATACCTCAACCAGACCTTTGCACTGTCACATTCTGAAAACTGTCTGGGGAGGATACAATAGGCGTTTTAGCACTTTTTATAACTTTTTAATATTTGACCGAACTCTAAAGTGACAACAGTTTGTACTGATTGCCAGTTTGATAATTTATACACTTATTTATTTACAGGCTGGCCATTTTGTTTATTGTCCAGTTATTTTGTATGAATCCAATAAAACATTTTTTACATAAATTTCCTTCGGTGTTGGGGCAGTACCTAACTGGTTCTTAAGGATACAGCCCACAGTGTCCTCAACAACTGGAATATTTATCACCAGAATGTATTCCAAGATTCTCAGTTTTTGTCCCGAAGGCTTTAGCTTCTATATAGCATGTAATATTTCCTCTGTGCTTTTGCCTTTACTAACAGCTATTTTAAATACAATCCCCTGCTGTCGCACAGTTCTTATCAAACAGATTAGTCTTAAACCAGCGTCAGGTAGTGTACATTACCAACCTAATGTATATCTATATTTGACATTAGACGAATAGCTAAATACAAGGCCTTAAATTTTTTTTAAAAAGCAATAGGTAGAGGTGTTCTGCGGAAGTCAATGAGCATTCGGGATCCCCTAATTGTTGTATTATCATGAAGGACAAAACAATTTCTAAAGAAAGCAAGCCTTGAAATCCGTACTAAGTATAACTTTTGGGTCAGTACTACATCCCCAACTCTTTACAATCTATATTAACGATTTGGAGGAGGGGACCGAGTGTAACATATCAAAGTTTGCAGATGATACTAAGATGGGAGGGAAAGATGGGACATAAACCTGCAAGGGGACATAGACAGGCTAAGTAAGTGGGCAGAGATTTGGCAGATGGAATACAATACTGGAAAGTGTGAGTTTATGCACTTTGGCAGGAAAAATTGTAGAGTAAGTTATTATCTTAATGGCAAGAAACTGGAAAGTACTGAAGTACAAAGGGATCTGGGGGTCCTGGTGCATGAAACTCAAAAGGTTAGTATGCAGGTGCAGCAAGTGATTAAGAAAGCCAATGGAATGTTGGCTTTCATTGCTAGGGGGATAGAATATAAAAATAGGGAGGTATTGCTTCAGTTATACAAGGTATTGGTGAGACCACACCTAGAATACTGCATACAGTTTTGGTGTCCATACTTAAGAAAGGACATACTTGCTCTCGAGTCAGTACAAAGAAGGTTCACTCGGTTAATCCCGGGGATGAAGGGATGGACATATGAGGAGAGGTTGAGTAGATTGGGACTCTACTCATTGGAGTTCAGAAGAATGAGAGGCGATCTTATTGAAACATATAAGATTGTGAAGGGGTTGGATCGGGTGGATGCGGGGAGGATGTTCCCGATGATGGGTGAAACTAGAACTAGGGGGCATAGTCTTAGAATAAGGGGCTGCTCTTTCAAAACTGAGATGAGGAGGAACTACTTCACTCAGAGGGTGGTAGGTCCATGGAATATGCTACCCCAAAAAGCTGTAGAAGCTACATCATTACATAAATTTAAAACAGAAATAGACAGTTTCCTAGAAGTAAAGGGAATTAAGGGTTATGGGGAGCGGGCAGGAATTTGGACATGAGTCTAGGTTCGGATCGGTCATGGCCCTGTGGGTAGCGGAGCGGGCCCAGGGGCCGTGTAGCCTGATCCTGCTCCTATTTCGTGTGTCTAATTCTGTTAGATTCAGGAGATGGTTCTGTGATAGTGGATTGGCGGTTAGGATCAGATCAGCCATGATCTTATTGAATGGCGGAGCAGGCTCGAGGGGACGATTGGCCTACTCCTGCTCCTATTTCTTATGTTCTTATGGAGGTGTTCAGAAATAAACCTTTCTGCCCCACCCCTCTCTTGTTTATAAAAAAATATATATACTCACGATATTAGAAGTGATGATGATAAATAGTGCGCCATTTCCACTGGAACTTCTCCCAAAATGCATGTGCATTAGATTCGCATGTGATGAATTCTATCGGGAACAGCTTGCCCTAAGTATGCTGCCCCTTGGCCCAAGTGTGGTACAAAAGAAGGGCGTTTAATTTCGGTAACATCTATAGTTTCATTGGGATTATTTAAAACGTGGAGGATCTTTTAATACCTCTCATCTCTACGTAATTCAGCCAGTTGGCCCAGCATCTTAAAAATCCTGTTAGTAGGAATTAGTTAGAGATCAGGGCCTGGTACAGCTCCAAACGCACCCAATGTTTAATGGAGCTAGTTTCATTTCACCGTGTTCTGTCTTTTAAAGTACAAAAAAATATTTTTGATAGTTAATGCAGTCTTAGCCTCACTACCAATAACAGAAACACCAGCCGTACTCAGTTTCTTTCAAAATGTAGTTATATTTATAGCGCCAATTTATTCGGAATACATATTTAGCCTATCTCACAAATGATCTGTTTTCCGAGCATTTACTGAGGCTGAACTTGCGACTGAATGGAGGAGAAAATTACTCCTAGCTACTGCCCCCTGAATACGTTATGGGGGAATGAGAAACCATTATTCTTTGATGAGTCGGGTACAATAGTATAGTGGTTTCTCGAGCAGTAACCCGGAGGCCGAGATTAATAAACCAAACAATGCGAGTTCAAATCCCACCATGGCAGTTTGAGAATTTGAATTCCGTTTTCAAAGTCGAAATAAAAAGCCAGTATTGGTAAAAGTGACGACGAATCTATGTGACTGTAAACACCAACTGGTCCATTAATGTCCATTAGGGGAGGAAGCCTGCATCCTTACCCACTCCAGTACTGAAAGTTAACATTTAAATGCCCTTAGAAGCGCCCTAGAAAGTCATTCAGTTGTCCCACCACTATCTCGGGGCAACTAAGGATGGACCTTGACAGTGAAACCCGCATCCTGAGAATGAATACAAAAAAATAAAATTTTCTAACACAAAAATTATTCCCTAATTCGGATCTCAAACAGCTGCATGAATTTTATATACGCTACAATAACTTAACCCCGCGGTGAATCATTATTAGTTCTAAAATTATATTTTGATTAAAATATTTAAATTTGGACAGCAAATTATGAAACTTATTGAAGATATCTCTATTGCTATAATGTTCAGCAAACAGAACCTACAGCAAAAAATTATAAAGCGGCAGACGGTTCTCGTATTATTACAGTTTGTGTTACATTCATCTGAAATACTTTGGGAACACATGGAACTCCTGTGTGTATATATAGATATAATACAAAAACAAAATACTGCGGATATTGCTTGTGACAAAGGGTCATTGACCTGAAACGTTAACTCTGTTTCTCTCTCCACAGATGCTGCCTGGCCTGCTGAGTATTTCCAGCATTTTCTGTTTTTATATTTTATATATATAGCTAGTTCTACAGTTTCAAAATTAAACCCAAGTAAACTGAGACGAAATCTCAACCAAGAACCTATCCTAAATGTTTCAAAATCACGGTATACTTGGGTCAAAAGTAAAGATTAGCCAAGTTATTTGTCTTGGCGTTAGTTTAATCGGAGTTCAATAGCGTTGCTAAGTAACATGGAGGAGTTGTTCCTCAGAAGTGTTCGACTGGTGGCGTCTCCATGGAAACCACAGGGAGTTTCCTGAGTCACATCAGGAAGCCGCGCGTCACGGCTTGTTGTTGGCCACCAGCCCGGACTCTGATCAGGCACTGTTTATGTGAATGGTCTCCAAGTCTGCTACCAAAATCCTACTTTATACGAACATGTCCTCCGGGAAGCAGTGTGTAAAAAGCACCCCTCACATTCCTTTGAAGTCAACTCTATAAATAAATTGTAATATATATATATATATACATATATATAAATCGTTCAAAGGAGACCCATCTTAAATTCCTTAGTTAGAAGGATTATGTTCCCTCCGTGCATTACCCCTCATCCGTATGTGCGTCTCCAGTCAAAGCTCTCCCAAGTTAACCTTGTTTTATAAACTGTTGTAATTAATTATGGTACAGTAGTTAAATCCACAACTGCTCGAAGGGAATCGACGCCCATCAGTTAAATGTTCACTTGTGTAAGTACGGTGATTTAATTGATGAACAACTTTGCCGAGGATTATATTTTAACATTATAGAGTCCCAGAAAACAGCTTTATAATCAAACATCTGTGGAAAAATAATACAACGCGTGGAAATATGCCCCGTTTGATCCCATACACAGCACCCTCGAATATAATCTCCGATTAGATCAGCAGCTAAGATTCAATTCCGCCGTGATATTCATTTGAAACAATAATGAAATCAAGTGCAATTTCATTTAAATTAAATGTCAATTTCGGCAACATTGAGACAAATCGCCGGCAGGACGTTACAAATGCGCACAGAACAGGTTAAGACTGCTTATGTCGTGTAAAAAAAGACAGGAATCGGATCTGTTGGGAGCTGCTGATCAGCTGCATCGTGTCGTGTGACTTTTCAGATGAGTGGTGGGGTAAGTGATCCTCTGAAGGGGTCACCTTAGGAACTAACTACTTCCAGCCGCCAGCCAAGTCCTATATTTATTGGGCGCCCTTGCCGTTTATGTTGTTCTATTATGGAAAATCACTGCCGTCACGCGTATGGCCAATGGCGCTGTCACTCCGTTACTTTCCATTACAAGTCCAAGTCGGCAGCCGAGCGTCTGAGACGCATTAACAGGATGCGAGCGCAATGACGCTAAAGCCCGGAGAACTGAGAGCGGCCGCGTTCAGCACATTCCTCAGGATGCGCCCCGCACGTTTCCATCCCAGATGTCCCGCCGGAGGTCACGCCGGATGTACTGTACTTCTATAATTAGAAACATTTATGGATTGAATTGCAAGTGAAGCATTTCATTTTACAGACTGAAATAGCTTTGCAACTGATGGATTTTACATCCTGTTCTTGGTATCTGGATATCTTACTCTGTGAACATCATTTCTGAAGATAGAGAAGCATTACTTCCGCCAACATTTGTATGGCAGATAACGTAACTATTTCGGCTTTGCACCATTTTAAAACAAAATGCTGGCACTGCAATTTGTTTCTTTACTTTTTTTCCTGAAAGCACTGTAACTTGTCTCTGAGACGATGCTTCTGTCTTACAATGCATCGCCGCTCAAACAAGAGTTAATAATAGTGTAATCCCTGTTAGAAATATTAATACCAATACTGTATGAACACAAACTATTACACTTCCATAGTTAATCTGGCGTTTTTAAAATCATTTTCAAATAAAATCTAGGCCAACACAGTCTAATTTTTAATGTATCTCAAATCGACAGCTGTGGTTATATTTAGGGGAAATGGGGCCAGATATCTGTTCAGATCGCATTATTTTCGACAACTAAGTAACTGCAGGTATAAACGATTATGTCAATACCAGGAACATAGGGAAGATGTGCTATAGTGTTACGACCTGTTAAAAACGACAGAATTAAGAATGCAAGTACTGCATGAAGTTGTAGGGCAAATCAGGACATCCGTGATTACAGATAAATCATTTCTTAGAAATCTGAGCAGTGCCGGATGAACGATGAACAATTACGTTATTTTATTGGTACGCAGCTGTCATGGAAACTATTGTAACGGGTTCCAAAGGCTTTCTTCTAGCTGTACCTCTCACCGGCCGAGCCTTCAAAATGTTCCATACAATTATGTTTACAATCAAAACTTGCAATTAAAAGCAAAGGTGGAATACTACAAGACAAATAAGTTGATGTAGGCTAGGGTTGGGATTCAGGCCCAGAAGTTGAAATGAAGTCCTACTACAATACACACATGCGAATGGTGTGCAATGTGGCTATCAGAGTGTACAATATATGCATATCTATTTCCATTAATATTATAAAAAGGTCTGGCATGCATTTCCTGTCAATCACACTTCAAGTGTCATATTCAAATTTTTATGTCACGCTTGAAAAAAGTATAAAGAAACAAAGTCATTCATTTGACACATTCTGTGAACTTTCAAATTCATACTTAAAAATCAAGACAGTTATATGACATAGGAGCCAGAATATCTGTATTCTCTGAGTGACTTTACAAAATCACACTTAAAAGAACCAGAAAGCCAAGGTGGGAATAATGGGTTGGGATGAGCACAATGAAGTCATGATGTTGGGGAATGGCTCACAGAGATGCCCAAGGCTGGAGCAGGAGGATGCAGGTTCAAGGTGAGATGGCAGCAGGGGCATTGGAGTGAATAGCTGGCACAATGGCAACAACAGATACTGGAAGGGGCAGGTGGCAGGAGGCCTGAAAGTCAATGGGAGGAAAAAGGCAGCAAATGAAGGGGTGCACACAAAACTGAGCAGGTAGGCTATGGCTCAAGGCTTGAGAATATGGTGGGCAGCTGCAATGGGAAATGGATGGGTGGGGAAACAGAGTGGACAAAGCCAACATCCCCAGTCCCAAAGGTCAACACGGCAGTGAAGGTAAATGAAGTTAAATCCGTCGGGTAAAATAATAAGCAGACTAGGTCCTTGTTTCTTGCCTTGCCTTTATGTCAATGTTACAGTGCAATAAGCAGGATACAGTCAAGCCTAGGCACGAGCTCTTCAGACAGTACCATAGCTTTAATCGAATCATTCCTTTTTATAATTTCCCGCTTATTTCCCTTAACTCCGTGATTGGTTACAAGTTTGTACATTGCCTTATATGTTGCATCACCCTCTTTTCTGTTTGTGCTACTTTCAGCAGTCTCAACTGTTCCCAGTTTCGGCCTGTGGTAAATGTGTTTTCAAGCTGCTAATTTAATCAATTGCTGAAGATCAGGGCCTTTGTCTTCTGCTAATTTAATCACACACACATTATCATATGTCCCAACTGTCCTTTCTGCTCATTTTCAACTTAACTCCTTCCTTCCCATATCTCAACAGGCAGCCAGCAGGAATGGGATGGGATGGGATGGGGGGTGGGGCGGTAGGGGGGGAGCTGAGCAATGGGGTGTGGGCAGCGCAAGTGGCAGGAGGCAGGGCACAAAAATAGAAATGGCAGGCAAATCAAATCAAATCAAATCAACTTTTATTGTCATTGTTAGTGCACAAGTGCAGTACAATGAAATGTAGGCTTGCGGCTCCCGAGAGTGTACAATTTGGATTACGACACTTAAACATTGGTTGGGATCTAAGTATAAGTTGGTTGGGATCTAAGTATAAGTAACATAGTATTGCCACAGCACCATCTAGCTTTGAGGTGCAGCTTGGAGGACTGAAGCACTAGTGCATTAGAATGATATGAAAATTGAAGCAGAAATAGCATTCCACAATAATCCTAACAAAGGAAGTAAGTGTGAAATGTACAGTGAGCGTTGCCATTCACAAAAATATAATTTACTACTAGTGAATCTTGTGGCATTGCCCATGGCAAGTCAAAGATGTTGTTTTATTTTATGTAACATACAAAATATTATTAGCGTCATTAATTTATGGCAATTGAATCAGTGAATTGTATTTTTGTCACAGAGTATTGTGGGGAACTTTAGTGGTATTTTCAGACTCAGTGGCCCAGATTTTGCAATGGGTAATGACGGCGAACTGTCAGCGTTCGCTGTTATTACCCCTCTGAAACTGACCGCAACTTCAGAATTTAGCGCATGCACATCAAAACACGCAAATCCTGAAGTTGCGGTCAGTCATTCACTGCTCCGATACTGTCTGCGCTGTGGACACCCCTCAAAGCTGGCAATCGGTGAAATCAGTGGAACTGACAAAAACTTAAGCTTTTCCACACTAATAAGAACATAAGAAGTAGGAGCAGGAGTAGGCCATACGCCCCCCCCCCCCCCCCATTCAATAGGATCATGGCTGATCCGAATCTAGACTCACATCCACTTCCCTGCCCTCTCCCCATAACCCCTAATTCCCTTATCTGCTAGGAAACTGTTTATCTCCGATTTAAATTTATTTAATGTTGCAGCTTCCACAGCTCTTTGGGGTAGCAAATTCCATAGATTTACTACCCTCTGAGTGAAGAAGTGTCTCCTCATCTTTTGAAAGGGCAGCCCCTTATTCTAAGATTATGCCCCCTAGTTCTAGTCTCACCCATCAGTGGAAACATCCTCACCGCATCCACCCGATCAAGCCCCCTCACAATCTTATATGTTTCGATAAGATCACCTCTCATTCTTCTGAACTCCAATGAGTAGAGGCCCAACCTACTCAACCTTTCCTCATACGCCAACCCCCTCATCTCCGGAATCAACCGAGTGAACCTTCTCTGAACCGCCTCAAGAGCAAGTATATCTTTTCTTAAATATGGAAACCAAAACTGCACACAGTATTCCAGGGGTGGCCTCACCAATACCTTGTATAACTGCAGCAAGACTTCCCTGTTTTTATACTCCATCCCCCTTGCAATAAAAGCCAAGATTCCATTGGCCTTCCTGATCACCTGCTGCACCTGCATACTAACTTTTTGTGTTTCATGCACCAGGACCCCCAGATCCCTTTGTACTGTAGCACTTTGCAGTTTCTCTCCATTTAGATAATAACTTGTTCTTTGATTTTTTCTGCCAAAATGCACAACCTCACGCTTTCCAATATTATATTTCATCTGCCAAATCTCTGCCCACTCACTTAGCCTGTCTATGTCCTTTTGCAGGTTTTTTATGTCCTCCTCACTCACTGCTTTCCCTCCCATCTTTGTATCGTCGGCAAACTTGGATATTTTGCACTCGGTCCCTTCCTCCAAATCGTTAATATAGATTGTAAAGAGTTGGGGTCCCAGCACTGACCCCTGTGGAACACCATTAGTTACTGATTGCCAGCCCGAGAATGAACCATTTATCCCAACTCTTTGTTTTCTGTTAGATAGCCAATCTTCCACCCATGCCAGTATATTACCCCCAATCCCGTGATTTTTTATCTTGATCAGTAATCTTTTGTGTGGAACCTTGTCAAATGCCTTTTGGAAGTCCAAATACACTACATCCACTGGTTCCCCTTTATCCACCCTGTATGTTACGTCCTCGAAGAATTCGAGCAAATTTGTCAAACATGACTTCCCCTTCATAAAACCATGCTGACTCTGTCCTATTAAATTATGTTTATCCAAATGCTCTGTTACTGTTTCCTTAATAATGGACTCCAACATTTTGCCAACCACAGATGTTAGGCTAACTGGTCTATAGTTTCCAGCTTTGTGTCTACTTCCCTTCTTAAATAAGGGTGTTACATTAGCAGTTTTCCAATCTGCCGGGACCTTTCCTGAGTCCAGGGAGTTTTGGAAAATAATCACCAATGCATTCACAATCCCTACCGCCACTTCTCTCAAGACCCTAGGATGTAGACCATCAGGTCCAGGGGATTTATCCACCTTAAGTCCCATTATTTTACCGAGAACCATCTCCTTAGTGATTTTAATCGTGTTTAGCTCCCCCCCCCCATTGCCCCCTGTTTGTCCAGTGTTGGGATATTTTTAGTGTCCTCTACTGTAAAGGCTGATACAAAATATTTGTTCAGCGTCTTTGCCATCTCCATGTTCCCCACCACTAGTTTCCCGGTCTCATCCTCTAAGGGACCAACGTTCACTTTAGCCACCCTTTTTCTTTTTATATAGCTGTAGAAACTCATGCTATCTGTTTTTATATTTTTTGCTAGTTTACTTTCATAATCTATCTTCCCTTTCTTAATTAATCTTTTAGTTATTGTTTGCTGGCTTTTAAATGCTTCCCAATCTTCTATCCTCCCACTAGATTTGGCTACTTTATATGCCCTTGTTTTCAGTCGGATACTATCCTTTATTACTTTACTAAGCCATGGATGGCTGTCTTTTCTTTTACTCCCCTTTTTCCTCTGTGGAATATATTTATCTTGAAAGATGTGAAATATCTCCTTGAATATAGACCACTGCTCTTGTACCGTCTTACACGTTAATCTTTTTTCCCAGTCCACTTTAGTCACTTTAGTCAATTCTACTCTCATACCTTCATAGTCTCCTTTATGTAAGCTCAGTACACTTGTTTGAGATGCAACTCTCTCACCCTCAAACTGAATTTGGAATTCAACCATATTATGGTCACTCATTCCAAGGGGATCCTTTACTGGGACATTTTTTATTAATCCTGTCTCATTACACAGGACCAGATCTAAGATTGCCTGCCCCCTGGTTGGTTCAGTTACATACTGCTCAAGGAACCCATCCCTAATACACTCTATGAACTCTTCCTCAAGGCTGCCATGCCCAATTTGATTAGTCCAGTCAATATGAAAGTTAAAATCCCCCATGATTATAGCTGTTCCCTTATTACAAGCCCCAACTATTTCCTGATTTATACTCCGACCAACAGAGTTGCAACTGTTAGGAGGCCAATAGACTATGCCCACTAATGACTTCTTCCCCTTATTATTCCTTATCTCCACCCAAACTGTTTCACTATCCTGATCCTTTCACCCAATATCATTTCTGACTATTGCAGTGATTCCATCCTTGATTAAAATGGCAACCCCACCTCCCTTTCCTCCCTGTCTGTCCTTCCTAATTGTCAAATACCCTTGTATGTTTAGTTCCCAGTCATGATCATCTTGCAGCCATGTTTCCGTAATGGCCACCAGATCATACCCATGTGTAGTTATTTGTACCGTCAACTCGTCTATTTTGTTACGAATGCTGCGAGCATTCAGATAAAGAACTTTCAAATATGTTTTTTGACAATTTATTCCTGCTTTTACCCCTTTTACTACTTTACCTTTATCATTATACATTCTGTCCCTTCCTGACATGCTCTGGTTTTTAATTTCCCCACTGCTACCTTGCTCTATTGCCTTCTCCGCAGTCATTTTTATTTTCGCTTTCTTAAAACCTCCCCCCCACTAATTAGTTTAAAGCCCTCTCTACAGCCCTAGTTATTCAATTCGCCAGGATTCTAGTCCCAGCACTGGCCAAGTGAAGTCTGTCCCAACGGAACAGCTCTCTCCTGTCCCAGTACTGATGCCAGTGTCCCAAGAAGCAAAACCCATTACTCCCACACCAGTCTTTGAGCCACGCATTTAACTCTCTAATTTTATTTACCCTAGCCAAATTTGCACGTGGCTCAGGTAGTAATCCAGAGATTATTACCCTTGTGGTTCTGCTTTTTAATTTGGCCCCTAGCTGCTCAAATTCCCTCAGCAGAACCTCTTTCCTTGTCCTATCTATGTCGTTGGTACCAACATTGCTGTTAAACACCCCATTAAATGTTAAGCCTTGTTGGAATAGGTATAACTAGGGTTTTAACAGTGTATTGACTGCTAAACAACCATTTTGACCCTGAAAAACTGATTGTTATATTTGTGGAATATCACATTTCTCCATTATGATAAAAATTATCAGACTAAAAAATGTAATAAAAAAATGTTTGTTCATGATATTTCAGCTTTTACCTTAACCCCATGTCTATTTTTTTTATTCATTCACTCACAGGATGTGGACATCGCTGGCAAGGCCAGCATTTATTGCCCATCCCTAATTGCCCTCACGAAGGTGCTGGTGAGCCAGCTTCTTGAATACAACTGAATGGCTTGCTAGGCCATTTCATTGCTGTGGGTCTGAAGTCACATATAAGCCTGACCGGGTAGGACAGCAGATTTTCTTCTCTTGAGGACATTAGTGAACCAGATGGGCTTTTACGACAATCTGGTAGTTTCATATTCACCATTGCTGATACTTGCTTTTTTATTATTAATTTAAATTCCCCATAAATTTCCCTGCTGTGGTGGAATTTGAACTCATGTCTCTGGATCATTAGTCCAGACCTCTGAATTACTAGTCCAGGAACAGAACGACTGTGCTACCACACCCGTTAATGAGTACGTCCCAATCTTTATTTCGCTCTCTGTAACATTTTGAAAAAGTGCCTGTCTGTGCGTCACTGCCGCATCGCGCTAGGAATCCCCTATTGATGCTGTACAATCAATTACACGTCGAGAAACCTCAAGTTTTTGTCTGTGGGCATCTTTCTTTGAGGTCAGCGGTGATCGCCGTCATTTCACCGCTGGTCGCAAATTCCAGGCCAATGATTCATGACTAGGTGCATACTTGTACACAATGTGTTGTTAGATAAGGAGAGGAGAATTATATAGTGTAATGGAGTGTATTATTGAAGTTAGGAATAAAACAATGGTGAAAAATAAAGACATGCATGTAAAATGGTGAGAAATTATATAGAAATCCGAAGCAAATGAATTTAGTTCATTGAAAAATTAAATTGTAAATTGTATATTGTGTTTTTATCTTATAGTAGAGTTTTATGATGCAAACAAAAGCAATTTACAATAAATTAATGTGAAATATATGAAATAATAAAATCTGCCTCATAATCTTTCAAGTTGAAGATTTGTTTTCAAAGTGAATGTTGCCAAGTTGGATTTTTTTATGTGAGGATAAAGTTTAATATGTGGTGGACAGAGAAGAAAGGTTGGGGATTTGGGGTTAAGTGGTGGGGAGAAAGATGCAGGATAGAATGCAGGGGGCATATTGACGGTAGCGAGTAGGAAAGAGGTTGGTGCTGGGATGTGGGTGGTAAAGTGTAAGCTTGGTATGAGTCGCAGGAAGTGGTGAAAGGTTAGAGGATGAAAATTAGAGGGTTGAAGAGAGTTTGGTAGTGATTGCAAAAGAAATGAGATGAACATGGGAAGAAGAGAAGATGGAAATGAAGGAGAGATTGGTGAATGTATATTATAAAATATCTAGCTGTACTGAAGATGGCAGTATCAGTGTTTAGGTGTTCTGGTGAGTAGCAGGATGTGTAAGATTTTGGGAGGGGATGTTATAGGTGTGGGAGAAATGGGTTTGGGAGAATTGGTCATGTTGGTTGCAGGATATGGGAGGAGAATCTTGGGGCCTGGGAGTAGTGTGTGGAGATGTGTCATTGGTGAGAAGGGTGTTGCATGGTGTGGAAGTAGTGGTGGTGCTGGGATGGGCTGGATTTTCTCAATGGAGACGAGTTGGAGGCGGGACTGCTGCTTGTCGGGTCAATGTCCCGCCTCCATCATCTTCTGGCCAACCAGAGGGATTTTCCCCTGATTGACCTTGTTAAGCCCGCCCTGCAGGCTCAGCAGGCCAATTAGGGGGAAGTCACTGAGAGCACGTCAACGTCTGATGTGCCACCTGTCAAGACCTCTTGAAAGAAGAAATGTCAGCATTTGACAGCTCTGTGAAGCTGTCAAACACTGACATTCTGTGTAGTTTGATGAGCCCTTGTGTTCAGGACTCATCAAACCTTTCAACTTTGTAGATTTCAGATAGCTGTTGGGTCAGAGGATCCAACAGCCAGTCTGTGGAATCGACAAGGAAGATATTGGGTCTCCCGATCCAGGGCGGATGAAGGCTGTAGGCAGAAAACAAGGTAAGTGAACATTTTTTAACACTTATCACTCACCTTCCATAATTACCATTCCACACTTGCACCCATCACTCACCTCTACATCTTACTTTCAGGTGCCTCCAACCCCCGCAGACCTCCTTCACATCTCCTTCAACCCAGCGGGGTTCTCCGAGGTCAGGAAGCCTTCACCTGAGAAGGTAAAATGGCACTAATCCTTTTTTCTGCCTGTTAACTCCCTGATTTAATCCCTTTCCTGCCTCCAGGAGATGGGTCCCGAAGCAGCACATCTTCCCGCCTACTGGCAAAAAGGCACGGAGGCGGGATGGTGGCGGTTTTGCCATCCGCCCCCACTGTCTACTACTTTACTGGCAGTCCCGCCTCCATGCGCGCCTCCTCGGGGCTGAGAAAATCCAGCCCATAGAGTCATAATGGCACAGAAGGAGGCCATTCGGCCCATCGAGTCCGTGCCGGCTCTCTGCAAAGCAATTGAGTCAGTCCCATTCCCCTGCTCTATCCCCATAGCCCTGCAAGTTTATTTCTCTCAAGTGCCTATCCAGTCTCCCCTTGAAAACATTGAGTGTTTCCGCTTCCACCACTTCCTTCGACAGCGAGTTCCAGGTCCTCACCACTCGCTGCGTAAAAAAGTTTTACCTCACATCTCCCCTGTATGTCTTCCCCAAAACCTTAAATCTCTGTCCCCTAGTCCTTGTACCATCCAATAGTGGGAACAGCCTTCCCCGTCTAGCCTATCCAAACCCCTCATAATCTTGTACACCTCTATCAAATCACCCCTCAACCTCCTTTGCACTAATGAAAACAAATCCAGCTTCTCCAACCTGTCTTTGTAGCTAAGATCCCCCATCCCCAGAACCATTCTGGTAAATCTCCTCTGCACCCTCTCGAGGGCCTTCACATCCTTCCTAAAGTGTGGTGACCAGAACTGGATGTAATACTCCAGTTGTAGCCTAACCAGTGCTTTATAAAGATTCAGCATAACTTCTCTACTTTTGTACTCAATACCTCTATTTATGAAACCCAAGATCCCATATGCTTTGCTATCCACTCTCTCAATATGTCCAGCCACCTTCAGAAATAGAAGGATATTTCAGATGAATACGTGGCTAGAGGAATGGTGCAAGGAGGAGGGATTCAAATTCCTGGGACATTGGAACCGGTTCTGGGGGAGGTGGGACCAGTACAAACCGGACGGTTTGCACCTGGGCAGGGCCGGGACCGATGTCCTAGGGGGAGTGTTTGCTAGTGCTCTGGGGGAGGGTTTAAACTAAAATGGCAGGGGGTTGGGAACCTGAGCAGGGAGACAGAGGAAAGGGAAACAAGGATAAAATGAAAAGATAGGAAGGAGAAAAACAAAAGTGGCAGTCAGAGAAATCAACGGTTTAAATCAAACATGGCCACAGTAAATAATAATTCTAATAGGTCTAAGACCATTAAAAAAACAGCCTGAAGGCTTTGTGTCTTAATGCGAGGAGCATTTGTAATAAGGTGGATGAATTAGCTGCGCAAATAGAGGTAAACGAATATGATTTGATTGGGATTACGGAAACATGGCTACAGGGTGGCCAAGGCTGGGAACTCAACATCCAGGGGTATTCAATATTCAGGAAAGATAGGCAAAAAGGAAAGGGAGGTGGGGTAGTATTGCTGGTTAAAGAAGGGATTAACACAATTGTAAGGAAGGCATAGTGGTTAGCACTGTTGCCTCACAGCGCCAGGGACCCGGGTTCGAATCCGGCCTCGGGCGACTGTCTGTGTGGAGTTTGCACATTCTCCCCGTGTTTGTGTGGGTTTCCTCCGGGTGCTCCGGTTTCCTCCCACAGTCCAAAGATGTGCGGGTTAGGTCGATTGGCTATGATAAATTGACCCTTAGTGTTAGGGGGATTAAATACGTGGGGTTACGGGGATAGGGTGGGATATGTGTTGGAGTAGGGGTTACGGGGATCGGGTGGGATATGTGTCGGTGCAGGCTCGATGGGCCGAAATGGCCTCTATCTGCACTGTGGGGTTTCTGTGATTCTGTGATTAGCTCTGATGATGTGGAATCTGTATTGGTAGAACTGAGAAATACCAAGGTGCAGAAAACGTTAGTGGGAGTGGTATATAGACCTCCAAACAGTAATGCGGAGGTTGGGGATGGCATGAAAAGGGAAATTAGAGAAGCGTGCAATAAGGGCACAGTAGTCATCATGGGTGACCTTAATCTACATATAGATTGGGCTAACCAAACTAGTAACAATACTGTGGAGGAGGAATTCCTGGAGTGTTTACGGGATGGTTTCCTGGACCAATATGTTGAGGAACCAACCAGAGATCAGGTCATCTTAGACTGGGTATTATGTAATGAGAAAGGATTAATTAGCAATCTTGTTGTACGAGGCCCCTTGGGTCGGAGCGATCATAATATGATAGAATTCTTCATTAAGATGGAGAATGAAGTAGTTGACTCAGAGACGAGGGGCCTGTATTTAAATAAAGGAAACTATGATGGTATGAGGTGCGAGTTGGTTAGGATTGATTGGGAAATGTCATAAGAACATAAGAACATAAGAAGTAGGAGCAGGAGCAGGCCATACGGCCCCTCGGGCCTGCTCCGCCATTCAATAGGATCATGGCTGATCTGAACCTAGACTCACGTCCACTCCCTTATCAGCTAGGAAACTGTCTAACTCCGTTTTAAATTTATTTAGTGTCGCAGCTTCCACAGCTCTTTGGGGTAGCAAATTCCATAGATTTACTACCCTCTGAGTGAAGAAGTTTCTCCTCATCTCAGTTTTGAAAGGGCAGCCCCTTATTCTAAGATTATGCCCCCTAGTTCTAGTCTCACCCATCAGTGGAAACATCCTCACTGCACCCACCCGATCAAGCCCCCTCACAATCTTATATGTTTCGATAAGATCGCCTCTCATTCTTCTGAATTCCAATGAGTAGAGGCCCAACCTGTAATGATATCAGCAAATAGTGATGGTATTTGCCTGTTTGATTATGATGCCTTACCAGCCTGTTTGCCTGATTGATTACTTATGCCTGACCAGCAGAGGGCATGTGACAGAGACAAGCAGTTTGGTTTTAGTTTCGCTTTTAGATGGATCACCAGCATGGTGTCTCCTGTAATGCTGTTAAAAAGAGTTGAACAGACTTTAGATTAAAAGACATTGGGCTAGATTTTCAGTTGATAGCGCCAGCAGTTAGCGCCTTAAGAGAAGTGATTTTCGGGCGCTATGCGTGTAGCGCCCGTGCGCAGCGCAGTTTGCGCCCCGCCCCAAATTAAGTTGCCCGTTAGCGCCGGCGCAAAGTTTAGCGCCCGCCCGGATGCGCGCGCAGAAAATGACGTCACATCCTCGTGCAACGCCCTTTGTGCACCCCGATTCCAAACTTCAGTCGGACCGCCCCATTGTGCGGCTGGCGGCCGGAGCGTTTGGAAAAAGGAACGCAACACAACCAGCGCGGGCCCCGGGGGGCGCAAATTAAAGGGGACGTGCTCTCCAGTATAAAGGCCAGCCTTTTTTCAGAAAACACTCTTGTGCAACGCATTTCTGGAGACACAACAAGGAGGATAGCTAACTGGTTTCAAGCAGCAAGAGCTCAGGTATTTTTGGACTCAGGCCAGAGCGCTGCAAGTGGCCTTTTGGAAATTTGATTGTTTGCCAGGATTTGATGGGGGTTGCATGGGGTGCCAACGCGGAGCTGCAGCTCCATGTCCGTAGGGCTCGCAGACGCATTGTGAGAGGGGCAGCCCTGGCTAGAGGCAGAGGGGGCTACAGGCGTCGGCCACGTAGGCCTTACCCAGTCAGGCTATACCGCCAGCAGCGCTCCTACCTAAACATGAGTGCCGCGCGATGTGTTAAAAGGCTCCGATTCCGAAAGGAGGTGATTGCAGAGATCTGCCACCTGCTTCGCCGAGATCTGCGGCCAAAGCTCAGGTGCAGGACGTCTCTGTCGGTGGAAGTGAAGGTGACGGTGGCATTGAACTTCTATGCCACCGGCTCCTTCCAATACGCTGCTGGGGACATAGCAAACATCTCCCAGTACGGCGCGCATCGCTGCATCCGCCAGGTGACCGAAGCACTGTTCAGAAGGAGAAGCCAATTCATCTCCTTCCCCATGGCCCTGGAGAGCCAGCATCAGCGCGCATTGGGATTTTCCAGACTCGGGGAATTCCCCTTGGTGCAGGGCGCCATTGACTGTACGCATGTGGCTTTGCGGGCCCCTCTGGAGCATGACGAGCAGTATCGCAACAGGAAGGGCTACCATTCTCTGAATGTGCAGCTGGTCTGTGACCACAAGCAGCGCATCATGGCAGTCAATGCCAGCTTCCCAGGCAGCAGCCACGATGCCTTTATCCTGCGGCAGAGTACTGTGCATGACATGTTCCAGGCACAGCCTCCCCCAAGAGGATGGCTACTCGGGGACAAAGGCTATCCTTTGTGCACCTGGCTCATGACCCCGCTCCGCGCGCCCAGGACCGCTGCTGAAGAGGCCTACAACGAGAGCCATCAAACCACCCGCAACATCATCGAGCTAACTATTGGGGTCCTCAAGCAGCGGTTCCGCTGCCTTGATCGCTCCGGAGGAGCTCTCCAGTATTCGCCGGACCGGGTCTCCCAATTTGTGGTGGTTTGCTGCATGCTACACAACCTGGCTATCCGCAGGACTCAGGCACTGCCACCTGACGTTGGACCAGCACCTCAGGAGGAGGAGCAGGAGGAGCATGAGGAGGAGGAGGAGGAGGAGCAGGAGTACGTTCCCAGGAGGGAGCGACCAGAGCCAAGGGCCGCACGACGCCACCTTATTACACGGTACTTCTAAGCCCCCTGTCAGGGAATGGCCAGGGGCCATGAGGGAAGATGAATGCAGCCGCTCCGCAAGCCCTCAGCCGGCGAAGCCAACAAACACTAAGAAGAACAACCATGGAGACTGCATTAATAAAGATAATTTTTTATTACACAAAAATGAAAAGCCCTTCCCACATGAATCCCCAAAAACAATAAACGGGCCCCACAAAAAGCCCAACAAACGACTCACTCCCACAAACTGGGGAGGAGTCACTCCACCTTTCTTCAAACCGGGCCTCAACGTCGGCCTAACGCAAAAAATAAGCCCTCCAACAACACAACCATGGGCAAAATAAAGATGGCCACCGCCATATAAAAGGAAAGCTGGCCACACCCTCTACTGAGTGGCCCGCGAGGGCGAGACCTTGCCCAGCCTTTTGCCTCCCCTGCCCGGCCTGCTGCTCCTTCGCAAGCTCTGCCCAGTGGCTGCTGCGAGGCTGGGGGAAGGTGCCTGAGGCTCAGATGCCCTTCCGCCAGATGCCGCTGGGGGGCGGCCTACACGGCGTTTGGGCCTCGAGGGGCCGTCTGCTGAGTGGCGCACCTGAGCCTGGCCACCATCAGCTGCAGCCGCTTGCCCTTGACGCCCCAGTGGGGGAATGGCGGCGACGGATGGCGCAATGTGGGCCAGCTGGCATCTGGGATGCGCTGGCTGGTGCTGTGGCGCGGTGGCACTCGGCCGGGCCCGCACTGCAGGATCCGCAACAATCAGCCGAGGGGCGGCTTGCTGGGATGGTCCAGTGCGGCGGCTGCCCTGGCGATGCCTGCCTGAGACAGCGCGTGTGGCAGCAGTGAGTGCCCCTGTTGTCCTGGTGTGCGCGCGCATCACATCCGCCAGGGTCTTGACGGCATCAGTCAGCATGCGGCCACTCGCGGCAGTTGCTGCCCCGAACTCGCGCACACTGGTCGCCAGCGACTCGATGGCCTCAGGCATGCGCCCCACCACGCTCATGAGCTCCGTGTGGCGCCGGTCCGAAACCTCGGCCATCTTATCCAGCTTCCGCACCTCCTCCGAGGTGAAGGTGTCCGGACTGGAGTCGCGACTCTCCCGCTGGGGAGGAGGGGGCCGAACTAAGGGACCCTTGCCACGTTGGTGGCGGCGAGTGTGTCGATCAGCAGCACTCCCCTCTGATCCTTCCCCCCTTTGGGGGGAAGGCCGCGGGCCACGCGCACGGCTCCTGGGTGGCTGGACGCCACTGGTCCCAGAAGCTGCATTGCCCTGCGACAGTTCCTCCAGGCACTCGTCCAGTGAGGAGGTGTCAAGCGTTTCCTCCTCTCCTGCGGGACGTGACCGTTCCCCCGATGGTCCGGCTTGCTCCTCCTCCTCCTCCTGCTCGGAGGTGCTGTCACTGGCAGCTTCAGGGTCCTGGTCGTCACCAGCTGAAAGCAGGAATGCACAAGAGTAGCTTCAGAGTGAGGAGACGGCGTCAGCGAGGGAGTTAGGACTGGTGGCATTCAGCGCATTGGTGGGACAGTGGCAAAGGAGGTAGCTCGGATGGGCCAGTGCGACGCGAGAGGGCCAAAAGGCGAGGTCCTTACCATTGCCGGGCAGTGGAGGGTCGGATACTCCGCACGCTGTGGGGATGATCACACGGGCTCCCATGAGCACACACACGCGCTCCTCCAGCCGAGTGAGCTTCTGCAGCTTGGCGCGGCCACCCCTGGCACGGGCCTGGCGATTAAAGGCTACTTTAGCCTGCAAGAGAAAGGACGGGCTGTAAGTGCGCAGTGTAGCCCTGATGTAGTGTGCACTGCCTCCCATGGTGGAATAGCTTGGCCAGAGTGAAGCCCTGATGTAGTGTGCACTGCCTCCCATGGTGGAATAGCTTGGCCAGAGTGAAGCCCTGATGTAGTGTGCACCGCCTCCCATGGTGGAATAGCTTGGCCAGAGTGAAGCCCTGATGTAGTGTGCACTGCCTCCCATGGTGGAATAGCTTGGCCAGAGTGAAGCCCTGATGTAGTGTGCACAGCCTCCCATGGTGGAATAGCTTGGCCAGAGTGAAGCCCTGATGTAGTGTGCACAGTCTCCCATGGTGGAATAGCTTGGTCAAAGTGTAGAGTGCCGAATGGCCATTTGATGCTCATGACTGTCCCAATGCTGCTGGCTGAGGGCTGGCCAATAGGACTTTCAGCTCCCTTTGCCCATCATGTCAGGTGTACATGCAAGAATGAGGAGGAGACTGGAAAGGCTACTCACCTTGACAATCCTGGTCAGGTCGTTGTATTTTTTACGACATTGTTTGTGGGTCCTGGGGGCATCGCCGGTGAACGTCACCCTCTGGGCGATCTGCTTCCAGGCTTTGGTGTAGTCGTGGTGGGTTGGATTCCTCCCACTCTCTGGGAACAAGATCTTGCGCCTCACCTCCAGAGCTGTGACCATTATGTCCAGATCACCCTCTGAGAAGTGCAGGGCACGCTGACGGGCCTTCTCTGGCGTTGCCATGACTCCCTGGGGCTGAGCAGCAGTGTTGAGGTCTCTTTGCAAGGCTGCAGTGTGCAGGGCGTGGCAGCAGACCAATTCGTCCCTTCCCCCTTTAAGAGCTGGTCGGCGCCACGGGGTCTGCTGTTAGTCCAAAAATGACCGCACCCGCACTGCGCCCCGCCTGGGCGCTATCCCTCTGGACCGCCGGCTTAGCGCCTAAAGATAGCAGTGGAACGCCTCTTTTAGCGCTCCACCAACCTCTTAGGGCGAAGCCACTGAATTCCCGGCAACGGGGCGCTACTTTGGGGCGGGCACTAACTTCGGGCGGGCGCTAAGGTTAGCGCCCCAAAACTGCCTATACTGAAAATCTAGCCCATTCTCTTTCATAAATGTCTCGTCATTGAACGCACAAAGAAATCAATACATGGTGTCAGAAGTGATTGAAAGAGATGAAGAGGAAAAATCTGAAGTTAAATCAGCTCTCCACATATTAGCAAGCCAAAAGAGAACATCGTTACTTACCATTGGAGAATAGCTAACGAAGTGAAAAATGGAAGGTTTACACCCACCGGCGAAGCTTCAGTTGACAGGTAATGTGGCTGAAAATTGGAGGAGATTCAAACAACATTTAGAGTTGTATTTAGCGGCAATCGAAGCTGACGAGAAAAGTGATAAAAAGAAATTGTCAGTGTTCTTACATGTCGTGGGTGATGAAGCGCTGGAGGTGTATAATAACTTCACATTCGCTGCTGATGGAGACAAAATGAAGCTAGATAAAATAATGGAACAGTTTGAGGCCTACTGCATACCTAAACGTAACGTGACGTTTGAGAGGCACAGATTTTTCACATGTGTACAGAAAACGGGTGAGACTATTGATCAGTATGTGACTGAACTGAGAAACCGAAGCAAAACATGTGAATTTGGGGGACTGACAGACTCGCTGATAAAAGACAGACTGGTGTGTGGTATTCCAGATAATGGTCTAAGGGAAAGACTGCTAAGAGAGCAAAATCTAGACCTGGAAAAAGCCATAGCACTGTGTAGGGCTACAGAGACTGTGAAGTTGCAGGCAAAGGAGCTGTTCAGTGACAGTAGCTGCAACGTGGATGCAGTGAGAAAGAACGGACACAAACCGTTTAACAAAAAGAGCGCCAATGTGAAAAAAGAGGCGTGGCCAGCGAACAAAAATGAAAGGGGCAATCGAAAGTCATGTAGTCGATGCGGTACACAGCATCCACCAAAAAAGTGTCCAGCATATGGTAAAATATGCAATAGTTGCAACAAAAACAACCATTATGCCCGTTGCTGCAAGAACCAAGCACAACAAAGCAAGGTCCATACAGTAGATGAAAGTGAGATAGAGGAGTTCAATGTAGATGTTGTGTCTGAAAACAAAGAAGAAAAAAGAGACTGGATGTTGACACTAAAAGTGAATGACATACATATTCCATTTAAATTGGATACTGGAGCACAAGTTAATGTGATATCAGAGACTGATTTTAAGAAAATTAGACCCAGACCAAAGATACATGGAATAAAAGTGAAAATGACAGGATACTCAGGTACTGATATACCCGTGAAAGGAAGATGCATTGTCAAAGTGACACACAAGGACAGAGAACACACGCTAGCATTAATCGTGGTGCCAAAGGATGTGCAAGCCATACTAGGTTTAAAAGCCTGTGAGAGACTGAACCTGGTAAAGAGAGTCCTCGTTGTGGAAAGCGAAGGAGAGACAGTCTATGATGAACTCATGAAAGAGTACATCAACCTATTTAACGGTCTAGGCTGCCTTCCAGGAGAACACATGATCAGAGTAGATAAAAGTATGCCAATGGTCATACATCCATGCAGAAAAGTTCTGTTTGCTCTTCAAAATCAACTGAAGGCAGAGTTGGACAGGATGGAAAGCCTGAACGTGATTCAGAAGATAGATGAGCCAACTGAGTGGGTGAGTTCCCTCGTCGTGGACAAAAAGAATGGAAAGCTCAGAATTTGCCTGGATCCAAGAGATCTAAACAGAGCAATAAAGAGAGAGCACTTCAAGCTTCCTACACATGAGGAAATCATGTCACAGTTTGCAAATGCAAAGTATTTCAGCAAGTTAGATGCATCATCAGGATTTTGGCAGATGAAATTGGACAAGGCAAGTTCAAGACTGTGCACGTTCAACAGTCCATTTGGCAGATACAGATTCCTAAGGTTACCATTTGGCATTGCCTCAGCTCCTGAAGTATATCACAAAACTATCCTTATGATCTATGAGCACCTGGAGGGAGTTGATACATCAATGGATGACATCATAGTGTGGGGAACCACGAGAACTGAGCATGACGAGAGACTGAAAAAAGTGCTGGAAGCAACAAGGAAAACAAACCTGAAGCTGAATAGAGAGAAATGCCAGCTCGAGGTGACAGAACTGACATTCGTGGGAGATATCCTTAGCGGTGAGGGCATCAGACCAGATCCCAGAAAGGTGTCCGCCATTGAGAATATGCCAAAGCCACAATGCAAAAAGGACGTGCAGAGGTTTAATGGAATGATCAACTACATGGGTAAATTCATATCCAACCTCTCAGAAAAGATGGCGCCACTGAGAAGACTAACTGAAAAGAACATAGAATGGGAATGGAATCATGAGCATGAGAAGTCATGGAGCGATCTAAAGAAACTGCTCACAGAGGAACCAGTTCTGAGGTTTTATGACCCAGCGAGACCCATCAAGATATCATCAGATGCATCACAGAGTGGGCTCGGTGCTGTTCTTCTGCAAAAATATGACTACTGGCAACCTATTGCATATGCATCGCGCTCACTGACAGACGCGGAGACGCGATATGCTCAAATAGAAAAGGAGCTGCTCAGCATCACATACGCCTGTGAAAGATTTCACCAGTTTGTGGCAGGACAAGCAATCAGTGTAGAGACTGACCATAAGCCCTTGATTGCATTGTTCCAAAAGCCACTAAATAGCTGTCCACTTAGAATACAAAGAATGATGATCAGGCTGCAACGCTATACACTGAATGTTGCGTACACACCGGGTAAGCTTATGTATACAGCAGACACGTTGTCCAGAGCTGTTGACCCAAGTGAGCCCGCAAACACCACAATGGATGAAAAAGTGAACGCCTACGTGGACATGATCACAAGTGCACTGCCCATAGCAGATGCAAAAATGGAGCTCATAAAGACTGAGACAAACAAAGATGAAACAATGAGACGACTGAGGAAAAGCATCTTGGATGGATGGCCCAACATGAAGCAAGACTGCTCACCTGACATAGCAGAGTACTGGAACTGCAGGGAGGAACTATCAGTGGTCGAAGACATCATCTACAAAGGAAGTAAAATAGTTATCCCAAAGAGTCTGAGAAAAGAGATGCTAAAAAGGATCCATGGAGGACATCTGAGAATTGAAAAGTGTAAGAAAAGAGCACGAGAGGTGATGTACTGGCCACGAATCAACCAAGATGTGACAAATGAGGTGTCAAACTGCACAATATGCCTGAAATATCGAGCAAGCAATCCGGTAGAACCACTAAAGCCACACCCAGCACCAGACAGACCTTACCAGAAGGTAGGCGCTGACCTATTCGTATGTCAAGGGAAGGACTATCTTGTAGTCACAGACTATTACTCCCTGTATCCAGAGGTTTGTAGACTGTACACCACCACTGCAGATGCTGTGATAAGATGTATGAAAGCCATATTCTCCAGACATGGCGTGGCAAGCGAGGTCTTCACAGACAACGGACCCCAGTTTTACAATGCAAGTTTCCGACACTTTGCCAAAGAGTGGGACTTTGTTCACACAACGTCAAGTCCTTACTATCCACAGTCCAATGGACTAGTGGAAAAATCGGTCCAGACAGTGAAAAGACTGATGTACAAGGCAAAAGACAGTGGAACTGACTTCTACCAAAGCATGCTTGTGTACCGCACAACGCCGCTCGAGTGTGGTATGTCACCAGCCCAACTCCTGATGGGACATCTGCTAAGGTCAAACCTACCCATCCCGGAGAACCTCTTGAAAACAAAAGAGGGGGAGAAAGTGAGGAAGTTCAAAGAACAACAGAAAGAAAAGCAAAAGTACTACTATGACAGAGGAACACAAAACCTACCTGAACTCCACACTGGTGACCAAGTAAGGTTCAAAGACAAAACAAACATATGGACTCAGAAGGGAACTGTCCTGAGTGAAGTTCAACCAAGATCATACACCATTCAGACAGATGAGGGTTCTGTTCTGAGAAGAAATCGTAGGGATCTTCTCATGGGACCAGCCACAGCAAGTCAAAAGACTGATACTGTTGAACAACTTGATCACACAGCAGGTCAAAAGACTGATACTGTTGAACAACCTGATCACACAGCTGAGAAATCATCATCTGAGGCAACAACTCAGATTCAAGGACAATCAATCAGAAAATCCTCAAGACATGTGAAGCCTCCTGAGAGACTCATTGAGCAAATTTAAGGACTATTGTTATAGAAGGAAGTAATGTTATCTTATTCTTTCTTCAAGTTCTAGTGTATTTACATATTTCATGTGAACACACAAAGCAAGGTTAAAAAACCTTGATCATGATAATGATAATGTAAGTTCATTAAGTGTTACAGTTAAAATGCAGATTAATACAAAGAAAACATGTTGTTAGTTAAAAGTAAAATACTTTTGTTTTAAGAAAGGGAGATGTAATGATATCAGCAAATAGTGATGGTATTTGCCTGTTTGATTATGATGCCTTACCAGCATGTTTGCCTGATTGATTACTTATGCCTGACCAGCAGAGGGCATGTGACAGAGACAAGCAGTTTGGTTTTAGTTTCGCTTTTAGATGGATCACTAGCATGGTGTCTCCTGTAATGCTGTTAAAAAGAGTTGAACAGACTTTAGATTAAAAGACATTCTCTTTCATAAATGTCTCGCCATTGAACTCACAAAGAAATCAATACACAACCTACTCAACCTTTCCTCATAAGTCAACCCCCTCATCTCCGGAATCAACCGAGTGAACCTTCTCTGAACTGCCTCGAGAGCAAGTATATCTTTTCTTAAATATGGAAACCAAACCTGTATGCAATATTCCAGGTGTGGCCTCACCAGTACCCTGTATAACTGCAGCAAGACTTCCCTGCTTTTATACTCCATCCCCCTTGCAATAAAAGCCAAGATTCCATTGGCCTTCCTGATCACCTGCTGTACCTGCATACTAACCTTCTGTGTTTCATGCACCAGGACCCCCAGATCCCTTTCTCCTGTAGCATTTTGCAGTTTCTTTCCATTTAGATAATAACTTGCTCTTTGATTTTTTCTGCCAAAATGCATAACCTCACACTTTCCAACATTATATTCCATCTGCCAAATTTCTGCCTACTCACTTAGCCTGTCTATGTCCTTTTGCAGGTTTTTTTTATGTCCTCCTCACTTGCTGCTTTCCCTCCCATCTTTGTATGATTGGCAAACTTGGATACGTTGCACTCGGTCCCTTCCTCCAAATCGTTAATATAGATTGTAAAGAGTTGGAGTCCCAGCACTGACCCCTGCGGAACATCACTAGTCACTGATTGCCAACCCGGGAATGAATCATTTATCCCAACTCTCTGTTTTCTGTTAGATAGCCAATCTTCCACCCATGCCAGTATATTACCCCCAATCCCGTGATTTTTTATCTTGTGCAGTAATCTTTTGTGTGGCACCTTGTCAAGTGCCTTTTGGAAGTCCAAATACACCACAGCCACTGGTTCCCCTTTATCCACCCTGTTTGTTACATCCTCAAAGAATTCGAGCAAATTTGTCAAACATGACTTCCCCTTCATGTTGACTCTGTCCGATTAAATTATGCTTATCCAAATGCCCTGTTACTGCTTCCTTAATGATGGACTCCAACATTTTACCAACCACAGATGTTAGGCTAACTGGTCTATAGTTTCCAGCCTTTTGTCTACTTCCCTTTTTAAATAAGGGCGTTACATTAGCGGTTTTCCAATCTGCTGGGACCTTTCCTGAATCCAGGGAGATTTGGAAAATTACCACGAATGCATCCACAATCCCTACCGCTACTTCTCTCAAGACCTTAGGATGTAAACCATCAGGTCCAGGGGATTTATCCGCTTTTGGTCCCATTATCTTACCAAGTACCACCTCCTTAGTGATTTTAATCGTGTTTAACTCCTCCCCCCCATAGCCCCCTGTTTATCCAGTGTTGGGATATTTTTAGTGTCCTGTACTGTAAAGACTGATACAAAATATTTGTTCAGCGTTTTTGCCATCTCCATGTTCCCCACTCAAAGGGTTGACGGTGAATAGGCAATGGCAAGCATTCAGAGACCACATGGATGAACTACAGAATTTGTTCATCCCAGTTTGGCATTAAAATAAAACAAAAAAGGTGACTCAACCGTGGCTAACAAGGGAAATTAGGGATAGCATAAGATCCAAGGAGAGGACATATAAATTGGCCAGAAAAAGCAGTAAACCTGAGGATTGGGAGCAGTTTAGGATTCAACAAAGGAGGACAAAGGGATTAAATAAGAAGGGGAAAATAGAATATGAGAGTAAGCTTTCAGGGAACATAAAAACTGACTGTAAAAGCTTTTATAGATATGTGAAGAGAAAACGATTGGTGAAGTCAAGCGTAGATCCCTTGCAGTCAGAATCAGGGGAATTTATAATGGGGAACAAAGAAATGGCAGACCAATTAAATACATATTTTGGTTCTGTCTTCACAAAGGAGGACACAAATAACCTCCCAGAGATGTCGGGGAACATAGGGTCTGATGAAAGGGAGGAACTGAAAGAAATCAGTATTTGTAGGGAAATGGTGTTAGGGAAATTGATGGGATTGAAGGCCGATAAATCCCCAGGGCCTGATAATCTACATCCTAGGGTACTTAAGGAAGTGGCCCTAGAAATAGTAGATTTATTACTGATCATCTTCCAACATTCAATGGAATCTGGAACAGTACCCATGGATTGGAGGGTAGCTAATGTTACCCCACTATTCAAAAAAGGTGGTAGAGAGAAAATGGGGAATTACAGACCGGTAAGCCTGACATTGGCAGTGGGGAAAATGCTAGAGTCAATTATAAAAGATGTAATAGCAGAGCACTTGGAAAACTGTGACAGGATCGGACAAAGTCAACATGGATTTACAAAAGGTAAATCGTGCTTGACTAATCTACTGGAATTTTTTGAGGATGTAACTGGTAAAATAGATAAGGGAGAACCAGTGGATGTGGTGTATTTGGACTTTCAGAAGGCTTTCGATAAGGTCCCGCATAAGAGATTAGCATGTAAAGTTAAGGCACATGGGATTGGGGGCAAGGTATTGACTTGGATAGAGAACTGGTTGGCAGACAGAAAGCAAAGAGTTGGAATAAACAGGTCTTTTTCCGAGTGGCAGGCAGTGGCTAGTGGGGTACCGCAGGGATCGGTCCTTGGACCCCAGCTATGCACAATATATATTAATGATCTAGACAAGGGAACTAGATGTAATATCTCCAAATTTGCAGATGACACAAAGCTGGGTGGGCGTGTGTGCTGTGAGGAGGATGCCGAGAAACTCCAGTATGATTTGGACAGGTTGGGTGATTGGGCAGAAGCATGGCAGATGCAATATAACGTGGATAAATGTGAGGTTATCCACTTTGGTGGCAAAAACAGGAAAGCAGATTATTATCTGAATGGCAATAGATTGGGAGACGGGGAAGTGCAATGAGACCTGGGTGTCCTTGTGCACCAGTCGCTGAAGGTAAGCATGCAGGTGCAGCAGGTGGTTAAGAAGGCAAATGGTATGTTGGCCTTCGTAGCGAGAGGGTTTGAGTACAGGAACAAGGATGTCTTGCTGCAGTTGTACAGGGCCTTGGTGAGACCACATCTTGAGTATTGTGTGCAGTTTTGGTCGCCTTATCTGAGGAAGGATGTACTTGCCATGGAAGGAGTTCAGCGAAGATTCACCAGGCTGATACCTGGGATAGCAGGAATGACGTATGAGGAGAGATTGGGTCGATTGGGCTTATACTCGCTGGAGTTTAGAAGAATGAGAGGGGATCTCATTGAAACTTATACAATTCTGACAGGACTTGACAGACTAGATGCAGGAAGGATGTTCCTGATGGTCGGGAAGTCCAGAACCAGGGATCACAGTCTAAGGATAAGGGGTAAGCCATTTAGGACAGAAATGAGGAGGAATTTCTTTACCCAGAAAGTGGTAAACCTGTGGAATTCTCTACCACAGATGGCAGTGGAGGCCCAATTCATTAAATATATTCAAGAAGGAGTTGGATATATTTTTTAAGGCTAAAGGGATCAAGGGGTATGGGGAGAAAGCAGGGACAGCGTACTGAATTTGGCTGATCAGCCATGATCGCATTGAATGGCGGAGCAGGCTCGAGGGGCCGAATGGCCTACTCCTGCTCCTATCTTCTATGTTTCTATGTTTCTATGGGACCTATGCACCTTAACTCCCAGGTCCCTCTTTCGCTGCACACTCTTTAAAACTGTGCAATTAAGTGTATAACTGTTCCTTCTGCCAAAATGCATCACCTCACACTTCTCTGTATTAGATTCCATCTGCCACTTGTCTGCCCACTCTGCTAGCCTTTCTATGCCCTGTTGCAGTCGATTGGTATCATCCTCACTGTTTGGCATACCCCCAAGTTTGGTGTCATTGGCAAATTTAGAAATTCTACTTTGTATTCCAAAATCCAGGTCATGTATGTACAGGTAGACTACGCTTTATCCGGACTTCCGAAAACCGAAACCCTCTAAAAACCGAAGGTTTTTTCGTTCAGCGTAAGTCGTGCGTATGAACGAAAAAACCTTTGGATTTTAGAGGGTTCCGGTTTCGGAAGTTCGGATAAAGGGTAAGTCGTGCGCACGACCCCCCGCCGAACCCCCCGCGGACCCCGCCGGCCCCGACAACCGCCGACCCCGCCAGCCCCGACAACCGCCGACCCCCCCGCGGACCCCGCCGGCCCCGACAACCGCCGACCCCGACAACCGCCGACCCCCCCGCGGACCCCGCCGGCCCCGACAACCGCCGATCCCCCCGCCGACCCCCCCGCGGACCCCGCCAGCCCCGACAACCGCCGACCCCCCCGCGGACCCCCGCCGACCCCCCCGCGGACCCCCGCCGACCCACCTTCCGAAATCCGAAATTCTCCTTTATCCAAAACTTGGCTGGTCCCGAGGTTTTCGGATAAAGGATAGTCTACCTGTACAGGTATATCAAAAAAAGCAGTGGCCCCAGCACTGACCCTTGGGGAACACTACTGTCTACCATCCTCCAGTCTGAAAAACAGCTGTTTTCCACAACTCGCTGTTTTCTGACCTTAAGCCAATTCCTTAGCGAAGCTGCCACTGACCCACCTATTCCATAAGCCTCAATTTTGTTAACCAGCCTTCTATGTGGTACTTTGTCAAACACCTTCCTAAAATCCATGTAGACAAGATCCACTGCATTTTCTTCATCGATCCTCCCTGTTACTTCATCATAAAATTCAATTAGATTAGCCAAACATGATCGGCCTTTTACAAATCCGTGTTGGCTCTCCTTAATTAGCTTAAACCTCTCCAAGTGCCCATTAATTTTTTGCTTGATTATTGTTTCTAAAACTTTACCCACCACTGATGTTAAACTGACTGGACTGTAGTTACTAGGATTGTCCTTCCACCCGTTCTTGAACAACGGTGTCACATTTGCCACTTTCTAATCCTCAGGCACCTCCCCCACATCTAGGGAAGATTGGAAAATTATGGCAAGCCCTTCCACTATCCCCTCCCCCAATTCCCTTTGCAACCTGGGATGCAATCGATCTGGACCAGGCGACTTATCCACTCTAAGCATACCCAGCCTTTTGAGTACATCCTGTCTATTAATTTTCACCCCTTCTATTGCTTCTACCTTTTCCACTACTACCGATATTTTGTCAGCATCCACCTCCTTATTAAACACCAATACAAAGTACTCATTGAGTATTTCTAGCCTTGCCCTTTGCCTCTAAGCATATAACACCTTCTTGGTGTGTGAGAAGTGGGATTGTGGGATTTAGAGGAGGAAATGGTTTTGCACTGTGGGAGTATTTGGGAGGGATTTGTGGGATGTGAGAGTACTGAGGAGCCAGGATGTGAGAATTTTTTAAATTTGTACACGGGACGTGGGTAACACTGGCAGGGCCGCATTTATTGTGCATCCCCAGTGTTAGGAATGGTTCAGCATGTGTGTGATAGGGAGGAGGCATGGGCTTTGTGAATATATGGGGCACCTCAGAAGATAGGAGAGGATTAGAAATAAAAGGGGGGCTTTTGGCAGTTACAAAAGACTAAAGACGGAAGAAGCCCTAGAGGAGTATAAAAAATGCAGGGGCATACTTAAAAAAGAAATTAGGAGGGCGAGGAGGGGCCATGAAATAACACTGGCGAGCAAAATAAAGGAAAATCCTAAGATGTTTTATAAGTATATTAAGGGCAAGAGGATAACCAGGGAAAGGGTAGGGCCCATTAGGGACCAAAGTGGCAATCTGTGTGTAGAGCCAGATGATGTAGGCGGGGTTTTAAATGAATTTTTTGCATCTGTGTTCACTATGGAGAAAGACGATGCAGACATAGAAATCGGGCAAGGGGGCTGTGACATACTTGAACATATTAGCATCGAGAGGGAGGAGGTGCTAGCGGTTTTAGCAGGCCAAAAAGTGGATAAATCCCCAGGCCCGGACGAGATGTATCCCAGGCTGCTGTGGGAGGCAAAGGAGGAGATTGCAGGGGCTCTGACACAAATTTTCAGAACCTCTCTGGCCACAGGGGATGTACCAGAGGACTGGAGAACAGCTAACGTAGTACCATTATTCAAGAAGGGTAGCAGGGATAAACCAGGGAATTACAGGCCAGTGAGCCTAACATCTGTGGTAGGGAAATTATTGGAAAAAATTCTGAGGGACAAAATTAGTCTCCACTTGGAGAGGCAAGGATTAATCGGGGATAGTCAGCATGGCTTTGTCAAGGGTAAATCATGTCTGACAAATCTGATTGAATTTTTCGAGGGGGTGACTAGGGGGGTGGATGAGGGAAATGCTGTGGATGTGGTTTACATGGACTTCAGTAAAGCTTTTGACAAAGTCCCGCATAGGAGACTGGTCAAGAAGGTAAGAGCCCATGGGACCCAGGGTGCCTTGGCGCGTTGGATCCTAAATTGGCTGAGTGGCAGGAGGCAGAGGGTGATGGTCGAAGGTTGCTTTTGTGACTGGAAGCCTGTGTCCAGTGGGGTACCTCAGGGATCGGTGCTGGGTCCCTTGTTGTTTGTGATCTACATAAATGATTTGGATGAGAATGTAAAAGGTATGATCAGTAAGTTCGCAGATGACACGAAAATTGGTGGGGTGGTAAATTGTGAGGAGGAAAGCCTCAGGCTACAGGACGATATAAACGGGTTGGTCAGATGGGCGGAAAAGTGGCAAATGGAATTTAACCCTGAAAAGTGCGAGGTGATGCATTTTGGACGGACAAATAAGGCAAGGGAATACACAATGAGTGGTAGGACCCTAGGAAGTACAGAGGGTCAGAGGGACCTTGGTGTACATGTACATAGATCCCTGAAGGCAGCGGAACAGGTAGATAAGGTGGTTAAAAAGGCATATGGGATACTTGCCTTCATTAGCCGAGGCATAGAATATAAGAGCAGGGAGGTTATGATGGAGCTGTACAAAACGCTGGTGAGGCCACAGCTGGAGTACTGTGTGCAGTTCTGGTCGCCTCACTATAGGAAGGATGTGATTGCTTTGGAGAGGGTGCAGAGAAGATTCACCAGGATGTTACCTGGGATGGAGCGCCTCAGCTATGAAGAGAGGCTGGACAGGCTGGGGTTGTTTTCCTTGGAGCAAAGAAGGCTGAGGGGGGACCTGATTGAGGTGTACAAAATGATGAGGGGCATAGATAGGGTAGATAAAGAGGAACTTTTCCCCTTAGTAGGGGGGTCAATAACAAGGGGGCATAGATTCAGGGTAAGGGGCAGGAGATTTAGAGGGGATTTGAGGAGGAACTTTTTCACCCAGAGGTGGTTGGAATGTGGAACTCAATGCCTGAAAGGGTGGTAGAGGCAGGAACCCTCACAACATTCAAGAAGCATTTGGATGAGCACTTGAAATGCCATTGCATACAAGGCTATGGACCAAATGCTGGAAAATGGGATTAGACTGGACAGGGATGGATGGGCGGCGCAGACACGATGGGCCGAAGGGCCTCTTTCTGTGCTGTAAAACTCTATGACTCTATGACTCTAAGTGGGTGAGTAACCATGAGTTGTTAGGAGTAGTGGAATATAGAGATTGGGCATGTTGGGGTAAAAGAGTGTTGGAAGAGGGTTACGGGGGAATGGGAGTATTTGATAGCAGTGCTGGGAAGTGGGAATACTGGGAGGGGGCTCTGAGTATATGGCAGTGGTGTAATGGGGGTTCCATGTTGGGGCATAAGGTTTAGATCTGGTGGCATTGAGGAGGTGACCCTGGGGTGAGGTAGAACTTGGGATTTGAGGATTGGAAGCAGGGAAATGGGATGTGTCAGCATTGGGCTGGTGTGATGATTTAGGAGAACTGGGAGGAAGGTTGTGTGATCTGGCAGCACTTGGTAAGGAGATATCAGGTTTTGGTAGGACTGGGAGTAGAGGGTCAGGATATAAATGCATGAATGGGAGGTCCTAGGTTTGAAGAAGTGGCATGGCAATAGGGATTTTTGTCAGGAAAAGGTGGCTAGTCTGGGAAAGATATGGGTGCTGTCAGGAAAAGATGGCTAGTGTGAGAAAGATATGGGTGCCTGGTGTGGGGTAGAGGGTGTGTTCCAGAGCCCAGGCTACCTGTAAGCAACGTCATAGTGCTAGCTTCAAGTAAAAAACCATCATTCTATAATCATTTATTATTTAAACTCTATAAACATAGATTATTTAAGCATTAATATCATCAAATTCATCAACATATTAACAAGGTAAAAAATGGAATCTGGAAATTTAAATCCATGATGCAGCCTTTATATTTGTTGTGCTTATTAAGATGAGAGATTTCAATACTGGGAATTCAGGGCTAGAAATTCGGTATGGCTCCGCCAGGTGTTTTGCGCCCGAAATTTTGCGCTCGCCAGGATTCCCGTAGCGCCCGCCTAAAATTCAGTTGCGACGGGCCAAGACGGCGGCGGGCGCTATTGCAGGGTTTGGCCGCCTCGCTAGGGGCGATGAATGTCACTTTCAGGCGTCCAGCTCCCGCTGCGGCACCCGATGCGGTGCGGCAGGCTGGGGTACTGCAGGCCTCCTCCTTCTCTTAAGGAGGAGCTGCCTGCAGCCGTCAGATCGCCGGTGGATTCCCCCGGCAAATGAGCCCGGCACCACGGAGAAGTGCCGGGCTCGCGGGACTCAGACATCAATGCCGTGGGGGGGTGGTGCAGGAGTCCGGGGAGGGAGGTGCGGGCAGGCGGCCGCCGGGAAAGCGGCCGGCCGCTGTTCCACCTTTATGCGCCGGCCTTTCGGAGCTGCAAGACCCCGTTTCACAAACGCTGTTTGCGGCTGCCACGGGCGAGGCGGCCGCAACTGAATTTGGCCATCGGGCCGGAATAGCATTGCAACCGGGGCGCTGCGCACACCGATGACGTCATCAGTGCTGGCGCGGCGCTACCGGCTAACGCCGATGTTAGGGTCCATCTGAATTTCGGGCGATAAAAAACTTCAGGCGCAAACCACTTTATAGCCAATAAGTGGGCGCAAACGCAACTGAATTTCTAGGCCTCAACTCTTTACCGATTTTGGCTCGCTGTGTAAAACAGTCCAAGGTGAGGTGTGTTATAATAAATATGCAGTTATGCTGCCCCTTTTGCATTTGTGCACAGCAGATTCCATTTTCAAGCAACACAAAGGTGACGGTGAAACTTTAGACTTAGGTTCTGACCTTGATATATTATTATTTTTGGAATTTCTTGATGACACTAAAATAGGGGATGTGACAAATCATGACAAGAATTGTGGAAACACTGCAGGAGGTTATGGTTATGCTTGCAGGGTGGGCAGCTAGGTGGCAGGTGCAGTTCAATATAGAGAAATGTGAAGTAATATATTTTGGTCACAAGAATAGGGAATTGAAATATACAGAAAATAGTATGATTTTAAAAGGAGTAGAGAGACCTTGGCATGCAGATAAAAACATCATTAAATGTGGCATCACAAGTAGAAAAGACCATTAAATAAAATTGAATCTCTGTTTTTGTATATAGAGACATAGAATATAAAAGTAAGAAGGTAGTATTGAACTTATACAAGACCTTAGGCCAAAGTTGGAGCATTTTGTATAGTTTTGGGCACTCCTTTGAAGGAAGGTAATGAAAATAATGGAAAAGGTGCAGTGCAGATTCACCGGGATGTTATCAGGGATGAGGGATTACAGTTATGAGGAGATACCTCATACCTCATACCTCATACCTCAGTCCAAAGATGTGCGGGTTAGGATGATTGGCTATGATAAATTGACCCTTAGTGTTAGGGGGATTAAATACGTGGGGTTACGGGGATAGGGTGGGATATGTGTTGGTGTAGGGGTTACGGGGATTGGGTGGGATATGTGTCGGTGCAGGCTCGATGGGCCGAAATGGCCTCTATCTGCACTGTGGGGTTTCTGTGATTCTGTGATACCTGAGGACTTAGGGGGGGAGAAATTCAGTATTGCCCTGTTTGGGGGCGGTAACTTTTGAAAGCTGGGAAACTAAGTGCCAGGTGCTAATGATTGCCAGCTTTTTCAAAATTTGGTGTTTGCACTCCAGGAAGGAAGTGGAGCACTAAATCAAGCGTTCCACTTCCTTCCTTGAGCGCTAAAGGCCGCAGGCGGGCTGGTAGTGGTGTAGTACTGCACAATGTCCCGTGCAGCGCTGCTGCGATCCAAGGCTCCTTCCCTCCCTTAAAGGGAAGGGCCATCGCTGCAAGCTCTACATTGGGACCATTTAGCTGGTCCCCGACAGCAGCTGCGATCCGGCCCGATCAGCCCCATGCACTCCAGCAGAGTGCCGGGCTGCTCGATCACGGCTCAGGAGCAATCGAAAAAAATCACTTGTAGCATTGTTAAAATTTTTCTTCTACCCGCTCCAACATCCCCTTTTATTTGTGCCTCCAAAGCTGCCGGCCTCCCGAACAATGCCCAGTGATGCTGCAGGGGGTGAAACCAAAATTCGGGTCCAGGCGCTACTGGGGTGATGCGCACGGCAATGACATCATGAGCTCCAGGCATAGGAGATTGTGGCGCAAAGTGTTACTGCCGCCGCAAAACTCCCGGCCAATTTAGTGGGAGTCGTTCATTTCGCCGCGCCCAGTCGGTAAGTCGTTAACGCCCCCCGGAGGCAATAATGGAGGTGCTAAGGTACCGAATTTCTCACCCAGGGTCTTTTCTGCCATAGAGCTAAGAAGGTTAAGGGATGACCAGAGAGAGACCTACAAGGTTGTGAAGGGTATGCTAAGGTAAATATTGATAGATTGTTTCCTTTGGTCAGTGAGACAGTAATGAGAGGAAACACATTTAAGATAATCACAAAAAGAATTAAAGCAAAGGTTAGAAAAATATTCTTGGCATAAAATTACAAAGGGATATTGACAGATGAAGTGAATGGGCAAAACTGGGGCAAATGGATTTTAATGTAGGCAAATGTGAGGTCATCCATTTTGAACCTTAAAAGGATAGAACAGGGTACTTTCTACATGGTGAAAGGCTAAAAACAGTGGAGGCCCAAAAAGACCTGGGGGTCCAGTTACATAGATCATTAAACTGTCATGAACAGGTGCAGAAAATAATCAAAAAGGCTAATGGGATGCTGGCCTTTATATCTAGAGGACTAGAATACAAGGGGGTAGAAGTTATGCTGCAGCTAGACAAAACCCTGGTTAGACAACACCTGGAGTACTGTGAGCAGTCCTGGCCACCACACCATTGGAAGGATATATTGGCCTTGGAGGGAGTGGAGCGTAGGTTTACCAGAATGATACCTGGACTTCAAGGGTTAAGTTACGAGGAGAGATTACACAAATTAGGGTTGTATTCCCGAGAATTTAGAAGGTTAAGGGGTGATCTGATCGAAGTTTTCAAGATATTAAGGGGAACAGATAGGGTAGATAGAGAGAAATTATTTCCACTGGTTGGCGATTCTAGGACTAAGGGGCAGTCTAAAAATTAGAGCCAGACCTTTCAGGAGTGAAATTAGGAAACACTTCTACACATAAAGGGTGGTAGAAGTTTGGAACTCTCTTCCGCAAATGGCAATTGATGCTAGATCAATTGTTAATTTTAAATCAGAGATTGATAGCTTTCTATTAACCTGAGGTATTAAGGGATATGGGCCAAAGGCATGTATATGGAGTTAGGTCGCAAATCAGCCATGATCTCATTGAATGGCGGAGCAGGCTCAAGGGGCTGAATGGCCTACTCCTGTTCCAATGTTCCTAGAATGTGGAATACCACAGACCATTATTGAAGCAGAATTTGATAGTTGCTTGAAAAGAAGAATATTAAATCTCATGGAGAGGAAGCAGGAGAGTGATGTCACTAGATGCCTCATGTGGACAAAGATAGCAATGCTGACTTGATGGGATGAATGCTGTTTCTGTGCTATAACATGCTATGATCGTGTGGGTGTGTATGTGCTCAAGTTCAGAGCTCTCTTCGAGCTGTTAGAGTCTGGTTTGCAGCATAAATCAGGTGTGACCAACTGTGCTTTGCATTCTCTACCCATCAGTCACGTACCAGTAACTGCAACATCAAATTATGCATTCATACTCTTTCAAATCAGTAGCTGCACTATAACTTCTAACCAGCCAGTGCCCTGTTTACACCGCTTGCCTTCTGCTTGGTTGGAACTTCAATTTCCCTGCTCAGTGGGGAGCTCTGATCATGCATGGTTACACACATGTGCAGAGTTCCTCTCCCAGCAGTTAAAGTATAATTGGCACATTGGCAGCATTCACACTCTAAACATTTAGATCAGCTGTAGGTAGATTTAAAAAGTCCAAGCAATCTCCTGGCCACTTTTAAAGCAAATTACACGCTGCACTGGAGTAGCATTCCATGTAGTGTGTAATCCAAGGGATGAGACGACCTCCTCCAGGGGTCTCACATTGCTTGTGTCCTGAGGTAGGTTTGGTTTCACTTTGGATTAAAACTACAACTGTAATGTTGCTTCAAAGTGGCATGACAGTTGCAGTATTAATTCAAAGTTACAGTGTAAAGGCTCCCAAGGTTGCCCTACTCTACACTGCGTAATCTATGTTAGTGCCTGATCTCAACTTCAGAAAAGCACCAATGTAATTTTTTTCCCATTTTTCCCACTGACCATCCCTACGTCCTCCCTGTTGCTTCTATTACACTGCACTTAGTGACGCAGCACTGCCAATGTTTGACTGGTGATATGAGCACACTAGGGTGGAATGTGGTTGATAAAGGTCCTCATATGCACGCAGGAGTTGCTTACTGAGCTCCAACTGTGGTGCGTGTTCTGCGAATTACTGAGTGCTGACAGAACAATCAACTGCGCCCAATTGATATAAATTGAATGATGGCCAGGAGGCCACTTGGGTCCTAATTTACTAAAAAAAAACAGCTCCCCAATGGTTCAGCTGAGCAGCTGACATTACAGACCAGGAAGATCCTCAGTTCAATCCTTGGCTTGTGCTGAGATAGCCGATCTCAATCAGGGTGCTGATAGGCTACTATAATTGCCTTCAGAGCCAGAAAGTTAGGGAGGGGAGTGTTGGCCAGCGTTCCTGTTCATAATTATTACCTAGCGAACTATTTTGGAAGTGCCTGTGTGGATGTTGGGTGAGGATCAGGTTATGATGCTCCCTGCAGTCGAATAGCATGCTAACACTCAATGTTTAGGCTCACACATAAAGAATGGCTCCATGGGAAAGGCACCAAATGCGGCGTGTGTCTGTGGAACTTAGCGAGAAGTCAATGGCCTAGAAATGAGCTTAGGCCAGTTTTTAAGTGACTTAATTGACTTCTGGAGATACTTCTGGTGGCTCAATCGATATCGCCGATTTTACACTATCACCCAAAGTCAAAATTAACTCGTTATTGTGCTGATGTTTGAATGGTCGGGGCTACAGAGTGGTACGATGTGGATTAGTTACAATGTTTACTCACATGTTAGGTTCCTGGCCTAGCTGTGCCAACAGGAAGAGACACTCAGCTGGGAAAAAGGATGTTCAGAGTTTAATTAACCCTAAGCTGCTCTCATTCATCTAGTGGATTGTTGCACTGGCTATTGAGCATGTTGTCTCCTAGGTAGGGAACCATGTGTAGCAGAGGGAGACCTGCAAAGGAAAGAAAAACAATGCAAAATAATTATACAGAGAGAGAAAGCAAAGCATCTCAGTTTGAAATAGTGACAGACATGCAACTCCATCAGAACATTTACAATTACAATGTTTGTGTGTACAGTGTATTTAAAGAAGTATTCTTCATATATTAGATTTCTATGAAGAACCTAAGACAATATTATTGTAAAACCCACAAGAAAACTTGCAAGTCTGCTGTCACCTTTGACACTTTGGGGAAGCCAGACATCTCTGATGACAATGTAGATTGAAGTTCCGCACTCTGAACTTTTAGCTTAATGCACATCAATAATACACTATCATGTATCTGACACATTAAATAAGGCATGATTGCTAAGGAATAAATTAGCCACTGGACTCCAATTCAAACACTAAAATGGGATAGGAAAATTCAAGTCCACTTGGATCTTTGCAATTATGCAATTTGTGAGGAGTTTCAGCTTTGCAATCATCGTGTATTGCAACAATTGTGTTGGGGACTAGCATTCCACTACTGTACTATCTTGGACAGACACAAGCTTAAATGACAAGTAGCAGCTTAGGCAGTTTGATAATTGCTCAACTCCACATCCTGTTAGATAGGATCACAATTAATTTTAAAAAATAAAATTGTGAGTGACATCCAAGCAGTTTTAATTTGACGTATCATGCATATTTTGTAAACATATTTAAAATAAAACATTGGTGAAAGATTGACAATAAATCAGAACCAAGACAATGATCCTTTTCATTATGATACTGATGGTTGAATTGTGCACAGATATTGGTGAAACAGGTTGTTGATGAACTTCAGAGGCTCACAGGCGACTTGAATTCATCTGAATTTATCTCTTAGTCAAAAGGCTTCAAATTAAATCTATTAATTGTCAGCTGTACCATTGAGAGACCTATAATGCCTGAACAATAAACATTCAGCTGGTGTCAAGCTGGGAATTCCCTTATGCTATCAGTTTAACTTTGGTATATATTGGTTTTGGATTCGCACTAATGGTAGACTTCTGTAAATCAGGTGTCAAAGTCCGAACTGATTCCTAAGTGAAGCAGAGTAAGACAGCCTCCTCCAGGGAGTCTTACTGTACTTTGCTCTAGTGTCAGGTCAGGCCCTGACTCGGGATTCAGGCTGCACTTACACTGTAATTGCCATGTTAGTGTGAAGTGAAACTTCTTTCAGACAATAACATTTTGGGGTACAGTAATTTGCGTAATTTGAGACATAATGTAGTAAGTGTAGCATGCTTGGGAGGAACAGGTGACTTTGGATCTATGGTTCCCAAAGCTCTCCACCACTGGGGTTTTCCTCACGTTTCGGTTGTAGACTAATTGATAGCGAGCAATTATTATGATTAGTCAACAACTTAATTATCATTGTATCGTGCGACTACCAGGATGGTAGAAAGCGAACTAGATGGACCTTGGTCTTTTGTTGTCTAGCAATTCCTATGTTCGTATGAAACAACTTCAAACCAACACTACAGTGACAGTGTGAATGCATCCTTAGACAGTTGCAACAGCAGTACAGGAAACTCTTTTTTATCTGGCACCGACGGGACCGGCGTGGTGCCGGTTTATCAAAAAGTCCGGATTACAGAGAGGTATAGTTAAAAGGTACGAGAGCTCCGTACACAGCAACAAATCCAGGCTTCCCTGTTGCTTAGCAACAGCTGCAGGAACCCCGGCCACAGACCAAGCGTCCCTGTTGCTTAGCAACAAGTGCAGCAACCCTGATTACACAGCCACAGATCCAGGAACGGCCACTAATATGTAGTAAAACTTACCTGAACCTACTCCTGAATTTTGCCGGTTAACAGAGATTTCCGGTTATTTAGGTGCCGGTAAATCGAGAGTTTCCTGTACTGAGGTGACTAATTTTGCTGTTACTTCGATGCATCTACCTCCAGGAATGCATAACCCAGGGGGAGAGTGGCTATATGGGAATGCGGGAGATTTCAGCATGAATGGTCCTATAGTGCTGTATTATCGCCACCCCACTTTTTCAACGGGAATCCTGAAAAATCCTACGCCAGTCCATCCCTGGTTTAATCCAATTAAAAATTCAATCTCAAAAAAATATTTTTTTTACAAAATTCTCAGATTACTGTTTGAAAAAAATGTTCCAGAAAAATGGTTGACTTTTCTATGCTGCAACATTTTGTTGTGGCAAGTGCCACCTGCTGACCATTCTGAATGCAGGTCTCTTACAGGAAATATTTAGATCAGTTTATTCCTGCAAAGGAAATGACCAGTTCATCATAATAATGTATTCCTATATCAGCAATTCATATTGGAAATATAGAAAGAAATGGCCACTGCACAATTCTTTGCATAATATTATTGTATTGGACTATTGTCAGACTTGTAGTGTTTCATACAATTATCACCTTTACGTATAGCCAACCATCCACATTTCATGCTGACAGTCAATGTTTTATAAGTCATTTTGAGATGAAAATCAGTGCCACTCCCAGCACCCACCTCCTGCTGCTGCACTAGGGGTTTAAATGTTGCTGCATGCTGTAGGCAGGAATTCCCATGATAGTTTCGCATCATCATCATCATCATCAGGAACTCCTGCCCATTGTGTGCAATGATGTTTAGATGCTGGAAACGATACTGACAGGAGGAGCCCAGAGCATTGCAAGTGGGGCGGAAGGGTGCTGGGAAATTTACTGAGGTGGTAGGCGAGAAAAATGCCAGTATGAAATGGGTAGGGCGAGGAAGAAATAACAACAGAAAATGCAGGAAACACTCAGCAGGCCAGGCAGCATCTGCAGAGAGAGAAAGAGTTAACAGCCGCGATTTTATCAATGGAGGCGGGTTGGGTGCGAGTCAGGTGATTTCCGACTGCCAGTCCAGCCCCCAGCTGCATCAAGCCCACAGTCGTGATTTTACGTTGATTGACCTTGTTAAGCCCGCCCTGTGGGCTTGCTGGCCAATTAAGAGGAAGCCAATCAGATAACGTCATTTGGTGACGTGTCATTGCAGGTTTCCTTAAAGGGACCACGCACAATTTTTTGACAGTTGATTTCTCAGTGTTTGACAGCATTGAGGTGCTGCAAACGCTGACAACCTCTGCACAAAGGTCACCTCTTGCACCCAGGCTCTCCAATTACTCCCTCCATAGGCTGGAATAGATGGCAGCTGCAGGTGAGGTGACAAAAGCGACCTGTCACTGGTGAGAGAGGTTCTCCCAATGAGGTGGCACTGGACATGGAGTTCAAAACTTGTAACCTAAAGAAATGTGTAAATGTATTAAAAATGCATTTCCCAACATTTTCTTACCTCTGAGACTCACCAGTGCAACATTGGATCCTTCACACCACTTCTGCAGCTGTCATCAATCCAGAAACATTACAACAGACTCACAACATGCCACACTTACCTGGCGTGGTGTCCGAACGTTGGGAAACCCGAGGCAGAAGCAGCAAATTTTCAAAAATAGCCTGTTAGCTACGAGCAACTACCTGTTAATAGGCAGGTTGATTGCCTTTAATCCTCTTCCCGCCACTAGGTGTCAGGTCCATGCGCAAATCGGGGATCCAACACTTGGGAAAATTGTTTGGAGGTGGGTTGACGGTGGGGTCGTGACCCGCTGTCAATCAAAATGATTTTACCCTTTGATCCGCCTCCAAACCTGCCCTCTGAGCGCCGGCCAAATCCAGCCCAACATTTCAGGTCTGTGACCCTTCATCAGAACTGGAAAAAGTTAGGGATGTAACAGGTTTTAAGTCAGGTGCAGAAGCAGGAAAAGGGAGGTGGGGAGAGAGGGGAGGAAGGAACAAAAGGGACAGTCTGTGCTAGGGTGGAAGGCAGGAGAGATTAAATGTTGCAAATGGAGATGGCAGAATCATCAACAGCTGCCGCCTGAAAAAATAGGGGCAGAGGTTATGGTCTGAAATTGTTGAACTCATTGGTGAGTCCAGAAGGCTGTAAAGTGCCTAATCGAAAGATGAGGTGCTGTTCCTTGAGCTTACGTTGAGCTTCATTGGAACAGTGTAAGAGGCCGAGGACAGAGAGGTCAGAGTGGGAGTGGAGCGGAGAATTAAAGTGACAAGTGACCGGAAGCTCGGGGTCACCCTTACGGACTGAACGGAGGTGTTCCACAAAGCAGTCAGCCAATCTGCCTTTGGTCTTCCCAAATGTAGAGGAGACCACATCATGAGCAGCGAATACAGTACACTAAATTGCAAGAAGCACAAGTAAATCGTTGTTTCACCTGGAAGGGGTGTTTGGGGCCCTGGACAGTGGAAAGGGAGGAGGTAAAAGGGCAGGTGTTGCATCTCCTGCGCTTGCATGAGAAGGTGCCGTGGGGAGGGGAGGGGCTGTTGGGGGTGATTGAGAAGTGGAGCAGGGTGTTGTGGAGGGAGTGGTCCCTTCGGAATGCTGAAAGGGGAGGGGAGGGGAAGATGCATTTGGTGGTGGGATCACATTGGAGGTGGCGGAAGATGATCCGTTGAATGTGAAGGCTGGTGGGGTGAAAGGTGAGGACAAGTGGAACCCTATCGTGGTTCTGGGAGGGAGAAGGGGTGAGAGTAGAAGTGTGGGAAATGAAACGGACACGGTCGAGGGCCATGCCAACCATGGTAGAGGGGAGTCCTCGGTTGAGGAAAAAGGAAGACACGTCGGAAGCACTGGTGTGGAAGGTGGCATCGTTAGAACAGATGCGGCAGAGATGAAGAAACTGGGAGAATGGAATAGAGTCCTTACAGGAAGCGGGGTGGGAGGAAGTGTAGTCCAGGTAGCTGTGGGAGTCAGTTGGCTTGTAGTTGATATTTGTCGATAGCCTATCGCCAGAAATGGAGACAGAGAAGTCAAGGAAGAGAAGGGAAGAGTCGGAGATTGACCATGTGAAGGTGAGGGAAGGGTGGAAAGCGAATGAAATTTTCTAGTTCAGGGCGAGAGCAAGAAACGGCACCAATGCAGTCATTAATGTACTGGAAAAAGAGGTGAGGGATGTTGTGTATGTAACCGTTTACCTTTAAGGGAACTATAGAATGTGACCGTTCGCCTTTAAGAGCACTACTTTAGGGTGGCACTATTTATTGGCTCATGTATACTGTAATACCGATAGTGACCACACCAGTATATAAGGGTTGGAATACGTTAACTAGGGCAGAAATCGCCCAGACCTCTGAATAGTAAAGACCTGTTTTGTTTGTACTTCTAAAGTTTCTGAAGTTATTTACTGCACAACCTACAGACTTTACAGTGGCGACGAGGCCGATCGTACCCTGCGGCAAGACTAACCAGTAGCAGAGAGCTTCAAAAAGAAAACACGAGGCTCCGTCTACTAAAAGTATAGTACTTACTGGAAGCTGGAAGATTAACAGCAAAGCTGCGGCAGCAACAGGCACAGATTACCCTGCTACCACATCTTGAGCGAGCCAATCAGCCTAAAACAAGGCGGCCGAAGAGACTGTGAGTAGTTAAAACAAATAAATTAAAAAAAATAAAAAAAAAACGGGGTAGAAGTATTTGGAGGAGAAGGGCAAAGCATTCGGGTCCAACGGCGTCGGGTGACAGCCGGACCGCGGGCAATGTGAGAAGCCGTGCAGCAACCGCTGCCACGAAGCGCTGAGCCTGCGAGTAGGCGCGGGAGTGTCAGAGCCGAGAGCCGCGCGAGCGGGGGAGCCAGAGCCGAGCGGGAGGCATTGCAAGCCAGCGATCGCATCTCCAGATAAGGGCCGAGAGCCGCGAGAGCGATCGGATCTACAGATAAGGGCCGGCAGCCGCTTCGCGATCCAGCGATCGCATTATAGATAGGGCCGCACTCGGGCTGACAGACGGCGTCGGGGGACCGGGTGAAGACCGCCAAGCGCGGGAAAACCGCCATTGAAGTGGGCGGGGAGAGCGAGAAGCGCGGGAAAGCCGCCATTTTTCGGGGAAAACCGCTGAAGAAGAAGGAAGAAGCGGGAAACCGCCATCTTGGAAATTATTAAGAATTTCAGAAAAGTAATAAGATTTTTCAGAAAGGCTGGTGTGTTCTCAAGAAGAGAGAAGAAAATTAATAATAAGTAAAGTAATACTTGTACTGTTCTCAAAAAGAGAAGAAGATGCCTAAGCAAGGAAATATTAATGACTTTAATGCAGAAATAGAAGACTGGGCCACGTATGTGGAACGCATAGAAATATATTGCGTAGCCAACGAAATTGAGGATGACAACAAGGCAATAACTTTGTTAAATTCGATGGGAGCAAAAACATACGGGCTTTTGAAACATCTAATAGCACCAGTTAAACCAGTGGACCAGACCTTCGAAGAGATCGTAACAGTGTTGAAGGATCACTTGAACCCCACACCGTTGATGCTGGCTGAACGATTTAAATTTTACGCCAGAACCCAGAGGCAAGATGAAAGCAATGCGGAATACTTAGTCGAACTGCGTAAGCTAGCGAAATACTGCCAGTTTGGAGGGAATTTAACAGAGGCGCTGCGGGACAAGTTCGTATGCGGCTTGGCCAAAGAAGGAACGCAGAAGCGACTTCTGGAAGAAAACGACCTCACACTGGACAGGGCTGTCCTCATAGCTTCATCGCACGAAGCCGCAGCGAAAGGGACGGCGGAAATGCAGCTAAAGGCGGCGGCACTCGGGGTGGACCAAATTACAGCAAGCACTCCCAAATGCTACCGTTGTGGAAAGACAACGCACGACCAGAATCAGTGCTGGTTTAAGGACCAAGAGTGCAGGAAATGTGGCAAACTGGGTCACATCGCGAAGGTATGCAGGTCCGGAAAGAAGACCAACAAGCAAAGGAAGCCACCACCACAAGGAAAGTACAACAAGGTGCATCAGGTGGCTGAAAAGAGTTCAGACGAACAAAATTCAGACTCAGACCCAAACAGCCAGGAGCTGGATAGTCTGAGAATCCACCATGTGGGTAAAGTCACTGATCTACAGACGATCTGGGTCACACTAAAAATAGCGGGAGTCCAAGTACGAATGGAGCTGGACACGGGATCAGCTGTATCCGTCATCAACCAAAAGGACTATCACCGGCTATTCTCTCACATACCCTTAAGAAATACCAAATTCGTATTACAGACATACACAGGGCATCATGTATACCCCCTGGGAAAAATACGAGTCAAGGTGAGAGATAGGGGTAAAGAACACCCACGAATGTATCTGTACGTACTACCTGAGGGAGGACCACCACTTCTGGGACGGGAGTGGATCAAGAAAATAGACATGGAATGGCACTACCGACAAGCAATGACGAGTGAGGACTCGGTGCAGACAAGCAGCTCAGACTCCGAGCCGGAAGACGATAAGTCCAGCTTATGTATGAAAAACAAGATTAACATGAACTCACGGACTAAGGTTGGGAAATCGATGGCGTGCATAAAGACAGAGAATTCTGAGTCTGTTCAAGCTACAGACATATGCATTACGGAGGAACACCAGGCTAGAACTCAATGTTATGTCAAAGTACAACGACAATTAGAACAGTTGAGTGCCCGTCTCCTACAAGAGATGGAAAAGGTGAAAAAGTTCGGGGACACCGAATGGGAGTCCCTGGAAAGACAACAGAGACAGCTCGCTCAAGCAGAGAGCGACCATAGAGCCATCGTGGCCAAGTACCAATCACATCTCCCGGAGGCTGTTCAGGAACTAGAATATACACAGAACGATCCAAAGGAAGAGGAATCTTCAGGAAGTCAGGATGGTATTCCAGTTCACCTCTACGACTTGTTGCAAGCAGAGTGTAACGAGTTGAAAGAACAGTATGAACAGGCTCGGACTACAATCCTGGAAGGGGTTAACTTGGCAACTTCCGAAAAGCTCGTGTTAGTGAAAGCATATTAACGACTAAAGGTTGACCATAAGCAAGAATTACAAAGTCTGCAGGAAATGTTTGATGAGCTTCAGGCCAAGGCTGACTCATCGTTAGGGATTCAATCCATAAGAAAAAAAATAGTGGTGGAAGACATACCAGAACAGGGAATACAGGATGTCCAAGAACTCGTTAAATTATTAAAGGAAACACAAAATAAATATGAAGCGGCAATGGCCGAGGTCCAACGACTTGAAGAACAGATGCAACTGGAAATCTTTTCAGTGGAAGAAAAGGGAACTGTAAGAAACACAGAGACCGTAAGAATGGGCCATGAACATGAGCTTAAATCGTCAGAGGAGAAGGGTTTGGAGCTCTCAAAAGTTATTGAAATAGCCGAGGTTGCAACACAGACTGAGAAGATGGCAGCAGAGCAACCCTTAGATACCAAAAGTACGTTGACTCATGTCAAGGTTGAACAACAGAACGCTGAAACAACTGCTCCAGTAAAGAGATTGAATAGTCCGATCAATCAATCTCCAAAGGAAGTTGAAGTATTAAAATCACAAATGAGGTCATTAGTAAACAACTTGCTGAAAGCCCAGAAAAAGTTAGAGGAAGCGGAACACGTGAAGAAGTCTCTTCAGGAAAGATGTCTGGATTTGGAACAAAAGCTGGCTGACGTCCAGCTGGGTAGGGAGGACATAGAAGACCCTCTCGCTGGCCTAGCTCAGGACGACTCCGAATATTACTATGTCCTGTCCTGCCCAACTTGTAACTTCGACTCCCACCATACAGAAATCATGGAGGAGCACCGAAAGTCTACGGAACATCGGGAGAAGGTGGCTCTACTACGGGAAAAGGAGGAAGAGAAGGAGGAACTGCGCATGCAGCTGGCAGCTGACAGTGGAGCCCAGAGAGTCTCCAAGAAGCAGAAAAGGAAAAGTTGGAACAGAAGATGACCCATCTGAACCATTATTACCTCTACCAGATCACACACGTGGTCCCTCCGAACGGAGCCAATTCAGTTTGGAAGCTCAAACTGTTAAACCCATGGAAGGACTATTGAATGAGTCACTCCAGCAATGTGAACCGACTACACCACAGAGACTGAATCTATGAACTGTTTTCCACAGAGACTGAATCTGTGATCTGTTTGACATGAAGTTATATATGTTATTATGTTATGTTAAACATGAAGTTATATGACGTTGACTCCATCGAGAGTATATCTGTAAATTGTTATATGACGTTGACTCCATCGAGAGTATAGCTGCAAACTGTTTATATAAAATTGAAGATTGTATGTTAACGGGATTCTGTAAGTAATAAGCTAGGAAGGGAGGAGTGTTGTGTATGTAACCGTTTACCTTTAAGGGAACTATAGAATGTGACCGTTCGCCTTTAAGAGCACTACTTTAGGGTGGCACTATTTATTGGCTCATGTATACTGTAATACCGATAGTGACCACACCAGTATATAAGGGTTGGAATACGTTAACTAGGGCAGAAATCGCCCAGACCTCTGAATAGTAAAGACCTGTTTTGTTTGTACTTCTAAAGTTTCTGAAGTTATTTACTGCACAACCTACAGACTTTACAAGGGAGGGGACCTGAGTAGGACTGGAACAAAGAATGTTCCACATATCCTACGAAAAGGCAGGCTTAGCTAGGGCCCATGCGGGTTCCCATAGCAACACCTTTAATTTGGAGGAAGTGAGTGGAGTCAAAGGAGAAGTTGTTCAATGTGAGAACAAGTTCAGCCAGGCGGAGGAGGGTGGTGGTGGATGGGAACTGGTTGGACCTCTGTTCAAGGAAGAAGCGGAGCACACTCAGGCCGTCCTGGTGGGGGATGGAGGTGTAGAGGGATTGGACGTCCATAGTGAAAAAGAGACGGTTGGGGCCAGGAAACTGGAAACTGTTAAAGTGCTGGAGGGCATCGGAAGAGTTGCGAATGTAGGTGGGAAGAGACTGGACAAGGAGAAAAGATAGAGTCGAGATAGGAAGAGATAAGTTCCGTGGGGCAAGAACAGGCTGAAACAATGGGTCTACCAGGGCAGTCCAGTTTGTGGATCTTGGGAAGTAGATAGAAACGGGCTGTGGGCTATGAGGTTGACAGCCATGGAGGGAAGATCTCCAGAGGAGATGAGGTCAGTGACAGTCTTGGAAATGATGGCTTGATGTTTGGTAGTGGGGTCATGGTCCAGGGGAGGTAGGATGAGATGTCAGATAGTTGGTGTTCAGCCTCCACACGATAGAGGTCAGTTCGCCAAACAACAACATCACCACCCTTGTCAGCAGGTTTGATGACAATGTTGGGGTTGGATCGGAGAGAAAGGAGTACTGCAAGTTCAGAGGTAGGTAGGTTGGAGTGAGTGAGGGGAGCAGAGAACTAGAGACGGCCGATGTCACGCTGGCAGTTAGCAATGAAAAGAGCTAGAGAGGGTAAGAGGCCAGAGGAAGGGGTCCAGGTAGAATGAGAATTCTGAAAGCAGGAGAAAGGGTCAGCTGTGTGGGGGGAAGACTTCTGGCCAATGAAGTGGGCACGGAGATGAAGGTGACGGAAAAAGAGCTCAGCACCGTGCCGAGTTCGAAATTCATCAAGATGGGGGTGTAAGGGGATGAAGCTCAGGCCTTTGCTGAGCACTGATCGTTCGGGGTCAGAGAGGAGAAGGTCAGAGGTGATAGTGAAAACACGCCAGGGGGTCAGATTGGAAGAAGGGATGGGGTCAGAGGAAAGTGAAGAGGAAGAAGGTTCCGGAGGGGCATTGGTGTTGCGATCCTTGACATCTGAAAGGAAGAAAAAAAGTTTGTGTTAAAGAGCCGGATGAGTTGAAGGGTGAAATGGAACTGTTGACCAGGACAGCACGGTGGCATAGTGGTTAGCACTGTTGCCTCACAGCGCCAGAGACCCGGGTTCGAATCCGGCCTCGGGCGACTGTCTGTGTGGAGTTTGCACATTCTCCCCGTGTTTGTGTGGGTTTTCTCCGGGTGCTCCGGTTTCCTCCCACAGTCCAAAGATGTGCGGGTTAGGTTGATTGGCTATGATAAATTGACCCTTAGTGTTAGGGGGATTAAATACGTGGGGTTACAAGGATAGGGTGGGATATGTGTTGGTGTAGGGGTTACGGGGATCGGGTGGGATATGTGTCGGTGCAGGCTCGATGGGCCAAAATGGCCTCTATCTACACTGTGGGGTTTCTGTGATTCTGTGAATCTGTGACAGCTTTGAGATAGAGAAGAATGCCAACATGGGCTGCGAGGGAGGGGGCAAAAATTGGCAACATGAACTATAAGGCGATTGGGGGGGAGGGGGAGAATGTTCCATCACTGTGACAACTGTAAAATAAGTTAAAACCATCTAACAATTAGATGTAACAATGCAGTGCACCAACACACATCCACAATAGCCAACAATGTCTGCAAGAAATGAAGGAAAATCCCGACCTTTTATGCTACAGTCTGACACTGTACAAATAATGGAATGTTGGGTATATCTGTAACTTAAGTTATGACCAGCCTATGTACCATTGCACCTTCACTGTAACTACATGTCATAGAGCTATATTCAGGTCTGTTTCTGAGCTGTCAGCTTTTGTTAGATTCCAGGTTAGTATCTATCCCTACAATATGATGTAATTTGCTACATTGTTGAACTAACAGGAGCTTTTCACCAAGTTTTGACGGAGGGTCTTGTGATTAAGAGCTTGGATCAGGGTAAAATCAGATCTGTTTAAATATGTGTTTGTTTAACAGGAGTTAACAGCTCAAATTAGTTAACAGGAAGGAAGGCAAGGGAGGTTAATAAAGAATAGTCCAGAGCTTTCAGTTTCTATTCACTTGGTAGAAATAATCACATACCTGTACCAGGTTTTTACTCCAAAGATAATTATATGACATTACTTACCATATCTACATTACAACAGCGACTACACTTCAAAAGTACTTCATTGGCTGTAAAGCACTTTGGGACGTCCTGCGGTCATGAAAGGCGCTAAACAAATGTAACCTCGCTGTTATCTGTATCGTCTTTGTCATCTGGTTGAAGATCCTCATCCAATAGTGGCTCCAAGTGTTGTCCCTTTTGCAGAGCAAAGTTATGCAGCATTTAGCAAGCCACTATGATATGGAACATTATCTGAGCTGTATTGGAGGAAGCCACTAGAACAGGCCAGGCAACAGAATTGTTCTTCGAGTATTCCCATGGTCCATTCGATGAAAACTCAAGTCGACCGGTGGATCTGGCTATAGCTCAAATCAGCCGGTGAGCGTTGGTTTCTGAGAGAAGTCATGACCCAAGTATAGGATTAGGCCTTGTTCCCAAGCAGCCAGCATCTCACTTGCTGTGTCAGGGGTGGGGGTGGGGGCTGGGGATTGAGGATTGGTGCAAGATAAAAGCGTTATGGCAACTGCCAGGAAAGCAGGCACAGAACTGCATTATGTGTTACTGGTAAATACACGCTAATTGTACATTATTGGAATGGAAGCTTTTGCAATTCATGAAAGAAAAAGGCTTGTTTGAAGAAGCCCGCATGGCTATATGCGTGCAGTGAATAAGGCCCTGCTGGGTTTGGGGGGAGGCCAACAATCTGTATGAAGCCAAAGGCTACAATGCGGTTTCTGGTTGTCCATGGGAATGCGGTGACACTGTTTCCTTGGCATAAGTCGCCTGTTTAATGCAAGCATGAACTTATTCTTGCACCGTTCTCTCTTGGTGTTAACATTATTATAAATGATCAGCACTACTGTTTTTTTGTTTTCACAGAAAAAACTAACAATTGCAAATACAATACCCAAAATATTGTACAAATCCCAGCATTCCAAGTGCTAAAAGCTTATTTTACTTTTGTGTAAACCTTGTTAGATTTTTGAAAATTAATTTAAAAACAAACAGAAATAGTATATTAAGAGTCCATTGTGCAAAAATGTTTGGCAAACTTTCCATCATTTGTTTTCAAACACATGACGCAAAATATAAGTTGCATTGAAATGCATCATCATTCTTTTACAATTCTGTGTTTATCTCACTTTCTGATGTGAGGGTTTTTGAAAACGAGTTATTTTGTGCACTTTTTTTTGATTCTTTCCTGGGATGTGGGCATTGCTGGCAAGGCCAGCATTTATTGCCCATCCCTAATTGCCCTTGAGAAGGTGGTGGTGAGTCACCTTCTTGAACTGCTGCAGTCCGTGTGGAGAAGGTACTTCCACAGTGCTGTTAGGGAGGGAGTTCCAGGATCTTGACCTACTGACAATGAAAGAATGGCGATATATTTCCAAATCAGGATGGTGTGTGACTTGGAGGGGAAGATGGAGTTGATAGTGTTCCCATGTGCCTGCTGCCGAAGAAGCCGTGGCGAGTTGCTGCAGTGCATCTTGTAGATGGTACACACTGAAGCCACGCTAAGCGGTGGAGGGAGTGAATGTTTAAGGTGGTGGATGGGGTGCCCATCAAGCGGGCGGCTTTGTCCTGGATGGTGTCGAGCTTCTTCAGTGTTGTTGGAGCTGCACTCATCCAGGCAAGTGGGAGTATTCCATCACAATCCTGACTTGTGCCTTGTAGATGGTGGAAAGGCTTTGGGGAGTCAGGAGGTGAGACACTCGCCACAGAATACCTAGCCTCTGACCTGCTCTTGTTGCCACAGTATTTATGTGGCTGGTCCAGTTAAGTTTCTGGTCAATGGTGACCCCCAGGATGTTGATGTTGGGGAATTCATAGAAAACATAGAAGATAGGAGCAGGAGTAGGCCATTCAGCCCCTCGAGCCTGCTCCGCCAGTCAATGAGATCATGGCTGATCATCTAAATTCAGTACACTGTCTCTGCCTTCTCTCCATATCCCTTGATCCCTTTAGCCTTAAGAAATATATCTAACTCCTTCTTGAATATATTTAATGAATTGGCCTCTACTGCCTTCTGTGGTAGAAAATTCCACAGGATCACCACTCTCTGGGTGAAGAAATTCCTCCTCATCTCTGTCCTAAATGGCTTACCCCTTATCCTTAGACTGTGACCCATGGTTCTGGACTCCCCGGCCATCGGTAACATCCTTCCTGCATCTAGTCTGTCTAGTCCTGTTAGAATTTTATAAGTTTCAATGAGATCCCCTCTCATTCTTCTAAACTCCAGCGGGTATAAGCCCAATCGACCCAATCTCTCCTCATACATCATTCCTGCCATCCCAGGTATCAGCCTGGTGAATCTTCGCTGCACTCCCTCCATGGCAAGAACATCCTTCCTCAGATAAGGCGACCAAAACTGCACACAATACTCAAGATGTGGTCTCACCAAGGCCCTGTACAACTGCAGCAAGACATCCTTGTTCCTGTACTCGAACCCTCTCGTTACGAAGGCCAACATACCATTTGCCTTCTTAACCGCCTGCTGCACCTGCATGCCTACCTTCAGCGACTGGTGCACAAGGACACCCAGGTCTCGTTGCACTTCCCTTTCTCCAATCTATTGCCATTCAGATAATAATCTGCTTTCCTGTTTTTGACACCAAAGTGGATAACCTCGCATTTATCCACATTATATTGCATCTGCCATGCTTCTGCCCAATCACCCAACCTGTACAAATCATACTGGAGTTTCTCGGCATCCTCCTCACAGCACACACGCCCACCCAGCTTTGTGTCGTCTGCAAACTTGGAGATATTACATCTAGTTCCCTCGTCCAGATCATTAATATATATTGTGAATAGCTGGGGTCCTAGGACCGATCCCTGCAGTACCCCACTAGTCACTGCCTGCCACTCGGAAAAAGACCCGCTTATTCCAACTCTTTGCTTTCTGTCTGCCAACCAGTTCTCTATCCAAGTCAATACCTTGCCCCCAATCCCATGTGCCTTAACTTTACACGCTAATCTCTTATGCGGGACCTTATCGAAAGCCTTCTGAAAGTCCAAATACACCACATCCACTGGTTCTCCCTTATCTATTCTACCAGTTATATCCTCAAAAAATTCCAGTAGATTAGTCAAGCACGATTTACCTTTTGTAAATCCATGTTGACTTTGTCCGATCCCGTCACTGTTTTCCAAGTGCTCTGCTATTACATCTTTTATAATGGACTCTAGCATTTTCCCCACTACCGACGGCAGGCTTACCGGTCTGTAATTCCCCGTTTTCTCTCTACCACCTTTTTTGAATAGTGGGGTAACATTAGCTACCCTCCAATCCATGGGTACTGTTCCAGAGTCTATCGAATTTTGGAAGATGACCAGCAATGCATCTACTATTTCTAGGGCCACTTCCTTAAGTACCCTAGGATGTAGATTATCAGGCCCTGGGGATTTATCAGCCTTCAATCCCGTCAATTTTCCTAACACCATTTCCCTACAAATGCTGATTTCATTCAGTTCCTCCCTCTCATTAGACCCTATGTTCCCCGACATCTCTGGGAGGTTATTTGTGTCCTCCTTTGTGAAGACAGAACCAAAGTATGTATTTAATTGGCCTGTCATTTCTTTGTTCCCCATTATAAATTCCCCTGATTCTGACTGCAAGGGACCTACGCTTGACTTCGCCAATATTTTTCTCTTCACATATCTATAAAAGCTTTTACAGTCAGTTTTTATGTTCCCTGCAAGCTTACTCTCATACTCTATTTCCCCCCTCTTAATTAATCCCTTTGTCCTCCTTTGCTGAATCTTAAACTGCTATCAATCCTCAGGTTTACTGCTTTTTCTGGCCAATTTATATGTCCTCTGCTTGGATTTATGCTATCCCTATTTTCCCTTGTTAGCCACGGTTGAGTCACCTTTTTTGTTTTATTTTAATGCCAAACTGGGATGAACAAATTCTGTAGTTCATCCATGCGATCTTTGAATGTTTGCCATTGCCTATCCACTGTCAACCCTTTGAGTGACATTCCCCAATCAATCCTACCCAACTCGCACCTCATACCATCGTAGTTTCCTTTATTTAAATTCAGGACCGTGGTCTCTGAGTCAACTACTTCACTCTCCATCTTAATGAAGAATTCTATCATATTATGATCGCTGCGACCCAAGGGGCCTCGCGATGGTAATGCCGTTGAATGTCAAGGGAAGGTGGTTAGATGCTTTCTTGTTGGAGATAGTCATTGCCTGGCACTTGTGTGGTGTGAATGTTACCTGCCACTTATCAGCCCAAGCTTGAATGTCGTTCAGGCCTTGCTGCATGCGGGCATGGACTGCTTCATTATCTGAGGAATTGCGAATGGAACTGAACACTGTGCAGTCATCAGCGAACATCCCCACTTCTGACCTTATGATGCAGGGAAGGTCATTGATGAAGCAACTGAAGATGGTTGGGCCTAGGATGCTGCTCTGAGGAACTCTGGCAACGATGTCCTGGGGCTGTGATGATTGGCCTCCAACAACCACAAATATCTTCCTTTGTGCTAGGTATGACTCCAGCCAGTAGAGAGTTTTCCCCCCGATTCTCATTGACTTCAATTTTACTAGGGCTCCTTGATGCCACACTCAGTCAAATGATGCCTCAATGTCAAGGGCAGTCACTCTCACCTCACCTCTGGAATTCAGCTCCTTAGTCCATGTTTGGACCAAGGGTGTAATGAGGCCTGAAGCCGAGTGGTCCTGGTGGAACCCAAACTGGGCATCAGTGAGCAGGTTATTGGTGAGTAAATGCCTCTTGATAGCACTGTGAATGACACCTTCCATCACTTTGCTGATGATTGAGAGTGGACTGATGGGACAGTAATTGGCCAAATTGGATTTGTCCTGTTTTTTTGTGGACAGGACATACCTGGGCAGTTTTCCACATTGTCGGGTAGATGCCAGTGTTGTAGCTGTACTGGAACAGCTTGGCTGGAGGCATGGCTGGTTCTGGAGCACAAGTCTTCAGCACAACAACCGGGATGTTGCTGGGGCCCATAGTCTTTGCTGTATCCAGTGCACTCCGCCATTTCTTGATATCACGTGGAGTGAATTGAATTGGCTGAAGACTGGCTTCTGTGATGGTGGGGACCACAGGAGGAGGCCGATATGGATCATCCACTCGGCACTTCTTGCTGAAGATGGTTGCAAATGCTTCAGCCTTGTCCTTTGCACTTGCGTGCTGGGCTCCGCCATCATTGAGGATAGGGATATTCATGGAGCCTCCTCCTCTCATCAGTTCTTTAATGGTCCACCACCATTCATGACTGGATGTGGCAGGTCTGCAGAGCTTTGATCTGATCCATCGTTGTGGGATCACTTAGCTCTGTCTATAGCATGCCACTTCCATTGTTTAACATGCATGTAGTCCTGTGTTGCAGCTTCTCCAGGTTGGCACCTCATTTTTAGGTGCTGGTGCTGCTCCTGGCATGCTCTTCTACACTCCTCATTGAACCAGAGTTGGTCGCCTGGCTTGATGTTAATGGTAGAGTGAGGGATATGCTGTGCCATGAGGTTACAGATTGTGATGGAATACAATTCTGCTGCTGCTGATGGCCCACTGTGCCTCATAGATGCCCAGTGTTGAGCTGCTAGATCTGTTCTGGATCTATCCCATTTAGCATGGTGGTAGTGCCACACAACACGATGGAGGGCGTGCTCAGTGTGAAGACAGGACTTCGTCTCCACAAGGTCACTGCTACCAATACTGTCATGGACAGATGCATTTGCGACAGGTAGATTGGTGAGGATGAGATCAAGTAGGTTTTTCCTTCCTGTTGGTTCTCTCACCACCTGCTGCAGGCCCAGTCTGGCAGCTATGTCCTTCAGCTCGATCAGTAGTGGTGCTACCGATCCACTCTTGGCGGTGGACATATTCTGTGCCCTTACTATCCTCAGTGCTTCTTCCAAGTGGTGTTCAACATGGAGGTGTATTGATTCATCAGTTGAGGGAGGGCGGTAGGTAGTAATCAACAGTAGGTTTCCTTGCCCATGTTTGACCTGATGCCATGAGACTTCTTGGGGTTCAGCGTCAATGTTGAGGAGTCCCAGGGCCACTCCCTCCCAACTGTATACCACTGTGCCACCACCTCTGGTGATGGTGATGGAGGAGTTTGGGACATTGGCTGAAAGGTATGACTATGTCAGGCTGTTGCTTGACTAGTCTGTGGGACAGCTCTCCCAATTTTGGCACAAGTCCCCAGATGTTAGTGAGGAGGACTATTGCAGGGTTGACTGGGCTGGGTGTGCCTTTGTCGTGGCCAAATCCAGTGGCGAGGTCGCAGACAGGAGTCACAGATAGGCCAGACCAGGGAAGGACGGCAGATTTCCTTCCCTAAAGGACACAGTGAACCAGATGGGGTTTTACGACAATCCGATAGTTTCATGGTCACCTTTACTGATCCTAGCTTTTTACTCCAGATTATTTAATTTGAACTCACAGTTCCTGGATTATTAGTCCAGGCCTCTGGGTTACTAATCCAGTAACATAACCACTATGCTACCGTTCCCGGTCTTATACGTTTTAGCTTTAAGTGGATTCTTGGTTATGGATGTGTGGAATATTTCCTTCATTTTGTCTTTCATTAGTATTCCTGACTTGACTCCAATTGAGAACACACAAGATTCTGAAGGGGATTGACAGGGTAGATGCTGAGAGGTTGTTTCCCCTGGCTGTAGTGCCTAGAACTAGGGGGCATAGTCTCAGGATAAGGAGTAGGCCATTTAAGACTGAGATGAGGAGGAATTTCTTCATTCAGAGGGTTGTGAATCTTTGGAATTCTCTGCCCAGAGGGCTGTGGATGCTGAGTCTTTGAGTATATGCAAGGCTGAGATAGATAGATTTTTGGACTCTGGAGGAATCAAGGGATATGGAGATTGGGCGGAAAAGTGGAGTTTTGGTGGATGATCAGCCATGATTTTATTGAATGGCGGAGCAGGCTTGAGGGGTCGAATGGCCTACTCCTGCTCCTAGTTCTTATGTTCTTATGAGAAAAATCAACAAGTTAAGGGAATTAAAATGATATGCACTAAAGTGTTCCTCTTAATAGAAGGAGACTGTATATCCTGTTTGAAAGTGTGACAGGCATGGCTACTGAAGCAAATCCTTAATGTTGCATGAAAGGAAATGATTTAAATATGGAAAATTGGAAAAATGTGAATTTTGGTGCAATTCAGTTCATTTGATTCTGCATAGCCTTTCAATTGAAGAAATAAATAACTTGCAACATGCATGTGCAGAGACTCCAGCAGTGATCCTCCTGCCATCAATAATTCCAAAAAAGTTAATGTGAGTAAAAAACAGGATATCCTGTTTTGTATTCATATGATTCATTTGGTAAAATTATAAACAGGAGGAATTTCAACTCCACAGTTTCTTGGTTTGTGCCCCATCAACATGTAAACCTCTCTGTTTAATTGGCTGGCACTGGGAACTGGAATAGTTATCAACTCTCACTAATTGATGTAAGTGGATAAAACAGTCGTTATTTAGTTCTACTGACCTGTCACCAATCAAGCAAAGATCTCCCCTCTCCTCCTTCTCTAAAATGATGACTCCTTGTTGGAGCAAGGTGGTTGGGACTTCTCTTGTTGGAGATGTTCATTGCCTAGCACTTATGTGGTGTGAATGTTACCTACTACTTGCAGCCTAAGTCTGGATGTTGTCCAGGTCCTGCTATAGACCAGCATGGGCTGCTTCATTACAAGAGGAATTATGAATGTAGCTAAACATTATAGAATCATTGGTGTATAGCCCCACTCCTGGCCTTATGACACAAGAAAAGTCAGTGATAAAACAGCTGATGATGGTTGAGCCAAGGATCCTGTCTGGAGGAAATCCAGCAATAATGTCCTGGGAATTCAGTGATTTTCCTCCAGCAACCACAACCATATTCCTGTTTCTCAGGTATAATTGCAGCCAACTTACAATAAAATTATTTGTTCCTGTATTACCAGCTTTTTGGGTGCTGCATCAGCTTTTGTTATCTAGCCTGGCATGTATCTGGGAGAGTGATGCCTGCCTCAGTGTTGTGGAGAGATGTCAATTGGAGACTCAGCATTAAGTGGGAAATAGCCACCCTCAAACATGGGCTGTTCTTGTGTATCTTCTGGAAACCAGGTTAGGGTGTCAGAAGTGGAAGGCTGAGGGGCAAGATACCTACTTGACTTGAATGCAGGTAATACGTGTAGATCAGAGGACAGAAAATGGTGAAAAAAAATTAGAGGCCAAATATCTTCAAAAAAAGAGCAATACAATTTACTGTCAATTAAAACATATTTTTCCAATATCAAAATAGTAACTTTTCAAAAGCTAGCAGCAGATGGCGCAAGCGAGCCTACTTTGAATTTGCTTACACTGCCCTATGCTTTCCTTCAACCAGAGTCTATCCCAATCTTCATTGGGAGAACAAGCTGCTTTCAGCTATCATTTTAACTGGTGAAATATTATTTAGCAGACAAACAATAAACACTTCATAGAAGCTTAAATAAATAATTGCAATGATGCTTACTTTACCATCATACTTCTATTGATGATTCTGGGAAATTGCACACACTTTGACTGTGGGATTTACTTTCACCTTTTCTTTTCCTTTATTGGTAGGTTCACTTGACTGATCATTCAGGATTGGGTGTTTTTATAAGTTCTTATCAGTTTCTGACTGGTAGTTTCCTAGTTGCTTGTTTGTATGATTTGTATGTTCCCTACCTCAATCCAAATACAGATAACATTTTACCTAGGTATGAATACTGTGGCCAATAAATTAAAACTTAATTAGCTCTTTGACCTACAAACCTTCACTCTTGTCAGATGCACCTAGTTATTTTTTTCAGATCCTTTCTCCTGTTTGTGTTCATGTCCTAAAGCTGTAGTATGTTACAGTTTTTTGGTTCTGTTTCTTTTTAAGGCAGCTTAATACAGTACCATTGTGTACATAGTAAATTTATCTGGCAGGCTGGACATGATGATAAGCAGGCTCCACAATATATCTTTTCATTAAGTATCTAGGTAATCAAAGACATAATAGTGGCTTAAAAATAAATTGCATACAGTCCTGTAAAACAGCATTAAACACTACAACATAATGCAAGAATTAGTAGAGTTTGTAAAGGTTGTTTGGATCTATGGAGCTTATTATAATTTATGGATTACTGCTTTAGTAAGATCTAATCTTATTTTCTGATTCTGCTTCCAAAACAATAAACCTATCTTTTCACAATTTTCCCTAATATTTAAGCCTACACTGCCCTATGCTTTCCTTCAACAAGAGTCTACGCCAATATCCATTGGGAGAACAAAAAATCTAGAAACCATGTATTCAACATTACAAGAAGAAAACAACACCAACTTGCGGTTATATGGTGCCTTTAGCATAGTGAAACATCGCAAGGTGCTTCAGGAGGTCAGGGAACAGACTTTGAGCAGGAGTTGGGGAAAGAGTTAAGGAAGATAGGTCTTTAGAAGGCTTTTAGGGGTAGGGAGAGATGTAGTAAGTTGGAAGTATTTCAGAAAATAATTCCAGAGCGGTTGAAAGCTCTGTCGCCAAATGGCGAAATGGAGGGAGGGGAGGGCTGCACAGCAGACCAGAGGGTGTGAGCTGTGACATAGGGCAAAAAGAGAGTGAAAAGATTTGTCAATGAGAATGAGGATTTTGATGTAAAGAGCCAGTAGAAGTCAGCTGGACAGGAGTGATAGATGAACAGACATACGATGGCACTGGAAGGAGTTTGTGTAGGTTAGAGCTGGAGAAGCTGGTGAGGAGAGCATTAGAAAAGTCGAGCTCTAAGTGATGAGGGCATGGGTGAAGGTGACTGTGAGGGTGATGTTGGGTCAGAGGTGGGATTTCCTAGTGCAAACGTTAAATGATTAAATCTTAATGTGGTAATTAAAGTCTTCTTTCTTTCAATTCATTGAAGAGACAGATCTGAAAATTGAAATGATTTGGTCAAGAATAAACCTAATGGGCTGGATTTTAATTCAGGGGCAGGTTGGGGTTGTGTAATCCGCATTTTATGTTATCCACACGAATGTAAATCGATGTGAGAGACTGATGCGAATTTAATGTAATTGCCCAATTGAGTTCCAACGTGTGGGAACCCATGGCAAATGAGTTTTTCCAGTCTGAAAGTCGCCTCCGATGATGTCATCATTGCTGCTGCATTTAAGGTCTACAGCAAGCCTTGCTTCTTCTGCAGACTGCCAACCTTTTGGCCTTTGGTGTGGGAGGCACTTGGAGGCACCATGAGCAGTGGGAGAGCTAAGTCTGCTCCCAGGTTGGCTGATGTGGCCCTGCAGGCATTAGTTGAGGGAGCAAGATCACATAAGGAGGTGCTCTTCCCTTCTACAGGGAGGAAGAAGCCTCCCCAGCAGACCAAGGCCGTGTGGATACAGGTGGCAGAGGAGGTCAACTCCTTAGCAATGACCCGCAGAACCTGGATACAGTGTAGGAAGAGATTTCATGACCTTCAGTGCACTGGAAAAGTGAGTATGATTTTCCCATCACCCTCAATCTGATCCCCATTGCCTTTCCTCACCAGCACTCAGCTTTAGCAATCTCTTCCTCCACATCCTACTTGACACTGACATCCATGCACCCTTACCCATTCCCTTTCTCTCTATGGTCACATTCACCTAACTATTCGACTATGCAGCCCTCACACTCCCTATCACTGTGATGCTATGAAAACAACTGACAACACACAGGGAGGGCCTTTGGTCTTGCCACCTCACTCCATCTTTGTCTCCTTCTAAGTATCTATGCTATGGAATCTCTACACTCACTCTTTCATTCTCACTCAACCTCCACTTGTCTCCCTCATTGCAGGAAAAGAGAGCTCACGATAAAAGAGAAAGAGCGAGGACAGGAGGAGGGATACCCTCACTCGCCCATCTCACCCCCTGGGAGGATGCGGTCCTGGAAATCATTGGAGTTGAGGAAGATGCGCAAGTGGGGGACGGACAGACGAGTGCAACACAGCAAGCTGGTGACAGAATAGTTTACCATCTCTCTCATTGACATTGCATGAGTCGCTGATAATGATTCTGAAGCTCTAACAGATGGGCTTATGAGCATCTGCAATATGCAATGTGCATGTAACTTTGGCATCACATCTTTGACTCTTTCTTTTACTCCCCCAGAGGACCATCGAGAGCCCCCGTCCCCACTAGCCAGGAGGAACAGCCTGAGCAGCCAGACTCCTCAGAGGAAGCTGCAACCTCTGAGGGTGCAGCGTCAGCAGAATTCAGCGCACCCAGCACCAGCGCAGACACTCATACCTGGGTGGGACCTTCGGGACATAGAGTAGTGTTGTCACCTGGTGTATCATAGCTCACAGGTGAGCATCAGCAGATTGTGGAGACAGGGACAGCAGTGGAGAGTCCTAGTCGGAGGGCGCAGGACTCGGCCAGCTCGGCTCAGCTGCATGTCAACCCTCTGCCTCTGGGTCCATCATAAGATCAGCAGTGCTGGAACTCCAGGAACAGATGCAGGAGTCTCTGGCAGGTTTTGTCTCCAGGGTCGCTGCGAGTGTGGAGCGAATGGAGGAGTCCATAGCAAACATGAGCAGAGCCTTTGTGGAGTCATTGGCGCATGAACACATCACCACAGAAAGGATGGCAACCTCCGTGCAAATGATGGCAACCTCCGTCAAAAGGATGGCTACAGTAGATGAGAGGATGGCTGCGGCCATGGAGGAGATAAGTCACCAGGGTGCAGAAAACATGGTGAGTGTTCAGAATAGAATGACATTTCTGGAGGAGCGATGGTCATCTATTGAACAGAGAAACCAGGCCTTCATAGAAGTCCTTCTGAGTAGGACTGCCAGTGCCGATACGGGTCCCCATGGCCTCCCTGATGTGCAGCAAGGTGCCCTCAAGCCACTTGCAGGCGCTGAGGGGGACCTGACCCATGAGAGGGAAGTTGGTGGCAGACATCAAGGAAGTGGGGGCTCCTCTCCAAGCGCTCACACTTCCATGCCACTGCAGAGCCCTCGGTTAGAGCCCCACCAGAGTCCACACCCAACTGAGATCGGCGTCTCAACCCTTGCACAGCCGCAGGAGCAGCAGACTTTTGACGAGCCCTCACAGGCTCGCAACCCCAGAGGATGCCCGCCAAAGGTGTCGAGACAGGAGCAGCAGGAAAGTGAGCAAGGGGCCGCCACATCTGCTGAAGCCACAGGGGAAGCACCATGTAGGAGCACGCGTAAGAGAAAGATACTGCACAAATAGTCACCAGGGTAGTCACCTGGGTGAAATTTGATGTATTGTTAGAAAAAGCCATCAGATTAATAATGTTAATAAAAATTCTGATGGCTACTGCTGTAGTTGTGGCATGTGTCATTTCGCGAATGGGACTTTCACATTGAGGGCTTAGGATTACTTGCAATTGTCAGTATGCTGGTCAAATAGCTAGGAATCCGTAGGGTCTTGGCCATTGTAGATGCTCAGGTAAGAAGCTGCAAGGCAAAATTGCTTGATCGGCTAGGCTAAGCAAATCTGGCCAAGATGAGTGCATTCCTTGCATCCCGGACAGCAATGTTCTCGCGTAATGTTGCCGCTGGTTGATGGGCCTCTGCTGGATGTTCGTTTTTGCTTTCCTCCTCCTCCTCCTCCACCCCCTCCTCCTCCTCATCATCTGAGGAGGATGTGTGAGGAGCCACTTGGTCCTCAGGAATCTGCAAGCCACAATGCTGTGCCATTTTGTGAAGTGCACAGCAAACCACGACGATTCTGGAGACCCTGGCTGCTGAGTACTGCAGGGCTCCACCAGATCTACCCAGGCATCTGAAGCACATCTTCAGCAAACCGATGGTTTGCTCAATTATGGCTCTGGTGGACATGTGGCTGGAGTTGTAGCTTTCCTCTGCTTCGTTGGATGGTCTCCTCAACGGCGTCATTAGCCACGTCCTCAGGAGATAGCCCTTGTCTCCAAGTAGCCATCCGTTAAGTTGGTCTGGCGGACTGAATAGCGGAGGCACACTAGACTGGCGCAGTATGAAGGAATCATGGCAACTGCCAGGGTACTTGGCACAAACATGCAAAATTTCCTTCTTGTGGTCACACACCAGCTGAACGTTAAGGGAGTGGAAGCCCTTGTGGTTGACAAAAATACCTGGATTGTGATGGGGTGCCTTAAGGGTCACATGTGTGCAGTCAACGATGCCCTGCACCCTTGGAAAGCCTGCCAGATTAGCTAATCCAACCGCACCCGCCGTGACACTTGCTTGATCCTTGGTGAAATGGATGTGATTGTGCGCGATGGCAAAGAGGGCATTGGTTCCCTGCGTGATGCAAGTGTGTGCGGCCACCTGGGAGATGCCGCTGATGTTTGCTGCTGATCCCTGGAATGAGCCTGAGACAAAAAAGTTGAGTGCAGGGATGACTTTGACGGCCACTGGTAAGGGTGGTCCACCTGGTCCTCTGGGCTGCAGGTATTGTTGCAGCATTGCGCAGATGTCACTCACTACCTCTCGCGAAAGTCGGAGCCGCCTTTGGCACTTCTGCTCACTCATGTTGTGGTAGCTGACCCTGTGTCTGTAGACCCTGTTTGTGGGGTATCTCCTGCGCCGACGGGCTTCCATGCGCTGGCCCCTTCTGGCCTGTGCAGCTTCAGGTGGGTGAGCAGCAGCCTGGTGCTCCTGTTGCTGCTGCTGTTGGTGCTGCTGTTGTTCCTGGTTCTGCTGGTGTCGCGGCTGGTCTTTGTCCTCATCTAATGTCCAGAAGGGAAGGAAATAAATGGCTCCCATGCTTCTGGTATATGCCTCAGTTGAGGAAACGCTCAGTGAAGGTGGCAAGAGGTGTTTCCCAGGAGGTCACACTGGAGATGAGTGTCAGGCTCCAAACTTCCACAGCTGTGGTTAAGCCTTCTAAATGTTCCCCACAGACCTGAGACAACAAAGTCCTGCCACCTGCAAATGATGGCTGATCAAATCTCCTCTTTAATGGTTGACCTGCAGCTGATAGTCAGCAATCCAATTGTGCTCCCGCCAGGTTTCACCGGCGTGTTTCACACCAGGCGTGCTTCACGTGGGAAAAGGGTTAAAATCGCAAAGGCCTTTCAAAATGGCATTATAGAGGCAATTTAGTGCTTGTTAAGAGCCTTAACAGCCTATCCCACCTCTTGGAGGCAGGACGGAGACGGGACCATTAGACACGAATGAATTAAAATTGCTCAGAGGCGGGATGGAGGCGGGGATGGTCCCGCCCACCAGTTTTCGCGATTTTAACCCCCCACACGCCTCCAATCCTGCCTCCACGGCTCAATGAAAATCCTGCCCAATGTATCTATCTAGGGGAGTTAGAATATGCCTGTATTATGTCAGCTTATAAGAATCATAGAATGACAGAAATTTACAGCACAGAAGGAGCCATTCAACCCATCTTGTCCGTGCTGGCCAACAAAGAGCTATCCACCCTAATTCCACTTTCTAGCACTTGGTCCGTAGCCTTGTAGGTTATGTGAAACCCAGAGCTTGAGCTACTGTAGCTGGTGACACTTCCCGCACACGTGGTCGTCCAGGCCACGAGAAGTTCTGCCTTAAATTCCAATGGAAGTAATGGAGGGTTAAGATATGCCTGCTAAGGTGCATCCACACAAATGATGAATTTAGGTTAGGATAATGTCAGAAGCCCTAAATTCTGCCATTGATGCCCATTAGTCTTAATGTATGCTTTTATAAAACAGAAGTAGCTTGCAACAGCAGATGAGGAAGGCTGGTGCTGGAATCTTAAAAGTGATTTGTTGCATTTCATTGTGTTGACAGATAAAGGTTCATAACTTTACGTAGAATTTGTTTTTTTTGTCAAAGTTTTTTTTGCTCTTTATTTTGGTGACTTCTAGCTTTATTTGGAAGTCTCCCTCCAGACTGTTTGGCCTAGAAATTCAGTTGGGCGCGCCAGCCGTTAGCGCCTTAGGAGGAGTAGATCTCGAGCGCTAGGCGCTTATCGCCTGGGCGCAGCGCGATCTGCGCCTCTCCCCAACTTCAGGACACATTTAGCGCCGGCGCAAAGTCTTAGCGCGCCCTGCTGCGCGCGCAGATCATGACGTCATTTAATAGTGCAACGCCCTTTGTGTGCCCCAAACCGGAACTTCACTCGCGCCGGCCCATTGTGCGCCGGGCATCCCGAGCGACTGTGAAGTGGAACGGTACACAGGCCAGCCGGGCCGGGGGGAGCGCTAATTAAAGGGCACTTACCCAGCAGTATAAAGGCCAGCCATTTTGCAGCATTCACTCTTGTGCAACGGTTTTTTGGACAGAGACCAAGGGGGAGAGTTTACTGGTTTGGACCAACACTTGGACAGGTATTTTTGGCTCAGGCCAGAGCTTACCAATTATCTTTGCCTTCATTCAGAGCTCAGTGTTTGCCAGCATATAATGGGGGCTGCATTGGGTGGCAACGCTGAATTTCAGCCTTATGCCAGAAGTGCTTACAGACGCCGTGAGAGAGTGGCAGCCCTGGCTAGATGCAGAGGGGGCAACAGGCGTCGCCAACTGAGGCCTTACCCACGCAGGGTATACCGCCAGCCGACCTCCTATCTGACCATGTCTGCCGCGATGTGTGTTAGGAGGCTGCGATTCCGAAGGGAGGTGGTTGCAGACATCTGCCGGCTGCTTCAGAGAGATCTGCAGCCACAGCTGATGCGCAGGACGTCTCTGTCGGTGGCAGTGAAGGTGACGGTGGCTCTCAACTTCTATGCCTCCGGCTCCTTCCAATCCGCTACTGGGGACATCGCTAACATCTCCCAGTTCGCCGTGCATTGCTGCATCCGCCAGGTGACCGAAGCCCTTTTCAGAAGGAGACATCAATTCATCTCCTTCCCCATGACCCTGGACAAGCAGCAGCAGCGTGCAGTGGGGTTTGCAAGAATAGCGGGCTTCCCCATGGTGCAGGGCGCCATTGACTGCACGCATGTGGCTTTGCGGGCACCTCTTGAGCATGCCGAGGATTACCGCAACCGGAAGGGCTACCATTCCCTCAATGTACAGCTGGTGTGTGACCACAGGCAGCGCATCCTAGCTGTCAATGCCCGCTTTCCAGGCAGCAGCCACGGTGCCTTTATCCTGCGACAGACAACTGTGGCTGACATGTTCCAGGCACAGCCTCCCCCAAGAGGATGGCTTATCGGGGACAAAGGCTATCCTTTGTGTACCTGGCTCCTGACCCCGCTCCGCGCGCCCACGACCCCTGCTGAAGAGGCATACAACGAGAGCCATCAAGCGACGAGGAACCTCATAGAACAAATAATCGGCGTGCTCAAGCAACGGTTCCGCTGTCTCGATCGCTCCGGGGGAGACCTCCAGTATTCGCAGGATCGAGTCTCCCAATTCGTCGTCGTTTGCTGCATGCTGCACAACCTGGCTATCCGCAGGACTCAGGCACTGCCACCTCACGTTGGACCACCACCTCAGGAGGAGGAGCAGGAGGAGCATGAGGACGACGAGGACGAGGAGTACCAGCCCAGGAGGGACGCACAAGGTCCAAGGGCCGCCTGTCGGCGGCTTATTGAACGTCACTTCTAGGCCCCCTGTCAGGGAATGGCTTGTGCCAATGATAGAACATGATTGCAGCCGCTCCGCAAGCCCTCAGCCGGTTAAGGCAACAAACACTTCAAAGATCAAACATGGACAATGTGAATAAATAAAATGCTTTATTGTACAAACTCTGGACCCTTCCCACATGAAAACCAAAAACAGACGAAACCCCCAAAAAACACTCAAACACATTACTCGCTCCCACAACCTGGAGAGGATTAACAACATAGGGCAACTAAAATGGCCGTCATTCTTGGCCTTCGTCCAAAACAAACATCACATCATCGGCCTTCAAAAAACAAACATCCAATTCTCGGCCTCAAGAAACAAACACAAATGGCCACACATTCGACTATTTGGCCCGCTAGGGCGATGCCTTGGCCATCTTTGGGTGGCCCCTGCCCGCCCTGCTGCTCCGCCTCAAAGTAAGGCCATTGGCTGCTGCAAGGCTGGGGGCAGGCTCCTGAGGGGCACATGTCGTGATGGCAGATGCCCTTGGGGGTCGGCCTAGTCAAGGTCTGGCCGTCGAGCGGCCGGCTGTTGATTGCTGCAGCTGTGGCTGGCCAGCATCAGTCGCTGCAGCAGCTCCTGGCAGCTCCACTGGGGGAGTGGCAGTGGCGGCTGGAGGAATGGCGGCAAGCTGGCGGATGGCAGGCGCTCGCTGGTCGCCTGAGACACTGGCACTCGCCCGGGCCAGCACTGCAGCATGCGCACCAATCTGCCGAGGGACAGACCGATGTGCTGCTGCAGCGCGCCGGGTGCCCTGGCGATGCCTGGCTGACACAGCGAGTGTGGCAGCAGTGAGTGCCCGTGTTGACCTGTTCACTGACCGCAGCAGAGCAGCCAATGACTGGACGGCACCACTAATCACCTGGCCAGTCGCTGACAGATCTGCCCGGTATTCCGCCCGACTGGTGGCCTCTAAGGGCCCGAACTCGGCCACACTCCGAGAGAGGGAATCGATGGACTCAGGCAACCGTGCCACTGCCGCCATGAGCTCCGTGTGCCGGCGCTCCGAGTCCGCGGACAAGTCTTCGAGGCGTTCCATCTCCTCGGCGAAGAGCATCTCCTGACTGGAGGCCAGACTCTCCCTCTGGGGAGAAGGCCGCCGAGCTGGCCGACCCTTCCTGCGTTGCTGGAGGCCGCTGGGCCCAGCAATTGGACTCCCCTCCGACGCATCCCCCCTCTGGGGAGAAGGCCGCCGAGCTTCCACCCCCCTCCCGCCTTTCTGCAGCACGCAGGTCCCAGGAGCTCCCCTCCCCTTCGACACTTCCGCCACGCTGCCCTCCAGGGAAGACGTGTCCCCTACATTGGCCTGGGTGGCCGCGGCTGAGGGTTCCCTTGATGGGCCGCCTTCCTCTTGCTCCTCCTCCTGCTCCTCCTCGGAGGGTCTGTCACTGGCAAGTTGAGGGACCTCCTCTTGACCATCTGAAAGCAGGAAGGCACAAGAGTAGCTTTAGAGTGAGAGTAGCTTTAGAGTGAGGAGAGGGCGTCAGTGCGGGATGCATGAGTGGTGGCATTCAGCGCATTGGTCGGACAGTGGCAAAGGATGTAGATCTGATGCGCAAGTGGGACGAGAGAGGTGCAAAAGGTGATGTCCTTACCATTGCTGCCCAGAACAGGGTCGGCATCTCCACATGCAACGGGCCCAATCACCCGGCCACCCATGAGGCGCTCCACGCGATGTTGCAGGTCGGTGAGTGGCTGGATATGGGGTCGTCCTCCCCCGGTCGCAGTCCGGCTCTTGCGATTATTCGCCAGCTTGGCCTGCAAGAGAAAGGACGGCCTCTAAGTACAGTGTATCGCCGTGATCTTGTGTGCACTGCCTCCCATGGTGGAATAGCCTGGCCAGTGTGTCGCCATGATCTGGTGTGCACTGCCTCCCATGGTGGAATAGTCTGGCCAGTGTGTCGCCATGATCTGGTGTGCAATGCCTCCCATGGTGGAATAGCTTGGCCAGTGTGTTCAGTGCAGAATGTGCAATTGATGCTCATGCCTGTGCCATAGCTGCTGGATGAAGGCTGGCCATTAGAGCTTTCAGGTCCCTTTGCCCATAATGTGAGGTGCACATGCAAGGATGAGGAGGTCATTGGAAAGGGTACTCACCCTGACAATGCGTGTGAGGTCATTTAACTTTTTGCGGCATTGGGCACCGGTCCTGGGGACGTCGCTGTTGGCTGACAGCTTGCTGGCGACATGCCTCCAGGCTCTCCTGTAGACGCGGACCGTTGCCTTCTTGCCATTGTCCGGGTACAAAACATGGCGCCTCTTCTCCACAGCAGCAAGCAGCACACTCAGATCACGCTCTGAGAAGCGCTGCGCACGTTCACGGGCCTTCTCCATGTCTTCAGGCGCTATTTGGGTCCAGCAGCAGTGTTCAGGCCTAGCTGGAGGGCTCCACTATCCAGGGCGTGGCAGCAGACACAGTCGACCCTTCCCCCGTAAGAGCTGGCCGGCGCCAGGGTGTCTGCTGTCAATCACGAGATGGCCGCACCTGCGCTGCACCCGGCCTCGGCGCTATCGATCACCACCTCCGGCTTAGCACCCAAAGAGAGGCGTCCAGCAGCAGTTTTAGCGCTCGCCCGAACTAGTAGGGCGAAGCTAATGAATATCGGAGAAGTGACCTAGATTTGGCGGCCGCCGCAAACTTTAGCGGACGCCCCACTTTAGCGCCCCAAAAGTGGCGTCAATGAATTTCTAGGCCTTTGTTTCTTTTTTGGGGAATTTCCCTAAAATGAAGTGAAAGGCTTTAAAATGGTTTTCCCCTTAGGTTTCCCCTCATTATGATTTATTTGTTGGAGAAGGAAGAGGATGAGGACCAGCAGGCAACCCAGCAAGCCAAACTCGTATGGCAGCAGCACAGAAAATCTAAACCCTCCTACAGATACCCAGCCATTAGGGTGTATAGCCCCAGAAGATCATTCTCAACATATCTATGGAGCTATGCGTCAGGAGGACTCTTGCATTCCGTGGGACGTAGGCAGAACCTTTTCTAGCTGCCACTCAATCCAGGATGCTCAAAATTGTAGAGAAAACCTCACTGATAGTGCTGCAAGATTGCATTGGACTCTGCCCCCATCCCTGCCATCTGCAGCCTATCTTCATAGAGTTTATGCAGGGCCTTTATATGGTTCTGATGGTCTGCAAGCATTTTTCTTTTCATGGCCGGGCCCCTGATATCATTGTCTGGTCTTTTGGATGAGATATTAAACCAATGCCATGCTCTTCTACTACACATTTGAACTTTGTTGGGATTCTACATCATGAGTCTTGGGCTGCATATAGTGACACCACTATTCCCAGCCAGAATGGAAATGATTGATGGAAGAATTCCCCAATCACACCTGGAAACCGCACTGTTGTAAGTGACTGGGATTGATTTTACGCACATAATTTGTATGTAACTATTCACTGCATTTTGCTGAGGAAATAATCAATTTGTATTATGTAACTATTCTCCATTCACTGCATTTTGCTGGAGAAATCACTCTGTTCTTATCGTGAGATATTGCTGCAGTCTCGGTCATGAGTTCTGTTTGCTGTAGTTCGTAGATACTCTTTTTAAAATGTCTCTGTAGACTGCTGTAATGTGTTGTTTGCTTGCTGAGTAAATAGACTTTGCTGTAAAATACACTGTGTGCTGTGAGTCCTGCCATAAGTCCCACCCCGCCTCTAACTCATTGGCTGACGCAGTGGTGTTAATAGACATTGAGGGTTAAATTGGATAGCCCCCGAAAACAGGCGCAGGGATCATGATGCAAATTACCCTGCGCCCATTCGATGTAATGCAGGCAGCATAGCATCTTCATGCTGCTGGCTCATTAACATGATTTCTGCGTGCAGCCAGCACTAACCACGCTGTTGATTGGCTGCACGCATCAGCAAAATCGAAACTTGCTAGCACTATTTAACGTTAGCCTATACCTCTGAAAGGAGAGGTGCATTGTGGCTGGAGCAGGTGCTGGGAATCCTTTGTGAGCTGAATCTGACCTGGGAAAGAGAGAAGAATGGCGGAACATCGGAGAGAGTGGGGTTCCAGGTTTTCCGATGCTGCACTGGAGGTCTTGGTGGAGAAGGTAGAAAGGACGAGAGACATCCTGTATCCGCAGGGAGCCAGGAGGTCCTCCATACACACGGTGAAAAGGCAGTGGGAGCAGATAGCTGAAGAGGTCAATGCTGGGAGTACCGCCCCAAGGATCTGGATGCAGTGCCGCAAGAAGATTAATGACCTCACACGAGTGGTTAAGGTCAATGAATGCATCTTCAAATGCCATATCCTACCAACTGCACCACTAGTCTCAGCAAATCACTACACACCTATCACTCACCTTCCAACAATCTCTATCAATCAGGACTCATACCTAATATTCATATGCTTTACCTCACCCTCACACACTTTGCACTGTTGCAAGCCTCAAACCCACATCTCACAGCTTGCACACACTACCAGCTATTCAACCATGACAGCCATATCATCCAAACATATTGCAGAACACTCAATGACCCACTTCCCTCTCTCTTGCAGAAGAAGGTGGCAAACAACTGGAGGCAGCAGGAACTAACCGGAGGGGGAGAGGCGCGCCTGCATGCTCTAACCCCCATGGAGGAGACGGTGCTGGCCAATATAGGAACAGCCATTGCTGAGCCCATGGCCAGCGGTGCTGAATCCATTGAGGATGACGGTATCCTCATACCTAATCTCCCTTCTCCCATCACACTTCCCCCTCATCCCACAATCTCTTCTGACTTACAAGTTGCAGATGGTGTAAGCAAGCACCTCTTACTTTTCCCCTCTCCCCTCACCACAACCGTACCCTTGTGCCCATTTCCTTTCAGATACCCAAGAAGTGCAACCTGGCCAGGGAGTGGAGGAAGACCAAGAAGCGTGAAGATGAAGACCCATTGGCCCCGATTTTCCTGGAGCCATCAGGCGGGGTTTCAGGTGGGCGTGGGTTGAAAATCGCAGAAATAGGGGGTCGCAACCGCCCCCCCCGCGCAATTCCCCGCCCTGTCCGACTTTCGCCCCGTTGTTTCAGCGAAACACGAATCAGTCCCGCCCGCAGCAGGCGGGACTGGTCGGTGGGAGCCTAATGAGCAATAATTGGCATCTGTAATCCTATTTTAAGGGGCCCTTGCAATTTTCAGCCTTTCCCCACGTAAACCACGCCTGGTGGGAACACTGCTGACGAAACCTGGTGTGAACAATGTCGGCTTGCTTACTTTCAGTAGCTGGTCAATCAGGAATGAAGAGATTTAATCAGCCAGCATTTGTAGGCTGCAGGACCATGTTGCTCCATGCTTGGGGCAACTTGTTGAAGGCTTAGGCACAGCTGTGGAAGGTTGGAGCCTCACACACTTCTCCAGTGTGAGCTCCTGGGAAGCCCCTCTCAGCACCCTAACTTAGCGCTTCCTCAACGGAGGCATCTGCCAGAAGCATGGGAGGCCTTTTGTTCCTTCCCTTCTTGGCATTAGAGGATCTCCAACAGCAGAGGAAGCTGCAGCAGATCCAGCAACAACAGCAGCACCAGCAACAGCAGCACCAGCAACAGCAGCACCAGCAGGAGCGACAGGCTGTGGCTCAGCCACCTGAGGCAGCACAGGCCAGAAGGGGCCAGCACATGGAAGGCCGTCGGCGCAGGAGATACCCCCCAAACAGGGTCTACAGACACAGGATGAGCTACCTCAACATGACTGAGCAGCAGTGCCAAAGGCGGCTCCGACTTTCGCGTGAGGTAGTGACTGACATCTGCGCAATGCTACAGCAAGACCTGGAGCCCAGAGCACCAGGTCGACACTCCTTACCAGTGGCCATCAAAGTCAACACCGCACTCAACTTTTTTGCCTCAGGCTCATTCCAGGGATCAGCAGCAGACATCAGCGGCATCTCCCAGGCGGCCGCACACACTTACATCAAACAGGTCACCGATGGCCTCTTTGCCCTCGCACACAATCACATCCATTTCACCCAGGATCGCGCAAGTGTGAGGGCGCGAGCACTTGGATTAGCTCAGCTGTCAGACTTTCCAAGGGTGCAGGGCATCATTGACTGCACATATGTGGCCCTTAGGGCACCCCATCGCAATCCAGGAGTTTTTGTCAACCGCAAGGGCTTCCACTCCCTTAACATTCAGCTGGTGTGTGACCACAAGAAGGAGATTTTGCATGTTTGTGCCAAGTACCCTGGCAGCTGCCATGACTCCCTCATACTGCGCCAGTCTACTGTGCCTCCGCTATTCAGTCCGCCAAACGAACTTTAGAGATGGCTACTTGGAGACAAGGGATATCCCCTGCGGACTTGGCTAATGACGCCGGTGAGGAGACCAGCCAACGAAGCTGAGGAGCGCTACAACTCCAGCCACATTTCCACCAGATGCATTATCGAGCAAGCCATCGGATTGCTAAAGATGCGCTTCAGATGCCTCGATAGATCAGGTGGAGCCCTACAGTACTCAGCAGCCAGGGTCTCCAAAATCGTTGTGGTTTGCTGTGTGCTTCACAACATGCACAGCGTCGTGGCTTGCCGATTCCGCAGGACCAAGAGGCTCCTCACAGAGCCGCCTTGGATAAGAATGATGCTGAGGAGGAGGAGGAGGAGGAGAAGGAGGAGGAGAAGGAGGAGGAGGAGGAAGGAAACGAGCATCCTGCAGAGGCCCGTCAACCAGCGGCACCAGTGTGTGAGAACATTGCTGGCCGGAATGCAAGGAACGCACTCATCCTGGCCAGATTTGCGTAGCCTGGTACCTCAAACACTGTAGCCTCGCTGCTTCTTAACTGACCATGGACAGTGGCCCATCCCTGCGCATTTCTACCTATTGGACCAGCTTGCTGACATCTGCAAGTAATCCTAAGACCTCAATGTGAAATCCCCATTTGCCAAATGACAGACACCACAACTCCAGCAGTTGCCACCAGATTTTTTATGTACAACAAACTGATGGCATTAAAACTAATGACTACCCTTGTGATTAGTGGTGCTTTATTTTTCTCTTATGCATGCTCCTACATAGTGGTATCCCTGTGGCTTCAGCAGATGTGAAGGCCCCTTGCTCACTTTTGTGCTGCTCCTGTCTCGACACCTTTGGCGGGCGTCCTCTGGGGTGGCGAGCCTGTGAGGGCTCGCCAGTAGTCTGCTGCTCCTGCGGCTGTGCAGAGGTTGAGACTCCTATCTCACTTGAGTGTGGACTCCGGCGGGGATCTGACCGAGGGCTCTGCAGTGGCATGGAAGTGAGAGCGCGTGGAGAGGAGCCCCCACTTCACTGACTCATGGGTCAGTTCCCCCTCAGTGCCTGCAAGTGGCTGGAGAGCACCTTGCTGCACATCAGGGGGGCCATGGGGACCCGTATCTGCACTGGAAGTCCTGCTCAGAGGGACTTCCATGAAGGTCTGGTTTCAGTGCTCAATAGATGCCCATCGCTCCTCAAGAGATGTCATTCTATTCTGAGCACTCACCATGTTTTTGATACCCTGGCGACTAAGCTCCTCCATGGCCATAGCCCTCCTCTCCTCGGCCGCAGCCCTCCTCTCCTCGGCCGCAGCCCTCCTCTCCTCGGCCGCAGCCCTCCTCTCCTCGGCCGCAGCCCTCCTCTCCTCGGCTGCAGCTAGCCTTACCACGGAGGTAGCCATCCTTTCCGTGGTGATGCTTTCATGCGCCAATGACTCCAATAAGGCTCTGCTCATGCTCGCCATGGACTCCCCCATTCGCTCCATACTCGCAGCGACCCTGGAGACAAAACCTGCCAGAGACTCCTGCATCTGTGCATGGAGATCCAACATCTCCTCTCTTGCGGATGGACCCAGAGGCATAGGGTCGACATGCAGCTGAACTGAGCTGGCAGAGGCCTGCGCCCTCCAACGAGGACTCTCCACTGCTGTCCCTGTTTCCACAATCTGCTGATGCTCACTTGTGAGCTGTGATACACCAGGTGACAAGACTACTCTATCTCGTGAAGGCCCCACCGAGGTGTGAGTGTCTGCGCTGGTGCTGGGTGCGCTGAATTCTGCTGACGCTGCGCCCTCAGAGGTCAGAGCTTCCTCTGAGGCGTCTGGCTGCTCAGCCTCTTCCTCCTCTGCAGTGGGGACGGGGGCTTTGCATGGTCCTGTGGGGGAGTAAAGGAAAGAGTTAGAGATGTGATGCCAAGGTTACATGCACATTGGATTTTGCAGATGCTCATAAGGCCAAATGATGTAGCTTCAGAATCGTTACAGCGACTCATGCTATGTCAATGAGAGAGATGGAAAACTATTCTGTCACCAGCTTGCGGGTTTGTTCCTGTCCCTCCTTCCCCAGCTTCCGGAGCGACGTCAGCCCCGACAATCTCCATCACAGCTTCCTCCCAGGCGGTCAGATGCGCGATTGAGGGTGGCCCTCCACCAGTCCGGGCTCGCTCTCTTTTCCTGCAATGAGGGAGACAAGTGGAGTTTGAGTGAGAGTGCAGGAGTGAGTGTAGAGATTGCATAGCACAGATACTTAGAAGGAGACAAAGATGGTGTGAGGCTGCAAGACCAAGGGCCCTCCCTATGTGTTGTCAGTTGTGTTCCAAGCATCAGAGTGAGAGGCAGTGTGAGGTCTGCATGGTGGAATAGTTATGTGAATGTGAGCATAGAGAGATAGGGAATGGGTAAGGGTGCATGGATGTGACTGTGAAGTGGGATGTGGAGCAAGAGATTGCTGAACTGAGTGCTGTTGGGGAAAGGCAATGGGGATCAGGTTGAGGGTGATGGAAACTTCATACTTACTTTTCCTGTACGACGAAGGTCATGGAAGCGCTTCCTGCACTGCATCCAGGTCCGGCAGGTGACTCCCTGAGAGTTCACCTCTGCAGTCACCTCCATCCATGCAGCCCTGGTCTCTTTGGGAGGCCTCGTCTTCCCTGAGCTAGGGAAGAGGACCTCCCTGTGGGCCCTAACCCCATCCACCAACGTCTGCAGTGACGTCTCATCAAATTAGGCAGCAGCTCGGGCTCTGCCGCTGGCAGCAGCTGGTGCAGGCTCCTCTGCCATTCTGTACGACTGGTTGGGAAGCCTGCAGAGGTTGAAAAGCTTGCTGGAGACTTTAAAAGCACCACGAATGATGACATCATACTGTGGGCTTTCTGACTGGAAATGGACAATTAACAAGGGTGCCCACATGCTGGAAATTAATTGGCCAATTGAGGGAAAATTGCATGCAGCTGGCAGACCCATTTAGATTTGTGTTGGATCCCGACATTCGGGGAACCCGACAATTCCCCGCACCTGCGGGAAAATCGGCCCCACTGTCACTTGATTTCACACTCACAGCACCAGCTCAGATACTGACACTGCTCATGTCTTAGAGAATAGCATAGAGGTGGGATCTGCACATAGTCAGACACCGGGCACAAGTGCGCTACAGCCAAGGCAGGGGGCAAGGATAGCGCAGGTGCCAGCTCACCGCAGGGCGAGGTCGCACACGAGTTTTGCTGCAGAGGGCTCTGATGAGGACTTCAATGGGCCAGGCTACAGAAGAAGGCTGATGGATGTCCACAACAAAATGCTTGGTGCATTGGGAAGTCTGTCAGAAAGTCGATGTTCAATGTCAAGGAACATGGAGGAGTCAGGCACCAACTTGGCACAGGGCTTTGCGCAGAGATTGGAGCCCATCCTTTCCAACATGGAACTGATGGTCAACTCCATCAACACACTCGTGGACCAAACCATGATGCAGAGTCTTATGGCCAATGTCTCAGCTTCCTTTGCAGCACAAGCAGCTTCCATCAAAAGGCTGAGTGGTGCTGTGCAAGGTATGCCTGCTGCCATGCAAGCTCAGACTTCTGCCATCATGGCTATGGATACCAGTGTTGGGGCTTGCAGCGTGTCGTAGCAGTCCAGTGATCTGCCCTCCAACAGATTACTAGGATTGCTGAGGCACCACCTTGGGGTGGGGGGGGGGTGGGGGAGGTGGCAGTGGCTCCATGGAGCACTAGCCTGCTGTCCTCTCTCAGGATGACAGCATTTATGCTCCTACCTCTGCCAGTGCCCTCGCTGTTGCCTGTCAGCCAGCCAGCCTCGACTGTTGCCGCCCATGCCGAGATGCTGCGCTCTGAAGCCAGGCCTTCTAAGCTCAAAGCTGCTCAAGGTCATCCTCCAAGGCCATCTGCAGTCTCCTCTACTGAAAGTCAATAGCCTTCCACCAGCACTGCTGCAGCCATTGGGGTAGCACTGCGCAGGAGCACTAGGTCAGGCAAAAGCATACGGAAGACACAAGGGAATGCACAAGTGTGATTAGTTTAAGTTTGTATGCAATATGGCATGGTTTCATTTATAAATTTGCTTTGGAATGTTTATATTGTGTTGGCTTTTATTTTTGCATTCTGGCCAAGAGGACGATCTAACGGTCAGTGAGAGGGAAGGTAAGGATATCTAGGACAGTTGATGATTAGGGTATTGGGGTTGAGGTTATTGGCATCGCACTTGAATTAGTTCTTCACGGCCAGCCCGGGCAGAAAGGGGCTATCTAGGTTGCAGCCTCCCTTCTTCCTTGTGCTCCTGTTCCTCAGCTTCTCGCCTGATAGGTCCCCACATGATGCCAAAGGTTGTGTAGCAGACCACCACGAATCTTGAGACCCACTCAGCCGAGTACTGCAGGGCTCCACCAGAGCAGTCCAGGCAGCAGAATCGTGCCAATGGTCTGCTCTATCACATTTCTTGTGGCAGCATGGCTTTCATTGTATGCCTGCTGCCCACCTGTGCGTGGGTTGCACACCGGAGTCATGAGCCATGTCGTCAGCAGATAGCCCTTGTCGGCCGAAAGCCACCCTTAGGTTTGGTGTGGTGGCTCAAATCAGATGGCACTGCGGACTGCCACAGAATAAAGGCATCATGACTGCTGCCAAGACACTGGGCATTGACCTGCATGATTCGCTGCCTATGGTCGCACACCAACTGGTACGTTGAGGGAGTGGAATTCCTTTTGGTTCCGCTACATGGCAGAGTTGACATAAAGGGCCCGCAAAGCAATGTGCATGCATTCAATGGCAGCCTGTACCATGGGGAAGCCTGCAAACCCTTGAGCTCGCTCAGCTTGCTTGTCTCTGATAAGAGGAAATAAAATGAAGTTATCTATCTTTGAATAGAGTGCCTCAGTGACCTCCCTTATGCAACAGTGGATTACAAAATGTAGCTAATATCTCCAGCACAGCCTGGAAGGAGCCAGCTGCATAAAAGTTCATAGCCAAGGCCATCTTCACAGCCACTGGCAAGGCAGTCCTTCCCTGCTCTGAGGTTGGAGTTGTGGCTGCAGCAGTTGGCAGATTTCAGTGACTACCTCCTTAGTAAAGTGCAGAAGTTCCACACATTGTTCGTTGCTGAGGTAGGAGAATTGTTCCTTGAACAGCCTGGGCAGATATGACCTCCTACTGAGAGCCCTTCTCCCCCTCCTCCTCCCTCTTCTAGCAGCTTGTCCTGCTCTGTGTGGCCTCTGCACATTCTCCCAGTCATGCTCTGTTCCAAGAGGAAGGGCTACTAGTGCACCCATGTGTAGGAGCAACTGGATTGTGCAGAAGCCTTGAAGTCAGCAAAATATCCTTCAGCACCTGCCACACCACTCCTTATAGACTTTTGAAACTTGAAACAACTATGGAAAGCACCAAAAATGTGTAGAATTGTAGCAGCAGCCAGAACAAATGAATCAGCAATTAACCTGTAGGTAGTTGATGATCCCTTTAAATAGCGCTGGTAGGGAGTCCTTCCTGCTGCTTAACGTGCGTTCAGCTGTGCAAGCTTGAGAGAGGGTGTCGGCTGGAGCCTGGAGCTCCAAAATGGCAGCGCTGATCTTCCTGCTTTGCATACTTCTGGCGGACGTTAACTGCACGCGCACTATAAACGGTGCTACTGAGACCAATTTCTCGCCTACGTTGTTTGACTATATCATTCAATTTTTAAAAAATGAAGTGTAAAATCCACACTAACCATAGCATAAGTCCAGCCACTCAATTTTCAGAAAAGTTGGCACTATGTCCTCAATTTGTATGACAGTTTTCAATGAGCTAGTGAAATTTTTTATGAATTACGGTGGATTATATAATTTAATGAATATTAGTAACACTTGCATTATCAGACATGAAGTCTAAGTTAATAAATCTCAAATGCATATACCATATTCAGAAACTAATTGTGGTCATATTATGTCAGCATGTATAAGTTAAATAAAGTGGTTTCTGAAAGAAAAACAGTAATATTTGCATCGTGATTTTTGTTTACAATTAAAAAGAAATCCGTTCATAAATCAGTTGTAACATTGGATGACGAACATTGCTTTTATACAGGAAAACTGAATGATATACCTATCTCCGACTAAGTAAGACTCATGAGTTAATATTCAGTTTATCGTCACTAAATGTATATTTGAATTGGCCTAGAAATTCAGTGGGCTTTGCGCCCAGTTAAGGCCCAAAGAGGGCTTCTGCGCCAGTGTAAGAGGGTGCGCTGATATTCAGCGCTGCGGTAATGGCGGCGGTAGCCGGTAGCGCTGCGCCGACACCGATGACGTCATCGGTGTGCGCAGTGCCCCGGTTCCGCCCCGCTTCCGGCCCAAACCCCATATTTAGTTGCGGCCGCCTCTTCTGCAGCGGCCGCAAACAGCGATTGAAAAACGGGGCCGTACTGCTGCGCTACTGGGGCGCTTTAAGGTGGAGGTGCGGCCGGCCGCTTTTTCGGCGGCCGCCTGCCCGCACCTCCTTCCCCGGCCTCCTCCACCCCCCCCCGCGGCATTGCCGGCTGCTTTCCGCGAGCCCGGCACTTCTCCGTGGTGCCGGGCTCATTTGCCGGCACAATCCAGCGGCGATCTCGCTGTTGCAGGCACCTCCCCCTTAAGAGAAGGAGGAGGCCTGCAGTACCGCAGCCTGCCGCTCCGCAGCGGGTGGCGCAGCGGGGCCTACAGCGCAGAAATTCAGTTTCAGCACCCCAAGCGGGGGCAGGCACACCCTGGAATAGCGCCCGGTTCCGACTTGGGGCGCAAAAGCCGAATATCTGACGGGCGCACCTGGCTCCGCGCGCAGCGCTAACTTTTGGGCGTTAGCCTGCTGGCGGGCCTTAACTGAATTTCTAGGCCAATATATTTAAGTGCTCATCGTGCTCAAGACAAATATACATTAATTTCAGCGTGATCTCTTGATATAATGGCAAAATAATAAATTACAATTTGATAGTTCACACAATGTAAGTAAATTCTGCTCAACAAATTAGATTAAATTTAATGAAAAAGGACATGAATATTAATTCAATTCAATTTTATTTGCCATATGTAACTAGTACTAGTACAAGTACAATGGAATGCTTACTCCCCGTAGGGTCACGTCAGCTATTCTTACAGCGCCGTGTTCAGAAAGTCAGTTCAATGGCTTCCAGTGGCAGTGGGAGCACGATGTCCCTCAGCCGTTCCGTCCTCCTTGTCACCGCGGCCTCCTCCTCACTGTTGCCGGCTTCACGTGTGGTGGCCTGCTTCTCCCGCTCACGATCCGACCTCTGGCCACCATGCCCGATGTGTTTCAATGTAGAAGTAGTTGAACTGATAAATCGTAGATGAGCATTTACTTTTGTCATGTGTAATGTATAGACTGAGTTTAAAATTGTTGCAAATCTTTCTATTTACCCTAGGCAAAAACCGGCGAGAGGCTCCTACACCAGTTGCAGGACCCCGATTGCAAATTTAATGTACAAATGGGTGGAGGGTACGCCATTCTTCCTAGGCCCAGTTGTACCAAGCATTGAGCAGCCTAACTAACGGTTTTAACTGGACTGCTGCAGGCTGCTCAAGAAAAAGTAAATTATAAAAAAGAGAGACATTTTTGCAGGGCCAGTAGGAGATTTCACTGTCGTCCCATTCTTGCCACTACTGGGATCAGCTCCCCTACCACCACCCCCACCATTCCCCTCCCCACCTGACCTGCTACCTGGCTCCATGTAGAAGCTGGCTGATTATCAGCCTTCCAAAACCAGCAAGCTGCAACGGAGTACCCATTTGGCACCTGCAGCTCACCAGCTGAATTCAAATGAGGCCTGAACCTGAATATAGAAATGGGCCTCCTAACGGTGGCTTTGGGTGGGCACTGCAGACGCCTCACCCCCTTGGCACCTAATTTTAGGTGCAGGTTAAAAATCTCCCTCCTACATCATTCAATCTTCCACGGTGGCATAGTGGTTAGCACTGTTGCCTCACAGCGCCAGGGACCCGGGTTCAAATCCGGCCTCGGGTGACTGTCTGTGTGGAGTTTGCACATTCTCCCCGTGTTTGCGTGGGTTTCCTCCGGGTGCTCCGGTTTCCTCCCACAGTCCAAAGATGTGCGGGTTTGGTTGATTGGCTATGATAAATTGACCCTTAGTGTTAGGGGGATTAAATACGTGGGGTTACGGGGATAGGGTGGGATATGTGTTGGTGAAGGGGTTACGGGGATCGGGTGGGATATGTGTCGGTGCAGGCTCGATGGGCCGAAATGGCCTCTATCTGCACTGTGGGGTTTCTGTGATTCTGTGAACTCTGGCTGCCCGTGCATCCCACCCTCCATCTGACCCACCAGTGATTTCAACTGCCTTGAACATGCTCTCTGGAAATCCATCCTAAGACCCCTTCACCCCTTTACCTCTCTCTCCTCCTTGGAACCCATCTTTTCTCCCAACCTTTAATCACTGCTCCCCATCTTTTATCTGTCTTATTCCTCTTACAACTACTCTTGGGGCAACTTTTACATTCTAGCTGGAAGTGTGCTACCCGCCATATTGGCTCCATTATAATGAGGCCAGATATCAGAGGAGCCTTGGACCTCACCATTCAGATGCAGGGCATGTACCCTGCGTGCCCAAAAAAGGGGGCACCTGAATTTCTAGGCTAAGCAGTCTGTTCTATACTTGTACTGTTCTGCAAGTACCCCAGATTCATGCCACTTTTAAATTATCTTCAAAATCCCAGACTTGTTCTAACTCTAATTTGTTATTCTTCCACTTGATGCTGTCCTGATGCTCTAGTTGAACACCAAGTGTGGAGTTATTGGGGGAAAAATTGGATATCGTCCATTTTGGGGTGCTAATTATCACCGCCAACCGCAAAATTCTCCTCCATCGCCCCAGGAGGTGATTTGAGTGCTAAATCAGGCGCCACACACCTCTCTTAGGGCGTTAACGTCGGGGAGCGAGGCGTTACCTCAGAATGCTACCGAAGCAATGTCAATTACCCTGGAACTCAGACAGACTGGCGCCATCCAGTTCTTAAAGGGGAGGGGCCATCTTGCTGCCCAGCCACACCCTGCTCATTGCAGCGTTTGACCTCGGCCTGCAAACACCTAACCACCATTGTGCTTAAAGTAGTGATGGATAGGCCCAGGGAGAGAGCTTGGCGATTTAGCGATCAGGCATTGGTGGCTCTGGTTGGCGCTGTTGAATGGCAACGGGCAGTGCTCTTCCCAGAGTGGCAGGAGGCCATTGCCCCGCGAGTTTAGAAGAGTCTGGAGTGAGGTAGCCCAGCATCTGTCATCAAGGAGCCTGCTGCCGAGGACACATACACAGTGTCGGAAGAAGTTCAACGACCTCACTTGGGTGGTCAGAGAGAGTACCTGCTTTTCAATACCTCTACATCCCACCATCTCAACTTCACTCTGTGCCCAGATGGTGCAAATATCCAAATGCCCAACACTCATCCAACAACTATGGCCATCTCATAAAATTCACATGCACATCCCACACCTTGCACACCTTAACGGCTATTCAACTATGGTAGGCACATCTGCCAAACTTCTTCTTAGGCAGTCCCTCGGAACCGAGGATGACTTGCTTCCACATTAAAAATGAGTTCGCAGGTGACTGATGAGTCCAATGCGGGACCTACAGTCTCTGTCACAGGTGGGGCAGATGGTGGTTGAAGGGGCGGGTGGGTGGGGTGCTTGGGTTGACGTGCGCTCCTTGCGCTGCCTGCGCTTGGCTTCCGCTTGCTCCCGGCGAAGAGACTCGAGGTGTTCGGCGCCTTCCCGGATGCTTCTCCTCCACTTTGTGCGGTCTTGGGCCAGGGATTCCCAGGTGTCGATGGGGATGTTACACTTTTTCAAGGAGGCTTTGAGGGTGTCCTTGAAGCGTTTCCTCTGCCCACCTGGGGCTGTCTTGCCGTGCCAGAGATCCGAGTAGAGCGCTTGTTTTGGGAGTCTCGTATCGGGCATGCGGACAATGTGACCCGTCCATCGGAGCTGATTGAGTGTGGTCAGAGCTTCGATGCTGGGGATGCAAACACTTGGCTATACACTCACTCACATGCTGTCCTTTTTCTTGCAGGCCAGGCTTTCACATAACCACCGAGAGACCCAGTGGATGGGAGGAGCACAGGTGGAGCTGCACCCACTGACAGAATTGGAGGAGAGAGTCCACAGACTCATTGCGAGCCAGGTAGTAGGTACCATGGCCAGTGGAGTGTCGACCCCCTTGGGGACAGCAATGGTATGTTCATCAGCTTTCTCTCCTCTCTCATACCACTTCCCCCTCACAGCACCAGCCTTTTACACTTTCAATCTAACTAACTGTCTTCAGTCCTTGCCCCCTTCTTGCCCCCCGCCCTCATGCTAAAGCCACTCTTGTACCTTCCTGCTTTCAGATAGTGAACCACCAGCTGAGCAGCTGGTCCCTCAGCCTGCCAGTGGCAGCGACGCACCAGAGGAGGAGGAAGAGGAAGCCGGAGCCTCACCGCCTGCATCTCCACAGGGTGACACTTCCGACACTGGCCACATATTCCCTGGAGGGGAGCAGGGGGTTTGCATCTAATGTGGGTGAAGCTCTGGGCGTAGCACACAACAATGAAAACTGATATTCAATCGGGGGAGTACTGCAGGGCTCCTCCAGAGTGGTCAAGACACTGGAACCATTGCTTCAAGATGCCGATCATCTCTTCCATGAGGTTCCTGGTGGTGCTCCAGCTCTCATTGTATTGGAGGTCAGCAGAAGTGTTGGGGCTATGGAGCGGTGCCATCAGCCAGGTGCAGAGTGAATAACCCTTGTCCCCGAGGAGCCATCCACTAGGTTGACACAGTGGTTGGAAGAGGTCTGGGACACCAGTCTGGCGCAGAATAAAAGCATTGTGACTGCTGCCAGGATAGCGGGCATTAACGGCGAGGATGCACTGTCTGTGGTCACACACCAACTGGACATTCAGAGAGTGGAAGCCCTTGCGATTTCGAAACACCCTCTGCATTCTCATGAGGTGCCCGCAATGCCACATGCATGCAGTCAATGGCACCCTGAACCATGCGGGAAGCCTGCTATCCTAGCAAAGCCACATGAGCGTTCACGCTGCTTGTCCTGGGTCATGGGTAAAGAGATGTACTGCCTTCTCCTTTTGTACAGAGCATTTGTCACCTCCCGGATGCAGCAATGGACAGTGAACTGGGAGATATTCGCTGTGCCCCCTGTTGAAGCCTGGAAGGAGCCGTTGGCATAGAAATTCAGAGCCACCGTCACCTTCACTGCCACTGACAGAGATGTCCTGGTCCTGAGCTGAGGCTGCAGATCTGGCTGCAGGAGGTGGCAGAGCTCAGTGACCACCTTCTTGCTGAAGCGCAGCCTTCTGAAACACTGCTCCTCAGATAAATGAATGTAGGAGAATTGCTCCCGGAATACCCTGGGAGGGTAAAGTCTCCTGTGTAGAGGCCTGTTGGCCCGCCTCTCTCTGGCCATGTTTGCCACTCTCTCTCTGCGCCTCTGCTGCCTCCGAAGGTGAAGCTGGAGGACGGCGCCCCGAGTTACTACAGCCCCCATAAAATCTTATAAATGTGCTAAATATGAAGCTCAGATAAATAGGAACCTCAAACGTGGTGCTGAGGACCAAAATTCCTTAGGTCAGCATTAACTCTCCAGACGTCTCTCTCCCTCTGAACCTGCGTATACCAAAAATTTTGCCGACAAGAAAAAGCAGGAAGCGCCAGCCTTTAAATAGCGCTCCCCCAGCCCCTTCTCAACTTCAAAGCGTCCCCCTCTACCTGTCATTCCTAGCGGCAGGCGCTAAGGCAGGGGATGAAAATCAATTTCCGGCCTGCGGCGCTACCGGGGCATTGCACGTTTGCATGACGTCACGATCTGCGGGTGCAGGAGATTGTGGTGGTAGTGTTTAGCGCCACCGCAAAACGACATTAATTTCACGAGTGACGCTAAAATCACCGCGCTCGGGCGCTAAGTTGCTAGCGCCCCGTTAGGCCCCCCTGAGGCGCTAACGGGAGGCGCTAAGCAACCGAATTTTTCCCCCATTGAGTTTAAACTGACAACTTAGCATTTCGTAATAGAGCAATTTAGTGCATCATTTTCTGCATTGCCAGGCTATGGAGCTGTTATTTGATACTGTGGCATAGCAGGAAATGACATCACATTTGTAATTTCGAGCGGTTACATGGTTTAACAACTTGGGCTGTGAAGTGAAGCCCATTATAATACCATGATGGTTTGGAGTCCTTTAAAAATACTGATAGTATAAACACAAAATACTATTAGCAATTCCACAGTTTAATTTATTCCTCTAGAGAGTTTTAAACACATCTTTAACAAGTTAATTCGTCAAAACACTGCAGCTCCCAAAATAATACTATCATAATAATGAAAGCTCAATATGAGCTTCTAACTTTATGGTTATGCGACATTATTTTTCCCAGCAGAATAGTGCACTTATTATACATTATAGCGATTACAATGGGACTGAAACATCTTGACGAGCAGGAAGTCCCTAGATCTAAATCCCCTTAGGCAGCAAAGCTTGAGATGCTGGTTAAAAACAGATGATTTCTCTAGCAGTGTCTTTTATTTCCCAAAGAACATCTGGTTGAAAATGAATGAAGTCACTGTACACCATGTAACCTAGAACTTTGGATTTTGAAGTTGACAATCAAAATGGAACAGAAAAGAAGAATATAATAACTTCTAATGATATTTAGGGTTATGCTACCCAAAATCAGCAGGGAGACTTGCCACGCCTCTCCACTTTGCCAGCATGTCTTGAAATTTTCCTCTCTTTTCCCATGCTCACTCCCTTACACTTTTCCCATGTTCACCTCCAGCCACCGCCCCCCCACCACACTATCACCACAGGGAGCTCAGTCGACTGACTTTTGCCCATCCCACTTTATTTAAATGATAACATGGGGTGGGGCCAGGGCTCGTCATTGATTTCCCTGCCCCACCGCCTTAACTGCTGCCAACTGCAGAAACTACGAGGAGTGGGGTGACAATGGACCCAGTGGCTGCTGAAGAAAGTCTGGCCCTGCTGAACATTGCAGGGCGAAGGCCTAATAGCAGGTCCTCTCACTCCTTTCTTATTCTTTTGAAATGTCTCGGCTAATGGGGAAATTACATTTTTTGAAATAAAAAATCCACAGCCCTCTTTTTAAATGTGGCCACATACCCTTCTTCTGCTGCAGTGGGCATCCCGCTACAGCTTTGCCATTTCTTCTTTGTGGCAGAATCCTGCTGGGAGCTCTGCATAAGTAATGAAGTCTGACCCAGGAAACTGGAACGGGATCACAGCAGGTTGCCCAAAGCCAACATTGGAGCCCTGGGGAATTTCCCATAAACCTGTTAAAAAAATGTTGAAAAGTAAGTAACCAGTTAGTGAAATCTACTAACGCCTGTAACTACAGGTGGTAAGTAAGCAACATTGTTTCTGGGCCAGAGGAAACAAAGCTTTGTAAATACAATGGGTGCGATCTTGCCAGCCCTGGGTGTAAAGTCTGTGGGTTGTTTAGTTAATTAATACACAGACTCCAAGAGTAACTTAAAACAGGACTTTACTATTCGAAGGTCGGGGCGAATCTGCCCAATAACTCCTGGCACAACACTTATATACTGGTGTGGTCACCGTCGGTATTACCATATACAGAAGCCAAACAAAGTAGTGCCACACCTAAAATAGTTCTCTTAAAGGTGAACGGTTACATACAATAGTTCTCTTAAAGGTAGACGGGTACATACACTACAATCCTCCCTTTTTAGCTTACAACATACTTATTCCCCATTAAACATAACATATAATCAACTTCATGTAAAACAATTCACAGATATAGTCTCTGCGGGAACAGTTCACAGATTCAGTCTCTGGTCTTGATTCGGTCCGAACAACATCTCTGTGGTGTAGCCGGTTCACATTTCTAGCGTGACTCATCCAATAGTCTTTCCCTTGGCTTAACAGCTTGAACTTCCGTCCTGCTGAACCAGCAGTGCTGACTTTTACAAACAGCTGGACTGCCTTGGTAATTTTTCCTACTTTCCAACTGATTTGGCCCCCTTCGTAGGGCCCACGTGCATGATCTGAAAGAAGTGATAATGATTTAGATGGTTATCGTCTTCTGCTTCGTCTTTTTCTTTTCTGCTTCTTGGAGACTCTCGGGGCTCCCTTATCCGCAGCCAGCTGTAGCGCCACCATCTCCCTATGTTCCTTAGACTTTAAGTGCTTCATCCTGATTTCTGCACTTTGGGAGTTTTCATCACAAGCTGGGCAGACCAAGTCATCGTAATATTCCGTGTCACTCAACAGGTCATGGTAATATTCGGTGTCGTCCTGAGCTAGTCTAGCGAGAGGGCCTGCTACTTCTTCCGTACCCAACTGGACGTTAGCCGACTGTTGTTCCCTCCCTAGACATCTTTCCTGAAGAGACTTCTTCATGCGTTCATATTCATCCCGCTCTTCCTGGGTTTCCTGCAAATCCTTCACTAATGACCTCGTTTGTGATTTCAACACTTCCCCTTCCCTCGGGGATTGATTGATCAGACTATTCAATTCTTCTACTGGAGCAGCTGTTTCAACATTCTGCTGTTCACATTGACGTGATTCAGCGTACTTTTGGCATCCCTGTAAAATCTGTGTTGCAACCTCAGCTATTTCCATAACTTTTGAGAGCTCCGAACTCCTTCCCTTTGAAGATTGAAGCTCGTGTTCAGATTGTTCCCATTGTAGAGTCTTGTCCTTCAGCATATGAAGGAGTTGGCTGACCGTTAACTCTTCCACGGGAACACTGTGGGTCAGAGTCTTCTCCATTTCATCCACCTTTTCCTCCAATGCTTTCACCTTCTTTTCCTCTTGTACTTTGGCTTCCAGCGCTCGGAGAAGTTGCGCCTTGATGCTCTCTAGCTCATGTTCAGAGGCCATTCTTACAGTCTCTGTGTTTCTTACAGTTCCCTTTTCTTCCACTGAACGGATTCCCAGTTGAATCTGTTCTTCAAGTTGTTGAATCTCGGTCATTGCCACCCCATATTTGTCTTGGGTTTCCTTTAATATTTTTTATGAGTTCTTGTACATCTTGTCTTTCATGTTCTGCCATGTCTTTCACCTCTAATTTCTCATCTATGGATGGAACTTCTACCGATGAGTCTGTCTTGGCCTTGAGCTCATCAAGAATTTCCTGCAGCCTTTGGACTTCTTGCTCATGTTCAACCTTCAGTTGCTCATATGCTTCCACTGAAACTAGCTTTTCGGAGGTTGCCGAGTTAACCCCTTCCAGAATTGTAGCCTGGGCCTGTTCATACTGTTCTTTCAACTTCTCACACTCTGCTTGTAAGGAGTCGTAGAGAAGAACTGGAATAAAATCCTGGCTTCCTGAAGATTCCTCTTCATTTGCTTCTTCCTGCAAATATTCTAACTCCTGAACAGCATAAGGGAGATGTGATCGGTAATTGGTCACGATGGCTCTATGGTCGCTCTCTGCTTGAGCTAGCTGCTTCTGTTGCCTTTCCAGATTCTCCCATTCGGTGTCATAGAACTTTTTCATTGTTTTCATCTCTTGTACGAGACGGTAACTCAATTGTTCTAATTGTTGTCGTAATTTGAAATAAGTTTGAGTCCGAGCTTGGTGTTCTTCCGTCATGGATATGTCCGTAACTTGAACAGGCTCAGAATTTTCTGTCAAACTAGGTTGTCGTTGTTCGGTGGAGTTCTGCTCTGAAACTTTGTTCTTCTCTGGAGCATAAGCCTTTATGCATGCCTTCGTTTTTCCAACCTTCGTCGGCAAGTCCATTTCAGCCTTGTCTTTCATATTTGGGTTGGTCTTATCGTCATCCGTTTCAGAATCTGAGCTGATTGTCTGCACCGAGTCCTCACTCGTTATGGCTTTTAGATAGTGCCATTCCATGTCTATTTTCTTGGTCCACTCCCGTCCTAGAAGTGGTGGTCCTCCCTCATGTAGTACGTATAAGTTCATTCTTGGGTGTTCTTTACCCCTATCTCTCACTTTGACTCTTATCTTTCCCATGGGGTATACTTTATGCCCCGTGTATGTCTGCAATACGAACTTGGTATCTCTTAAGGGTATATGTGAGAATAGCTGGTGGTAATCCTTTCGATTTATGACTGATAGAGCTGATCCAGTGTCCAACTCCATTTTCACTTGGATTCCAGCTATTTTTAGCATGACCCAGATAGTTTGTAGGTCAGCTTCCTTACTCACATTGTGAATTCTCAGACTACCCAGCTCCTGGCCGTTTGGGTCTGAGTCTGAATTCTGTTCGTCTGAACTCTTCTCAGCCACCTTGTGTACCTTGTTGTACTTTTCCTGTGATGGCTTCCTTTGGTTGTTGGTCCTTTGGTTGTTGGTCTTCTTCCCTGACCGGCATACCTTAGCTATGTGACCCAGTTTGCCACATTTCCTACATTCCTGGTTCTTAAACCAGCATTGGTTCTGGTCGTGTGTTGTCTTCCCACAACGATAGCATTTTGTTGTTGTCGAGGTAATTTATCCACACTTAGTGCTGCTGTCTTTAGCTGCATTTCCGCAGTTCCCTTCGCTGCGGCTTCGTGCGATGCTGCAATAAGGACAGCCCTGTCAAGTGTAAGGTCGTTCTCTTCGAGTAGTCGCTTTTGCGTTCCTTCCTTTGCCAACCCGCACACGAACTTGTCTCGCAATGCCTCTGTCAGATTCCCTCCAAACTGGCAGCATTTCGCTAGTCTACGCAGTTCGACCAAGTATTCTGCGTTGCTTTCGTCTTTCCGTTGCGTTCTCGCATAGAATTTGAATCGTTCCGCCAACATCAACGGTGTGGTGTTCAAGTGATCCTTCAGAACAGTCACAATATCATCGAAAGTCTGATCCGCCGGTTTAGCTGGTGCTAGTAGATGCTTCAAGAGTTCGTATGTCTTCGCGCCCATCGAGTTTAGCAAGGTTATAGCTTTGTCATCTTCTTCTATTTTATTGGCCTCACAATAGATCTCAATGTGTTCCACATATGTGGCCCAGTCTTCTACCTCGGAATTAAAATCGTTGATGTTACCACGCTTAGGCATCTTCCTCTCTTCCTGATAACACCACGAATTATTTCTTTAAATTTTCTTTTTTTTTTCCAAGATGGCGGTTTCCCGCGCTTATCTTCTCTCCCCGCCCACTTCAATGGTGGTTTCCCGCTTCTGTCTTCTTCCCCGCCTAATGGCGGCTTCCCGCGTTTCTTCCCTGGCGAGAGGGGTACACTTTCCCCACGGGCGACGGCCGCTGGCTTTCAGGTTCACAGCCTGCGCGTCGGCTTCAGTGCTTTCCCTTTTCTCGGCAGGGCAACCAGCGCTGGGTGCACCCCGTTGATGGCAAACAGTTTCAGCCGCTGGGCTGGCTCTCGCTCAGTTCCCCTTGCTCGGGCTCTGTCTCTCCCCCGCTCGCTCGGCTCTACCGGCGCTGGGTACACCCCGTTGACGGAGAACAGTTTCAGCCACTGGACTGGCTCTCGCTCAGTCTCCCTTGGTCGGCTCTGCCTCTCCCGCTCGCTCGGCTCCCAATCGCGCCTCCCAGCCCTCTCGCAGTCCGGTGCTTCCCTCCCCGGCTGCGGCTGAGGTTATCTCTTCCCGTGCCTACGTTCCCGGTCGCAGCGCTTCGTGGCTTCGGTCGCTGCCCGGCCTTTTTCGCCGGTCGCGGTCTAGCTGTCTCACGACGCCGTTGCGTCCCCCAGCCTGTCTGTACCGCGGCTTCCTTGCTCCACGCTGCCCCAGTCTCAGCGCCTCTGGGCCCGACTTCTGTCCGGCTCCTTTCCCCCTCGACCGTGGTCGAGTGCACCGCCCTTATCCTCCGGTTATTCTTTTTACTTTCCCTTACTCACAGTCACCGTGGCCGCCTTGCTTCTCGTGCTGATCGGCTCACTCCTCACCGTGGCAGAAGGGACAGTCAGTGCCTGTTGCTGATGGAAGTCTTTGTCTCTAAATTCTTCCTCCTTTCTAGTTCTGCAGCCTCGAGTTTTTTTTCCAGCAGAACGACGAGGGCGGTTGCCTCTTCTCGACGCTCGTTAACTGCTTCGGAAGTATTTGCCACAGGGTACGATCGGACTCGTCGCCACTGTAAAGTCTGTGGGTTGTTTAGTTAATTAATACACAGACTCCAAGAGTAACTTAAAACAGGACTTTACTATTCGAAGGTCGGGGCGAATCTGCCCAATAACTCCTGGCACAACACTTATATACTGGTGTGGTCACCGTCGGTATTACCGTATACAGAAGCCAAACAAAGTAGTGCCACACCTAAAATAGTTCTCTTAAAGGTGAACGGTTACATACAATAGTTCTCTTAAAGGTAGACGGGTACATACACTACACTGGGGAGGTGGGTTTGGAGGCGGGACTGCCGGGAAAATGGCAGAATCTGGGGGCGGGTGCCCATCCCACCCCCAACCCACCTCCGTGCCATCTTCCCAGGAGGTGGGTAGCCGACCCACGCCGGGTCCCGTCTCCTGGAGGCGGGAAGGGGATTACAGCCACTTAAATGCCTGTAAACAGGTAGTTAACAGGCAGTTAAGGGGATTATCCCCATTTTTCCAGCTGAGGCGCGGTCTTCCCGACGTCGGGAAACCCCGCCAGGGTCACTGAGGCGAGTAGTGGGTCTGCAGAGGTCGGAGGGGTGCAAACGTTTGCTGTGAAGGTAAGTGATGGGTGCAAGTGTGGAGAGGTGAGTATGTGAGCTGAGTGTAAAGTGATAGAAAATGTTTGCTTACCTTTGTTTCTTCCTGCAGTTGGGGATGCGGAGACTCTCGTATCTCAATGGCAGAGATGACAGATGGCTGCTGCATTCTGCGATGCAAATGCCATCTAATTTCTGCTCACAAAAGAAGCTTGATGAGTCTTGAATACAAGGACTCATCAAACAACATAGAATGTCAGTGTTTGACAGCTTCAGAGCTGTCAAACGATGACAATTCATCTGTCAAAATTTTTTGGCAGATGAAACGTCATACGCTGACGTTCTCTGTAACCGGCTTTCACTTATTTGGCTTGCTAAGCCCGCTGAGCCGGCTTAACAAGTTCAATCAAGGGAGAATAGTGTGGGTTGGCCAGACGTTGATGGAGGCGGTACTAAAACCCGACAAGCAGCAGTCCTGCCTCCAACGCGCCCCCATTGACAAAATCGTCCCCAATGACACTGCAGGACTTTCAGAGTCTGATCTTTACAAACATTAGCCTCAAATATTCACAGTTCTGCTCTGCGGCTATAACTAAAGTGAAGACTCGAGTTGCACAGAGATCCTAACTCTACCAGAGTTTCTGCAGGCAGAGTGGGACCAGGCAATTATCATAATCGGGTGGAAATTGGCCCACTTTATAGGAAAGCTGATTCAAGGTTGTTGTCTGTAGTCTTTTTGAGTTTACAGCTCCAATCTATATCCTCTCATGACCCTGTCTTGCAACACCCCTGGGGGCCCCACTTATTCCAGTGACTGGAAGCCAGTACTAGGCCAGCCTAAAGTTCGTTAAGGGCAGAGAAAGCAAAAGACTGAGCTCTGATGGTGGACTTCATCCCACCACCCCACTTCCTTCCTTTTCAATGCTACACCTTCAATGGGGCAAACAGAACACCATCCTGCCCCCTGCAGGAATTCTGGATGACTAGCTTTTAGGGCGTAGACCGAACATCACTGAGTCGTGCCCCATTTCCCAGTCCTGCAAGTCACTTGTCTGGGGAACTTTTGCCCCAGGAACACTGCTATTCCTGACAAAATTCAGAGCAATTAGTTAGTATAAGACACAAAGGGGGAGAAATTCATTATAGCCCAGGAGTAGGCGCTAACTTTGGAAAAGTTTGAGATTTAGTGCCAGGCGCTAATGAATCTTGCTGCACACAAGTGTCGTCACTCAAAGAAAGGATGGGAGCGCTAAATCAAGCGCTAACAGCCTAGCTCAGTGGTGTTACACTCAAAGCGCTAGCCAATATCAGGTGCAGTCTAATCGCAAGTCACCATTACCACAGGCTCTTTCCAGTTCTTAAAGGGGAGGTTCATTCATGCTGCAGAACCTCATTCTCAGCATTGCTGCCTGTGAACCTGTGTCAACAAGCAAGAGCAGGCCAAGTCCAAGGAGCCGGACGACTCAACCAGCTATACACATGGCAGATTCACGCCCCAGGGAGAGAACCTGCAGATTTTTGGACCAAGCATTGGAGGAGTTTTGAAAACGGGTTCACCCGAAACGTCGACTCTAATTTCTCTCCACGGATGTTGCCTGGCCTGCTGAGTTTTTCCAACATTTTCTGTTGTTATATTGGAGGACTTGGTGTCCACTGTGGAGAGATGGAGGGCAGTGTTCTACCCAGCAAGTGGCAGGAGGCCCACGCCGCAAGTCTTCCGTGCCATGTGGAGGGTGGTTGCCCATCAGGTCTTGGGCAGCACTGTGGTCCCCAGGACCCGTACACAGTGCAGGAAGAAATTTAACGACTTCACTCGGGTGGTCAGGGTGAGTCAATGCCTCAACAAATGCTATATACCACCATCTGAACCACAGTCTGCACACACTGGCCAAAGCACCACACCCCCAGCACTCACCCACCAACAATCTCTACCTACCAACACCACACCCACATCTCACACATTGAACACAATGACAGCTATTCAACTATGGCAGGCACTTCACCCAAACACATTGCTCCACAACCATTCACACACTTTCCTTGCTCTTGCAGGCCAAGGTGGCTCACAACAGGAGGGAGCAGGAGAGCACAGGCGGGGGACAAGCTGACACCCAACCACTGTCTGGAGACTTGAATGCTGCAGATTATTGGGTGCCAGGTGGTGGGTGCCGTGGCTACTGGTGAAGTTGACCCCCCTCGGGGACAACAACAGTATGTTCATCCCTACTCCTTCTCACATCCCACTTCTCCCTCACCCCACAAGCTTAACTGAAGGTCGGAGAATCGCTGTCAGAAGACCCTAGGAGGGTAAGGCCTCCTGTTGAGAGCCCTGATGGCCCTCCTCCTCCCTCTGGCCACATGTTCCAAACTTCCTCGCTGCCTGAGCTCCCTCCGCAGTAGATCCTGGAGGGCGAGGTCACTTGCCAGTACAGACCCCATTAATGTAACGAAGTGTAGCACTTTGATATGTTATGAGAATAAATGTAACTAATTTTTAGTAGCCACAACACTCCGGAGACTAAACAACCTTTAAATGATTGATTTAAACTGTTGCACAATGTCAAACTGACAAGGAAGCAGTGAAACAGCACTAACCTGACGGCTGCGACTCATTACTTATGATCCCTTTAAGTAGTGCCCCTGGAACCGGCTACCGACTGCTTCATGCCTCCTCTCCCTGTCGCTGTCGGGGCGAAGCACTAAGGCAGGGGGTGATACTCAATTTGGCAGATCGTCACGATCTGCCTGGCGCTGAAGTCCCCGGTGCTATGGGGGGGCCGAATTTGGTGTGTGTGGTGTATGTAACCTATTCCACCTTAAGAGAACTACCTTAAGAGATGTACTACTTTCTCTTGGCTGCTGTATACTGTAATACCGGTGGTGACCACACCGGTATATAAACGTTGTGTAGGGATTTGCTGGGCAGTTCAGCCCTGACCTCTGAATAGTAAAGACCTGTTAAAGTTATTCTTGTGGTCTGTGTCCAGTGATTTATAATAAGCATAACTGGGACACACAGACTTAACAGTGGCGACGAGGATGGGATCTTACCCTGCGGCAGTTTTACATCCAAGGCAGCTTCGTCCTCAGAACGGGCGTCGAGAAGAGGCATCCGCCCTCATCATCCTGCTGAGCACCATCGCACGGGAGGCATCGAGAACCCGGGTTAAAAAGAAAAATTCTGACCACGAAGCCCTCCATCAGTGACAGGCAGTGATCATCCCTTCTACCACGGTGGTGGGTAAGCCGATCAGCGACACGAGCAGAAAGTCGGCCGCGTTGACTGTGGAGTGGGGGAGGGAAAATGGAGGAAAAAGGGCGGAGAACTCGACCACGGCCGGTGAAAAGGGCCGGGCTGCAATCGAGGCCGAGAGGCGCAGCGACTGGGGCAGCTTAAGGCACGAGAGCCGCGGAGAACTCAAACGCAGCCGGTGTAAAGGACCGGGCTGCATGCGGGGCTGAGAGGCGCAACAGCAGGGGAAGCGTGACTGCCCACGGGAACCGCGGGGGAGTAAAAGCAGTGTCGGGGAATTGAGAACCGCTGGGGAGGCGAGAACGGCAGCAGCACGGCAATCGCCATTGCAGCCAGCGGGGGAAGAAGGCAAACGCGGGAATCCGCCATTGTAGTCGGCGGGGGAAGAAGACGAGCGCGGGAAAGACCGCCAAGCACGGGAAGCCGCCATTTTAGTAGGCGGGGGAAGAAGACAAGCGCGGGAAGCCGCCATTTTGAGAAAAAGAAAAATTAAAAAACTTGCAAGCATGCCTAAACATGGGAACATTAATACCTTTGATAGCGATATCGAAGATTGGACCACGTATGTAGAACGCATGGAAGTTTATTGTAAAGCAAATAAGGTACCAGATGATGAGAAAGCACTAACCTTATTAAGCTCAATGGGTGCGAAGACATACGGGCTATTGAAGCACCTTCTATCACCAGATAAACCGGCGGATCAGACTTTCGCGAATATTGTTACTGTCCTGAAAAATCATTTAAACCCCACGCCGCTGATGATAGCGGAACGATTTAAATTTTACAGAAGAACGCAGCTGAAAGACGAAAGCAACGCTGAATTTTTAATTGAACTGCGTAAGCTATCAAAGTACTGTCAGTTTGGAACAGGACTAGCAGATGCGCTGAGAGATAAATTTGTGTGTGGATTGTTAAAAGAAGTAACACAAAAGCGACTGCTTGAGGAGAATGATCTTACGCTTGATAAAGCTGTCACTATTGCAGCATCGCACGACGCCGCAGCGAGAGGCACTGTGGAAATGCAGCTACGGTCACCGGAACTCAGCACCAATCAAATGGTCTTGGGTACAGTAAAATGTTATCATTGTGGAAAGACAACGCACGATCAGAACCAGTGCTGGTTCAAAAATCAGGAATGCAGAAAATGTGGCAGGCTTGGTCACATAGCTAAAGTATGCCGGTCAGGAAAGAAGACCAGCAACAAAAAGTCACCGCAGGAAAAGTACAGAAAGGTACACAAGGTGACAGAGAACAGTTCGAACGAACAGAAGTCAAATTCAGACTCCAGCAGTAATGAACTGGGTAGTCTAAGAGTACACAATGTTGGTAATGAAGCAGACCTCCAAACAATCTGGGTCACACTTCAGATAGCAGGAGTCCAAGTGAAGATGGAATTGGACACTGGATTGGCATTGACGGTCATGAATAAGCAAGATTACAAAAGGTTATTCCCACATATTCCCCTACGGGATACGGAGATTGTATTGAAAACATACACGGGGCAAAGAGTATACCCCATCGGGAAGATAGAGGTAAAGGTGGTCCACAAGGGCAAAGAAAGCCGAGGAATGGACTTATATGTGCTACCTGAGGGAGGTCCACCACTACTGGGACGGGAGTGGATTAGGAAAATAAATATGGACTGGCATTCCTTAAAAGCACTAACGGTAGATTCCGGTAAAAAAGATGTCAAACCTAAACGATTGTCCAGAATATTGGACGATGCTAAAGAGGTGTTCCAACAGGGACTGGGAACACTGAGAGGAATTACGGCAAACATCAAGGTTGAAGAACATGCAAACCCGAAATTTTTCAAAGCCAGACCGGTACCTTATGCGATACGACCTGCTGTGGAAGCTGAGCTGGAAGGGCTAGAACGTTCAGGAGTACTGTCTAAGGTAGACTGGAGTGAGTGGGCCACGCCCATTGTTCCCGTCATGAAGCGTTCATCGAGCAACAAGCCGGGGGAACCGGGGAAGGTTCGCATCTGTGGAGATTTCAAGATCACTGTTAATCCGGTGCTTCACACGGTGCAGTATCTGCTTCCGCGGATTGAGGATATCTTCACTTCGTTGTCTGGCGGGAAACACTTCACCAAGATAGACCTGGTGCAGGTGTACTTACAGATGGAAGTTGAGGAAGAGTCACGCCAGTACCTCACGATCAACACGCATAGAGGCTTGTACCGGTATAATAGACTGGTTTTTGGAGTGGCATCGGCTCCAGCAATTTGGCAGAGCGCCATGGAGCAGGTATTACAGGGAATTCCAGGCACACAATGTTACCTGGACGATATTCTGATTACAGGAGATGATGACGAGGAACACCTTGCAAATTTGGAACTGGTGCTTACCAGATTGAAAGAATATGGACTTTGAGTTAATCGCCAGAAGTGTGAGTTCTTTCAGAAGCGGATCTCGTACTGTGGTCATGTCATTGACCAGGAGGGGCTTCATAAGTCTCCTGACAAGATCAAAGCTGTTGTGAAGGATCCCGCTCCGGATAATATATCCCAGTTGAGGTCGTTACTAGGGTTGATTAACTATTACCATAAGTTTCTGCCAAATTTATCCACGGTGCTGCACCCGCTGAACGCTCTTTTGCAGAAGGGAGTACCATGGAAGTGGAGCGAGGACTGTAAGAGGGGCTTTCGCAAAAGCAAGGCATTGATCACCTCAGAGGAAGTGTTGGCTCACTTCAACCCAACGCTGCCTATTCGTTTGGCTTGTGATGCTTCTCCATATGGTATTGGGGCAGTACTCTCACACAAGTTGCCAAATGGCCTGGAGAGGCCAGTTGCGTTCGCATCCAGATCATTGACCTCCGCTGAGCGCAACTATGCTCAGATAGATAGGGAGGCTCAGCCTTGTGTGGGGAGTAAAGAAGTTTAATCATTACCTGCAGGGCCAAAAGTTTACGCTTCTGACAGACCACCAGCCGTTGGTATCCATTTTTAACCCTAAGAAGGGTGTTTCGGTGATGACAGCACAGAGACTCCAGAGGTGGTCCCTTTTCCTAGGGGCACATCAATATCAGATCGAATTCAAAGGTACAAAGCAGCATGGTAATGCTGATGGGCTGTCGTGCCTGCCGCTACCTACAGAGGAGGAGGCACCGACGGTTGACCCTGTTGAGTTATTTCACTCGACCATCATCGAATGTTTACCAGTCACCAATGCAAGTATTGAAAGAGAAACCAGGAACGACCCGACACTGTCCCGAGTCTACGAAGTGACAGTGAAGGGATGGCCAGCACATGGTGATCCACTGTTACCGGCATTCTCAGCAAGGCGAGAACAGCTGTCCATCTGTCAAGGAACATTGATGTATGGAACAAGGGTGATTATTCCTCCTAAGTTAAGAGAGAGAGTTCTAAAGGAACTGCATGAAGGTCATCTGGGGGGAGTCAAGATGAAAAGCCTTGCTAGGGCTTATGTGTGGCGGCCGGGTATCGACCAACAGATAGAGGATCTGACGAAAAGCTGCTCAGGGTGCCAAAAAGTGCAAAATGCACCTCCGATTGCACCGCTGCATCCATGGGAATGGCCTTCTACCCCATGGCAATGTGTACATATTGACTTTGCTGGTCCATTCATGGACTCCATGTTTTTAATTGCGGTGGACGCACATTCTAAATGGCCAGAAGTGATTAAGATGACTACCACTACCTCGGAAAAGACGATCGCGGTGCTAAGAACGATATTTGCAAGAAATGGATTGCCAGAACAAATATGTTCAGACAACGGACCGCAGTTCATGTCAGAAGAATTCCAGAAATTCATGAAGAAGAATGGGGTGAAACATTATACCTCTGCCCCATATCATTCGGCTACAAACGGGTTGGCCAAGAGATTTGTACAAACGTTCAAAAAAGCAATAAAGGCCATGAGCGAAGATCAGATTCCACTACAACACAAGGTGGACAAATTCCTACTGGCATATCGAAACGCCACTCATGCAGTGACAAACCAAAGTCCTGCCATGATGTTCTATAACAGGAGGTTGCGGTCCAGGTTGGACTTGTTAAAACCAAATGTGCGGAGGGAAGTTGAAAACAAACAGTTCCAGCATATAAATAACAAGACCACTCGGAGTTTCGAAATAGGACAACCAGTGTTAGCCCGGGACTATAAAAATGAGAAATGGCAATCTGGAACAATTCGGGCCAGACAAGGACCCCTGATGTACACGGTAGATATTGGTGAAAATGTAATACGGCGTCATGCTGACCAACTGGTAGAATCGAGAACAAGGGTCGAACCCAGGGTTACGGCAGAGACAACCGTGGAAGAAGTTAGTGAACCTGAAGCATCTACCTCAGAAGTGAATGTACCTGATGATGATGTCCAATCCATAAGAGACCAACTAGATGAGTCACCCCAGCAACGAGAATCAGAGACCCCTGAAAGGCGTTATCCAACTCGAATCAGGAGGCCTCCTCAGAGACTGAATCTTTGAACTGTTTTGCATGAAGTTGTATATATATATATCTATATGTTATTATGTTATGTTAAATGGGGATATAACTGTTAAGCTAAAAAGGGAGGATTGTGGTGTATGTAACCTGTTCCACCTTAAGAGAAGTACCTTAAGAGATGTACTACTTTCTCTTAGCTGCTCTATACTGTAATACCGGTGGTGACCACACCGGTATATAAACGTTGTGTAGGGATTTGCTGGGCAGTTCAGCCCTGACCTCCGAATAGCAAAGACCTGTTAAAGTTATTCTTGTGGTCTGTGTCCAGTGATTTATAATAAGCATAACTGGGACACACAGACTTAACAGTGTGCGCCGCTGGACTCGCCTCACCATGGCACTACTGCCTCAGCACCCCATTAGTGCCTCCGCCAGGCGCTAACTGGAGGCTCTAAGGTACCAAATTTCTCCCCCAAAAGCTCTATACTTTACTCTTTACAACAGTGCTGTTTTTTTTTGAAACATTTGAACATTTCTGTCCTTATTTAAAATATTTCCTCCTGAAAATGAAATAAAAAACGGATTACTGAAGCACTACAGAAAATAATGAAATAAAATTGGAAATTCAGGTGGGGTTGCAACCATTCTGAGTTCACTCGGAGAAGCATAAAGGAAAAGGAAGGGAGGGAAGCAAAGAGATGGGCACATTTATGAAAAAAATAATATTTTATACAGAGCTTCGTTGGTGGGGGTGGAGGGTCATATGATAGAGTGAAATGGAGTTGAAAGGCAAAGGGAGACAGAGGACATCCCGTTTGGGCGAGGGAAGAAAAGGTAAGACTCTGCCTCAGTGCTGGGAGGGGGAGGGGGTGGGAGGGGGACATAGAGAAGGAGAAAGACCTTGTAGGGGTAAGAGAAGGGGACCTTGTTGGGAAGGGACCAAGAAACGGCACAGAGGAGACCCTGTTAAGGAAGGGCATGTGAGAAAGAGCCTGTTGACCAGATGAGGGAGAAAGAATAAAATACTCTAGTGAGTGATGCAGTGGGGACGGAAGTGTGACAGAGTGACTGTTGGGCGGGTTGGGGGTGGGGGTGGGGGTGGGGGTGCGACCGGGTTGGGTGGGGGGACTATAGGGAATAAGAGCAAGGGAAGAGAACCCTTTTAAAAAGCAGTGTGTATGTGTGGGGGGTGGTGGGGGCAATGGGGAGAGAGAGAGAGTGAGCTTATTACAGGGAAGACGGATACTAATGTTGAGCATGTTTATTTCCCCACCGAGCTGCCATGGCTATTTATACCCACTATCAATAAACTGGATGAGTTTTAGCGACTTTTAGTGAAACTGCATGGTGATCATTCCACCAGGCAAAAGAGATTTCCTGTCCCCTATGGAGAATGTGAACTCAAGTAAGTGTCATTCATGTCACAAGTTGTGGTGTAATCTGCTTGGTTTCCCCACTTGCTGAAGTCGCACAAGACGTTTTCACACCTTGATATGGAGCCACAGAAGTGATGACATTATTAAAGATTTGCTGTGAAAATTGGCAGGTATACGTTGATATATATGGGAGCTAAGACTAGCCATAGATTTTTATTATTAGCTACATAAATAATATGGCTAGCTCTGTTTCACTACATATACTGGAACTTGGCAAATTCTATGCAAGACCCTAAATCCTGTCATAAATTCTGTGGCTGTGACTTTGTGGAACTACAGAGACAGTTTCCTATATGGAAAAAGTGGTGTGCTTAGTACATGCAAGTTGTAAAATGAAATAAAATAAAAAGCTATATTTGCATAGAACTTCCTTCACACCACACCAATTTTCTGAGCGCAAATTCGGAATTTGGCAAGTTCTCAACGTCTATGCCACAGACTCATTCCAGGCTGTAACAGGTGATATCAGCAACATCAGTCAGTTTGCGGTCCATAGGGCCATCAAGCAAGTGACTGATGCCCTCCTTTGCAAGGAGACAGCAATACATCACCTTCCCCATAGAGGCTGCTGATCAGGAGGAGATAGCTCTCAGATTTGCCTGCATTGCTGGGTTTCCCCAGGTGCAAGGTCTTATTGGCTGTACACACACTGCCCTGTGTCTCCCCATCACGAACCAGCCATGTTTTATAACAGGAAGGGGTTCCACTCCTTAAATGTTCAGCTGGTGTGTGACCGCAGGCATCAAATAATGCATGTCTGTGCCCGTTATCCTGGCAGTAGTCATGACACCTTCATACTGCACCAATCCTCTATCTATCTATCTCTCTCTCTCTCTCTCTTTCTCACTCCCTTTCCCCCACTGTCCCATCTTTGACCAAGACCAGTGGTGTCCAGCTGGCTCCTTGGAGACGCTGACATCCCTTCTACTCCTGGCTCATAACTTCTGTCAGGAACCTGAGCACAGACGCAGAGCAGCAATACAATGTGAGTCACACGAGAATGAAAGCTCTTGTTGAGGAAACCATAAGCGTCCTCAAACAAAGGTTCCAGTGCCTGGACTGATCTAGTGGAGTAGCCCCAGGTGAGTCTCCAGATTTGTAGCGCTTGCTTTGCTGCAAGCTGCACAACTATGCCATTCAGAAGGGCGAAGCCTTACAGCTGCCACAGGAGGAAGAAGTGCAGAAGCAAGATGAAGAAGATGATGAGGATGATCGAGGCTGAACAGTGCTGCCAGAGCTGTAAGGCAACAAAATTATTGAGGCAAAACTGTCTTAAGCAAACCCTTCTCCAGCAAACCAACAGTCCATCATTTGACAGAACTGGTTACTGGAAACAGCTGTAGTTTGTCATGCTTAGTGTATAAGGTTGAGAAGGGGCAGAGTGAAAGATAGCCAAGAGCCCTGCCAGAGGCATGCTCCAGCCTGGCCACTCACAATGCCCCTGAGGTGACCCACCCCCACGATCTGCATAACTTCCCGCTTGAGTCAGGGTCAAAAGGGAGGCACCGGAGAAGGAGCAAAGAAGATTCACAAGGACTTATCAGGAAAGAGAAAACTGAAGGGTGACCTGGTAGATGTCTTCAGATTATGAAAGAGTTTGATAGGGTAGATGTAGAAAAAGCATTTCCACTTGTGGGGAGTCCAAAACTAGAGGTTATCACTAATAAATCCAATAGGGAATTCAGGAGAAACTTCTTTACCCAATGAGAAGCAAGAATGTGGAACTTGCTCCAAAAGGAATAGTTGAGGCAAATGACATAGACAAGGTGATAGATAATTACTTGAAGGAGAAAGGAATAGAGAATATGTTGATAGGGTTAGATGAAGTAGGGTGGGAGGAGGCTTATGTGGAACATAAACGCTGGCATAGACCAGTTGGGCCAAATGACCTGTTTCTGTGCTGTACACTTAATGTAACTTGATGGTTTAAAGAGGCGTAGTTGCCCTACAGGACAGATGGGAACTCTTCTTAGCTTACATTGTTTCATGTCACTGACCCAGATAACTGTGCTTTGTGACTTGTGCCATAGGTTTAATTAGTTGGGTTTATCTGAAAATGAAAATGTCTTTTATTTTGTGGCAAAGTATGTGGTGGCAAAACTTTCAAGGGCAAGTTGCTCCTTTGCTGTTGCAGGAACTAAGCCTGCCTGAAAAGCTAGTGTACAGCTACTCTTCAAAAGGTACGTCCATCTCTTTTTTTCCAAAAGGTCATTTTTAGTGAGTTCAATGTTCATCTTATTTTCACTTCATTTTATTGAACAAAAATATGTTAGCAATAGCTGTTAATGAATTCCTTTTAAATGAACATAATCCCTTAAATACATAATTGGCTTTTTAATAACACTCCACAAACATTGCTTCAGGCAGAATCCAATTGTTTCCTTAGAGTTGGAATGCATTTTTCACATCTTTTATAATCAAATAATTAAGTGATGAAAAGAGATCTCCATGTGTAGGTTATTGCTTTATTGCATGGATCTGTTGGTATGTGTTTTAAAATATAACCCCAGGAGTAATATTTTGCTAATGGTGTAACTCGTGGTATGATAAGAGAAACAGGGCTTTAAAACTGAACACATTTTCTTTGATTTTTTTATATTTTGTTTCATTGTATTCATTTGCAGAATATTGTGGATTGAAACTATAATGCAATTGGGAACACTTTATGCAAAATGCATAAATAAACCTTAAAAATTCACTGAATTGTGTTAAGTCCGTGAATGATTGAGACACGAACCAGCAGGAGTAAAAACAAACAAGTCTTTACTGGTGGAAGTCAATAGCGAAAACTAACAAACAGAGGCTCTCTAGCGCCTTTTATACAGGGGTGGTCACTGCCGGTACTGCAGTCTGAGACCAGTTATTCTCTTAAAGGTACATACACAACAATTCCTCCCCTTTTAGATAAACAGTACATAACATTCATTTAACAACTAAATGATAACGAATTACAATCACAATTACTGTTGCTAGGTACATTGGTTAAGTTTAAGCAATTATAAGTTCAGTCTTTGAGGAGGCTTCCTGATTCTGTCTGGATAACGCCTCTTTGGGGTATCAGGTTCTTCTGGCAATGTTGCGTCGGGATCAATGTCTTTGTTTGGTTCATCTACTTCCAATATTACCGGTTCTGCGGTAGCTGCAATTGGAACGTCAATTTCATTACCAGGTGTATCAGATCGTGGTGTGGAGTTGACGTTTTCCAGTGACTCTAGAATCTGGTCAGCATGGCGTCTTACAATGCTCTCCCCAACGTCCACGGTATACATGAGAGGTCCTTGTGTACAAATCGTTCCTGGCTGCCATTTCTCAGTGCGGTAGTCCCGGGCCAAAACTGGTTGACCTATCTTAAAACTCCTGGTCGGCCTTTCATTCATATTCTGAAACTGCCTGTTCTCCACATCTCTTCAGACGTTTGGCTTAACCAAATCCAAGCAGCATCGTAGTCTTCGTTTGAAGAGCATCATGGCTGGAGTTTGGTTGGTAACCGCATGTGTCGCATTCCGGTAGGCAAACAAGAAGTTGTCCACCTTGTGTTGTAGGGGTATATCTTCATTACACATTGCCTTGATAGCCTTCTTGAATGTTTGGACAAACCTCTCGGCCAATCCATTAGTGGCTGGATGATATGGGGCAGATGTGTAATGCTTAACGCCATTGTTCTTTAAGAACCTCTGGAAATCTTCGGTGGGGTTAGCGCCCAATTAGAGGCGTTAGAGGGCCTTGCGCCGGAATTATACCCGCGATCGAAATTGCGTTGGGCCCCACCATCGGCGTTAGCCGGTAGCGCTGCGCCGGCACCGATGACGTCATCGGTGTGCGCAGCGTCCCGGTTGCCGTGGTAACGCGGCCGGACGCCCAAATTCAGTTGCGGCCGCCTCGCCCGTGGCAGCCGCAACCAACGATTGTTCAACGGGATGTTGCAGCACGTAGCGCCGGCGCATTAAGGTGGAGCGGCGGCCGGCCGCTTTCCCGGCGGCCGCCTGCCCGCACCTCCCTCCCCGGACTCCTCCACCACCCCCCCGCGGCACTGATGTGTGTGGCCCGCGAGCCCGGCACTTCTCCGAGGTGCCGGGCTCATTTGTCGGGCGAATCGACCGGTCAGCGGTCGGCTGCAGGCAGCTCCTCCTTAACAGAAGGAGGGGGCCTGCAGTACCCCAGCCTGCCGCACCGCATCGGGTGCCGCAGCGGGGGATTAGCGCCGCAAACCTGCATTCAGCGCCCATAGCGAGGCGCTGAAACCCTCCATTAGCGCCCGCAGCCGTCTGGGCGCGGGGCAGCTGAATTTTTGGCGGGCGCAGCGGCAATTATCGCGGGCGCAAAATTTCGGGCGCAAAAGCCCTGGCGGAGGCAAACCTAATTTCTAGGCCAAACTGTGGTCCATTGTCAGAGCAAATCTGTTCAGGCAGCCCATTCCTGGCGAATATGGTTCGCAAAACTGTGATAGTTTTTTCCGTGGTGGTTGAGGACATTTTTATTACCTCTGGCCACTTTGAATGTGCATTCACCGCAATTAAAAACATCGAGTCCATGAAGGGACCAGCAAAATCAATGTGCACCCGTTGCCATGGAGATGAGGGCCACTCCCATGGATGCAGAGGAGCTTGTGGTGGGGCGTTTTGGACCTTCTGGCATCCGGCACAGCTCTTGGTCATCTCTTCGATTTCTCTATCGATTCTCAGCCACCACACAAACGCTCGGGCTAAGTTCTTCATTTTTACCCCACCCAGATGACCCTCATGAAGCTCATTGAGCACTCTATCCGTCAACTTAGGTGGAATTACTACTCTGGATCCACACATCAAGGTTCCTCTGCACACTGACAGCTGTTCTCTTCTCGGCGAGAATGCTGGCAGCAGTGGTTCGCCATGTGCTGGCCATCCCTTCACCGTTAAATCATAGACCCGTGATAGTGTCGGGTCATTCCGTGTTTCCTTTTCTATGTTTGCATTCGTCACAGGGAGACATTCGACTATGGTCGAGTGGAATAACTCCATTGGATCCACTGCAAGATCTTCTTCTTCCACCATCGGCAACAGTAGGCATGACAATCCATCAGCATTTCCATGCTGTTTAGTTCCTTTGTACTCGATGTCATGTTGGTGTTGTAAAGTCTGTGGGTTGTGCAGTTAATAAATACACAGACTTCAGAAGTAACAAACAAACAGGTCTTTACTATTCGAAGGTCCGGGCGAATCTGCCCCAGCAATCATGCCACAACACTTATATACTGGTGTGGTCACTATCGGTATTACAGTATACAGAAGCCAAACAAATAGTGCCACCCGAAAGTAGTCCTCTTAAAGGTGAACGGTTACATTCAATAGTTCCCTTAAAGGTAGACGGGTACATACACTACAATCCTCCCTTTTTAGCTTATTACTTACTAAGTCCATAGTGAACATACATTCTAACATATATACAGGTTTATGTAAGACAGTTCATAGATTCAGTCTTTCCGGGGGTTTCCGGATTCTGTCAGGATAACGCCGCAGTGGTGTCGTCATTTCAGGCGGGCTAGGAGGTGCTTCTGGCAAGGTCGATTCGGCTTGAAAAGCCGTGTCAGGTTCAGCTGACTCCAGTATCACTAGATCGGAAGTAGGTGTTCTGGGTATCTCAGTTTCAACATTACCCGGATAAGGTGGTGAAGTCGGTGGCCCATTTGTGGCGGACCCTATGATTTGGTCAACATGGCACCTTATTATATTGTCTCCAATGTCCACGGTGTACATCAATGGCCCCAGCCTTTTCCCAATAGTTCCAGGCTGCCATTTCTCAGTACGGTAGTCCCGGGCCAAAACTCGTTGACCGATCTGGAAAGATCTAGTGACCCTGTCGTTCATGCCCTGGAATTGCCGGTTCTCTACGTCTCTTCTGACGTTTGGTTTTAGTAAATCCAGCCGGCATCTTAGGCGTCTATTACAGAACATCATTGCGGGAGTTTGATTTGTGACCGCATGTGTCGCATTTCGGTATGCCAACAAAAAGCTATCCACCTTATGTTGCAGACTTATATTTTCATTACTCATGGCCTTTACGGACTTCTTGAAGGTCTGGACAAACCTTTCAGCCAATCCATTGGAGGCGGGATGGTATGGGGCTGACGTGTAATGTTTAACCCCATTGCTCTTTAAGAATTTCTTGAATTCTTCGGACACAAATTGTGGTCCATTATCAGAACAGATCTGTTCCGGCAGGCCATTCCGAGCAAACATAGTCCTTAACACTGCGATGGTTTTTTCCGTGGTGGTGGTGGTCATCTTAATTACTTCCGGCCACTTGGAGTGGGCATCCACCGCTATTAGAAACATCGAGTCCATAAATGGACCAGCAAAGTCGATGTGTACTCTTTGCCAAGGCGATGAGGGCCACTCCCATGGATGCAGAGGAGCCTGGGGTGGCACGTTCTGAACCCTCTGACATCCTAGGCAGTTCTTCGTGATCTCCTCTATGTCTCCATCAATGCCTGGCCACCACACAAACGCTCTTGCTAGATTTTTCATCTTTACTCCCCCCAGATGTCCTTCGTGCAGCTCCTTTAGCACCTTCTTTTGGAGTTTGGGTGGAATCACCACTCTAGATCCACACATCAGGGTTCCTCGACACACTGACAGTTGTTCTTTCCTCTGTGCAAATGCTTGCAGTGTTGGGTCGCTCTGTGCTGGCCATCCCTCCACCGTTACATCATAGACTCGTGAAAGAGTCGGGTCATTCCTTGTCTCATTCTCAATCATTGAGTTTGTTATCGGTAGACACTCCACTATGGATGAGTGGAACAACTCTACTGGGTCCACTATACTCGCTTCTTCTACCATCGGCAATGGCAAGCGTGACAACCCATCAGCATTTCCATGCTGTTTAGACCTTTTGTACTCAATTTCGTATTGGTGTGCCCCAAGTAACATGGACCACCTTTGTAACCTTTGTGCTGTCATGGTGGAAACGGCCTTATTTGGGTTGAATATGGACACCAACGGCTGGTGGTCTGTCAGCAAAGTGAACTTTTTACATTGTAGGTAATGGTTGAATTTCTTCACGCCCCACACAAGACTGAGGGCCTCCCTATCTATTTGGGCGTAATTTCGCTCCGCGGGTGTCAATGATCGGGACGCGAAAGCCACTGGCCTTTCCGAGCCATTTGGTAGCCTGTGCGAGAGTACTGCCCCAATTCCGTACGGGGAAGCATCGCAAGCTAGACGAAGGGGTAATGCTGGGTTGAAATGAGCCAACACTTCTTCAGAGGTAATCAACTCCTTGCTTCTGCGAAAAGCCTTTTTGCATTCTTCACTCCACTTCCATGGTGTTTCTTTCCGCAACAGGTCATTCAGCGGATGCAGTACCGTGGATAAATTTGGCAGAAACTTGTGATAGTAATTAATCAACCCCAAGAATGATCTTAACTGTGATACGTTTCCTGGAGCGGGGGCCTTCACAACTGCTTCTATCTTTTCGGGTGACTTATGCAGTCCCTCTCGGTCAATGACATGACCGCAGTATGAGATCCGTTTTTGGAAGAACTCACACTTCTTGCGATTAACCCGAAGGCCATACTCCTTCAACCTGGTGAGTACCAGTTTCAAATTCGTGAGGTGTTCTTCCTCATCTTTTCCCGTGATTAAAATGTCATCTAAGTAGCACTGCGTGCTCGGAATTCCTTGTAACACCTGTTCCATGGCCCTCTGCCAAATTGCTGGCGCCGAAGCTACCCCAAAGACCAGTCTATTGTAGCGATACAAGCCTCTGTGAGTGTTGATGGTGAGGTACTGGAGTGACTCTTCCTCGACCTCCATCTGTAGATATGCTTGAGCCAGATCTATTTTCGTGAAATGTTTCCCTCCAGCCAACGAAGCAAAGGTATCTTCAATCTGCGGAAGCGGGTATTGTACCGTGTGAAGCACCGGATTCACAGTAATCTTGAAATCTCCGCAGATACGGACTTTCCCCGGTCCCCCTGGCTTATTACTCGGTGAGGACTTCATGACGGGAACAATGGGCGTGGCCCACTCACTCCAGTCCACTTTTGACAGAACCCCTGATCGTTCAAGTTCTTCCAGTTCTGCCTCCACAGCTGGTCATATTGCGTAAGGTACTGATCTGACCTTAAAAAACTTTGGGCTTGCATTTTCTGCAATCTTAACCTTTGCTTTAATACCTCGCAGTGTTCCCAGTCCTTGCTGGAATACCTCCTTAGCTTCGTCCAATATTCTGGACAACCGTTCAGGTTTGACATCCTCTTTTTCGGAATCCACCGTCATGGTGTTTAGTGACTGCCAGTCCAATTTTATTTTTCGGATCCACTCCCGTCCCAGGAGTGGTGGTCCTCCCTCAGGCAATACATACAGGTCCAACCGGTGATGATCTTTATCCTTGTATCTCACCTTGACTTCTATCATTCCGATGGGGAATACTTTGTGCCCCGTGTATGTCTGTAGTACTAGTTCCGTATCCCGTAGTGGAATATGCTTGAAAAATTTCTTATAGTCATGCTTATTCATGACCGTCAACGCCGATCCGGTGTCCATTTCCATTTTTACTTGGACCTTTGCAATCTGTAGCGTTATCCAGATAGTTTGTCGGTCAGCTTCATTGCTCACGTTGTGAATTCTCAGACTGTCCAGTCCTTTGCATTTGGAGTGTGAGACCGACTTCTGTTCCCTCAGACTCTTCTTAGTCACCTCTTGTACCTTTCCGTACCATTTTTGTGGTGACTTCTTATTGTTGTACGTTGCTCCTGATCGGCATACCTTAGCTATGTGCCCGATCTTGCCACATTTCCTGCATTCTTGGTTTTTACCCCAGCATTGATTCTGGTCATGTGTTGTCTTCCCACAACGGTAGCATTTTGTTGTGCTCGAAGTAATTTGGTCCACCCCTAGTGCCGCCGCCTTGAGCTGCATTTCCGCCGTTCCTTTCGCTGCGGCTTCATGCGATGCAGCTATGAGGACAGCCCTGTCCAGTGTGAGGTCATTTTCTTCCAGTAGTCGCTTCTGCGTTCCTTCTTTGGACAATCCGCATACGAACTTGTCACGCAGTGCCTCTGTCAGATTCCCTCCAAACTGGCAGCATTTCGCTATCCTACGCAGTTCGACCAAGTATTCTGCATTGCTTTCGTCTTTCCTCTGCGTTCTTACGTAGAATTTGAATCGTTCAGCCAGCATCAACGGTGTGGGGTTCAAGTGATCCTTCAGCACTGCTACAATATCATCGAAAGTCTGATCTGCCGGTTTAGCTGGTGAGAGAAGATTCTTCAACACCCCGAATGTTTTCGCACCCATCATGTTAAGTAAGGTTAAAGCTTTTTCCTCCTTAGCTATTTTGTTAGCCTTACAATGTATCTCAATACGTTCTACGTACGTGGCCCAGTCTTCTATCTCCGAATTGAACTCGTTGATGTCCGCCCGCTTAGGCATCTTTCTTTCCTTGGGTACAACACAAGTATTCCTTCAAGTATTCTTATTTATTTGTTTATTTCTAAGATGGCGGTTTTCCCGCGAAAATGGCGGTTTCCCGCTCTTTCCTTCTCGCCCCGCCCACTTCAATCGTCTTCCCCGCCTAATGGCGGCTTCCCGCGTTTCTTCCCTGGTGGAAGGGGTACGCTTTCCCCACAGCGGACAGGTTCAGCCGCTGGGCTGGCTTCCGCACAGCTCCCCTTACTCGGCTCTGTCTTTTCCTCCCGCCCGCACGGCTCTACCGGCGCTGGGTACACCCCGTTAACGGAGGACAATTCAGCCGCTGGACTGGCTCTCGCGCAGTCTCTCACCCCGTTTTCGGCTGTGTCTCTCTCCCACTCCCGCACGTTCGGTTTTGCCGGCTCTGAGTACCCCGTTGGTGGAGAACACTCAGCCGCTGGACTGGCTCCTCGCAGTCTCTCTCTCCGCACCCGGCTCTCACCCGCACGGTTCCCGTTCGCCTCCCCAGCCCTCTCGCAGACCGGTGTTTCCCTCCCCGGCTGCGGCTGGGTTTCTCTTCCCGCGCCTACTCGCAGGCTCAGCGCTTCGTGGCTGCGGTCGCTGCCCGGATTTTTCCCGCCGATCGCGGTCCGGCTGTCACCCGACGCCGTTGGACCCGACTTTTGGCCGGCACAGCTCCCCCTCGACCGAGGTCGAGTGCTCTGCCCTTATCCTCCGGATACTTCTACACCTTCCCCTACTCACAGTCTCTTCGGCCGCCTTGTTTCTTGCTGGTCGGCTCACTCCGCACCGTGGCAGAAGGGTAGTCAGTGCCTGTTGCTGATACAGCTTTTGTTGTTAGTCTTCCTGCTTTCTGTTGTTGCAGCCTCGTGTTTTCTTTTGGTAGCACGACGAGGGCGGTTGTCTCTCTTCGACGCTCTTCGTTGCTTTTGGTAGTCTTGCTGCAGGGTACGATCGGACTCGTCGCCACTGTAAAGTCTGTGGGTTGTGCAGTTAATAAATACACAGACTTCAGAAGTAACAAACAAACAGGTCTTTACTATTCGAAGGTCCGGGCGAATCTGCCCCAGCAATCATGCCACAACACTTATATACTGGTGTGGTCACTATCGGTATTACAGTATACAGAAGCCAAACAAATAGTGCCACCCGAAAGTAGTCCTCTTAAAGGTGAACGGTTACATTCAATAGTTCCCTTAAAGGTAGACGGGTACATACACTACAGGTGTGCCCCTAGGAAAAGGGACCATTTCTGCAACCGTTGTGCCGTCATTATCGGTACGCCCTTCTGAGGGTTGAAAATGGAGACAAGAGGTTGATGATCGGTTAGTAGAGTAAATTTTTGACCGTGCAGATAGTGATTGAACTTCTTCACCCCCCACACTAGGCTGAGGGCCTCTCTGTCAATCTGGGCGTAGTTACGCTCGGCAGAAGTTAACGAGCGTGACGCAAAAGCTATCGGCCTCTCTAAACCATCAAGGAATTTATGTGACAGTACCGCCCCAATGCCGTAGGGAGACGCATCACACGCCAGCCTGATTGGCAGTGCTGGGTTGTAGTGAGCCAATACTTCCCTTGAAGTGATTAAGTCCTTACTCTTCTGAAAAGCACGCTTACAATCATCGTTCCATTTCCATGCTACCCCCGTTCGTAGCAGGGCGTTCAGTGGGTGCAGAATTGTCGACAAATTCGGCAAAAACTTATGATAGTAATTCACCAACCCGAGGAATGACCTCAGTTGCGACACATTTTCAGGCGCTGGGGCCTTAACAACCACTTCAATTTTGTCAGGGGACTTATGTAACCCCTCTTCATCAATCACGTGGCCACAATACGATATCTGTTTCTTAAAAAATTCGCACTTGGGGCGGTTGGCTCGCAGCCCATGTTCCCGTAGTCTAGTGAGCACCTGTTCTAAGTTGTTAAGGTGTTCACTGTCATCTTCACCTGTCACTAGGATGTTGTCCAAGTAACACTGAGTCCCCGGAATCCCTTGCAGGACTTGTTCCATCGCTCTTTGCCATATCGCCGGAGCCGATGCTACTCCGAATACCAATCGATGATACTGGTAAAGACCTTTGTGAGTGTTTATCGTGAGATACTTCCTAGAGGACTCTTCAACCTCCATCTGCAAATATGCTTGTGCTAGGTCAATTTTTGTAAAACGCTTCCCTCCAGACAGTGAGGCGAAGATGTCTTCTATCCTTGGAAGAGGATATTGTACTGTGTGAAGGACAGGGTTCACCGTCACCTTGAAATCCCCACAGATGCGAATCTTCCTTGGCTCTCCGGACTTATTGCTTAACGTTTTCTTCATGACAGGAACGATGGGTGTCGCCCACTCGCTCCAGTCGACCTTAGACAACACGCCCGCCTTCTCCAGATTCTCCAGCTCTGCCTCGACGGCTGGGCGAATTGCATATGGTACCGGTCTCGCTTTGAAAAACTTGGGAACTGCATTCTCTTCTATTTTTATCGAGGTGGTTACGCCTTTAAGCGTGCCCAGTTCTTGTTGAAATACCTCTTTGGCGTTAGCTAAGATTGTTGACAATCGCCCAGGAGTGACATCTTCATCTTTTTTACCGTCCACCGTCATTGCATGAATGGAATGCCAATCTAAGTTTATCTTCCTGATCCATTCCCGTCCCAATAACGGTGGTCCACCATTTGGCAGTATGTAGAGATACAATTTCCGTATTTTCTTGCCATTGTATTTGACAGGCACCCTTATTTTTCCTCTGGGGTATACTTTTTGCACCGTATACATCGTCAAGACGATGGATGTCTCTCTCAAGGGTATGTGTGAAAATAGCCGCTCGTAGTCTCGTCGATTCATGATGGTTAGCGCCGATCCTGTATCCAATTCCATTTTAACTTGGGACCCTGCTATCGTGAGAGTGACCCAAATGGTTCGGTGATCCTCTTTGGCGATTACATTGTGAAGTTTGAGACAGCTTAGTCTCCTGTTTCCGGATTCACTATCGCTCATCTGGTCTTCGGAACTACTGTCCGTCATCTTTTGTACTTTCTTGTACGGTTCCTTAGTAGCCTTTTTGTTGTCGCTGGTCTTCTTCCCAGACCTGCAAACTCGTGCAATGTGTCCAATCTTCCCGCATTGTCTACATATTTTGTCTTTGAACCAGCAGTCCTTCTGGTCATGGTTAGTTCTGCCGCAGCGATAACATTTTGCAAATCCCCGTGTCATTTCATGGGTGCCGTATTGCTGTGGTTTTTGTTGAATTTCTGCAGCTCCCCTGGCTGCGGCTTCATACGATACTGCCACGCTGAAAGCCTTATCTAGCGTCAGCTCTTTTTCTGAGAGTAACTTCTTCTGTGTTCCTTCACTCAGGAGTCCACAGACAAATTTGTCCCGTAGGGTATCTGCCAGTCCTGCTCCGAACTGGCAGTGCTTTGATAGCTTGTGTAGTTCCGTAAGATACTCAGCATTGCTCTCATCTCTGTGCTGAGTTCTCCTGTGGAATTTAAATCTTTCTGCTATCAACAGCGGTGCAGGGTTTAAGTGTTCCTGTAGGACAGCAACAATTTCGTTAAAACTCTTCGCCTTCAGTTTGGCTGGAGTAATCAGGTCCTGCAATAGGCCGTATGTTCTAGCGCCCATTAAGTTTAGCAATATTGATGCCTTTTTCCCCTCCGCTATTTCGTTTGCCTCGAAATATACCTCGACTCTTTCCACATACGTGGTCCAGTCCTCTAATGTATTATCAAAAGCTGTGATACAGCCAGTCTTCGGCATCTTACAAATCTAAAATGGCGCCTCCCGCACTTTGCCTTCTTCCCCGATTTAACAAAATGGCGCCTCCCGCGCTTTGCCTTCTTCCCCGATTTAACAAAATGGCGCCTCCCGCGCTTTGCCTTCTTCCCCGCTGTTGTTAGCGCTGCTTTCCACGGTTTCTTGCGCGTTAAATATTGATTCTTTTTCTTTTATTATTTTCCCGTCATGGAGCGGACCCTCTGGGACACTTCCCTCCCTCTTCTTAGGTCCGAACGCTGCCTGGCTTCGAAACACCGGCCGCACCCTGTGTGCTCCACCCTCTCTCTCTCTCTTTGCTTCCCGACTTGCTGCCCGGCCCCCTTGAAAAGCCACCCGATCGAGCTTCAGCCCGTTGCAGCCCAGGAAGGATCAGAGCACTACCTGCCACCAGCCCGATTAGCTGGGAAACCACAGACCGAGGAACCCAGCCTGGCTCTGGAAAGTCTCTCCTGCAAGTTTTCAAACCGATGATTGATGGTCGACGCCCGTTTCTCGAGTTTCTTTGGACTCTATTTTTTTTTTTCTTTCTTCTGGCTCCGGCCTTCATCAACGTCGTCTGAGGTGCTGCCGAGTTGCAGGTAAGTTTGTTTCTTACTCGTCACCAGTGTTAAGTCCGTGAATGATTGAGACACGAACCAGCAGGAGTGAAAACAAACAATTCTTTACTGGTGGACGTCAATAGCGAAAACTAACAAACAGAGGCTCTCTAGCGCCTTTTATACAGGGGTGGGCACTGCCGGTACTGCAGTCTGAGACCCGTTATTCTCTTAAAGGTACATACACAACAAATTGGAATATCACTTGTCATTCATTGAGTTTTATGTGGGACTACAATAATACATGAAGGATATGCATTGCGGCACAGAAAAATATTTTGTTTTAATTTGAATAAATTATGGAGGAAATTTCTTATTTGCATCAAAGGGTTTCCAACCCTGGACTTATTCCTGGCGATTTCATCACATGACCTCCTGCCTCCAACCGCCCCACACAGGTGAAAGGTCTTATTCCCGTCTCTAATATTTTCATATCTAATAAATAAAAGTGCTCAAGGAAAACTATTTTTCTCTTGGGTTGCTCGCAGCAGTGCCCTCACATCTCTGGAAACATGACTGGCTGCCATTCTGGAAATTCCTTAACCAGGTATTAAGTACATATTAAATTCATAGGACGGTATTGAGTCAAAACCTGCTTCTTTCACAGTTCAGTAATTGAGTCAGTATCAATATTAGGTTTAACAGAATACAAACACAGAATTTTGAAATATATTTTCAATTTTTTCATTGGATAATGTACCAAAAGAACTGTTCTTATTACTTCATATTTGTACCTCAAGCTGTGAATGTGTTACTTGTATGACCTCTAAAGAACCTGAGAATGGTAGTGGTGGGTGAAGAAAGGAGTTTCTGACTGTATTTTCATACACATATGGATTATTCTTTGCATCACACTTGTGTGTAACAACATGGTTTATCACATGAACAATATCAAAATCACTTCATAAAATAACATATTGCTCACATTATGTTATGTACATGGGGGGAAAAATTGGGTTGGTTTGTGCCTCTCGTTAGCATCCCCGGAGGGTGCTAACGGGGCGCAAATCCTCTAGTGCCTGGGTGCGGCGCTGCTAACGCCTCTCGCAAAATTCAGTAGGAGGTTAGCGGCGGCAAACTTCCCTTGCGCCCCCTGACCAATCACCACACGATATGTGCAACAGGATCAGGGAACGGTTTGGCAGCGGCAGCGGCGCAAGGTGTCAGACGGCCATTTTTATCTTGGCTGACTGCCAGCACCTGCCCCCTTTCGCTTTAGCCCAGCACTCCTCAGCAACACTAGGCGCCTCCCCTTTAATCCAGTAGCGTCCCGCCTCCTGCTTTGGGTGTGACATTAGTGGCCCAAAATGGGCGCCACCCAATTTTTCCCCCAATGTATTTAAATTGGAAAGGGCTGCTTGTAACTTGTGACTATGTGTCAGGGTCAAAAGGGAGCAATTAGAAGCAAAAATCTCTCAAACAATAATACAGGTAGAAAGGTTGGTCCCCCAACCATGAAATAAAGGCATCCACTACCCAAACTCAAGGGAAATATGTTCGCTTACTGAATCAATGGTCACATTAAATTCCAAGATATATGTCCACAATTGGCTTACATAGGGTTTCCAGTTCCTACTGAAGCACCCATGGGTCCAGTAAATCAATCTGCTACAACTTAGCTGATACTGAGTGTTTCAGTGAGATGAACTACATTTAGTGCTTGAAGATGAGTTTCCATTTCAGCAACTTTTATAGGCAACAACCACACAGTTTAGTCCTTGTCTATCGATTGCCAATGCAGGTGTCACTTTGTAGAATAAACCCAGGGCATAAGTCATAAGGCACAGTTATCTGGGTCAGTGGCATGAAATGGGCCGAATCTTGCTGGAAAAAAAACGCCGTGTTAACGATGCACGCCATTATTAATGCACAAATTCACCAGCAAATTCAGGGGATTGAGATGCTTGGTGAGTTGCTAATCTCCAGAACTTGCTTGGTTGATTTATGCTGCTCCGCCATTTGCTTCACACAAATGGCATCTCGCCCTTAGCCTCCCTGTTATTTTTAAGAACTTGCTGGCTCAGCACATAAATTGTCCATTAAACTCACTGCAGAAAGTTAGGGCTAGTGATAAGAGTGTCCATATCCTTTTAACGACATGATGATAATGTAATGCTAATCAACTGCTCTAGCCCAGAAAGGGAACAATTTTAAATGTTCAATCTCATTCCTGCATATAGTAAATTCTTGTTAGAGATTTTTTAAATGTCATTTTAAATTTTTTAATTTTTTCTTTTCCTGTCTTTTTTTCTTGATCCAATTTTTAATTCTTTTTATTTCTCTTTCTGTACCTGATTTGACTCTAATTCACCCTCCTCGTCAGTTGTTCCTGTTACTTTCTCAATCCTTAAATCTCATTGGTTAAGGAGATACAATGTTGGTCCCACCGTTCACTAAGGTCCCAGATGCCCTGTTGCCTTCACCATGCCATTATAAGCTTGTACTTCCAGCAAATAATGGCACAAACAGATTTTGAGCTGAAGGGTGCAGGAAAAAGTCTAACTAATGCCGCATGCCACAAAATACCCTGCTCTAGCAAGATTTGGCCCAATGTAAGCCAAGAGGAATTCCCATCTGTTCTGTAGGGGAGCCACTCCTCATTGAGCCATGAGGAATAATTCTCCTTCATGTCAAGCACATTGAATAGGTTCCAGTATACACTCAGGAAATTGATTTGCAACAAGCCATTGGTTTCTTGCAAGGAAGTCCCAGTGGGCTTTCAAATCTTGCCTTGTTGGAAAAGGAGAATATCTCTGGAATGTTTCAATAATGCCTATCGAAAAGTTAATAGATATCTGGTCCTACCAAATCGTAACATATTAACTTGGTAGTATTCCTAGTCAATGCAAAATTTCAAGCAGTTATACTGTTTCAGCCGAATCTGGACATGTAGGTTTCAGTCATAAAACAGAAAAAAGGGACAAACCAAATGTTCTGGCCCCAGGTTCTATTCAGAAATGTATCAATTCAACTATCTAGATCTAAAGGTCTAAAATTGTTTAGGAATATAGAAATACTGAGAATATAAATCCTACTGATGATGGGCAGACTTGCTCCCCCTGCCATTTTTCTTCCATTTATCGTCCTACCACACCAGTGTAATTTATCCCCCAACCTAACTCACTGATGCACCTTTAACACACCTTCTCCTCTATCCACCCTGCTGCCTCCTCGGCCAAATTCCTCTTTCTCCACAGACCCCAGCTCTGTTTTTCTCCATGTAATTTACACCAATTAATTTGGGGTTAATTCCTAATACAGACAGTAGCTATGGTACCTCATGCTACAAAATTGCAACAAACCAATATACATGCATATTGAATATTCTGACGTATGACTTCAAAATGGGGACTGAATATCGTCTGCACACCCTGGTCTAAATATTCCCCACCCTCTAAGCCCGCTTCATCTCAAGACTACATTTGGTCTTGATTACCCATGTGTCATGCCACAATAAATTGACTACAGGGTATATATAACATTTGGTATGGGAGGTGTATAGTTCTTTGCAAGTTCTGTCTACCTGTCACTCTTGTAGGTGGTGCTGTCATGGGCATTTTCAATGTTAAGCGTGTCACACTGTAAGTAGCACAATAGTTGGTAATGTATAGTGAGAGTGTCAGCTGTGGCTCAGTTGGTAGCACTCTCTAGGTGGGAGGGACTAGGAGTGAGCCAGGTGTTACTGGTTGCCTGATTGCAGCTGGGAGTTGGAGGGAGTTTTGTAAAAAGTTGGTGGTGGGTTTTGGGGTTTTGTTTTCAGGTTTTAGGGCCTTTTTTGGCCCACAAAAACAGCCAGATGGCTGCTGAGGGGCCGGACCCCTCAGAGGACAATGTTCCCGAGAGGAATTTAATTAGGGAAGAAACTGTGGTGGGAAAGGAAAAACAAAGGCCCAAAGATTTGGGCCGGGACCTCAGGAGGTTTGGTAAAGAAAACAAGGTGGTGGTGCAGTGTGAAGATAAGAAGATTCGAGCTTGGGATATTATCCAGGTGGTTCATGAGGACTGTGGCGAGGGAAGCTGCTTTGCCTGCTGACCTAAGCCAAATGTGGGATTCGAGGTGACGGTCAGTGGCCGTGAGGAGGTGGAAAGACTGTTACTCAGTCTGAAAGTTGGTGAGAAATTCTTGTAGGTGACTCTGTTATATTCAGAGGAGGTGGTGGTTTCATTTTTAAACTTGCCAGTTTACATTGAGGACGAAGTGCTAAGCAAAAAGTTGGAGTCGTGGGACATAAAAATCTGTTCTGCAATAAAGAGGTATTATCCGGGAACACGGGTAGCAGACGGAACCCGGTATGTAAAGGTGCGGTTCCCTGAGGGGGTGAGGTCATTGCCGTACAGTATGAAGTTTGAGACACTGGAAGGAGTGCAGTACTTTCGTGTGCTGCATGATAACCAAGTAAAGGTGTGCTATTATTGTCTTGGACATGACCATCTCGTAAGAAACTGTCCAGACCTGTATTGTTACAATTGCGGTGTGTCGGGACACATTGCTCGGAGCTGCAAGGCGGAGAGCTGTGGGGTGTGTCGTAAAGGCCCCACCCACTGTGAGTGTGTGGCAGAAGGGAGCGATATGAGTAATGAGGAGATGGAAGAAGGAGCAGGAGATGAGTGTGGAATGGCCGGAGGAGCGGTGCAGTCGGAGGACACAGCCGGTAAAATGAAGGAAAAAGGAGCACAGGAAGAGGCAGAGGATGGCGGAGCGGAGAACGGGATGGAGATGACGGAAAACACGCCGAGTGCTGTGGAGGGGAACAAAGACAGCAGCGGGCAGCGAGGGTCGAGTGCAGACTCGAGCCTTAGTGCAGTTTGGCTCCCCCTGGGGAGTCTGGTGTCTGCGGGGGGAGAGGAGGTGGGAGCGGGGTGTGTGGTGGATGTGGGTGCTCCGGGGAGAGGCGGGGAGTCGGATATCTTGGTGAGCGGGAGGGGGCAGGACGGGGAGAGGGTGCAAGAGGCAGGAGCCTTAAAGGGACAGCAGGATGGGATCGGCGAGATAGAGACGTCAGAAGGGAACAATTTTGGTGCGCCATTGTCCCATGGAGTGACGGAACAAGGTGCAAGGGTCAGAGGTGGAGATGTGGTCAAAGGGAGCGGCACAGTGGGAGAAACTGCGATAACAGGAAGACTCTCTATGTGAGATGAAGTATCTGACGGGGAGCAGGATTATGTATCTGACGGGGAGCAGGCACAGGGGGTTGCAGAAGAGCTTGAGTGTGAGGAATTAGAGGGGGACAGAGACATGGAAGTCGGGGGTGGGGTGGCATCATGTGGAAAAGGAAAGGTCAGTGAGGGGCAGAAGGATGGAGAAAGGGCAGCTCCTGGGCCCAAACTTAATGCAAGGAAGAGGCTGAAACAGCAGGGAGGGGTCAAACAGGAGGTGAAAAAGAGCCGGAGGCTGCAGGAAAAAGCAACAGCTACCCGAAAAGTTGAGAAGGGGCATGAGAGGAGGGAAGAGCCAGAGATTAAATGATGGGGAGATTATCAGGCATACTTCCCTTCTTTGGAGCCATGATTACATTGGTCTCGATTAATGTGAACGGACTGTGGGGTGAGAAGAAATTGCAGCAGTTGTTGCAGGGTTTTAAAGGTTCAGACTTGTTGTGTCTGCAAGAAACCTTTTGGGATGAGGAGATCCTACAAAGAGTTCAGAAGGTTTGGAAGGGAGAGGTGTTTGCAAGTTGTGCAAACAATAACCGTAGAGGGGTGGCTGTTTTGGTGAGTCCGTCCATAGAAGAGAACGTTGCCTTGGTGGACAAGGACACTGAGGGGAGATTTTTACGGCTAAGGGTAAAAATGGAGGGATTTAATTGCGATCTCTTTAATATCTATGCACCGAACGACCATTGCAAGCGTCGCGAGTTTTTTCGGGGGTTATTCACTGAAGCGGCAGAGGTGGAAAATCCTTGTATAGTGGGGGATTTTAATGTATTTTTATCTCGGATGGACATTTCAGCCCAGATGACCTTTAAGGATGATAACTCCAGAGGGATGATTGTAAAAATGATGGCAAATTTAAATTTGAGAGACTTATGGAGGGACCGGAACCCCATAAAAAGGGAGTTCTCCAGAGCAGGTTGGGTGGGTGATGTTTTAAAACAGAGCCGAATAGATTTTGTGTTAATGCGGGAAGGGTTAAGTTCTGAAGTGATGGAGATTTATTATAAAAAAGTATTTTTTAGTGATCACTCGGCTTGGGTTCTTAGAATTAGGAACAGCAGAGTTAAGATCGGTTCAGAGGCGTGGATTTTAAACAATCAATACCTGAAAGAAATTGCTTATAAAGAAGGGATTATAAATATAATAAAGAATGCTCGGAAGGAACCTTTGTTCTTGAAAGAAAGAAGAGTTTGGTGGGACAATTTCAAATATGAGGTAAAAGTTTTTTCGGTACATTATGGGAAAAAGAGGGTGGCAGCTAACCGGCATCGAGAAGAGAATATAAACAAAAGGTTTACAGATGTCTGTAAAGCAGTTGACGGAGGGGATAAGGGAGCTGAGACTAAGTTCCGGTGCTAAAGGAAGAGTGGGAATTATTGCAAGCTGAAAAATGCAAGGGGGCCATTCTCCGTGCAAAGGCTAGAGATGCATTGGAGGACGAAAAATGCACTAGATATTTTCTAGAGCAAGAGAAGCTGCGACAGAGATTATCGTTAATTGAAGAGTTGAAGGTTGGGGAGAAGATCGTTCATGAAAGTGGGGAGATTTTAGAAGTGGCTAGCAGCTTTTATCAAGAGTTATATACAAAAGAAGACATTTCCAATTTGGCGATGGAGAAGGTTACTGCTTTTATTGAAGAGGGTTTAAAGGAGGATGAGAGAAGCATGTGTGACAAAGAAGTAGGATTAGCGGAAATAAAAGTAGCAATAAGTGGAATGAGGGGGGGTGGGGGGAAAGCCCAGGATCTGATGGACTAAGTGCAGAATTTTATAAAGAATTTTTCAAGATTTTAAGTCCATTGCTCTTAGAAGTTTTTAAGGAAATTAAAATTGAGGGAAGCCTGGCCCCATCTATGAGGAGAGGTATCATAAGCTTAGCTTATATAAAAATAAAGGGGATAGATGGGATCTGAAGAATTGGAGGCCCATCACATTATTAAATGTGGATTATATGCTCTTGGCGAGGGTTATGGCAAATCGTTTGAAGGAGGTGTTACCGCAGATAGTTTGGCCCTCTCAGTCCTATGGAGTCATAGGCCGGGACATCGCAGACTCTGTGGTCTCAATCCGAGATGCGATAGAGCTCATGGAAGAGAGTGGGAGGGAGGCTTATGTATTAAAAATAGATCAAGAGAAAGCCTTTGATAGGGTCTTTCATGAGTTTTTATTGAAGTTTTTGGAAGCATTTGGTTTCAAGGAAAATTTCATTCAGTGGATAAGGATTTTTTATTCAAACATATTTAGCTGCGTTAAATGTAATGGTTTTTTATCCAAGTATTTTCCGATACAGAGATCAGTGAGACAGGGTTGTCCCCTGTCCCCATTGTTGTACACATTGGTAGCAGAACCATTAGGTTACATGATGCGAAAGAAACAAGGTGTAGTTGGGATTGTGGTCCCCAGTTCTGGGCTGGTGTCGGTGATACACCAATATGCAGATGACACAACCTTAACATTGAGAAATGGGGAGTCAGTGAGGAAAGCTATGGATGTAGTGGAGGAATATTGTAGAGCTTCAGGAGCCAGAGTGAATTATAGTAAGTCCCAATGCCTGGTTGCAGGGAGGGGTAGGGGGGAATGGTTGGGGGAATGTCCCTTTAAGGTGGTGGAGGTTTTGGGAGTTCTGGGGGTGCATATGGGGTGCAAGAAAGACAGGTATGAAGTGGATCGATTAAATTGGGAACCGAAGGTTATGAAAATTAAAAAGATTTTGGGAAGATGGGAAAGAAGGTGGTTGAAAGTGCAAGGAAGAGCGACAGTGGTGTCTGCTCTCCTGTTATCTAAGCTATGGTACTTATTGATGGTGGAGGATATTCCTGAGTGGGCGGAAAAGTCCATCCGAGAGGCTTGTGTGAAGTTTTTATGGGAAGGGAAACCAGCCTTGGTGGCTTACAATACCATCATTGGACGGAGAAATCAGGGAGGACTCAATTTCCCAGATATTGATTTGAAGAAAAAATCCTTTAGAATCAAATGGGTGAAGAGATTTTTCAGAAGTCAAATACAAGTTTTTGGAAGAGTTGTTTTGAGCATTTTTTAAAACGAAGTGGGATAGGAGGGCAGGGGATATTGTATATGGAATACAATAATATGTTTTTGAAATCGATTAAACTTCTCCCTAGGTTTTATAAGGGGGTTGTAGAGACTTGGGCCCAATTTTTAAAAAGTGTGCAGTTTATGCCCAAGGGGGCTGAGGAATTTTTAGAACAGCCCTTATTTTTGAACAGGTGGGTCAACATCGAAGGAGAGGTTTTATTTAATCAAGCTTTTATAAAAGCTGGGATTATATCTGTGAAAGATGTATATGAGGTAATTCCAGGTTGGTTGCCGGAAGTGATAGTGAGGGACACGGTGTGGGAGGAGGATCAGGAGGTAGAGGAAAAAGCAATAGGAATCATGTATGAGAAGATTTTGAGGGCAATGCCACAGGATTGGATGGAAGAAATAAATGCGGAAATCTCCAAAGGAAGTAAAATGCGTCCTGCTTTTCCAAGCTTTGTACTGGAGAAAGGGGGAGAGTTGGTCCAATTTGACAACTGTAATACTCAAGATTTCTATGAGGTATAACTGCAAGTTTATCTTTCTTTATTCCCAATTTTTACAAAGCTCTAGCATAGAGTGGCGCAGTTCCTTAACCAGGATTCTCTTTCTTCTGCTTCCAGTTATAGAGACTTAATGTGAGTGCTGGAGCTACAAGCAAAATTATGAACTTGCCGACTGGGTACACCCTGTTCAAGATCCAAAGACTGCTAGCATTCCATTGAAAAATTGTATGTCTCAAGGTAAGATGATGCTTTAGGGTCACAAGATAGCTGACATTGAAGGGATTATTTTGATTTTGGAGGAAATAGAGTGTGAGATGTGGGGCTAAAAAGGATTTTGGTGTTTGAGGTCTTAGGACCATTCTGACAGAATTTATTGAATAGGTAAAAGGCTGGATGGGGGTTGGGGGAAGATGTGTGGGAGCTATCTCTTGATTGGCGATGAAAGGAATAGTTCTTCTGCATTTGTAACTTGATCTGTAGTGGTAGGTTCTTGCACCAATCAGACCATTCCTAAACTGTGGGTAATAATAAGGTAATTTTGACAAATAAGCCTTGGACTTTCTGTCAAAATCCACTGGGGAAGTTAGATTTTTCCATGTCCCACATGTAACATGCTGTTACTTGTAGACTGTTAAATGCTACATTACGGGGAAAAGAAAACAGCTGTGGAACAAACCCTGAATAAACTGGGAAAAACTGAGTTGCAACAACCTCCATAAACAATGAATTCCCAAGACAATCTCAGGGACATGTGCAGGGACCAAGGAGCACCAACATAACAAATAAAAAAGGGCTGTGAAAAACCACATCAAAGAGCTTGTAAAGTGTGATCTCAAGTCTGGCGTGTGAAGGTACCATGGTATCTGATGGAATACTGGCATCTTAACTTTAGGAATAGTCACAATTCTGAACTGTTGATTGATAGTATACAAGCTTTGGAGAATTGTTAGATAAATGGTAGGTTCTTCTCCACGTAGTCCCATTCTGACACGAGGGGTGAATCTCCTTGCTGTTTTCAGCACATGGGCAGTGTATAAACAGCATGTGAATTTATTTTTTAGTAAGAAAATTCGGATGGAACTTGTTTCCGCCACTTGTGCGACTTTAAAATACTTGCCCCGAGTTTCCTTGTTCTTTTTGAGCATTCCCTGCCAAGTCCCCATTGGCCTTATTTGCATATGTCCAAGTGAGGGCCAGTGGCGTAGCTGCTTTGAATTTCCTGGGTTTGCACTGTTAAAGCACTCTGGGTAACTTAGTTTGAGCATTATGAGGCCCAGCAGCTACCAGGATCAGCGAATACAGGCAAAAGTGAAGAGTTCCTGACACAGAAGAGTATGGAGATTTTGTTGGCTCAGAAATGTTTTTTAAAGTGTTTTTTCTAAACCATTCTACCTGAAGACACTTTAAGAGGATGAAGAATGTGCTGGCACCCAGAGTGGGCAAAGAAGAAAAGGAAAGAGCACCCAGTCATCTTGCCGGCCCTGATGAGTTAATTGAACTTTTTGTGGCACTGTTCTGCAGTCCTGAAAGTGAGGAATTTGGCACTCAGTGCCAGTACAGTACCTTCCAGGCAGCACAAGTTACATATCTAGGTAGCATGGTGGCAGCCACACCAACCTCCTGCCTTTTGATTTCCTCGAGGAAGGCTCAGAGATCCAAATCAGTGAAATTCTGAATTATTTTTCTCTTGCTTGGTGCCATGCCCCGCTGCCCTTTGGTGTCTACGTAGTTGTAATTCTGTACACGTATAATACAAACATTACTAAGATAGGTAGTGAAGTTATTAGAGAGTGAAGTGAAAGAGTCAAACACCAGTCTTCTGCTATCTATTTGACCCCCAGTCTGCTGCTGATGAGTGCAGGCCAAACTGTCTTTTTAAAGGTTGCACAGAAGTTTCCAGCTAGTTCAGCTGCTTACACTCATTTGATATGAGTTTTACTGCGCTAATGGAAATGCAAATAAGCAGACCCAGGAAAACTGCCTGCAACATTCTCTGTAGGCCACAGGTGGGTGCATTTTTTGAAGGGACCATAATGTTTATCAAATCATAGTGCAAAGGGAAAACAACTTTTCTTATTGCCATATGGCCTACTCCTGCTCCTACTTCTTATGTTCTTATGTTTATGTTCTTATTAACTGAAGTATTTCATTCCTGGTACCATTCTAGTAAATTTCCTCTGCACCCTCTGTAAGGCCTTGACATCTTTCCTGAAGTGTAGTGCCCTGAATTAGCCACCATACTCCAGCTAGGGCCTAACCAGAGTTTTATAAAGGTTTAGCCTAACTTCCTTGCTTTTGTAATTTATTTATAAAGCCGATGACCCCTAATGCCTTTCTAACAGCTGTCTCAACTTGTCCTGCCACCTTCAAAGACTTGTGTACAGTCCAGGTCTCTGTTTCTGCACCCCCTTTAAAATTGTACCATTTAGTTTGTATTACCTCTCCTTATTACCTACCAAAATGAATCACTTCCCACTTCTCTGCGTAAAATTTCATCTGCCATCTGCTTGCCCATTTCACCAGTCTGTCTATGTCCTTCTGAAGTCTGTTATCCTCACTGTGACATTGATAGCATCCTCTTTTAGTGATGACCGAAGCAAAGTACTCATTTAGTACCTTGCCTCCACAGGAAGGTCTCCTTTTTAGTCGCTAATCAGCTCCATCCTTCCTTTGACTGTCCTTTTACTATTTATATATTCAGAAAAGACATTTGGGTTCCCTTTTATGGTGCCCACTAATCTATTCTCATATACTCTCTTTGCCCCTCTTATTTTCTTTTTGAGCTTGGTTCTCTACTGAATTATGAACCTGACATTTATCATAAACCTCCTTTTTCTGTTTCATTTAATCTCTGTATCCTTTAGGGAGCTCTAGCTTTGGATGCCCTTTCTTTCCCCCTCATGGGAATGTGTCTAATCTGTACCCAAACTATTCCCTCTTTGAAAACCTCCCATTGCTCATTTACTGTTTTACCTGCTAATCTTTGATTACAATCCACCTGGGCCTGATCCATTTTGAACTCACTGAAATTAGCCCTCCTCCAGGTGAGCATTTTCACATTTAATTTTTCCTTGTCCTTTTCGATAAATACTCTAAACCTAATGATATTCTGATCACCGTTACCTCAATGTTCCCCCACTGAAACATGTTCCGCTTCATTCCCCAGAATGATATCCAGCTTTCTTCCTCATTGGGCTGGAAACACAATGATCAAGAAAGTTCTCTTGCACACATTTCAGGAATTCCTTACTCTCTTTGCCTTTTACACTATCAATTTCCCAGTCTACATTGGGATAATTGAAATCCCCATTATCACTACTCTAAAGTTCTTGCATCTCTCTGCAGTTTTCCTGCAAATTTGCTCCTCTGTCTCCTTCTCACTGTTTAGTGGCCTATTTTATACAATCTGCTCAGGTGTGTTTGATTCCATCTGGAGTCCTGGCCGATCTTTTGATGTAACGCCCAAGCTAGTCCAGTCCTGCTACGAGCTCTCAGTAGTACAACAATGAGCAATCCTTTTCGTCTTCACTCACTTCTGTAGTGTATGTACCTTTAAGAGAGAACTACTTTTACAGCTCCTGTATACTGTAGTACCGGCAGTGACCACACCTGTATATAAGCCCTGAGCAGGCATCTGTACTGTTAGTTTTTAGACTACCCTCATCCAGTAAACACCTGTTGATTGTTGATCTGCAGTCTCCGTCTATTCATTGAAGAACACCATACCTTAAGATTCACGGATTTAATAGTGGCGACGAGATCGATTCGAACCTACCTGCAACTCTGCATTTCCTCCCAAGGATTCGCTCCTGGAGGACAGTGGAAGAAAGTCGAGGCCAGAAGCACGGGCGTCGGCCACGAGCAACCACCCAGTCATCCGGCAGAGAGTGAGCATCGCAGGGGAGGCTGTTGAGAGCTGGGCTTGGTTCTCCAGCCATGATGATCCAGCAACAGGCTGGCAACAGGTACAGCGCAGACCCTTCCCGGACAGCAACGGCTGGAGCCGACCGACGGCACAGAAAAGGCCGAGCAACGTCGACGGGGAAAGAGAGAGGGTAAAGCGCACAGGGCGCAGCCGGGGGTTGAAGACCGAGCGGCGTCGACGGAAAACAAAAAGAGATAGAGGGTAAAGCACAGCCGGGGTTCAGGACCGAGCGGCGGCAATGAGAGAGGCGCACAGGAAAACGCGCAGAGCGCAGCCAGGGCTCAAGGGCTGAGCAGCGTCCACGGGGGAAGAAAGGAAGCGCGGGAGACGCCATTTGAGCCGCGGAGAAGAAGGGAGAGCGCGGGAGACGCCATTTTTAAAGCCGCAGCGGAGAAGAAGGGCGAGCGTGGGAAGAAAGGGAAGCGCGGGAGACGCCATTTTGAGCCAGCGGAGAAGAAGGGAGAGCGCGGCAGACGCCATTTTAGCCAGTCTAACCACACCCAGGGATGCCGAAGAGTGGCAGTGTCACAGCGTTCGACAATGAAGTCGAAGATTGGGCGACATATGTGGAACGCATTGAGGTGTACTGCAAGGCGAATGAAGTGCCAGATGCCAGGAAAGCACTGGTTTTGTTGAATTCCATGGGTGCAAAAACGTATGGTTTACTGCGAAACCTAATAACCCCAGAGAAGCCAGTGGATAAGGATTTCAAAAACATAGTGGAAATCCTACAGGACCAATTAAACCCCACACCGCTGCTGATAGCAGAAAGATTTAAGTTTCACAAAAGGAACCAGCATAAAGACGAAAGTAATGCTGAGTATTTAACGGAACTGCGCAAGCTATCGAAACACTGCCAGTTTGTAATGGGGCTAGCAGATACGTTAAGGGACAAGTTTGTGTGTGGGCTTCAAAGTGAAGGAACCCAGAAATGGCTTCTATCAGAAAAGGATCTTACGCTGGACAAGGCTTTCAGCATGGCAGTATCACACGAAGCAGCCGCACGGGGCGCTGCAGAGATACAACGGAGACCGCAAGAATATGGCACCAATGAAATGTCATATGGAGTAGGGAAGTGTTATCGCTGCGGCAGAACAACACACGACCAGAAGGATTGTTGGTTCAAGGACCAAGTGTGCAGACAGTGTGGAAAAGCAGGACACATAGCAAGAGTCTGCAGGTCGGGGAAGAAAACCAGCAGCAAGAAATCTCCACAAGAGAAGTACAAAAAGGTACATAAGGTGATGGAGAGTAGTTCAGACAAACAGAAAAGTGATACAGACTCCGGAAGCAAGGAGCTGGGTTGTCTGAAACTACATAATGTAATCAAAATGGAGGATCACCAGACTATCTGGGTCACGCTCAAGATAGACGGAGTCCAAGTGAAAATGGAATTGGACACAGGATCAGCCCTAACAGTCATAAACCGAAGGGACTACAAGCGGCTATTCTCACATATACCCTTGAGAGCTACAGAGATTGTCTTGAAGACGTACACGGGGCAAAAAGTCTACCCCAAAGGAAAAATAAGGGTGAACGTGATATACAACGGCCAGGAAATACCAAAAATGGACCTATATGTATTGCCAGATGGAGGACCACCACTACTAGGACGTGAATGGATCCGGAAGATACAATTAGATTGGCATTCCATACAGGCACTGACGGTAGAGGCCAAAAAGGATGACGACGTCACACCTGGACGACTGTCAAAAATGCTAACTGACACACAAGAAGTTTTCCAGGAGGGACTCAGAACACTAAAAGGCATAACAGCAACGATTAAAATAGAGGAAAATGCAAGCGCAAAGTTTTTTAAGGCCAGACCGGTGCCTTATGCGATCCGCCCAGCCGTCGAAGCAGAGCTGGAAGGTTTGGAACGTTCAGGAGTACTGTCCAAAGTGGACTGGAGCGAGTGGGCTACACCCATCATTCCTGTAATGAAGAGGTCGTTGAGTAATACGCCTGGGGAACCAAAGAAGGTTCGCATCTGTGGGGACTTTAAGGTGACAGTGAACCCAGTCCTTCACACGGTACAATATCCGCTTCCGCGGATTGAAGATATTTTCGCCTCGCTATCTGGAGGAAAACGCTTCACTAAGATTGATCTGGCCCAGGCGTACCTGCAAATGGAGGTAGAAGAAGCCTCGAAACAATACCTCACGATCAACACTCACAAAGGTCTCTACCAATACAACCGGCTGGTGTTTGGGGTAGCTTCGGCTCTGGCTATTTGGCAAAGGGCAATGGATCAAGTCCTGCAAGGGATTCCAGGGACCCAGTGTTATTTGGACAACATCCTGGTCACGGGCAAAAATGACAGTGATCACCTCGCCAACCTGGAGCAGGTGCTCACTGGATTGAAGGAATATGGGCTACGAGCTAATCGCCACAAATGCGAGTTTTTCCAGAAGCAGATCTCGTATTGTGGCCACGTTATTGATGAAGAGGGGTTACATAAGTCCCCTGAGAAGATTGAGGCAGTAGTCAAGGCTCCAGCACCGGAAAATGTGTCACAACTGAGGTCGTTCCTCGGGTTGGTGAGCTACTACCATAAGTTCTTATCAAATTTGTCTACAGTATTACACCCACTGAACACCCTACTGCAGACGGGGGTACCATGGAAGTGGAATGACGAATGTAAACGAGCTTTCCAGAAGTGCAAAGAATTGGTCACATCAAAAGAGGTGTTGGCCCATTTCAACCCAGCACTACCAATTCGGTTGGCGTGTGATGCATCATCCTATGGTATTGGAGCGGTGCTGTCGCACAAATTCCCAGACGGGTTGGAGAGGCCAGTAGCCTTTGCGTCTCGGTCACTAACCTCAGCCGAGCGCAACTATGCCCAGATTGACAGGGAGGCCCTCAGCCTAGTATGGGGAGTAAAAAAGTTCAACCACTATCTGCACGGGCAGAAGTTCACCTTGCTGACTGACCACCAACCACTTGTCTCCATCTTTAATCCAAAGAAGGGCGTTCTGGTGATGACTGCACAACGGCTACAAAGATGGTCCCTTTTTCTAGGGGCGAACCAGTATGAAATAGTGCATAAGGGCACGAAACAGCATGGAAACGCTGATGGGCTATCACGCCTGCCACTGCCTACTGCGGAGGAAGCACCAGCAGTGGAGCCTGTCGAAATATTTTATTCGTCGATAATTGAACGCTTGCCAGTAACTAACGCGGATATAGAGAAGGAGACCCGAAATGATCCGACACTGTCTCGGGTATATGATTTGACGGTGAAGGGATGGCCAACACATGGCGACTCACTGTTGCCAGCATTCTCATCCAGAAGAGAACAGCTGTCAGTATGCCAGGGGACAGTGATGTGTGGATCCCGAGTGGTAATTCCACCCAAGTTAATGGAGAGAGTGCTCAATGCGCTTCACGAAGGCCATCTGGGAGGGGTGAAAATGAAAAGCCTTGCTAGGGCTTATGTGTGGTGGCCGGGAATCGATCAACAAATCGAGGACCTGACAAAGAGCTGCTCAGGATGCCAGAAGGTCCAAAATGCACCACCACATGCCCCTCTACACCCATGGGAGTGGCCCTCCTCTCCATGGCAATGGGTGCATATTGATTTTGCTGGTCCATTCATGGACTCAATGTTCTTAATAGCAGTGGATGCGCACTCGAAATGGCCTGAGGTGATCAAAATGTCCTCCACCACTATGGAGAAAATGATTGCAGTCCTACGGACCATGTTTGCCAGGAACGGCTTGCCAGAGTAGATTTGCTCTGATAACGGACCACAGTTTGTGTCCGAAGAGTTTCGGAAATTTATGAGAAGGAATGGGGTAAGGCATTACACATCCGCCCCGTATCATCCAGCCACAAATGGATTGGCTGAGAGGTTCGTACAAACCTTTAAAAAGGCAGTAAGGGCCATGTGCGATGACGACATTCCACTGCAGCATAAGGTGGACAATTTCCTGTTAGCCTACAGAAATGCGACACATGCAGTTACCAACCAGACCCCGGCCATGATGTTCTTTAACTGAAGGCTGAGATCTCGTCTGGATTTGCTCAGACCAAATGTGCGAAGAAATGTTGAGAATAAGCAATTCCAGCACATCAATGAGAAGCCGACAAGGAGCTTCAATGTAGGACAACCAGTCTTGGCCCGCGACTACCGAACAGAGAAATGGCAACCCGGAACGATATGCACACGGCAGGGGCCATTAATGTACACAGTGGATGTCGGGGAGAACATTGTGAGACGCCATGTTGACCAGATCCTAGCGTCACAGGAACGAGTCAACCCCATGTCTAGCGTACCTGGTGATGAACCCGACATACCGGTAGCATCTACCCCAGAAACAATAGCATCGGAAACTGATGAACTAACCGACGACAGGGGGCCAGAATCGCCTCCGCACCAAGAACAAGACACTCAGGAAAGGCGCTATCCAGAAAGGATCAGGAAGCCGTCCCAAAGACTGAATCTATAAATGGACTGTTTCAGTTACTGTGCATGTTAAAAGTGTTAACTGTTATTTGAATGTTATGGTACTGTTAATCTAAAAGGGGAGGAATTGTAGTGTATGTACCTTTAAGAGAGAACTACTTTTACAGCTCCTGTATACTGTAGTACCGGCAGTGACCACACCTGTATATAAGCCCTGAGCAGGCATCTGTACTGTTAGTTTTTAGACTACCCTCATCCCGTAAACACCTGTTGATTGTTGATCTGCAGTCTCCGTCTATTCATTGAAGAACACCATACCTTAAGATTCACGGATTTAATAACTTCAATGAAGAGTAAATAAAACGGGTGTAAAACAGCTGTCAGGCTTCAACAGGATAGGTTAAAATCAGAGCGAAAGATTACGAGAGATTGTGAATTAATTTAAATAAATGGACAATGCTTATTTTTAAGTGTCTCTTAGATACAGGAATTGTGCCTATGGATTGGAAAACTGCAAATGTCACTCCATAAATTTAAGCAGGGAGGGAGTAACCAGGTAAGTATAGACCTGTCAGTTTTCTATCACTTGTAGGGAAGTTACTGGAATCTGTCAATCTGATGTTAGCCTTTATCTCAAGAGGGTTGGAATACAAAAGTGAGGAAGTAATGTTTTTCAGTTCAGGGCTTTGGTCAGACCCCATCTGGAATACTATCTTCAGCTTTGAGCAACACACCTCAGGAAAGATATATTGGCCTTGGAAAGGGGTTACAGAACAGCTGTAAGGGTTAAATTATGAGGACAGGCTGCATAAACTTGGTTTGCATTTGTGAGAGTTTAGAAGGTTGAGGGGTGATCTAATAGAGGTATTTGAAATGATAAAGGGATTTGATAGTGCAGATACAGAGAAACTATTTCCTCTAGTTGGGGAATCTAGAACAAGGGGGCATAACCTTAAAATTAAAGCTAGGCCAGTTAGGAGTAAAATTGGGAAGCATTTTTTCCACACAATGGGTAGTGAAAATCTGGAACACCCTCCCCAAGAGGCTGTGGATTTAGGTCAATTGGAATTTTCAACACTGAGATTGATAGATTTTTGCGATGTAAGAGTATAAAGGGATATGGAGAAAAGGCGCATACAGGAAACTTTGTGATATCCGGCACCGACGGGACCGAGCTGTTGCCGATCTATCAAAACTGCCGGACATACAAAGTTAATGTTGAAGCATACGGAGGTTTTCATCTCCGTATCTGACAACAAACACTGTTGCTTAGCAACAGCTTCTAAACAGTCGGCTGCATCTGCAAGCATCTCTAGCTGAAGCTGTTGCTATAGCTACAGACCTTGCAGTGCCTGACTGGGAAAAAAAAGCAACGTGAACTAAAAAAACTTATAGAAAATGGCTCCTGATTTTTGCCGTTAGATAGAGTATTGATATACCTATCAATTCATCCAATGAAAAGCGACGAGTTAAGAAAGTAACTATAGGTTTTTATTGGCTAAATAACAGAGCCCAGCCTCGTGGGTGATCGGATACAACAAGGAGGAATGCCAGCCAGTCGACTACCTTTATACCTGGGAAGGTAGGTGGAGTCATGGGCGGAGTCAGCAGTGGTCAGCCCAGGTATAACAGCGTGACAAGAGGCGACCTCGTATAGTGATACAACAGTGTGAACAGTGCTAACCATAGAGTAACGATATAACAGTGATAACTATAGTGTAACGATAGTGAACGATAAAAGTGGTTTACCACATTCACCCCTTGTTTAGATTTGAGTCCGGCGGGGTGAAGTGTACTACCAGTTCTGGTATGTCAGTCTGTCCGGAGGCCTCGTAAGCCTTTCTGATCGTCGCAGCGGCAATGTTGCATTATCCGGTGTTAATGCTGGTGTCTGCATGGTCGGCGAAGGCTCGTGGGGTTCCGGCATGCCGTCTACCTGGGCTGGAATTGGGGGGGTGGTGGGGGGGGGGTGAAGGTGGTGTCTCCGGAGTGCCCGAGGGTGCGAGGTCTCGTAAGGAGACTGTGTCCTCCCGCCCGTCTGGGTATGCCACATAGGCGTACTGGGGGTTGGCGTGCAGGAGGTCCACCCTCTCGACCAGGGGGTCCGTTTTATGGGCCCTCACGTGCTTTCGCAGCAAGACGGGCCCCGGAGAGGTCAGCCAGGTTGGTAGCGTGGTTCCCGTAGTCGACTTCCTGGGGAAAACAAACATTCGTTCATGGGGGGTGGCGTTAATGGCAGTGCAAAGTAGTGACCGGATGGAATGCAGCGCTGCCGGGAGGACTTCCTGCCAGCGGGAGGTTGGGAGGCCCTTAGACTTTAAGGCTAAGAGGACGGCCTTCCATACCGTCGCGTTCTCTCTTTCCACCTGGCCGTTCCCTCGGGGGTTGTAGCTGGTGGTCCTGCTTGCAGCAATACCTCTCGCTAGTAGGAACTGACGGAGTTCCTCGCTCATGAAGGAGGAGCCCCGGTCACTATGTATATAGTTTGGGAACCCGAACAAGGCGAAGAGGTCGTTCAGGCATTTAATGACCGTGGTACTGGTCATGTCTGGGCAGGGGAAGGCAAAGGGGAAACGGGAGTACTCATCAACAATGTTGAGGAAGTACACATTACGGTCAGAGGACGGGAGGGGCCCCTTAAAGTCGATGCTCAGGCGCTCGAAGGGGCGGGTGGCCTTGATCAGGCTTGCTCTGTCCGGCCTAAAGAAGTGCGGTTTGCACTCGGCACAGGTCTGGCAGTTCCTGGTCATGGTCCTGACCTCCTCGATGGAGTAGGGCAGGTTGCGGGCCTTAATGAAGTGTTAAAGTCTGGTGACCCCGGGGTGGCAGAGGTCGTTGTGGAGGGTCTGAAGTCTATCACTTTGCGCGCTGGCGCATGTAATTCGTGACAGAGCATCGGGGGGTTCGTTCAGTTTACCTGGCCGGTACAAGATATCATAATCATAGGCGGAGAGCTCGATTCTCCACCTCAAGATCTTGTCATTCTTGATTTTGCCCCTCAGCTTGTTATTAAACATAAAAGCGACCGAACGTTGGTCGGTGAGGAGGGTAAATCGTTTGCCTGCCAGGTAATGTCTCCAGCGTCGTACCGCCTCCACGATCGCCTGGGCCTCCTTCTCGACCGACGAGTGTCGGATCTCAGGGCCCTGTAGGGTCCTTGAGAAGAAGGCCACCGGTCTCCCCTCCTGGTTAAGGGTGGCGGCTAGGGCGAAGTCGGATGCATCGCTCTCGACTTGGAAGGGGATGGACTCATCCACTGCGTGCATTGTGGCCTTGGCAATGTCTCCCTTAATGAGGGAGAAGGCTGCGCACGCTTCCTCCGTAAGGGGGAAGGATGTGGACTTCATGAGGGGTCTGGCTTTGTCCGCATAATCGGGCACCCATTGGGCATAGTAGGCGAAGAGCCCCAGGGTTCTCTTCAGTGCCTTTGGACAGTGGGGGAGGGGTAGCTCCATGAGGGGGCGCATTCTTTCGGGGTCGGGGCCGATGACTCCGTTCTCTACTACACAGCCGAGGATGGCAAGGCGCGAGGTGTTAAACACACATTTATCCTTATTGTAGGTGAGGTTCAGCCGTTGGGCCGTACGGAGGAATCTCTCCAGATTAACATTGTGGTCCTGCCGGTCGCGGCCGCAGATGGTGACGTTATCTAGATAGGGGAACGTGGCATGCAGCCCGTTCTGGTCAACCATCCGGTCCATCTCCCTTTGGAAGACCGAAACCCCGTTGGTGACGCCGAAGGGAACCCTAAGGAAGTGGTAGAGGCGGCCGTTCGCCTCGAAGGCTGTATACTGGCGATCCTCAGGGCGGATAGGGAGTTGGTGATAGGCCGACTTAAGGTCGATGGTGGAGAATACCCGGTACTGCGCAATCTGATTGACCATATCAGATATGCGGGGAAGGGGGTATGTGTCCAGCTGGGTGTACCTGTTTATGGTCTGGCTGTAGTCGATGACCAGGCGGTTTTTATTGCCGGTCTTAACGACCACGACCTGGGCACGCCAGGGGCTGGTGCTCCCCTCGATGATGCCCTCCTTCAGGAGACGCTGCACCTCAGAGCTAATGAAAGCTCTGTCCCCGGCACTGTACCGCCTGCTCTTGGTAGCGACGGGTTTGCAGTCGGGGGTGAGGTTAGCGAACAGGGAAGGTGGCGGGACCTTGAGGGTGGATAGGCCGCAGGTGTTGCGCGGTGGGCGGTTTAAAATCTGCTGGTTATCGACTGTGAGTGGGGGGAGGGGTCCGCCGTATGCTAGCGTGACGCTTTGGAGGTGGGATTGGAAGTCTAGGCCTAGTAGGACGGCAGCGCATAGCTGGGGCAGGACGAGGAGTTTAAAATGTTTATACTCCGTGCCCTTAACCGACAGGGTCACAACGCAGTAGCCGCTGATGTCCGTGGCGTGGGACCTCGATGCCATCGAGATCCTGTTGCGCGTTGGCCGGACAGTGAGGGAGTAGTGGCTCACCGTGTCTGGGTGGATGAAACTCTCCGTGCTTCCGCTGTCGAACAGGCAGGTCGTGGCGTGGCCGTTCACTTTGATGTCCATCATGGACTTGGACAGGTGATGCGGGCGGGCTTGATCCAGTGTGACGGAGGCTAGTGTATAGCTGAGCGAGTCGCTGTAGTCTGCGGGTGAGGCGGTGGTCGGGTCTGGAGTCACGGTGACGATCGAGCGTGGTGGGTAAAATGGCGGCGCCCACGAGGTAGGACAAAATGGCGGAGAAGATGGCTGCCCCCACAGCTCACATGAGGCACTGCTGGTGTCGGTTGCCTGGATCAAAGATGGCCGCCCCCATGACTCACATGTGGGGATGCTGGCCTCTGTGGCCTTGATGGAAGATGGCCGCCCCCACAGCTCACATGAGGCACTGCTGGCCTCCGTTGATCCCCCTCTGCAGGCCTTTGCAAAGTGGCCTTTCTTCATGCATCTCGAGCAGGTCGCGTTTCTGGCTGGGCAGCGCGCCCTCGGGTGTTTTGCCTGGCCGCAGAAGAAGCAGCCGGCGGCCCGATCGCGGGGGTCCGATGTCGCAGCCGGTACCGGGGGTGGCGGACCCGATCGGGTCCGGGACGCCGACGCTGAGGTAGGTCCCAGGGGGGGTGCTGCGGGGGGTATTGCGGTCGGGGTCGGTCCCAAGTCCCAGGGTCGCGAGTTACAGTACCTTGAATATGCCTCGAGGTCCCGATGGGCCACTTCTAGGGAGCGAGCGAGGGCTGCAGCTTTGTCCAGGTCGAGGTCCTTTGCTTCAAGTAGTCTTTGCTGTGAGTAGTCGGACCGCAGGCCTTTCATGAAGGCATCGCGGACGTTGTCTTCAGTATTTTCTGCCGCCGTTACCGCTTTAAAGTTACAGTCTCTGCCGAGTGCTTGTAGCACCCGTAAAAATTCATCCACAGGCTCTCCTGGCTGTTGCAGGCGGGATCTTAGGAGGTGTCTGGCATACATGGAATTTACCGGGCTCTGGTACTGTCGTTTCAGCCGGTTGATGGCGTCCTCGTATGTTTTAAGGTCCCGGATGAGTGCGAATACTTTAGGGCTCACTTGGGCGGTCAGAACTCTTAGCTTGGATTTCTGAGGCACGCCGGATTCTCCCAGGTAGGACTCGAAACAGCTCAGCCAGTGTTCGAAGTCGAGGGCTGAGTTTGCTGCCTGTGGGTTTAAATCCAGGTACGGTGGTCGGAGGGCTCGCAGCCAAGCCGGCTGCTGTGGCTGTTGTAGCTCGGCGTCTGACGGCTGCTGTGGCTGTTGTAGCTGGGCGTCTGGCTGGTCTGGCTCGGTAGACATTTTAAAATTTAGCCAATAAAATTGATATACCTATCAATTCATCCAATGAAAAGCGACGAGTTAAAAAAGTAACTATAGGTTTTTATTGGCTAAATAACAGAGCCCACCCCCGTGGGTGATCGGATACAACAAGGAGGAATGCCAGCCAGTCGACTACCTTTATACCTGGGCAGGTAGGTGGAGTCATGGGCGGAGTCAGCAGTGGTCAGCCCAGGTATAACAGCGTGACAAGAGGCGACCTCGTATAGTGATACAACAGTGTGAACAGTGCTAACCATAGAGTAACGATATAACAGTGATAACTATAGTGTAACGATAGTGAACGATAAAAGTGGTTTACCACAAGTATTCCGGACATATAACCTCCGGATAAACCAAAGTTTCCTGTACTTGGATTTGAGGTACAGATCTAAGAAGCCATGATCTAATAGAGTGACGGAACAAGCTGGAGGGGCTGAATGGCTTATTAATAGAAACATAGAAACATAGAAGATAGGAGCAGGAGTAGGTAATTCGGCCCCTCGAGCCTGCTCCGCCATTCAATGCGATCATGGCTGATCATCCAATTTCAGTACCCGGTCCCCGCTTTCTCCCCATACCCCTTGATCCCTTTAGCCGTAAGAAATATATCCAACTCCTTCTTGAATATCTCTCTATATATAAATGAGTCTGTCTGTCTGTGTGTATGCGTGCGGTAAACTCAAAAGTTATAGAGCGTACCTACACATATG